>NW_024609857.1:142924552-143524552 GCF_016920785.2 Ixodes scapularis | reverse complement strand
GTTATAGCGGTGTCGTTTTGGTCTTGGCCGAGCATAATACCTTCCGCAGCAGGCTCCTCGTCAGCCTTTGTTCAGGGTTTGCTTCGTTAGGGCGCATGAGGGGCAAAGCGTGGCCCACTGAGCGCACGCACTCGTGCACGTTCACTGTTGGTGGGTGCCGGGTCGCATTGTTGGACAGCTCGCAGCGGCACGATTCACGGTTCCGTCGGCTTGCCACATCGTGCATTGTGTTGGTCGGCCCCTTAAGCTGAGACTGCAGCCAATGCCACGAGCACGAGAGCTCGAGGTCGCTGTTTTGAAGCGTTCTCCCACAAAACGAGCGCTCGCACTAGAAATGCATGTCTCAAAGCCAGGAGTGCGGGCTAGCTCGCACTTGTAGCTTTGGCTCCAGTCCCAGCTGAAGGGTGAACAGACTATAGTTGATATGGCTACCAGATTGGTGTTGGAAGATGAGCGCCGTGTTTTTTCCTTTAGCTATCTGCACATCTCATTCGCTTTAATGAGCAGGCATATGCCGCCCTCTGCTTGGTTTGAAGAAAGCACCACCTTGTCGGCGGTTTTAAGCAAGGAGACCTCGATGGGTGTTTCGGTGATGTCATGGCAAATGAAAGGGACGACAAAGGCCTCGAAGAGGTGATTTGTCGTTGTATACTGCTCTCGCAGTCACAATCTTACCAATGCGAACTTCTGCCTAAACACTTCCGAATGTTGGTTTGGACATGATCGTAGATATTTAGAAATCCTGTATTATCCCCCTCCGACTTTGGCGTTGGCAGGTATCGGGGCCTCTCTAGATATTCACGTTAAATTATCTGCTTGTCTCCATCTCGATGGCATCCCTGTGGCACGCCGCTGTTGTGTGCAGTCCAGAGATCGCGCCGGCAGCTGATCAAATCAGTAGGAAGCGAATGTATTGAAACTTCTCGCTTCCAGAGAGCCTGGTGCTCTCTTTAATTAGCCTGATATAGGGTTTGCACATGTAAGTCCGTACATTTAAAAAACGCAATGTTCCAAGTTATTTTTTTTTCTGAAATGCGAAACTTGATCTTCATTTGTATGACTCTTATGTCAAAGTATTCGTTGGCTTAGATTCAACAGCTAATTAATAAAGTAAAGCTCACGCGTAGACGGGATGTTATGTTTAATATATAAAGGTTTTCGGAAACCTGTTGAATTTATTAACTTTAAAAAATTACTGTCAAATAAATACCTCAAATTTTTTCCGTGAAAATCAAAAGCTTATAAATACTTCCCTCCAAAAGTTTATACCGGAAGTCTTTGATCAAAACAATTTTTGTTGTGCCGACAGCCTAGCATAAAATTTCAGCTTTGACCAACTGTCGCTTCGACATGCACTCTAAGCCTTGTAAGAAGTAGACTTCTATCAACCTGCAAATATTCCTTAATTTTAATTTTGAAGAAGAAAAAAACTCGCATAGACCGTAGGGAAGTACATACAGTTACCTAAAATATCTGGTAACGCAAGTTCAGGAGAATATTTCACAACCGAAAAGCTCCGTTAAAGCGGGTTACAACAACACTCTTGATCCCTAGCTTTTTGTTTAACGTAGTATTGAGAAACCCGTCCTTGTTTACAGCTTTCGTCCATAAGCGGCACGACCGAATATTCTTGACAAAGCTTACTGCATTGTGTCCCCTTTTCTTGGCGTCGAGGTAGTGGCGGCATGCGGAGGGTGCTAGGTGTGTTTCGCGGTGTGTGGAGACCACTCAAGCACCAAGCCTTTTTGTACAGCAGCAGCTCGACAGAACGTAAAATAACTGGACGTGCTGACAGCTTCGTTCAGATAGTCGCACCAGAAACCTTGAAGTATTTTTCCGAAAAGTGATACAGCACAACTGGCCCATTGTTCCCAAGCAAAAAACAAGTAGCAGAAGGCTCTTAGTCCTATCAATAACATTCGGTACCCGACTTGTGGACAAAAACTCCAAATGACCCTCATTTTTACGTTTAACGATTTGCTAAGCTTCAGAAGAGATCATCTAACCTATTCTAACCTTGCTTTGTTGTCACAGTAAGTGTTCTTGAGAATTGGCAATATTATATATTCTACACTCGTATGTAGTGCTTCAGTGCTTTTTGTCGGAAAATCTACGGGCGTCGTGACGATTCACTTTTGGCTACGCTTCATTGGCCCTATAAGGTGGTAATTTTGGAGGTGTGACGATCGTGCGGGCGACAACGGTGCGACGATTCGGACTACATGGCGGAGTATAGACCGTTGCATCGCTTAACAACCCGCCGAAAAATGCTGAGTGAGTGAGGTGTGGATGCGTGCGCAGCGTCCCATATGCCGCACCATAAAGCGACAGCGCATGCTCCGAAGGCGTTCCACAGCCCAGCAGACAAAGATGGTAGCGCGCAGAAGGCAATTTTTGCAAAGGTCTATAATCGAAATGCGGCGTAGCAGAGCCGCATTAGACTCCAATGCTCAGTTGTGCAATCGCCTTACCCGAATGGCACCAGCCGTCTTTGTCTCTGAATTCGGAGGTCTTCTCGGGACACTTGTAGTAACCTCTCATGGAGCATGGGCTCTTGTAGCACAGCTCTCCGGGGACCTCGGGACCAATCGGCTCTCCTGTCTCGATGTCGACGAACTAGAGGAAAAATATTGCGCGCGATAAATGTCGATATTTCTAGTTATCGAATTTGACCATACTCTAGGTGAACTGTGGCATGTTCAAGGAAGCTACGAAGCTTCAGAACATATTGCGCAATATCAATCACACTCCCTCAAAAAAGTGGTTGTTCTTGTGAATACTTAAAAGGAGACTATAGTAATGACCTTGGGATATACAGAATCCAAATCGACTCAATACTTATAACAGACAGAGCTCTTCCCGACGCAAAGAGTAAAGATATTCGACTTTTTTTTTTACGTCTATACATATATCATCCGCGGTTCATAATCTACGGTTTTGGGATCACTAACTCATAGTAATGTACCTGAAGTGCGTTCTTTACTGGTGTGTTTACCGCGTTCTTAAAAGTAGTCCCTCAATTTCCGCTAGATGACGTGAAGAATTACGCTGCTGCCTGCCGCCACCCTAGCACAGCAGCAGACGTGGAGGCGAAAGAGGTCTGCTCAGCTGCAGGTCGTTCTGCAACCAAACAGTCGATGGAAACGAAAGCAAACATCAGTTAAAATGTTGCAACCAACGACAACGACCCTTCCGTCCGCTCGCCTTTCTGCCAACATTTCTAAAACCAACCGGCAGGATCGCGACATCCGAAAGCATGACGCACTGGCTCCTGAGAGACAATTTGCGGTCACTTCTGGACCACGTTTGATGCATGGGCGGGATGGTGACAGTAAACACAGCAGTCAAAAGCGTTCCTGACACCGTAATTATTGTAAGGCTTCAGTCACCTTGATTTGGACCATCGGAGCCGGGAAGCCCATGCTGCGAAGATCCATCTCGTCTGAAGGAGGGAAAAAGACGAGGCCGCAAGATTCCGATTGCGAATAATTGTTCCTCAGGCAACGCAGGTCCCTAAAGACCGTCATCAGCGCCTTGGCGAGCACCTCGCTGGGTGCAGTTCCGCCAGTGTTGATCTTCCGGACAGAGTTGAGTTGAACTCCAGTGCGGCGCATCTCGCTGGTGAAGTACAGCAGTTGCGTTGGAGAACTGGAAATGGTTGTCACCTAAAGGACGTAGGTTAAAAGAAGAGCGTATCAATGGTCCTAAAATTCGAGCAGTTGAAAAAATAGAGCAGTTCTGTTCCAACATAAGAACATGTTCCAATCGTAATACCTGCGTGGATGACCATGTCACTGTGTTCTACGGAAGGGTTTTAAAAAAAAGTGCTTGTCCTGGTTTTAATTCAATGAGGAGGGCCTCTAAGCCGGACACGTATTTATTTATTTTATTTATTTATTTAAAAGTTCCCTCGGAGCCCGAAGGCATTACGGAGGGGAGCGGTTTGCATCACTGGAATTCAACAACATACAATAAATAACAACCTATGAATGCAAAACAATATATACATATTAGTAGAACGCTGAAATGTGAACATTGTAAGGCAATTTTTGAAAGCGGCATTGTGAGATATTGATACCACAGACGCTGGAAGGTGGTTCCACAACACTGTGGTTCGGGGTATGAATGAATTGTGAAAAGTAGTAGTGTTACATGAACGTACACCCATCTTGTGTTGGTGATCGAGACGGGGTGATATGTAAAAAGGAGATGCTAATAGCTTGCCACGCAAAGTATGATTGTGGTAGTAGATTTTGTAAAACAGGCACAAACGGAAAACTTCTCTACGCGATGCAAGATTAGGCAGGTTGAAACTTGATTTCATGGATGTTACGCTGGCAGTGCGGTGATAATTAGTACCTAAGTATGAATCGGACGGATCTATTTTGAATTGCCTCAACTGCAGATGTTAATACGTCAGTACCGGGGTCCCAAATTGAAGAGGCATATTCTAGTTTAGTGCGAACAAGTATTTTGTAAAGAAGTAGTTTAAACGATGAGGGGCTGCTGAATACTTTCGTTTTCAAAAACCCAGCATACGATTGGCGTTACTTGTTGCGTATTGAATATGAGATCCACAGGACAGATGGGATGAAATATGAACTCCCAAATATTTGTAGGTTGTTACTTGTTGTAAAAGAGTATGGTTCAGGTAATAACAAGAGACATCAATGTGAAGCCGAGAAACCCTCATTACCTTACATGTGTTAATGTTAAGCTGCATACGCCATAAGTTACACCACTCAGTACACGGTCAAGGTCACATTGAAGGGAAGAAACATCGGACTTAGAAAAAAAGTCGACGAGACTTCTGACCGTCGCGATTGGCCAGCGCCGCGCTTGACATTAGCGCTAGCAAATTAGTGCGGCAGAATACATCTCGCCAACTTTCTCGCCCAGTGTCCAAATTAGAGCCCCAGGCAAGCATAATTGCAGTAATCACAATCGAATTGTGAACACAAGCGGCAAAGCATTTGTTCACCAAAACTTAGAATTCCATTTCGTCACTGACTACAGAGATAGACGCTTAGCTCTACAAAGGTCTACCAAATGTTTGGACTTTTTAGAGCCAGCGCACGTTATATATTTTTTACGATTATATCGACGCAGCTGTGATACATAAGTTTGATATAATAATCGCTTACGTGAAACGCCAAGTTTCTCTAAGTCTGAAGATTATGGATACCTATCATATCCTGTCAGAAGACGTTGCTTACACAAGCGGGAAGCTTTTTGTTTCCAGGTTTTGGTTTGTGACGCTATGACTGTTTTAGCCCCAAAATAACTACTCAAGCGAAACACGCAGCTGAAATTCTCACAGTCTAGCGTAAGCAAGTAATTGTGCATGTTTAAAACGTTCAGTATATTCAGACATAATTAATGAAGCAGAACTGAAATTGACTTCTAATGCTTCATGGAACCACACCAACAAAAAAAAATGGATGCTCGTTTTAGTCATTCTATATTTCCTTGATGCAATTCCGCACCGCCGGTGTTCTCACCCTACATTTTTCATACTCGATCATTTCTTAATGGAACTCATGTTGTTTTGTCCTAGAGAATAAAAATGGCCAACTAAATGTTAGCTGGGGCTTGGAACAGATGCCAAAGTTTCAGAACTAACCGCTACCTTATTAAAAATAATAGATGATTTTCTGAAACGTTCTGCAGTAAAATGGGGCCCCTTTTCGGTTGTCTTCGACTTTCAGCCCCACGTGTCCATCGTCTTCGTCGCCCACCCCTTTACCATTGAAGATTTTCGAAAATCGCTTACAACTTGTTAGTAAGATAACGATTTGTCCTAAAACTTTAGCATATGGTTCGGACCGACAGCCCTACATTTGGACAGAGTCTGATCGATCGACGATGCGTTCTTTAATTTTTTAACTAGAAAAAACACCGTACACCTTTTTAGGAACACCGTGTAGTTTACTGGTGCGATTTGCCAAATTCTACCGATATGGCATTTTGATTCACTGCCGGTACATCGCGCAACATAAATGTACCTTAATAAATACTATAACAGCGTAGCTAAAGATGAATTCCGAAGTACCTGAAATTCGTTGATGACCTGAGCGAACCGATCAAACATCATCATAGGACTGACGACGACGCAAGTTGATCCGCTGCAGGCCGCACTCATGATAAACTGGAAGCCCGATGCGAACGTCAGAGGGTAACAAGCCAACAGGACGTCTGCTCCCTCGTCCGTCATGCAGGCCCTGCAGGTGCAGAGGTGCACTCATTAAAAAAACTACACAAGAAGCCGTGATCTGCGATTAAAATAAACATCTGTAGAAAGTGACACCTTTACGTACACATTAAAAATATTGGCGTTCAAAGGAAACATTTCAAATGCAAATATTTTTTAATTCTAATATGAGTCTCATTTCCCCATCATGTGAATAATAAAATTCACACTAGCCAGCTCATGCCGACAAACACTGGAAAGTACAGAATGCGTAGTGAACGAGCGGGGCACAAACTAGGTGTGTGTTCGACATTACGTGACGTCATGAGGTCACGTGACGTTACTGTGTCATACCGACGTCACGTGACGCAACGTAGTCACATGACTGTGACGTCACTCGGCGACATGATACCACGTGACACCACATGACGTCATGCTGTCACCTGACATCACGGTGCCACATAACGTTATGGTATCTCGTGACCTCACGACATCCCAGAGTCAAGTGACGCCATGATGTCATGTGACGTAACAATGCTACGTGACGTCATGATCCTTCGTGACGGTTTTTTATATTGTTCTTGGTAATGGTTAAAAAAATCGGTTTTATAATAGAGCTCGTAAAATATGCTAGGGTGATCAATAGCTCTTGCCCCCTAGGCTGTAACTGTTTTATTTAGTGACGAAATTGAAAGGAGGTCACATTCCAAGAAAGGTTTCGGATCTCCTCATTCCCGGGAGCACGTAACTTCTCAGCGTAGACCCTCGGCGGCGAAGGGTTTCCGCTACCGTTGAACTACTCTCCGTATGCGGTCGAAGACAATTGAGGGCGGGTGTTGACGAGACCAACGCCGCGCTGTAGAAGCTGCAGTTCTAAGACGTTTTGCCTCATTCACCTGACAGCCCGGATCTCGCACAATCAAACTTTTGGCTGTCTTCCAAGAAACAAGGAACATCTGAAGGGTGTACGGTTTGCGTCTGATGACGAGGTTACCGTGCAGGGCGCCGTTGCCGTTGGTGTCGTCAACAGCCGCGATCAATCATCTACGACGGCGTGCGGAGGGTTGTGCATTGGGAGCGGAAGTGCGTCATCGCCGATGAGGACAATTTTGAAAAGTTATGTGCACCTGAGAAAGAGGAGATTTCAAACTGTCGTTCTAATGTAACATCTTTAAATTCCATCACTGAATTAAAAAGTTACAGCCTACAAGGAAAAACGCATTGACCATCCCCTATTATGTTAAAAGGTAGATGAAAGCATTTGCAGAGCCCTAAACGTTGCGATAACCTGGTCTGCGCACGGTAGTGTGTGCATCCAGCATAGTAGAGCCTACCGGTGCCTGACTGATTGCCACTGCCTCCTCTTCGAAGCACAGCAGGTAGAGTAATACAAAAAAAATAGCTATTCAGTCAGCAAAATAGAAACACCTGCATTCAACTCTTCTCCGGTACAGGGGAAACTGATCATTGTGATCTACAGAAAATGTCAGCGAATCGCGAAACCATTTTTTTTTTAATCTGCAATCTAGTTCAGAGGTTGGCAACTGGCGGCCTAAGGGCCGCATCCTGCCCGCGTGGGAATATACGGCCCACTGCCCGGCACCATACTCACCTTTCTCGCCTTCCACGTCCCCCCAAATATACTAATAAAAAGATATCGCGAATGCGACATGTGTTTATCTCATAGTTAGCTGTCTAATAGCTATACTCGGGATCAACGTTATGTGGCAATGAAGACAAAGCTAGGGGGCAACGCTAACGACTCCGTATGATTGCGCAAAGTAGTTCCAAATGAGCTAGAGGGGCTATAGCAATGAACTGGGATCTCGCCAACGAGGTAGAGGGACTTAGAGTAATAAACCAGAAGTTCTAAAGTGGCACCCCCCCCCCCCCCCCGGCCTGCCGCCATGTTTTACGCAAAACTGACCAGCCGTCACGTGACCTCACAAGAGCCGTGACGAGACCGGTAAGATGCCATCGCCCAGAGCTGGCGGATGAGAGTTTGTTCGGTGCGACGGTACCCGTGACGATCGTGATGTGCCGCTGCCTTTCGACGATATCGGGCTTTTTCGTGCCCTCTGACACAGGTATAATGTGAAGATTTGAAGGAATGACACTTTACACACCTTTTGGGCAAGATCGCTCTGGGTCACCTGGATATTTACACCTATGAGACAGCATCGGCTGTATCGCCGTACCGGTGCTCGGATTCCCGAATCTGTTCGAGGATCGATGGAACTTCATGCTTTTAGCATTAAATTTTCACATTCTCTTAGCTTCCTTTGAACGTTGGAACGTCCGAGAATCGATGCGAAATGTATGCGTGGGAAGTAGGGCCCAGGGGAAGTTGTTTTAGCCCTAAGTAACCGCACAATCACGGCAACTTTTAGCGAGGAAGCTCCTGCGATATTTAACCTGGTGTGCTAATCGACGATTATACAAATTGGTAGTTCTCAAGATTTTCATATAACGTGCTTTCATTCGATCGCAGTAGTCTTTTTAAGTGAAAAGCTGGTGTTTGTTTAAGTGAAGTGCACGCACACTGTTACAAAGCGTTCAAACCAGTCATTCTGAAGAAAGGTCATTACGAACGTTTATAAAACAGCTCATATATCCTCTTGAAACTCAAACCACAGTTAGCAATTCTTCACATTTTTGATTGATCAGTGCACAAAATGTTGTATTCGATCTCCTTTCAAAATTAGTATTAGTAGGCTCTTTACCTTGCCGATCAATATCAATAGTTCACAGTAACGTCTATGTGTATAATCAGACTCGTCTTAGATTGTTGTCTAATCCATCATCCTAACATCTAGGATCTTTTTAAAAAATGCAGCCCCACCCTTTAGATGTTCAGAGATAGCACCACACATGTCATCAATTCGTTAAATGCAATGAAGCTCGGAATCGGAAGATTAACTGCACATTTTTATCTTTCGTAGGATTTATTGTAGCAATATTGCTTTTCATCAAGAGTGCACTGTATTAGTCGGTCAATTATTTACTTCGTCTAATTACCTGGACAAAATGACTCGTATTTGTGTTCATCCCTTGCCCGAAGAGCAGTCTTGTTACAAAATGTTGACTACCATTCCTTTCAGTTTCTTCAACAGACCTTTTTTTTTTCTAAAGTGTGGGCCGCCTATACATTGTTTCACCGTAAGTTGTTAAAGAGCAACCGCCACAGCCCCCTCGAGCCAATCAGAGAGACGTGGTGGAGGTATGCGATAAATCTCTGCAGAAGGAGAACACTCTGATGATGTGTTGTCACATGCCTCTCTCCAACGTGCATATGGGCTCACTGCCTTCGCCGCTTGGCAAATTGCGATGAAATGAATTACAGTAGCTACTACGCCAATTACCCAAGGCCTTCATACTTCGGGCATTTGTTTGACAAGGATGTTATGTCAGCAATCACTGTGAAGTCGTCTCAGCGTCTATTGGACTCGAATGCTACATTAGCGTTCGACGTGAACTGGGGCCCATTTACGTGTTTTACGCCGAAAAAAAAATGGTGACAGTCAATGTTGCTTGATGGGGTTTTGCACAGGGTATATTGTGTTATACGTATACTAAATGTTCTGCTATATGACAATGCATTAACGCATTATATTAAACTAGATGTTCACAAATGTGATCGTCTTTGTAATGAACAAGTTACAGCAATAATTATTTCTTAGAAGTGTAATATTTATTTTCAGTTGCTGGGCCCGTTCTCTGCTCATTAATGTCAGTGTGCTATGATGGTATTATAATGTGTGTTTAGTTTTAAATATCTTCTATGCAATGCCTACAGGGGTCCCTGAAGGAATTAAATAACAAAGCAACATTTTCAGATCACTGGAGTTTGTTTTCGGGTGCACCATATGTTCAGGAGAGGTGGCAAAAGTGCAGCCACATGCAAAAAATCTGCCATTATGATTTGTTCCATTTATTAATATTAAAGTGTCAGAGATGCGAGTGTCCTCAAAAGCTCCACCGCATGCAGTGAACACAATTCTTGATGTGTAAACTCTGAAGGCGAAAAGGACTGTGAATATTACGCATGCTTGGTTAGTATATCGAATATGTTTATTTCCACTTGATTACATAATTATTTATAATTGTCAAACGGTTCCTTAACAAGTTCTTTCTGCGACAGTCTCGCGTCAGGCGTTCAGCCGTAGTACCTGCGTTCCTTGTTGTCAGATGTCTCTCCTGCCACGTCGGTGTTCAGTTTGGTCGAGTGGCGACTTTGACTGACTGATGCCACCTAGTGATCATACGCCCTGTGCCGCCACTGACATTTGACGCTCTGAATCTGCAGGGCTGGCTTCTAATCTACACATTTTTCTGGCAGTTTTCTGCGTCAATGTAGCGAGCTTGTGCATGTATTGCTTAAGTGGTTGTATTTTTTGCTGTATCGTTGAGTTGATGGCTCGCAACAATGTTTGTTTGCTATCAAAGCCACTTCACTTCCATTCCGCAATGGTTATTTCTTCTGCAAGCCGCGACCACTGCAACTTGTGTAAGTCTCGTGTGGCAAAGTGAAATCTGGTGATGCTTGGTGTTGAGTTTATGAGAACGACCAACCATTTTATTTCTTCAAGCTAGACAGATGCATTCTTCCTCGAAGTTAGAAATTGTGTGGACAAAATAATTGATGTCGCCAATTACTGTTTCCATTGCACGACGACCGACACCAAATCAGCTGCCATTGCATTGCAGCCAAGCTGCTTGGCCGTGCTTAGTGTAGAAGCATGTGTCATGCTAACCTCCCGTCGAGGTGATAGGAATCGAAAGCCTCGGGATAGTGTCGGCACCAGGGACAGAGGCTGCCAACAATACTTCTTAATGTCCCAAGGTTGCTCCTCGGTACGTGGTCAAGGGTCGTTCGGCACGAACCCTCGCAAGCCAATTCATCGGTACGGGCACCCCCGGTAGACATGTCGGCTTCACGTAGTGGTAGTAAAGTGGTCGTAGGTCGGCCGATTGCTCAACCTCCGTCTTCCTCAGTGTAGTTTATTCAGTGCGGACCTAGACTGGTTCTTCCCGATATCGGCAATGATGCAGAATTGGGGTTCCCGTTGAATTGGCATACTAATGGGCAGTCCGTGGCGTTAGTTGTGCCATTGCGACGTAAGTCCCTTTTGGTTAAATGCTGCTTCGCTAACAGAAATCTCCGGTGGAAATGCGTGTTTAACTTCTTCCCGAACAATGTCGGCAATCCCAATAAACCCGGACGACTGGCGACAGGACGTAGCTTCCTGATCTCCTCCCGGACAACATTTTGTATAATGTCGCGGATGCCTGGAAGACTGGCCAGCTGGACGACTCTAGTGTCGAGACTCTGGGGAGTTGCTGATAGTAAGGGGCTCGGGCGTGCAGTGTACGTTCAATGTTGAAAGCTTAGGTGATGAACCCTTCGACTGTTGTCGGAGGGTTTACGGACAGGGCTGCCGACGATGTCGTCCCTCACATAAGGGACATGAGGATTCTAAGCTTCTTGTCTTTTGTAGCATGAGGGTCGGCGCCGGCGCTTAATCAGGTGCAAAATATCCTCCACGAAGACTGCGATACTCTCCTTGGGGCCGTGTCCTGGACCGAATTAGGCATTCAGTCTTCTTTTGTCAGTGCTGATTGACGAATGTGCACTTCAGCTCGATCTTTCAAACTTCCCAGGACGCTGAGAAGGATTCGTGGTTCTCAAACAAGTGCCTGGCAGTTTCTTCCAAAATAAGCATAGGTTCTGCAGGTGCTGGTCGTCTGTCCACCCGGTGTAGCGGGCTACATAGTCATAATCTTCGATACAGTCCTCGACGTCTTCATACACACTGCCGCGAGAGGGCGTCGGAGTGCGAGGTGCGACGGGCATGCAAACAATGGTGGGAGCGGACGCGGTTTACTGTCATGGGTTAGTCATCGTTGGCTTAGTTCGCTTCGGTTTTTCAGGCAGGCGACCGAATTCCGGTGGTTCTTCTTGCTAGCAGCAACTGACTCGAATTTCAAATTCTTTGTGGTGTATTAGCGGGGTTCGCTCTTGTAAGACTCGCTCGTCTTGCAGTTTTTTTTTTTTTTTTTTTGCCCGGCTAGGGATTGTATTTGGTTCACGGCTTGGCGGGGGTGTCAGAGGCCGGGCAGCCCGCCACCCTTGTCCTGTTGTTGAGCAACTCGGCTGAGGGGCCGCCAGGGTGCACACAAAGTGAAGTGCTAAGGGTAAAATACCTAGCACCTCCAACAGAACGTACCGTGAAAGGTGAGCATGGCCTGGAACTTTCTACAATAGTAAGGATGGATACAGAGACTGGACCAAGCATCCGTGACAATAAAAAAAACTGACACAAAAAAGTCTATTCTGACCAGTAAAGAAGCTGCATTGCTTTGGTAGTATTTTCTCCGAATAAGTCAACTCCTCGGAGTTTTGACGACTGCCGTGGACGAACTGAACTGAAATGGATGTGGGACCACTTTGCTGGTAATGAGCCGCTGCAGGTTGTCGCTGCGAAGCGGCGTGAACGAGTGGGCTCGGTAGGTAACACGCGCCCCCGTGATACACGCGCGATGAACTGTCCATAGAGCTTGCGATTCGCGTAACGAGTGTTGATGAAACATGTATCCACGAAACGCGCGGCAGACCAGCGGATTTAATACCAACTGTAACATTTGTGCTCTGTGAAGTGCACGTCTAGGCCAGGGCAATTCGGGAAGCAGCACAGCATCACCTAGCACGGCACAAGAACTGCCAGCTTGAAAACAGCTCTTCGGAGTGCCGCACAACTGTGCTCCGTGAAAATGCACGCCTCCGCCGGAACAATTTAGGAAACAGCACAGCATCATCTAGCACGAGATGGGAACTTCCAGTTCTCCGGTGAGCCGAACAACCAAAGTGAGCCTTCGGTCTTTTGAACGAACACTCTCAAGAAAAAAGGTTGTCAAAAGGTGTATTCTTACACCCTTTGTCCCATATAATACACCCCCAAACTTTAATTCGACATACAGCGCCCTACAGTCGAACAGACGGCCCGAAATTTTAGGAGGGGCTTGACAGCCGTGTGGTACAACTTATTAAAAGAACTAATGAACGTTTCAATGAACACGAAAAAAATAATCCGGGTTTTCTTGGTCCTACTGTAAAAACTCAGTGTTTTTTCTATGTGGTCTTTGATACGTACTTTAGCTATTTAAAATGTTGTACCACACGGCTATCAAGCCCCTCGTAAAATATCGGGCCCTCTGTTCGACTGTAGGGCACTGTACGTCGAATTGAAATTCTGGGGTGTATTATATGGGACCAGACATGTACAAATTACTCAAAAAAGGTAGTTAAGTTAAGCTACTGAGTATCGACGCCAAAAGTAATTTGAGTAGAGTAGAAATTACGCATTTGTAATAGTAATTGAATAAACTACTAACTACTCTAAAAAGTAGCGAGTTACTTTGAAGTTACTTTCGAAGTTACTTTTTTATATTGTTGTGGAAGCAAAATGAACAGCAGTTTTGATCAATGAAAAACCCTGCGAGCCTAAAATAAATGCAGTTTACTTATAGCTTGCGTTTTCGCCAAAATAGTTTATTCGCTCGCAGAAGCAATTGACTTTCAAAGTTCTTGATAGGAGAATTTTCCCCTTTTCCTTTTAAAGACGTCCCCAGCCAAGCTAAATAGACGAAAATAATCCCTGGAAAAGGGGAACAAAGGGACAAAGGACAAACACAAATCTCCAAACACAGCTAGGTGACTGGTGAGCGACCGAAAAAATCCGCCTGGTCTGGGTATCCCCTGAACCCGGGACCTCTCCATTACATACACGGACCAGGCGAATTTTTTCGGTCGCTCACCAGTCACCTAGCTGTGTTTGGAGATTTGTGTTTGTCCTTTGTCCCTGTGTTCCCCTTCTCCAGGGATTATTTTCGTCATTCTTGTCCAGCTCGCTTGCCCCTTTGTATTTAATTGCATTATAACTAAATAGACGTTCCACCGTGGCACTGAATGGAACGGCAGCGTTGAATTTGAGAAACAGGCTGTGCAGGGTCAGGTAAGCGAGTGTCGGCATCTTCGGTGTCCATGACAAAACATGTGAGGTTTGCCTCGGGTAGAGGCCGTTTTAGAACAAACTTTCCTCCTTTTTTTCTTTTTTCTTCGTCAAGTTGAGATTGTTATGACTGGAACCTCTTTGTTCCGACGTCGTTCTGTGAGTACGCTGAGAGAGTGCACCAGACCGCCAAGGGTTCAAGTCTCGCGCCACGACGATGTAATCATCCGGACGACTGCGCGTTCCGTTGTAGTGCTAGTGCTACGCTACTCAAAAAAAAAAATGTTTTGGTTTAACAGAAGATGAACCGAAGTATACTTCGCCGCTGACGCCGGTCCAACAAAAGGATCTCCCAAGGGTAACTCGCAATCCTCGCCGGCGACTACAATATTCTGACGCGCCTGACACGCCTGACAAGTAAATCGTTTTTAACAAAGAGGAGGTCTCCCAGGCATGAATGGTCGGAAGGACGCGAATGATTACGTGAACAAGCATCGTCGCTCGTATACAGCTGCAGCTGGAAGCGGGAACGTGCTCCCATGAACGGATTAACCGTGCCAGGGTTTGTGCGCGGGGGAGTCCGGCTTTGCAAAGGCGTATGCGCTGACGACAAGGCGACCATTGGAACAGGCGCCCAGCTGCGAGGTCATTCCAGTGGCGCCTCTCGTGGAACCTACCGCTTGAGTCAGAACTCACTAAAGACAGACAACAACTCTCGGAGTGTCCCCGTCTTTCACGGTTGCAGCTGGAAACGCGGCGCCTGCGTGCATTACCGGATTAGGTCAATACCCGACCAAGGCATCTCTTCCTGCGTTCGTGCGCGCCAGTGTTATGTGTTGGCTGCTCGTCGCCACCTTGACCCAAGGACGCCTTCCCCAACAAGGGGGCCCCTTGTTAGGGAATGCCACTTCATCTGCCGGCGTCTTATTCATTTCTGCGCTCAAACTTTCGTGATGGGCAAAATTAGCACTATATAATTTCTAAAGTAGTTAGTAATTTCAGTAGAAGTTACCTGAAAAAGTAGTTAAATTAAACTACTAATTACCCAAATCAAGTTGTAGTTGAAAGTTACCAAGTTACTCGAAAAAGTAGTTAAACTACAGTATTTGGAGTAGTGTAGTTGAACTACGTCCACGTCTGTATGGGACAAACGGTGCAAGAACACACCTTTTGACACCCTTTTTTCTTGAGAGTGCCACGATTGCACACTGCCAAGCACGACTCCCGCAATTTCCGTAGCCTAAAATGTGTATTCAAATACATTACACACGCTTCACTCAAGACCTCGAAGGTTCCGATGGTCAAGTAGAGCACAAAAACGTCGCGTTAAATTTTATTCTTGTGATATCCAAATCATTCCGAGGTCCAAGCATCGCAGGGCCGATTGTCTTTTTTGTAGCAATATCAGCAATATCCCCGTCGATCACCAGCGAAATGCACACGGTTCCTTCGTATTTCCACGTCATACCTACGTGAGAGACCACTCTGAACTCTGAAGTCGCCTTTGACCATCTTTATATGCGACGGCTCCCGCAACTGAAATCAACTCACTCATACCACCGACAACGAACAACGCATCCGACAAGCTCTGGCCGATGCTCCGGCCCAGCTGGGGCCAGCCGCTGCCTGGGCGCTCCCATCTTTCCCGTGATGTCACGTATTCGGTTTGGTCACGTGACGAGTAGTCACGTTTGCGTTGAATGGCAGTGGCCTGTAGTAGGTTACTTTTAGTGCAGACCGGAACCCCGGCGTATCGCTCTAAGCCCCTCTACCTCGTTGTATCCCGTTCACCAGGCAAAAGTGACCCCCACTTGGCGGCCACCATGTTGCACAATTTTGACCACTAGACACGTCACCATACCAAATCCTGAGGCTTTCACGCAAAACTGAGCCGAGAGTTCTATTGCGATCGCTGTAAAAAACACACGATAAACTACGTTTCTTAATGCTCTTAGCCCCAGAGACCAATGTCCAACTCCGCTAACAAAAAAGATGCAGCATCGCGGCTGATGGCATCTAGGGGAGGCATTGCGAAGCTGTCCAAGTTTTTGTCGTAAAAGCATAATTTGGATTTTGAAGCAACGAAATATAACTTTTCTCGTCGGCACTGTTAACAAATATTAATAAGCAATTATTTGTGCGCGGTACTTCGTCGAAATCTAGACGTAAAACTATAAGGTCACGTGCCTGGTGATCAGAAATGTGCAACATGGAGGCGGCCGATTGGGGGTCACTTTCAGCTGCCAGTTTATCACTCTAAGGCCATCTAACTCGTTGGTAGTTCCAGACTCACTTGATTTCGGCTTCAGTTTGGGTTTTGGGCATGACAGACAAGCATTTGCTACAGTTCATCTCTTCGTATTAGGATCACGGCTGGGGGTGCTGAACCGTGATCGCCGAGCATGCAGCATATCTGCCTCTCTTTCCTTACGTTTCATCCGTTTGTAAACACAAGGTAACGCTTTTACTGACGCACTCGGACCGACTTACAACGTAAATTAACCCGTGGTCGACCTCGTCGAATTTTATTTTCTTGCCACCGACACGTATATGAGCCGTTGATTTAAGAAATGCCAAAACTGCAGTCTTGAGGCCCCTGATACGCAAACTCCTCTTGTGCTAAAAAATCATAGCGCGGGCGGGATATACCAAAGTAGCTAAAGTTGAAGCTTTGGCGAATTGGTATGATATTGCCACGCTCGGTCGGCGAGCGACCGCGTGCGTGGCCGAGTGGTTACCGTGCTTGACTGTCGCGCGAAAAGTCTGAGTTCGATTCAAGTCAGTGGAATGCTCTTTTATTTGTTCTTTCAACATTGCGTTCTAGTGTGTTCGAGAACATTTTCGTATGATCGAGTTCCGAATGTTCCAGTCGCCGAACCATCTAGGCCGATTGTTCCAGAACCCAACGCGCGTACATAAGGGACTCCGCGTGCTGATCTGCAGTCAGTCTCGCCCCAGCGTTCGACTCAGCTGTTACGCCGACTTCGACGCCCGCGACGCTCTGTTATTATCTTTTGTACCCTTTTATTTTTGGCACAAGTTCGCCACAATAAACGTCTATTTCTTCCTGTTTATTTATTGGTTTTTGGTCACCACCCGTGACATTTTGGTGGAGCTGCGGGGTACCGCATTCCCGTGCAGCGTTCCCCTCCAAGGGCCCGCAGTGCAAGTCCGATTCCCGGCCCGGTGAGAAGACCACTCACCGCAGAACCTGAAACTCGGACCAGCCGCCGCACCAAAGGAGAGGATCCTGAGTACGGTTTGCTGCTGGACAAGCCCAAGCCGAAGAAGACGACGATGGCCAACCAGTCGCAGAACCCCGCCGCTCCTGCCGTCGTCTACCTACCCGTCGATCCTCGGACACCGGCTCCCTTCCACGGCGAAAACCACGAAGACATCGACGACTGGGTCCAACAGTACGAACGAGTGGCCCGTCATAACGGGTGGACACTAGAAGAGTGTCTACAGAATGCGTACTTCGCCTTGGATGCAACCGCCCGGAACTGGTTCAAGAACCACGTAGCGTCGATCACTTCCTGGGAGCAACTCAAGGCTGAGTTGCAAAGAACATTCACGAACCAACAACGAAAAGAACGCCCGGAAGAGCTTCTTCAGGCGAGGATCCAAGGCCCTAACGACAGCGTCGTTAGCTTCGTGGAAGACGTCCTGCGACTGAGCAACCGAGCCGATCCTGAAGCATCCGAAGCAAAGAAGCTCAGTCTTGATGCGCGGCGTGAAGGAAAACATTTTCGGTGGTCTTGTGCGAAGCCCGCCTACCACAGCCGAAGGCTAAATGACGGAGGCCACCAACATCGAACGTGCCCTTCAAGCACGAGCCGCCCACTATCACCGAGTTCCCGGCGTCGGTTCCTTTTTTTCTTCCGGCTGCAACACCACGGACATCCGCGAGATAATCCGGGACGTCGTCCGGGAGGAGATCAAGAAGTTTCTACCTCCCGCCGCAAACCCAGCTTCGCCCTCAATCGCCGAGATTGTCAGGGAAGAAGTCCAGCAAGCGCTGCAGCCTGACGTTCTCGTCAGCACCACTCCGGAACCACAGACGTTGAGTTACGCCGCAGTGGCCCGACGGCCACCGCCTCCTCGTCGCACCTATGCCGCGCCGCCCCGACGTCAGTCTCCTGCGCCGCAGCACGACCGACGCCACGACGACCGGGTCCAGTACGCCTGCCCGGAGCCTCGCGCACCCCGCAAGACCGACGTGTTGCGAACACCCGACCGACGCCCTCTGTGCTTCCATTGCGGGGAAGCGGACCACACCTACCGCCGATGCCCATACCGACGACTCAGGCTACGCGGGTCCCACCCCAACGACCCGCGCCCCCGTCGTGGTGAACGCCCTACTGAGATCGACGAGTACCTGCGACAACCTCAGTCCCCCGAGCCTGCGTCCCGCCGAGAGTTTCGGTCGCCGTCACCGCGGCGTCCAGCTTCGCCGATGCACCGACCACGACGTGAAAGCCTGTCCCCCCTCGCTCCTCGCCGGGGAAACTAGGCGCGGCAACCCCTGGAGGTGGAGTTGCCGAAGACGACCGACGCCAAGATCCTCCACGAACGTCGGGGGGCCCCCACTCGAACGCTACCAGAGACCAAAACGACACCCCTGCAGTGGTGTCCAATAACCTAAACGTCGTCATCGACGGCCACGACGCATCAGCACTCGTGGACACCGGAGCAGACTACTCAGTCTTGAGTGGGAGGCTCTCCTGCCGCCTTCGAAAAGTCACGACGCCGTGGGATGGACCTCAAATACGAACCGCCGGTGGGCACCTCATCACACCAATCAGGAGATGCACTGCTCGCGTCGAGATCTGCGGTGAGACGTGCCCTGTGAAGTTCGTCGTTCTACAAGACTGTTCCAGAGACGTTATTCTCGGCATGGACTTTCTGTGTGAATACGGCGCCGTCATCGACCTTGGTGAGAACAGATTGACGCTGCGCAAGCCTGTTCCGTCTTCAGAGAAGCCTCGAACAGCGTCAGCCGCCGTCCGGCAGCGACTGACCGCAGGTTCACGCGGTCATTCGCTGCCGACCACGTGAACCTGCCGCCGCGATCAAGTGTTGTCGTACCCGTGGTGGCCGATGCAGCTACCTGCGGCGAAGTTTTTCTTGAAGGCAACCTTCAATTACTCCTAGGAAGAGGAATAGGCGTCGCAAGAGGAGTGGCTGAACTTCAGGATGGGCGCACCGTGGTCTTCGTGACGAACTATCGACAAGAAGCGCAACACCTCACGAAGGGTGCCGCTATAGGCCACGTCGAAGAAATTCGGAACTCCGCCGAAATCGCCGCGATTGCTGAAGAATCATTCCCGCCTCAGCAACACATTACACCGCCAGCGCAGCTCGACATTGACCCCAAGCTTCCAGGCCCGATACGACGGCAGCTAAGTAAACTCCTCGCCGAATACAGTGACTGCTTCGCGACGTCGTCGAGGGTGCGCCAAACCGCCGTTGCGAAACATAGCATCATTACCGAGGACGACGCGCGCCCTGTGCATCGATCGCCATACAGAGTCTCCGTTAAAGAAAGGGAGGTGATCCAGGAGCAAGTGCAAGAGATGCTGAAAGACGACATAATCCAACCTTCAAGCAGTCCGTGGGCCTCTCCAGTTGTACTGGTTAAGAAGAAGGACGGAACGCTTAGGTTCTGCGTGGACTACCGGCAGCTGAACGTAGTGACGAAGAAAGACGTCTATCCACTCCCCCGCATCGACGACGCGTTAGACCGGCTGCGCCACTCCCGATACTTTTCATCCATGGACCTGAAGAGCGGCTACTGGCAGATCGAAGTCGACGAACGGGTCCGAGAAAAGACAGCTTTCGTCACGCCAGATGGGCTGTACGAGTTCAAGGTGATGCCCTTCGGACTGTGCACGGCTCCAGCAACTTTCCAGCGTGTCATGAAAACCGTACTGGCAGGACTGGAGTGGCAGAGCTGTCTCGTCTACATCGATGACGTCGTAGTGTTTTCCAGCGACTTCGACGAGCACTTGCGACGACTCCGAGCAGTTCTCCAAGCCATACGGACCGCCGGACTCACCCTGAAGCCAAGCCGTCAAAGTGTCGGTTCGCCTATGACGAATTGAAGTTCCTAGGTCACGTGATTAGTAACGAAGGCGTTCGCCCCGACCCAGAGAAAACTCGCGCCGTCGCATCATTTCCAGCACCGACAGACAAGAAGGCCGTGCGAAGGTTTCTTCGACTATGTGCCTACTATCGGCGCTTCATCCGGGATTTTGCAAGGATTTCCGCACCGCTCACAAACCTCACAAAGGACGCCGAGAAGTTCGAATGGGCCGAGGAGCAGCAGCAGGCATTCGACGAGCTGAAGCTACGACTGCAGACTCCTCTTGTTCTAGGACATTTCGACCAAGATGCGGAAACCGAGATTGACACGGACGCAAGTAACGCTGGACCTGGTGCGGTACTGGTTCAAGTGCAAGAAGGCATCGAGCGAGTTATCGCCTACGCAAGTCGGACACTGTCCAAGGCGGAGAAAATTACTCCATGACTGAGAAAGAATGCATTGCGGTCGTCTGGGCAATCACGAAGTTTCGTCCGTATTTGTACGGGAGCCCGTTCCGTGTAGTCACGGACCACCACTCGCTCTGCTGGCTTGCGAACCTCAAGGACCCGTCAGGACGCCTCGCTCGATGGAGTCTACGACTACAAGAGTTCAATATGGCTGTGGTCTACAAGTCAGGCCGCAAGCACAGCGACGCCGACTGCCTGTCCAGAGCCCCCGTCGAAACACCTTCAGGCAGCAACAACGACGATGACGACGAGTGCTTCCTAGCTGCAGTGAACACCGACGACATAGCACGACGTCAAAGAGACGATCCTGAGTTGCGCGCGTTAATCGAGCACCTCGAAGCACGAGGGGCTACTGTCCCCCATGTCTTCTCGAGAGTCCTGACGACTTTCGTCCTCCAACAACGTGTACTTTACAACAAGAACTCCGGAGAAAACAGCACACCATGGCTGCTGGTAATCCCTACCGACCTTAGAGCGGAGATCTTCCAAGCCTGCCACGACGACCCGACGTCCGGACATCTTGGTTACAGCCGTACGCTGGCCCGAATTCGTGAAAGGTATTACTGGCCCAAGCTGCCGAAGACCGTTCACTTCTACACACGGTCCTGCCACGAGAGCCAGCGACGCAAGAAACCGCCGACGAAGCCGGCAGGTCTCCTGCATCGGATCGCTCCCCCGACCGTAACGTTCCAGCAGATCGGAATGGATCTACTTGGTCCTTTCCCACCATCGACGCAAGGAAACAGATGGAGTATTGTCGCCACAGATTATCTCACACGGTACGCCGAAACGAAAGCCTTCCTGCAGGAATTGCTGTGGAAGTCGCCATGTTCTTTATCGAGTCCATCGTCCCCCGGCACGGTGCTCCCGAAGTTTTGATCTCAGACCGTGGATCATCGTTCATGGCCCAGCTGACGCAAAAAATCCTTCGTCTCAGCCACACCAGCCATCGGCGCACAACGGCGTACCACCCGCAGACCAATGGGCTGACGGAGAGACTCAACAAGACCATCGCCGACATGATCTCCATGTACGTCGACGTGGAGCACAAGACATGGGACGAGGTGTTGCCGTACGTCACATTTGCCTACAACACGGCCGTGCAAGAGACCACCGGGGTGACACCCTTACAACTGGTTCATGAACGTAAAGTAACGACAATGCTGGACGCGATGTTACCCCACGAACCGGCTGTCGACGGAAGCGACGACGCCCAGGTGGTTGCCCAACGAGCAGAAGAAGTCCGCCAGCTCGCCAGACACCGTATTCAAGCCCAACAACGTGTAGACACTGGCCGCTACAACCTTCGTCGTCGGGACGTCTACTTCAAACCCGGAGACAGGGTGTGGGTGTGGACACCGATCTGCCGCCGTGGTCTCAGTGAGAAACTCCTAAAGTGCTACTTCGAGCCCTACAAAGTACTTCGTCGACTCAGGGATCTGAACTACGAGGTGATGCCCGACGGAACACGGACTTCATCACGCCGCGCTCCGCGACCGGAAGTCGTCCACGTCGTGCGCCTCAAGCCGTACTACGCGCGATAAGACTGCGACCTGTGATCTTGTGCACCGCCTGATAGGATTGTGTTTCGCGAACCTCCGTATGTTCCCATTTTTTTGTTTTTTCGCTCTGTTTTGTTGCCCTTCTACGTGGCATCGAGAAGATGCCTTTTTAATGGGGGGGAGTAATGCCACGCTCGTCGGCGAGCGACCGCGTGCGTGGCCGAGTGGTTACCGTGCTTGACTGTCGCGCGAAAAGTCTGGGTTCGATTCCAGTCAGTGGAATGCTCTTTTATTCGTTCTTTCGACATTGCGTTCTAGTGTGTTCGAGAACATTCTCGTATGATCGAGTTCCAAATGTTCCAATCACCGAACAATCTAGGCCGATTGTTCCAGAACCTAACGCGCGTACATAAGAGACTCCGCGTGCTGATCTGCAGTCAGTCTTGCCCCAGCGTTCGACTCTGCTGTTACGCAGACTTCGACGCCCGCGACGCACTGTTATTATCTTCTGTACCCTTTAATTTTTGGCACAAGTTCGCCACAATAAACGTTTATTTCTTCCTGTTTATTTATTGGTTTTTGGTTACCACCCGTGACAATATATTTAAAAATTAAAATTGCGCGAAGTACAACGGACCAGATGAAGCAAGACACAGTGCTGCCAACCATGTGATACAAACAAGGCCAAGCTTCAACTTTAGCAACGTTCATTTCTAATACAATAGGCCCGTTTAATTGCTTCACTGTTCAGCCTTGCTGCATCGTCGTCATCTATGCCATCGTCGTTTGCCACGCACAAAGCAGCGCTGTGTCAGTCTTTCTTCACCTTGTCCCACACCCTTTATTTTCAGATGCACCGAACATGCTACGCGAAGCCAACTAACATTTGAATCGTCTTCAGTTACCGCTGGCCTTAGGTGTGTGTCTGTGTGTGTGGGGGGGGGGGGGGGGTTCGGTGGCTTACGATAGCTCGGAGCACGTATAGCGAAAGCTCACGCTGCAAAAACCAGGGATTCTGGACTCCATCCCCATACCTGCACGCTTACGCCGGTGGGCTCGCCAAACAATCGGTGTAGTACCCAAACAATGAAGAGTCCCGGTTCCCTCTGTCTCACTTGTCCGTACACGTTGCGCACCACTTGCTTGGGTTGTTTGACAACTTTTGGTTGCCAAACTTCGTGGAAATCATTCGAAGCAAGCAAAGGGGCGACGCTACAGATGGTGCCGGCGATACATCGTACCCGCGATACCCGTCGATGCACACGAAAAAGACGTCATGTTTGATTTGCAGGGAACTAGAAAACCCGCGGCAAACTTAATTCAAAGAACCCTAATGAGCTAAAAAATAAGCAGCAGACGTTTAGAACATCCTGCCTAATATTATAGTAACTTCGTGAAATTAAAGCTCAACGGAACAATTTTATATTTTAATTAGTCAAGACACACCCAGCAAAAAATTTTCGTGTAACTATATTCAGCTGCTCATGCAACTATATTCAGCTGTTAGAACACTGCCTGGGTCTAGTCAAGCGTTATGCTGCTTCAATATACGTTCATGGCGTAATTGGTTTAACATCTCAAAAGCTAGTAGCGCAAAGCACAAGTAGAATGAAGTAAAAACTGGAAGGACAAGCGCTTGTCCAGTATTCTGCTTATCCCGGCCTTTTGCGCTGTTATTATGCTGCTTCGATTGTCTGTCACACAAAGACTGATGCTTCACGGGCTTGCAAAGAAGTAGATATATGAAGATTTTGAGAAAAAAATAAAAAGTAAAAGACGGTAATTACTTGGAGGCGTAGAGGCTGGCGACAAAACTGAGGTGCGTAATTTCCACGCCCTTGGATAATGCCGTAGTGCCTGAGGTGTAGCAGATAGCAGCCAGTGTATTTGCCGGATCAGGAACGTCCACTTCAACAAAGTTGCTCTCATCAGAGGTTGAGAGTTCCAACACGTCAATAAATCCAGGCAGCTCGCCGTTTATAAAGAGACCCTGTGATGGAAGTAAGAATCATTAACATGAAGTCTTAGCCTAATGCTGACTCCAGTAAAGAGCTCATGCATGAAGTTCAAACAAAGTATGCTTCTCGATGGTGAAACATTTTACCATTAGGTTCACACTTGATTGTTTTTGTAAATTGATACATTTTTTGGCGTTCTTGAAATCAGTCAGAATGTGGGTAACATCACCGTCCTTGATATGCGAAAGAAGTTCGTCTAAAACAAAACATGCAATAAACTATTAATGCGAAGTATTGAGGAGACTCAATACTCATAGTCTGTGCAGGGCTAAAAAAGAATTAGATGTTTCGCCTCCTACACGAACTTTCTGCCTTTGATAACACTTCGGCGCACGCAACTGTCAGAACCCGAAAAAAAAGGCAACAGGCGCGTGCTGAAAAAAATGCTTCTACTGCATTCCTTAAAAAAAACCTTAAATAAAAAAAAATTAAAGATTTTATTTAGAACACATATTTGTTTTATACGAAAAATGTTTCCGCAATATTTACGCCATTAAGCACTGTTTATACTCACGACGTTGAGCGCAGTGAACGGAGCGTAGCGCAGAACGCGCGCCTTTCATTGGCCGGCAACCAGAAACTCAATATCTGCGACAAATCAGTATCTGTGCCCGCAGCGCTACGCCACACCCGTCGACGTTACGTTGGAGTATAAACGTACGTTTAGACGCGATTTCGGTGAAGATAGCCGGGCCTAAGAACAGATTTAACTACGCTCCATTTCTCGGGTCTCATTGACATGTGGATCGTTTGTTATAAAGTTGTTTATCCGTGCCGCAATAGTATTTTCATCGATACTATTTATATGTTTGAGAACCAAATAATATAGATAGAGTCAGTTTTGTTTCCAAAAATATCACGAGATGGCCCATCCGCTTCGGTTTCAAACAATAACAAACATGTCTACCGGCGTTTGCGGCGCGTTCAAGAAACGTAACTCGTTGAGCTCGTTTGTTTCTATGAGTGCGAGTTGTTCCGCGTTCACCGAAGTGTTCAGATGCAAGACTTCCTCGACCGACCTTGTTGGCCGCAAATTGAAGCGCTTTGCGTTCGCTTGTTTTCGTAGCGGGACTGGTCTAAGCCATTGCGACCCACGTCAGCTATGTTGCTTGATCTGGCTTGATTTTCGTTTGCGTGTGTTGACGCTGAATGAAGTAAAAGCGGCCCCACTGCTCTCCGACTTTAACGCAACCAACGTTATTGCACCCATGGTTTCAGTACCGAGAAGAAACATTCGCAGGTAAGAATTTGCGAGGCATTTCGCTGAGGCAATCGGGCGTTCGGCTATAGCCGAACGCCCATAGGTAGACGAACTTGGCACTATAGTGTCAAGTTCGTCTACCTATGTTCCCCTCATTTCACTTCGAAAGGCAAGTATTTCTCAAGATTTGCAGTGCACGTGACCTGTCAAGGAGGATATTTTTAGGTCGCGTCTGCGTCTTGACTGATGACACGTACCCACCTTGCTTGCGGATTCCATGTGGAAAATTTTAACAGACATAAAAGCTTAAAAGACTGCGTATTTACGTTGTTGATTTGTTTTTGTCCTCTCGGTTGCGTTCTACCGCACATCGACAAACGCTGACAGATACTTGTATTGAACCGCGGCTCGTACATGATGTAACGTCAGAACGCCGCGTTCATGGACCCCTTGCGAGCGTTGGATAAGTTTTCAGACGAGGGCGGAATAGGACACAGACAAAGGCAAAATCGAACGCCGACACGCAGCTTTTATGTCCGCGTCTGCATTGCAGATGATATATGGCGGTGGAATAGTAGACGATGCTGGACGCTGCCGCTCGTCTGCTCGCACGACTAGCAGGCAGTGTCAGATGCCAAACTAGACACACTGGATGTCGCGAGAGAGGGACACTAGGCTTATTGCGTGTTCAGCAGAACTAGCGGCGTAAATAATGCTCGCAATTTTTTTTTTGCGCGAAACAATAACAATCAAATACTTGTCCCACATATGCCATTTAATTTTTTTTTCTCCATTTTAGTATTCTTTTAACATGTCGCGGGTAACTGGCGACGTGTGCCCCCGAAAGCGCCGCTGTGGTCTGCCATCCCCAATTGGAAAAAAATCTTACTCTGATATCTTGAGTATGCTGATTTCTACTTTTATTACTCAGGGAAAATGTGAGACTGTCAAGTTCTACGGTATTGCAATATACAAACACTGAAATAAAAAAAGAAAAGTTTTTCAAGAACTTAAGTGAAGCACAGTATAATTTTTTAATGATTTTCCCGTTCTTTCTTTTTTTTTTGCGCAGTATTTACGCAATTAGACGCAATCTAGGTGGAGGTCACGGTCCGCAACGCCCACAGATCAGTGGCCCGCCCATTACTATTGGATTGGCTTGGATGCTCGGCCGAACACGTTCGCAATCCTAGTGTCTCCCTGTCGCGACGTCCGGTATGCGTCCGGTGCGTCTAGTCTGCCACCGCCTGCTAGTCGTGAGAGCAGACGCGCGGCTGCGCGCGGCAGCCTTCGGCATCATCTGCTATTCCACCACCGTCTGCCATCACCTGCAACGCCCTTAAAGGGATACTACAACAACATTTCAGAACTTAATTATGATCTATACTTGTTCAAGGGAGCAGTATCACATCGGACGCGCCAAAATCTCGTTAAAAAAGACAAGAAAACGAATTTTAAAACAAAGTAAACGATTAGCAAAGAGCATCTGGTGAATGTAGCTAAAGCCTCGTTTGTAATGACCGTCTAGGAACCTTGATAGGTAGTGACGATAACTGTCTCGCCTAGAACTATACAGGCTTTGAACCTGACGTCATCCCGACAGCCCTACGGCCAGCACAAGAGAAGAGGGGAGGGAGGAACTCCCCACTCAACGGGACTCTCTTTTGTGTGTCCCAGACGTCGCTATTTTCAGTCTGCACGATTATTGAAGATTAACCCGTTACTCAAAATTCACACAAAAGCAACTTTGCGGTTAGTTGCGGTGGCCCCATCGCTGGCGTGCTTCGACCGCTTTGGTGACTGGAACGGCTAAGGCATCCTGACGACGTGAGCCTCGCCGCACCTTTGCTCAACCCCGAGACAAACTACGTCACGATTGCGCCGGATGTGACGTACTCTCCGCTGGCTGCTCTCCGAGCGCTTGCCAGAATGGGCCGTTTATAACAAAAAAATACAGCCATCAGGCTCAAAATACACGGGTGCGATTTTCATTTACAGATATTCCGGATCATATTCAGCCTATTCCTGAACACGACGGGTATATTTCAAATTTCGTTGATGTATCCCTCTAAGACGCGGTCATGAAAGCGGCGCGTCGACGTCCGTTACCGCCTGCGTCCGTCCTGTATACCACCACCGCCTAAAAACGTCTGGAACACTCGCAAGCCGTGGCCATGAAAGCGGCGATCTAGTGAGCCACGGTCCAGTTCAAGCGTCCGTCAGCGTTTGTCGACGTACGGTAAAAAGCGACCGAGAGGACCAAAAGGATCAACGCTAAATACGCAGTAATTTAAAATTTTCTCTTCTTGCTTTTTTTTTTTTTTTCGAGTGGAGATTGCGAGCAGGGTGGGTGATCGTCAAAACCCACATATAAAACGCGACCTAGAAATATTAGCTTTGGCAGGCCAGGTGTACTGCAAAATTTGAGAGCTTCTTGCCTTTCGAATCAAGATGACGGAAACATACCTGAACAAACTTGATGCGAGCCGAACGCCCGATTGCCTCTACCAAAATGGCTCGCTAATTCTTACCTGTGTAGGTATCATCTGGGTTTTGAAACCATGGTTACAATGACGACGGTTGCGCCATTCACCAAGCAGCGGGGACGCGCTTCCGGGAACCAACATCTTTATTCAGCATCAACACGCGCAAACGAACACATCAAGTCAGATCAAGCAAAATAGTTGACGTGGGACGCTAGGCTTAGACAATCACCAGCACAGCGCTTCCGAAGGTTACAATTGTTTGCTGCAATCTAGGGCTGTTCATATCTTCCTCTAACATCACGGTGAATGAAGAAGGACTTCAACTCATAAAAATAAACAAGCTCAACGAGCTACTGCGTGCACGCCGCAAACGCCGTCAGCGATGGTCGCTTGCTATCATTTGAAACCGAAACGGTAAGAGCAATCTCGAGAAATTTTTGAAAACAACAATGACTCCAACTAGATTATTTGTTTCTCAAACATTAAAAAAAAAAATTGTTGATATAAGTACCATTACGGGACGGAGAAGTAATTCTGCAGAGAACATTTCACACGTCAGTCACATCTCCGACCAATGAATGCCGACAAACAATGCTTAGCTAGCTAAGCACCTTTCGTTCTGCGCTGGGCCAAAGGATCCTTAAATTAAGTCAAACGCCGTAAATCTTGCATGCTTTTTTTTAATGGGTTAACACAATTTTAAGATCATTAAAAAATGCTTGATTTTTAAGGGCGCGTATATTTTAAGTTTTCTCTGTGACTTTTACGCACACCACCGAAATTGTCGCAAGCAGTCGTGGCATCACAAAGAGGAACCACAAGAGCGAGCCACAAAAACATCTCTTCGTCAATAATCAAGATGAAAGCTCCATTTAGTCGCTATCTCAATATTCTTCCACACTCCAGAACAAACCTTCAATCTCATTCATGTTTCTTTTTTTTTTTTTGCCCATAAAGTTTGGTACAAAAAGTTCAAGAATAAAAAGCACGGAGATATCAAATTTAAGTAGAATATATGCGTGATCATGGCAGCTATGTTAGGTATATACGTGCGTCGGGTCGAGGCACATTTAGATTTTCTCTTTTGATTACAAGCGTTTAGAAATTGTTAATGTTGTTAACATACTTCGGTAACAGTCCTTAAAAAGGTTAAATATGTTTTTGAAGAAAATAAACAAAAATCACGGGACCACATGTAAAGCTAATTAAAGGGTGTGAATAGAAAAAAAATTAGCTGAATAGTTATTCGCATGCAATTTTCGAGTATCTTTAGGTGGAAATTTAGAAGGGCGTACCTTCATTGAGTCCGATGTAGGATAGGATGAGTGTTGCCCCAGCAAACACGAATCCGAACATTGCAATCAGGTTTTCAACGCTGGTGTCAAGATGGACGCAGACATGGTCTCCCGGCTTGATGCCGTGAGCTTGCAAACCTGCCGCGCAGCGCTTTATTCTCGCGAAGAACTGAGCTCGCGTTAACTGCACCGAGTCGTCGACCTAGCCAGAATGAAAGGCATGCGTCAAAAGATTAAAAACGATGATCCATGGGTCGGTAGAGTGCGGAGAGCTTTATAACTATTATCAACAAAGAGTTAAACTCTGCTACGCTAAGTGAAGTGTTATACTTGGATTAACTTTATTCATTCATCCATTCATTCAGTCATTAATTCATGCAGTCATTGATGCACTCAGTTCAAATAATATAATGATAAAAGCATAAAAGAAGGCAGTAAGCTACAAATCAATAATTATTTAAACACAAAGCATAGTCAGAACAACCTTAAAATCATGGAAAGCAGTGTACTAGTCTGCCGTTACATGTGCAAAACATGAGATAGCTTCTTTCAGGAAGTGATTCGGATTTCTAGGTTGCCTGTTTTGAACTTGATTTAGAGTCTAATTAAAAGTCTTTACTGATTTGTTACATATGTTACCGTTCCACAAACGAGTTATACTAGGCTCTACCTGCGATAATGCGTCGGCGCTACACTTTTTTTCTGCAAATAAATAAATAAATAAATAAACACTGAACGAAAATACATTTTTAAAGTGCCTTAGGTGGCACACGTATGAGAAAAAATAAGCTCCCTAAAAAAACAAGAGACGAAAAAGCTAGAACAACAACAAGAACAAATAACGGAATTTGTACGCCGGGAGACGGATTAGACAATTCAACAAATACGCAGCGCCTGCCGTCACCTTTTCGGCGCTCTGCGGCAATCCGATGTGTTGAGCGTAAAGGAGTGCCCATGAATAAATAAAGCGATTCATGTTTGTTTAGAATTTCGCAATTTCAGAACGCAAAAGAAAGCCGGACGATAAGAAAACAAGGCCAACTTTGTGTCCGTTCTGTTTTTTCTTGTCCTCTGAACTCGCATGAACGGACCAATTTGCCGCGAAAGCGCGGTGGTGCAATATGGGGCCGGCGAGAGACCTTGTGGGATTTTTCTGAGATGCCAGTTTAGGTCAGCACTAGGTTCCGCCCTTTAGTAAAAGGTCCTTACTTTTGTAAGCACCGCTTCCCAACTCTCATTAACTCGAGAGCTGACTAACCTGTAAAATGTTGGTTGTAAAACTTGCTCTGTGCTGTCAGTCTTTTGTTCGACATATTTGTATGTGTAATGATTGAAACGGTTGTTTCATAAAAATGTAATTGTAAAGCATACGATTCCTTGCTTCATTTTTCCGTGCGTTCTTCGTTCGCTCTTCGCTACACGCGTTTTCCGCGACCAGCAGGAAGGCGCAAGTGGATAGTAAAAAATAAGAAAAAAAATATTAGCCTACATTAAAAAAATATACTGACCAAAAAACTTCGCTTCTTTTTTAAATTAGAACTGGAGCGGCAGCACCTATCATATATTTCGTTAAAATTATTATTTATCGTGCGTTCACCACGGTAAATGGGAGTGAACTTACAAACTACCATGCAGCCGAAGAGCAGGCCGTTGCAGGAAATTCACGGCCGCCGTGTTTGCTATATTTTTTCTATCTTTTAATTTCACAAGTTGTGAGTTGAGCTCTAAAAATGACATGAAACGTTTTGCGAAACGACGTTTACGTGCCCAGTTTGAGGTTTAGAATTCGAATCTGGTAAGGCGTGCCAAATGTTCTGGTCCCTACGGCCGCACTAGGTGCACAATGTTTGAAACATCAGTAGATAAGTAACACCACAGAGCAGAGTATCTGACACTGGGAATGAAACAACTCCCAGTTTCAGATACTCGTTAGAAACTGTGCTGTATATTCACAGGTCGAATGAATGTAATGAACCCCCGTAGAAAAATAAAACAATCGGTGACTCAGTTGTCTGTATCGGCGTTCGTCATTGAAATATTGAAGGAAGTTGTTATCGTTTCGCAGAAATTCACATAAAAGGTTTGATTTCCGCAATTCGTTAATGCAACCACCTGATCCGAGTTAAAACACGTGCGTTGGCTGCGCTTCACTGCTACCTAAGCGACCGTCAGCAGCCATGAGTAACCGAAACATGTGCGCGACCAAAGCCGATGCACTCGGCTTTTCAGTTCAACACACTACAACGGAAAACGCTCACGGATTGAACATTACAGTACGCCGTCAGCATCCGGCTTGGGTTATGTTTCCTTCGTTGTATCGACACGTGTTCTCATATAGGCCTTGGTGACGCCATTGTGTGTTCATATTTAACGAGGGGAAACACGAGGAAGCGATTTCCCGGCGATACATTTTGCGGGAAAACTTGACATAACGGTTCTTCATAGCAGTTTTCTCGTGAAATTCGGCTGATAAAACACATTCTGCTTTAAAGGGACACTACAACGAAACTTCGGCGTTTATTTCTTGGTCTGCTCGTGTTCAATGGAGCAGTAGCACGTCAGACACACCAATATCTTGTTGAAAAAGATACGAAAAGAAAATTTCAAACGAATTAGGCGATTAGCAAAGAACATTTGGTGAATATCACTAACGCCTCGTTTTTAATGCCCGTCTAGGAGCCTTGACAGGAAGTGACGTTAACTATCTCGCCTCCGGCCACCACGAAAGACGAGGCGAAGGAAGAACTCCCCCTTCTCAAGACTCTTTTCTGTGTGTCAAAGACGCCCCTATTGTCCCTCTACAAGATTATAGTACATTTACCCGTCTCTCAAAATTTGTACAAAAGCAGCTTTAGGGTTAGTTGCGGCAGCCCAATCGCTGGCGTGCTTCGACCGCTTCGGTGGCTGGAATGGCTAGGACATGCTCTCGACGTCAACCCCGCTGCAGCTTTGCTCGTCCGGAGACAATGTACGTCACGATTGCGGCGGATGTCACGTGCTCTCCGCTGGCTTCTCTCCGAGCGCTTGCCAGAGTGGGCCGTTTATAACGAAAAATACAGCCATCAGGCTCAAAACAGTAATGTGTCGTTGTCATTTACAAATATTATGAATCGTATTCAGCCTATATCTAAACACGACGGGTATATTTCAAATTTCGCTGAAGTATCCCTTTAAAGCAAGGCTGATAAAGTGTAGCAATGCCACGGCGCGCCGAAGACTGCGCTAAACAGACAAGCTGGTAGGTTGACAAGATTATTCCCTCAGTTGAACTAATAAATAAATATATATATATATATATATATATATATATATATATATATATATATATATATGTATATATATATATATATATATATATATATATATATATATATATATATATTGGCGAATGTTTACAAATGCTTCCGTTGATATATAGGCAAAAACAAGGTGCGCAAACACAGCAGCCGTAGAATGATAAAAATAAAATTCTAATTTAATGGCGTGACTTTTTTCACCATTAGAATTTTATTTTTAACATCCTACGGCTCCTGTGTGGGCGCACGTCACTTTTGCCTACATATATATGGGTGTTTTCATCTCAAATCGGGCAGGCTAAAATGGTCTTATTTTTAATTTTCAGGAAAAAAATATATGTCTTGGGGGTATTTCTCAAATGAAGGAGGGCGCAAGCCGCATGTTCTCCCGATTTTTCGTTCTCGAGTTACGAGCCGTAGAAGCCGCAGTGGCAGAAACTAGTGTTTTTGCCTGCCGTCGCAGGTCGCGTGTTTGACACCCTCTGCTGACGCTATTGTTTTCTCTACGCCCTTTTAACTTTTCCCCCTCATTTAATAGGTATTATAAAGATACCTTGATGTATTCAAATATTTTTAGGAATTTTATTGTTTTCTAAAACACATGTCAAACTCGTCACTCCGGTCGCTTTTAGGTCAAATTTGGCAGGTCATTACTTTGTCTGTACTTAAGGTAAATTTTCTTTCTTTGGCTCTACAGAAAGCCCAAGGCAAGCCCATTATAGATATAATAATATCATTATGATTTGTCGACTAGCCGTTCCGCTTCTAACTTACTTCTAACAACGTAACTTCATGCACAACTCGTTACTCCAAATTATTTATATATTTCTAGCTGCCATCCCGAATTATACAAACAAAAGAAGAAAACATTGTCGCCTCCAGTGAACCGTGTAGGTACTGAAGACAAACAACTGCTTGCCATTTATCACCAAAGATGTATGCCTAAAATTAACCTTGTTTTCCGTGACGGTGCGTCTCACACTGCCATGCCAGTGCTTCTGAGTCACCCAGAGCAGGTAGATGGAACGACAATGCACTGCAACACTTATACCTCTGTCAGACGGGTCCGTTAAAAAAGGCGTTAAGAAATTCAGTACTTTAAATGAATCCTGAAATTCAAATTAAAACATACTCATCACGTTCAGCAATGAGATTTAGCATCATCAACAAAGTTTGCTAATGTCAATCGCACGATTCTATATCGAACGGATGACTATATTTATCGCTCCAAATGGCTAATTCCAGCCATCGGAAAGCGCCAGCACGCTTACACCGGCATTTTTTCAAAGATAATAAAGATATTATTATTATTATTATTATTATTATTATTATTATTATTATTATTATTATTATTATTATTATTATTATTATTATTATCTCAAAAGATCCGGAGCCTCCAGCCCGTTGGTGGCGTCATGTTTTCGCTCACCGGCAAGGCTACAGGGAGGCTGTCGTAGTTGCGAGCTTCTCCAATTGGTGGCGTCAACGCGTTACAACCTGAACGTTCGATATGCCCGCTATTTAGCTCCTAAAGTTTTTTTTACTCTTCAGACTGATCATATATTCCCCTCCACTCCCCTACTTTATAAAGTTTGCTCTGCTAAAGCAGAAAGGGTAGCGGGTTGTCTGGGTGGAGCTCATCCTGCACTTTTTGCAAGTGACTATTGTTTAAACAGCATTTGTTCTCTTTATGGTTTCATTTTGTTGACTGCGATCTACCAGGCACCCAGGCCAGCCCCCTCCCTCCCCCCCCCCTCCCCCCCCCCCCCCTTTCTACAAGGGTTTATGCGGCAGGTTCATAATAGGAATTCTAGGATCCGTTGCACCAAATAGGTGGTTGTCAGTTTATCGTAAAAAGGCGGCAGTTAATATTCGACATCAATTGTAACGAGTATACCTAAGTCTGACAGAGTATCTCGACACAAGTGACGTATCTTAAAGATACTCAAAAGTAGCTCGAAGGTACTACCGCGATACTGCCCAGTCCTGCTGAGAACACAGGTGGTAACTTATGAGAAGGGAACAAAAAGCTCGTGCCACGTGACGGTAAGTGTCCAAATCTTTGCGGTGATCAAGTGGAGAAGTATGTACAGTACGTATTAAGTTTTGTGCATACAAAAACATTTTTCATCACGCTCTTTTTACACACAGTTTTCCGGAGTCAGAAAAAACAAAACGACTTTCGTACTTGAACCATATATATTTACGTCAAGTGCTAATTAAATATATTCCGAACGTATATAGAAACCAGAAACAATTGCAAAATATCTGTTTCTTACCCTTGCTGGGTCTTCACACTCACCGGTTGCAAAAAAAAAAAAAAGAGGAAAATGAGATAATCCCTGATCATAACGAATTTATAGATATATTAAAATAATAACAAATAAATGCACAGTTGAGGCCCAATAATGCGACAATTTTTAATAAGCCAAAAGATGCGTTGGCGCTTACTTTTTTCATCATAAAAAGATAAATAAAAAGCAATATTTTCTGCCGTCACGTCACTCATTCTACCAAAAGTCTCCTGACATGTTCGTCTTGCAGGTAGCGTGAAATGCACCAGTGCACGATGCTCGTGCCTTGTCAGGGGCCTTGGAAACAAATGACGGCGCTGCGCTCGTTCGTGACACGTGTCTCGCGCGTTCGCACAGCGGTCGTCATTACTTGTAAGATACCCCATCTGTGCATTTTAACACGGGACTTTAATTTCAGGAAACACAACTTTAAACAGGCAATCAAGAAAAAAGAACCCTGAAGAGACATAAAAGAAGTCACGGGAGGCAATGATGACGTCACACCTACACAACCAGGATACACGTGTCCATGAGCACACACCAATCCCCACACCAAACTCGGCAACAAAGAGGTGTAGATTGCACCCCGATACGAACAAGAACAACAGGGTTCAGTCTACCATATATTCGTAGCGGAGTCTAATGTGGGAGTTGAAGCGTTACTCTTTTAGGGGCGGAGCTCCTTAGGGTCTAGCCTTGTCCGGCGTCCGTGCTCACATCGATTGCACTGCCTCCGGAATCGGCCCACTTATTAAAAAAAAAAAAAAAAAAAGGTACGCTTATACGGGCGTACGTTCCAACTCAGGACCGCTTGCTTTCGAGGCAGCCGTCTTAACCTCTACGCTAAACTCCAACGTTGCATGTAGCCGCTCAACGTCTATACAGGAGAGGGCGCTGCGGCCAAATGCGTATATCATCGCGCTAAACTTTGCATGCATTGGCTTAATGTTCATAGACGAGAGGGCGCTGCGGTCAAATGCTCACGATCCATACCACACATTCTCTTTCTGACATGGTCCGTTGACTTAAGCGGTGGAGATGCGTTCCCACGGCTCCTAGCGGAACCAAGCTGATGCGCTAGAAGAACCACTGGCTCTGCATTTCACGGACCATAAAGCAGTAACAATGAAGTCGAGACGCAACCCGGAAATCAGCATTACCTATGAGCAATAAAAAAATCAGCACCATCAGCTCTACCTATGAACAATAAAATCAGTATCATCAGCACCACCAGAGCTTCGCCCCAATCAACATCATTCACCACGTTGAGATGCGTCCATTTTTTTAATACGTCAATCTTGGTTGGGTACGTGTGACGTTATCGTTGTCTTCCATGTCTTCTTTTGGAGTGTTCGGTTTTTTTTCTTTTTTTGTGTTTTTCGTCTATTTAAGGTTGTGTTTCATGAAACTAACACCAGCTGTGTTTTAGAGATTCATGTTGCATTTTCCTCCTTTTCCCCATTCTCCAGGGTGAAAGATGTGAGTCCTTAACCAGCTGGCCTGCACCCTTGCATTCACTTTATTCTACCCAGTACTATTTGACTAATACCAGAACACTGTGAAAAGTTTTCAGTTCATCGTATTATTCATGGTAAGGTCGAAAAAAGAGTACTCACAATGGCAATTCTATCCGGCGAAGCTTCAATGCATCTCTGAATGGCAGTGTATATAGAAGAGCAGGGGATAGAGCACACCGGGTAGGGTGAATAAATGACACCGTCTTTAATCGGCGCCCTCATCGGCTTCATCTTTCCTTCGACTGCTGGGAAGCAAAACTTTCTGAAATAAAGTCCATGTTCGTTTTTTGTTTGTTTTTTATTCCTACGATGGTTAAACCTGGCGACAGTGGCTGGTGGTATCAGCGTTGTTCTTACACGTTTAATGGTGACAGCAATACCGATAAAAACATTCACACACTCGCCATCAACTATTATGCCAAGCCGATCAGTATAGGTTGCGACAATCGACCAAGGGTGGCGAAGACGAACGCGAGTACAGAATACTGATGCTCCTTGATGCTAGCCGGCTTTACAGGTGCACGATAACACTTGTCAAAATGCAGAAAATCTGCATGGTCAACTTACAACCGGCATCCGTGGTTCCCTTTTGGGCGCTTATGCAATCCGCCTTATTTTACCGTGATAGTTATTACGGGTTATTCTCCCTCACTCGAAATGCTGTTGATGATGCAGTTGTAGTTTTAGTGCGCCCGTCGTCGGTATCGACAAATGATTAAAAAAAAAGATGCGGTTTTCTTGTGATGCAATCCTTGGTCCACTGTTCGTGAAGCGACTGCGTTACCACAAAGCCACGCGAACTGCTTTAACGCGTACCTAATAAACCGCATCTGTTGAGGAAATATGCGCATGAATATCGCGCAATGACCGCCAGAATGGTCGCAGTGTAACTTCGCATCACGCCGCCCGAGTCTCATGCCGCGTCCATTAGTGCAAGGCGCATAAGTGCAAGATACATAAGAGTATATTCATATTAAAAATAGCCCAAAAAAGACGGGACAAAAAGACGAAGAAGCACACAGGACAAGCGCTAACTGGCAACTAAAGTTTATTGAATGCTTCCAACTTTGCTATCGCCGTGCACGCGCTTAGTCTCGTCTCAACAAAAACACGGAGTACCGCCAAATCAGCAGATACAGCCCGCCCACCGCCTGTTCCAAGAAGTCAGCAAAACAGCTAAGTCACCCCGCCGCACGATCCGAACGAGGAAAGGAATAGAAAAAACGACGCGTTAATATTAACAAGTTAGTGTTAATAAAAATTTACTCTTCCGGCTGCATATACACCGATGCGACGCTTATGCAAACGTCTTTGTCACAAGCATGTGTTTTTGCCGCCTCCAGCAACTCTCGTTCTATCCTTCCTTTGTTGCGGAGTCCCTCCACCTGCGCACCATCCAGCGTGGGGGAACAACCACAAGTTTTACAATGCCCCGGCAAGTGGGAACCGTAATTGTTGCCAAGAGAAGCCGCATGCTCTCGAAGTCTATCATTTAAGCTCCGGTGGTCTTTTTGGGTGTTGCTTCAGTCCCACCTGCCGTGGAGCGAGTGCCGGAAAGAGGACCAAAGTTTAGTCTTGAAACGTCTGCGGACAAACTCGAACTCTTGGCAGCTGTCCACAGGATTGCAGACAAGGCTCCCCACAGAGGAAAAGGAGCGGTGGGTTTCGGAAGGGGTGGAGTCGTTGCAGAGGAGCTACGAAGGTAGCAAAGACAATCGGTCGGTTCTCCGGAGGGTTTTCCGTCACTTCCACGACTCGGACCTTTCGCTCCTGCTGGCTGACAAAGAAGGAAGCTTCACGGTACTCCGAAGCAAATTATTTGGTGAGGAAGGTATGCTGGGCCATCAACGAGAACTTCAAACTAGCAGACACACGACCGGCTAGGGCAAATACTAGGGCGGTTAAGATGCTAGAGGAGTTGAACCACGAGGCTTTGGCGAAGTGTGCAAGAAATTGCAAACTGGATGTCCTGAAGATGTTCTTTGCGGCGAAGACGCACAAAGTTGAGTGCCCCTTCAGAGCCATCGTCACAGAGAGAGACAGCTGGCAGGCCCAGGTCAGCAGGTTTCTGCAGCTGCTCCTGAGTAACGTCTTTCCAGAAGACCCTTACAAGGTGAGCACTACGGACCATCTCATCGACGTACTACGGGAGGGCCTATCTGGAGTCAACAACGCTTTCTCCTTGAACGTTGAGATTGTTTTATTCGGTTCCACACGACGAACTTCTAGTTGCTGTTCGGGAACTGATTGAGACATCGGGCGTTCTTGCATTTCAAAATGCGTGTGGGGTTACGGCTGATGCCTTCCTAGAAGTGTTGGACTGCTACATAAACTTAACGCTTGTTTGCTTTGAGGACAAGGCGTATGTGCAGAGGCGTGTCATTTGTATCGGGTCTAGAGTGGCGCCTGTACTATGTGAGATTTTTCCTGCCAAGTTTGACCACTCGGTTTTGCATGAGTTGGTTGACATCCCCGTTGTGAAGGTTTGTAGGTACGTCGACAATTTTATTATTTTTGTTAGTGTTCCTGCAGAGCAAAGCCTCGTCTCTTTAGTCGAGACTACTCTGGAGGTTTTTAGCAGATCTTCTAAGCATTTACATTTCACATACGAACTTCCGTTGGAAGGATATTTTCAGTTTTTAGATGTCCGGTTGTCTTTAAACTCCCTTGACCATGTGTGCTAGATGTACAGGCCACGCACAAAAAAGGCCCTTTTGGCTTTTGACTCTAAATTGATAAAGAGAAGCATCGCCTCGCTGTGCCTCCGGTCGGCACTGTTGAAGTCCTGTCCGCATGTAATTAGTGACAGTTTTGACCTCCAGACACTTCGCTTGGAACACTCCGGGTTTCCCTCGGTCTTAACACAGGGAGTTGCGGAATCCCTTCTAAAAAAGCTGAAAAGCTCTTCCGTTGTACCTAAGAGGAAACCAAAGAATTTTGTAGTGCTACCTTACATTCATAGGGTGTCGCACAATCTGAAAAGGATTGCGTCTAAGTTCGACGTGGACGTTGTTTTCACTGCCCCGTGCAGATTGTCAAAATTGTGCGCTATGGTGAGCGGGCCGAAAGTGAAGAAACCTGTTTGCAGCAAGAAACACGTCACAAAGTTCGTGCCTTGTGCCACTGGGGTGGTTTACAGGATTCCTTTAACGTGCGGTCGTGTTTACATAGGGCGGACGGGACGTTGCTTAAATGATAGACTTCGAGAGCATGCGGCTTCTCTTGGCAACAATTACGGTTCCCACTTGCCGGGGCATTGTAAAACTTGTGGTTGTTCCCCCACGCTGGATGGTGCGCAGGTGGAGGGACGCAACAAAGGAAGGATAAAACGAGAGTTGCTGGAGGCGGCAAAAATACATGCTTGTGTCAAAGACGTTTACATAAGCGTCGCATCGGTGTATATGCAGCCGTAAGAGTACAGTTTCATTAACACTATCTAACTTGTTAATATTAACGCGGCGTTCTTTTGTATTCCTTTCCTCGTTCGGATTGTGCGGCGGGGTGACGTAGCTGTTTTGCTGACTTTTTGGAACAGGCGGTGGGCGGGCTGTATCTGCTGATTTGGCGGTACGCCGTATTTTTGTTGAGACGAGACTAAGCGCGTGCACGTCGATAGCAAAGTTGGAAGCATTCAATAAACTTTAGCTGCCAGTTAGCGCTTGTCCTGTGTGCTTCTTCGTCTTTTCGTCCCGTCTTTTTTGCGCTATTTTTAATATGAATGTCCATTACCAACTTGCCCAGAAGACCAAGCTTTTACATAAGAGTACATTAGGGTCCGATAAGGTGTGAAAGGTATCGCTGTGTCTGCATTTGGAATTCACACAGGATTGCACAACTTTGATCTACAAATACCGTTAATGCCAATCATTGTATTTAAAAAAAAATGAATGAGAAAACAAAGGTTTGTAGTTATTCGTAAATTGCCAATAAAGTAGAAACGGCTACATTCATATGGCCCTACAACTGTCACTTAAACTTTCGAATAGGCGCAAGGTAAAGGCCTAAATCAGACGTTCAACGGTTTATCAGCCACCTAGGTCGGCAAATTGAAATATTTCAGAGAGACGAGATTAACACTAATTTAATCAAGATAATGAGGTTGTGGTTCATAGATATTCGGTTAGGCATTGTAGGTGTGGCAGTCCCTGTTAATCTAGCTACGTTCAATGTTGATGCATGGTGATAGGGGGTTTCCAGAAATCTTCGGAATGTATTCGCAGACTGCAAGTAGGAGTTTGCTCTGATCATGCGCTGAGCGACGAATTCAACGATGATGGTCAGTAAATACTACCTAGATTTTATGCGCACATTCTCACCTAATCCTACGTATTTCTACCAAACGGTCATGAACAGGCTTACCTGAATAGCTCCAGAGCGGATCTGATTTCCTACCAATGCACCCAACTTCCAGGATGTGAAGTAGCCGTGGTTGCGTTTTTTTCGTAAAATATAGAAGTTTTGAAAAAATATGAAAAATGTCGGAATTGCTCATAGCAGTAAATTATTATAGTTTCCTGTGGCACTGACCTACAGCGGATGTCTTCACAACAGCGCGTGGAAAAGCTGTTTAACGAAACGTGTGCTCGCAAGTTCCGCAAGCGCTTCCCAGAACAATAGACCCTTTCCGAAATTTTGTCTGTCAACTTCGATAGCTATCATCACCGAAGTGTGTATCCTCTGTGCCAGAGCCACTAACTGAGTTCCGCTTAAGCTGAATGAACCACTAAATTAGCTAAATGAACAACTGAATTAGCTAAATGGACCACTAAATGAGCTACGCTTAAGATGAAACACTAAATTAGCTTAATAAGTGTAGCTTATTTAGTGGCACTAATCCGCACATTCGAATGTGATGGATGGCTGGTGAAGGAAGAATTTGATGACAGAAACCGAAGCAGAGCCATGAGCATCCAGACGTTAGTTCGCTGTAGTGTATGAAGCACCGTGCATTCACGAGGGCGCCCATCAAACCATTCTGCCAATCTTGGCCGCCAGGCAGCTATGGAACCGCCAGGCAGCTGTGTAGCTGCCTCGCCTCAGACACGATCACATGGTCGTGTCGCCGCGGGGTCGATCGGGATCTCGAATTCGGCTTCCCGACGTGCCGCTTTCTCTCCTAGCCACTGGATGGCGCTGCAGGTGCCCCGTGTCAGGCGAGGAGAAACCTCCTCGCCCATCGATCGATATATACTCGGTGGGGCAGGGGGTGAGAGGCCTCTTAGAACTTCGGACGAGACCGAGACGGAGGCAGGTGGGTGGCGACCGGATCTAGGATATCGCGGGACACGAGGCCTGGGGGCGTCCTCTGTGTTTAGCTTTTGGCTTAACGTGCGTTTGTAAATATTTGTGTAATGTCGCTTGTATTTGTATTTTAGATTGAGTGTTTTGTAGCGTTGTGTTTTATTGTACCAATAAACTGGGAGCGGAATCCCGCTCCCGTGAAGGAACCAGGCTGGCCTCGGGTTGTTGACGGACCACGTGGGAAACGGCAAATCGGCGGCGGTACGCGAATTCTTACAAATGGCTCATCAACGTTGGGGCAGGCGAGCCGTAATTACGGTCGCAACGTCCGCCGACGACACTGCGTGAAAGTTCACGCGGGGCGGTCACTTGGCGGGTCTATACCGCGGCACTTTGATGGTAGAGAGGGCACGTCCAAACAAGTGTTCGGGATGGCCGCAGGTAATTTCGCGCTAAAAAAATTAATGCTTTTGGCTGACGTCGCGACGACACAAGCGGAAAAAGAGCGGCGGCTCTCGGGGTTGTCGGAGGGGAAAGCCGCGGAGATGAGCGTAGTGCTGAGTCCGGAAACGCCGACGGTATCGCCAGTAGTGTCTATGCCGCAAAGCACGGAGATGTCCCGTGAATCCACGGCGTTGGTTGCGTCGTTCGCTCAGGCCTTACAGAGCATGCAGAGGGGAAACGCCGCCGCCAAAAACCCTCATCCGCATTCCGGTGCCGTAGTACAGCGGACACAGCGATCGAGTTCTGAACGCGACCGACTTCTTGCTGGAAATCCAGCGATATCGGAAGGATACCGGCCTGAACGAGAAGGAGACGCTAGTCAGAATTCTACCGGTGGCTCTTGTAGGCCCAGCAGCCAGGTGGCATCGCCTTGCGGGCGAGTCAGCCGGAACACTCGACGAGTTCACGGCCCTCTTCCGACAAGAGTTCTTGCCGGCAGACTACCTGCCAAGAATGCGCCGGGAACTAGAGGAAAGAACGCAGGCTCCCGCTGAGCCCTTCGGACAGTACCTGCGGGCAATGCCGGAACTCCTGCAGATCGCCGATCCGAATGCTACAAACGAGGAGCAGGTCGAGCGGGGGTGAGGCAGGCGCATCCCACCTTTTCGCGGTATCTGCGTGGGCGCCCATTCGGAAGTCTGAGTGAGCTCGCACAGGAAGCGCGCAGAGTTCAGGCCGACATACTGGAGGAGCGCAGGTGCCACCTTTCCCCAGCACCAATCGACACGCTCGAACCCCGATGCGCGTGGCACCGGCCGGTGCCACGTGGGTATCAACGGGGGGAGGCCGCAATGGCGGAGGCCAGCGGAGAGCCGAGCGGGAATCCCTGGGAGCTCACGGATGACGCCTTGGAGCCAGGATCGCGCCGAGGAGGGAGCGCGGCCATCCACGCGACGGAATTCCGGCCGACCGGTGCACCACGGATCGCCGCAGCCCAGGAGCAGGCTGCCGCCGACCCGCTGCTACGAAGGGGTGAGCGCATCGGACGTCCCACTGGGGAGAATCCTATCCCAGGTTGGCGAGGCCGCTGCTTTCGGTGCCATGAAATCGGGCACTATAGGCGCGACTGCACAAGGGAGATTCCGGGAAACGGAGGAGGCCGCCGATAAAGTTATCGGCGGCGAAACAGACCAACGAGCGGGTCCCCGACACCCCATCGACCGTGTGCGTGCCGACGGCGTATCGAGTCAGAACAGCGACAAGCACCGCGGCCCCATTTATTTCCCTGACGGTGGCGGGAAAGGAGTTCGCAGCTCTTCTGGATAGCGGGGCTAGTGCGTCGCTAATTGGGGACGAGCTCCTCAGGCATCTCCAACAGAAGACCGTTCGGGTGAGGCATGGGGAGACCACTTTCCAGTTGGCTTGTGGGTCGACGACTTCGAGGGGAGCAGTGCGTCTCGTGGTACGTTGGAATCAACGCGCGAGAAGAGAGCGGTTCGTCCATTTGGCCGGGCTGGCAGTGCCCATCATTCTGGGACGGGATTTCCTGGCCCACACCGGCATCATCACTGACGTGGCAAATGGCGGGTACCGAGAAGGGGCACATACACTCCTTTCAAGTTTCCGAGAGCGCACCGTGGGGGCCACGGCGGCAGCGCTGGGAAAAGCGACAGAACAGGAAAGAACCGACCTCGACGACGCCATGCCCATGAGTCACCCAACTCCGAGCTCCGCCGAGCACTGCGACGGAATGGGCCGCCCGTTGGCCAATCCCGATGGACTGTCCCGACCAGAGCGAGAGAGGTTGGCGGCTTTGCTCCACAGCTTTGACGAAATGTTCACCGAACAGCCGGGCTGCACTAAGCAGGTGCAACATCGCATTGAAACTGGGGATGCACGCCCTTGGAAGTCCAATCCGCGTCCTGGGAGCCTGGCGAAGCGAAAAGCGATAGATGCCGCAGTCGATGAGCTCCTGAAGTCGGGAATCATTCGCCGGTCATCAGGACCGTGGGGATTCACGGTGGTTTTGGTGCCCAAAAAGAACGGAACATCGAGACTCTGCGTCGATTATCGGCGCTTGAACGCGGTTACCGTAAAAGATGCGTATCCATTTCCGAGCATCGAAGAAATCATCTCGAATCTGGGGAAGGCGAAGTAGTTCACTACACTGTTAGCAAAAATAACACGCCCAGACGTGTAAACCGTTGTCCCATAGCGGACACGTCGAAACGTGTTCGTTTTACACGCAGCAATCTGTGTTTTTCGTCTACACATGAGGTGATGTGTAAACTTCACACGCTACACCGTGTCTGCCTTCAGCAAAACACGTTTCGAGCGTGTTCCTTATGAAACATGGCGGCCAGCGGCCGAGAACAGGCGAGAGACGAGCCCAGCGAGCCGCGCGCCTTTCAGCCGAATTGAAAGCACACAGGGCGCGTTAGTTCTCGTTCGATATCTTTTATGCACAGTAAAGTCTCCAAGCGGCGGACGTACCTACGTGCAAAGGTACGTACTGTACGTGCGTCGTCGGCGGTCGGCGGCGTCGGTAGCTTCAACGAGCCGCTGGCATACCTCGGCATTCTCACTCATGAGTGCGATCACTCACGATCACTCACGCTCACCATCAGATTTGAGGTGATCGTGAGTGAGGCCGCGAGTCTCGAAAAATTGTGAGTGTGAGTGTGAGTGTGATCGTGAGTTACGTGAACTTATGAGTGTGAGTGTGAGTCCTGAGAGCTGATGAGCGTGAGCCTGATCGCGAGTGTGATCGCGAGTTCTGAGAACTAATGAGTGTGAGTGCGAGTGTGAGCCCTGCGAACTCATGAACGTGAGTTTGATCGTGAGTGTGATTGTGAGTTCTTAAAACTCTTGAGTGCGAGTGTGAGCTTGAGCGCTAAGTGAAGTACTCATGAGTGTGAGTTTTGAGGTCTCTTGAGTGTGATTGTGAGTTTCGAGGCTCATGAGCATGAGCCTGAATCAAGACGTGAGTCTTAGGGTGGATATGAGTCTGGTGATCGCATTAGTCTGCGTGATGACGTGAGACTGAGGACCATGGCCATGATGAGTCGTGGTGAGCGCTGGTATTTTCTTAGCTGGGTTGGTCACGTGAGCTCCCGGGCCGTCTTAGTGGGCGAGGAGACTCTCGCTTCGCAACTACTGCGTGGGGTTCGGGCCTTCAGGGTTGGTTTGGGTGTCGCTCGCCTGCTCCTTCGCCATGTGAACGCGCCGGTTCCTGTGGAGGGCTGAGGAGGGGGGGGGGGGGGGAGGGGTGCTTGTTCTTGCAGGCTCCTACTTGCCAGCGCCCTCCGCAATGTCTCAACCAGCTGTAGAGGGCAGAGGGGGTATGAGGAAGGGGGGGAGTCGCTTTCGTCTCTCCTCGGCGTTCGTTCTCCGCTTCACGGCAGATTGCGAGACGCCAACGGACTGACGGCGCCTCGAGGCGGCGCGGTAACGTCGGAGTTGGGGAAGCGCTCCACACGGCTAGCGCTCCTCTCTCTGTGGCATAGAAAGGTTCGTGTGGATTTCGGTTCCTGTTGTCAAGTTGGTGTCAGTGGGCACAGAATTTTACGATTGCGTCAACTATAACGTTCGCACGGCTGCAATAAAATTAAATGACTCGCATGATCCTCATCAGCACCCGGAATTTTATTTTTCCGCGCACCTCAACGTACCTTTCGCAAATGAGTCATCACTCAGGAAGTGCAACAAAGGCGGTGCCATGATCGATCGAAGCTTCGAGTGAGGTCTTTCACATTGTGCGATATCATGCTTTTAAGTGTCGTTTGGGGCAAGATGGCGCAAGTGCATGACAGCCAGCCGGCAATGGCCAGGCGGCGCCACGAGATTGCTGCATTCGGCGCAACAAGCGGAGGTGTCTCTCTTAGCCAGTGGCCAGTCCGCCCGTCGGGCCGTGGCGAGCGGTGGAGACCCCGATTTCAGCAGTCCCCGTGTGCACGTGCGCGCCATGTCCCTGTTTATTTTATGCGGTTTTTTAAGACCATCGGGAGCCTTGATAGGTCGAAGTGTTTAGAGCATAATCTGGAGCTGTCATTTGGACACCCGTTTGAAATGTCTTCGTGCGCTTGCGGGGTCGCTCTATAATAATCGCCGCCCGATCGGTCTGTGATTCGCTCGTCTCCCAGGAAGTGACACAACACAACGAGAAGGCAGCGAATGGGTTTACTGTACTTCCCGGTTGCCCGTCTTCGAGAGCCGGCAGTCCGGACCCGCCGACCCTAGTTGTCGCCCGTCGTTCATGGCTGGCAGTCGGAGTCCGTGTCCACGCCTGCGGATCGTCCTTCCCATGCACTGCGTACGCTAGCTGTTCCCGGCTATCACAGCCAGAGTTTCGCTGCAGAACCGCTCCTGGACCGTCATGGACTAGGCCGATAATGCCAGGCTCGCCGTTTCCGCCGGTCCTGATCCGAAGCTCGCTGGTGGAATGCTCCGGGGACCGACATGGGCCGGACCAGCCAGAACGGCTCTATCGTTCCTGCCCGGCCCCAGCCTCGTGCAGCACGCTCTTCCTCTTTCCTCGCCGGCTGGCCCCCGCTCGCGCCTCGCTCGACCGTCCTCTTCTCCTCTCGACGCCCCCACGACACTAGAATAAAATGTGGGTAATTAGAACCAAACTCTCCGTGCTAGAGAACAGTGCACAAGTCTGGTGTAAAAAGGCGACAGGCAAAAGAGTGTGCGTGTGAGAAGGATATTTACGCTTCGCATGAGCTTTTTCTAGAAAACAAAGTTGCATCCTGTTTTCTGCACGCCGTCACATTTGTTACCAGACTCAGCATTAAATTTGGTAGCGAAACAAACAAAAATTTGTTCTACGAAAATCCACTATTTGAAAACTTGCATGCTTTTATTAAAAGGTTTTGGTAGCGACCGCGCGTGCCGAACGGCGCGCGCGGTCGCAACCAAATGCACGTTGACAACTACGAGTACCGGAACAGGTCAAAGGGCATCTCGCTTGAAGACCTGATCGCCTGATTCTCGACGTCAAAGCGAAGCAACAATCGGCCCGATTTTTCCTACTGTATTTCTCTAAATGGCTGTCTCAGAGACTCGTGAAACAACTAGTATAAATACGTTATTTTGCAAAAGGAGTCTGTCAGACCACTTTCCAAAGCCTGCGCATCTATTTTCGTTCGCTTCAACAATTAATGTAAAATTCACTTACTTGGTGCATCGCACTCCAGTAATCCCCTTTGTCGCCGTGTCGCTTCCCAAGGTCTTAAAGGGAAGCGGTAAGGTCTGACGCTTGGGTCACCGGCGCGACTGTGGCGGTCTTTCAAGCAGCAGTAGCAGCGTTTATTTTTGGGGGAAACTCTAGGCTTAGGGGAGATGTCACAGGAACCCGGAGGGAGGCACTCACTTGATCGAATTACGTTTTAGCGAACGCCCACGTTTCATCGAACGACACTTTAGCGAATAGTCGGACGCCGCGAAGCGGCGTTTTCGGGTGGGCCAAATGAGTTCATATTTTTGTAATGAGTTGCCGCAGACTGTCGCCGCGAAGCGGCGTAAAGCGCAGCGCGACGGATGGGTTAACGCGCGCCCCCGTTATTCGCTAAAACGACCATTCGCTCAAATGTCGCCGTTCGCTAAAATGTCATTCGCTCTTGTGATATGGACCCGAACCCGGAAACGTCATAGAGACGTGAAGTTGAGACTTAATTTTATGAAAAAACAGTTCCAAAAAGGCTCATGCCGATCCAAAATGCCACGTTCACACGTGGTTTCTAAAGGCACCCGCCCGCAGTCCTCGCGACCCGGGCCGTCGTGGACTACCCAACTTGTTTTTTTTTTTTTTTTCAGTCGCTAGATGGCGCAACGTGTAGTGCCAAGCTGCATTGCAGGTTGCCTATGGGCACACTTAGCAAACTGTGGAAGCTACGACTCAGTGGGCCAATTAGAGCGTCGCATAGAGACTAGTGGCATCTAGAATGGTCGCCTGTGAGACGCTGCCATGTGTCTTACGCCCATAAATCTACTGGCTCGTCGGGATTCGCAGAATTCGCCGTGTGCCGTGCGCCTTCTGTGACGGAGGCGCGCGGTGGCCGCAACGTCGCGTCGCCTGCCCCACGGTCACGGCCGGGTTGCCGGCGCGCCGGCTGGACGCGACTCCGAGGCGCCAATTGCCCGGGTTTCTCGGGCTTCGTGCAGGACGCTGTGCTCCCCCCCCCCCCCCCCCCCCTTGACTGTTGTTTACTCATGTTTCTTTTTTACGTTATTATGGCCGAACGCATGGGTACTCAGAGTGAGGCAAGAATTTCTTGTAAAACAAAAATAATATATCTGATAACCAACTTTTTACAATTCAATTCTGAAACACTTCTTATCGTTGGAAGGCATATGACACATATCGCGATGATTCAAGCCCGTAATGAACTCTTACAATGGCGTAGCAGACGGCAAGATTGATTAGCGGGTCGTTGAAGTGCGCTAATGCGTTGAATGAACATTTGCTAACTGGGCGACAAAGAATCTGTCTCGAACCGATGGTTACAGAAAGGCCGCGGGTTTGCTAATTACGCAACATAAATTATAATATCTCTTGTGAATGTGCAACTAAATGACCGGAGAAACCGTTTTGTCATCATTTCCGCGAGTTATAAAAAAAAAAATAAAAAATACCACTCAACTTCAACTTCCCGAATGTGCTGCTAACTTCCGGGAACTAAATGCGCGGAACAATGCTAAATATTGTATTTAAAAACACCGCCAAGTTCGATTTTGATAGGGGCGGACATTGTGCCCGGGAAAACACCTTCGATATTTTGTTTTACAATTAGAATAGGATTCAGGCAATGTTGACAAAGTCATGACCTGTACTGACGCTTGTGTGCCGAACAAATCCCTTAATACCCCGCTAGTATTTCTACCCGTGGCGACACCTCGAAAAGGCGAGAAGACCGATTTTCCGTGACGTTCAAGCGTACCATCAGAGTAGGCTCGTAAAGGCCGGTTCACACATCTGCGTTCCGAGCTACAGGAACGACAGAAACGACACGAACGACATGACACCGGGACAACCGTGACACATGATTGCTTGACAAAGCTGCTCATTGCATTATCTGTCACGCTCTGTAATACGAACATAATCGTCCCCTTTGGCATGTCGTTCGTGTTGTTTTTGTGGTTTCTGTCGCTCGAAACGCAGATTTGTGAACCGGGCTTGGGATAATAGACCGACCTCATCGCCAGTTTCGCAATGCCTCCTCTGTCGCAATGAATTCCGGGAACTGTGGTCTTTCCGCACGAGGGTAAACGCCACGGTAGTGCACGAGACGAGCCGTCTCGTGCACTACCGCTGCCTCCTGTGAAGGGGTCCACATCACAAGATCGAATGACATTTTAGCGAACGGCGACATTTGAGCGAATGGTCGTTTTAGCGAATAACGGGGGCACGCGTTAACCCATCCGTCGCGCTGCGCTTTACGCCGCTTTGCGGCGACAGTCTACGGCAACTCATTACAAAAATGTGAACTCACTTGGCCCACCAACAAAACGCCGCTTCGCGGCGTCCGACTATTCGCTAAAGTGTCGTTCGATGAAACGTGGGCGTTCGCTAAAACGTCATTCGATCAAGTGAGTGCCTCCCGATAACTGGGCTAGTTGGTAGTTAGACATTTGAACGGTATTAGCGCACACGTATGAAGAATGTCTCTTTTCTCTTCTTCATACGTGTGCGCTAATACCGTTCAAATGCCCTATGGCAAAGACGAAGTAGACGATTGAGGAGTTTCAGCGACGATGTCACCGCCCTGGCGGCCGGTCGCCGAAAGAGAAAGAGGGGGATAGGTTAGCTGGGCGTTGGCTTTGTGCAAATGCATTGGCCGCGAACATAGGCTTATAAACTTCAGCAGCAAGAATATTACGCGGCTCTAGTGTTCCGGTACGAGCAACAGAGCTGACACGATCTGCTACGACTAGCTACGACCACCCGCCGCAGCGATGCAGGCGTCGAAGGAGCGCAACCTGTGTACTACGCAGTCAGTCGCCGTCGCCCGACGCAGATCGTTTGGCATTCAGGGCTTTCCGCCCCGGATTCTTCGCTTGTTCTTGGAACCGAGTATTATTTCCTGTGCTTTTGTATGTGCTCAGTGGTTGGATATGAACCTCATAGAGCAGTTCTTTAGACTCAACAGCGACTCGAAGTTGACGGCGGAGGGGCTTGCAGCAACGCTTTCGTTTGGTGCACGGGTGTGACGACTACACGGGTACATTATAAGATACCTGCTAGCATGGCGGGCCATAGTCGCTTTATGTTGACACGATTTTAAGTTTAAGTACTCCGTGCAAAGGCGAATCTATCGCGTTTCTAATCCACCTTTGTTTTTGTTGTTTTTATCACGCACGACCGACTACTAAGCAAATGCTTCTGTACCGATCACGGAGTGAATGTCTTCGGCCTTACATTGCGGAACGCCCAATAAAAAGTAATGTTCGTTCTACGAGAAAACTTCCCTTTCGAGGGTCCTTCTTTGATTGATTGATAATTTCACCCGTATCTAGGTGCTTTAATCAACACAATCGATTAGGTTTGCTTCCCTAGTTAAGACATTTTGCTGCCACACGCGGCACTAATGCTTGGCACGATGTATGCCACTGGTGGTATTGTGAACTGGTTTACTTCCAAAGCTAAAAGTGTAACAGGTGGGACCATTCAGTTTGCTAAAATTGTGATGATATGGGAATTTCGTTGCATAACTAGCGTTTTATGTTTAAGATTGATAAGAAACATCCTCATGTGATGATGCATGTGTACAGCATAAGCTTTCCAGATCCAGAATCTGTGTGCTGGTGGCTACAGCCTCAAGGTTTTTAATGGACCAAATGGGTGATTACATGGCGATAATGCGGTGGAAAACTGCCCATTGACTCGGTGAGTTTTGATTGTGACCATTGGTGTGCGGTTGGCAAATTAGGTAATGGCACACCTTTTCCCTGACCATCTGGATTTAAGGAACTTCGTGTCTAGGTGTGCTTAAATATGTTTATTTCAAGGTTCAGTTGACCCCTCTGCATCATTACAGGAAGGCAGTCTCAAGCCGCAACAAACAGTAGTGAATATACAATGCATAATAACAGGCAGTGTCCAGGCGCTTATTCCGCAGAAGCCAATTTGAGCCTAAAAATGTTTTTTTTTAGATAGTTTTCATTTGGTGTAAAATCCGCAGGGCCTGGTTTCCGCCACCAGTGCATAGTCCACCAAGCTGGTGCATTGTATCTTCGTGCTTTTTTCCTAGGTGGCATTTTCTTCGCAAGTTCTTCGGCGAATGCTATTGAGCCTGAAGAACTGCTCTTGAGGCCCATATCCAGTCACTGAGCACAGACACAAGCACAGAAAATAACACTTGGTTCCAAGTACAAACGAAGCACCTGGGCGGAGAGCCGTGAATGCCAAACGAGCAGCGTCGGGTGACGGCGACTGACTGTGGTGCACCCCTTCGACGCCTGCATCGCTGCGGTGTCTGGTCGTAGCTAGTCGTAGCGAGATGATCTTCACTTCAAGCAAGAAATCTTGCCATACCCTAGTCATGATATGGGTGCAAGTGTTCGACGACGTGGGCTCTCTCACGCTGGTGCAGTTGTCATCAAGAAAGGTACATATCAACAATGTTTGGCGTTTGAGGCTGAAGCTATGACGCATACTTTATCTAAACATAAATTTATCGGTCTGCGGCTACAAACATTTTCGTTGACGTTGCTTAGATGATGTAACCATTCAGGCCTCGCATTAAATGGTGTTGCGAACTCTTCGGTTGTGTATGAAAACCTATTTTTTCCCTAATAAAATACATTTTCAAAAGGACACGCGCCTTCTGCTGATACATATCTTTCAAATTACAATGCAGAGTCAAAAGAAAAATTAACTGTGTACACCTACCACTTAGCATAAGCACCTTTTGCCATTCCATTCTTGAGCACGCTCAAATATCAGCTTAGGTTGCTCTTGTTTCAGAAGCTTTGCCCTCTTTTGTAAAAAGAAAAAAAGTTAAAAAAGCTTTACCTTTGTTCTCCTTCTGGCATTTAATACAGACTTGTTTATTTTGCAGATCACACACAGCAGATATCACCGTGGTACATACAACTAGAACGGCCGATGAGACTATTACTATTACAATAAAGCTTTCCACAAGAGCCAAAAGGAGGCTTGTAAGGGTGCACAAGCACATCGAAATGAGATTGGCGCTTCCGGGGCTTGTTTACATTATGCATAAAAACAGGACGATCGGCGACCAGCTGATCGCAATATAACACCAAGGATAAAGATAGTTTTAGATAAAGTACGCCTCGTAGTTTCAACGCGCCAACATTGTTGATATGTACCTTTCTTTGGACCCCCCACATTCGGTTCAACTTGATGACAACTGCACCAGCCTGAGAGCTCACGTCGAACACTTGCACACATATCTTGACTATGGTAAGATATCTTGCCTTTGACTGACTTGAACACTTCATTTGTAGCATCACGGTAGGTCTTGGTTGAAGCGATAATCGTCTCGCACACGTAAACGAACAGAGAACAGCACGCTTCGTTTAATTTATACGCTACCGGTCTACGGGCGTCGCAAATCTATCCCCTCTTTTCCGCCATGTTGGATCGATCGGAGCGCCCCCTATATTCGCTCAAACTCCTCATGCTCCGACTCTATAACAATGCAAATACCTCGTTCATTGGACTTTTAAAGACTACCGAAACCGACAAATTAACCTGTACGTCACTACCTATTTCGGAACACTTCCGAGACGAGAATGCAAAACGTCAGTTTTGGAATTTCGCGTGCATTACTGGGCACAAAATAAGTCTCACATGATGCTAAAGAAAAGATGAGCGGTATACTAAGCCACCACTGCGTCGAGAAAAACTCCTTTTAGAAAAAAGTTTGGAATGATTCAGCATCTCGCGAGCGTCAAGTGTGCACGCGGCCAAAAGCACGACAGAAAGCAACAATTACGTCCGACCGTCTGGCTGCCGAGCGCCTAGCCTCAGCTTCCGCCCCCCCCCCCCCCCCCCCCCATATAGGGCACGCTCCTTACGTAAACAAATATCCGCTAGACAGGCCGAGCACGCGGCCAAACGGCCATACGTGTGCAAAAGGCCGCCGCGCCGCACGCACCACTCCAGCAACGTAAGCGACGTAAGCGCACAGCCAACACCACGCACAGCACACTGCACTGCATGCGTACAAAGAGTGAGGAGCATTTGCGCTTGCGCCACCTGCGCCCTGTCCGAAGCGGACACCGTAGTGCGCTGCGAACACGCGAAGAACGCATGACTTCGAGTAGCCAACGCCGCGTCGATGAAAGAGAGAAAGAGAAATGTCGTCTAGACGTATGAGTAAAACAAAACGAACAAAAAAAAAAGTGCCGACGAAATGTAGTAATATGGTGGCTGAGTAATAAGCTCTGTCGAGCATCGAATGTCGAAGAAACGATCTTCGGATGACACATCGATGAAACAAATGTCGAAGAAACGATCTGCCGATGAAACATCGCAGTGTCGATGAAACAATCTGTCTATTGGCGAATTCGCGTGGTCGCCTCTCTCCTCTGACCTCGATTCAGCAGAGCGCCCCCTCCTCTCCGCCAGAGCTACTCGGGATCCTTTTCAGCCGATCACAACTGCTGGCTTCAGAGCGCTCCGAGATTCTCAGAGCAGTCACGGAATTCATATTTCTTGACATTGGTAATGCGTTAAAAACAACACGATCTTACAGCGTACGGTGGACGACTGAGCAAATTTTACGCTCGCAACGTGATGAAATAAGTGGTGGAACGTAAATTAATTTACGCATCAACATTAAAAAAAAAAAAAAGAAGAAGAAAACGGCAGTATGCGAATTGATTTTCGCAGAACGGAACGAAAGCCAACGCTTGGAAAGAGTTGTCAACTCATCGCGTTTTCGTCAGTGAACGCGCTGCGATAGCGGTCATGCGTGCGACAGAACAGGCAAATATAAAATGGTTAATAAACCGCATTTTTGCCACGGCGAAATATCGTGCAAGCATCGCCATGTGGCCAAAATCACAGTGCATTATATTCGGCTTTCCCTTTGTTTTAGAACACAAACCTTTGAACGCACTTTTACCAAACCTGAAAATGTCTTGAAGCGACCACAAAACCCGGTAAAACAGCGGCGAGCCCTGCGAGCTGTTTCTTCGTCGGTTAGGCTTAGCGGATTCACCGCCGTGAGATGAACGATCTCGTGAAAGCACAGGGAATACTTCACACGTAGACTTTTTCTGTTACGGTCGCAAAGGAATGTCGTCCCGTCCGTCGTAATCCTCGCACCGTCGAATTCACATCACAAGCACTTCGTAGAACCACATTTCAACCGCCGTCATGCCGTGCCCCGCACACCACCACCGAACCACAGACCACTGCCGGCCATCGTCAACAAAACCACGTGATCCCCGTCCAAGTACCACGTGACGCCTGCGCCACTCCGCACTCCGACGGCTACACACGGAGTGCCAAAGAGCGCTCTGAGAGGGAGAGGCGTCCTCGGAATGAACCACCCGATCAGGCCGCAGCACTCTCTTTCAACCACCCGATCACGCGCGCTCTGGAAAGAGCGCTCGAGAGCGCGCAGAAAGAACCACGCGAATTCGCCATATGAAACCTTGTTCGACGAACGGATTGCCCATTATAAAACTGCCCGTCAAGAATGACGCGGCTTGTCACACGAAAAGTGGCGCGCCCTACATGATCGAGAGCGCGACAAAGAACCACATGGGGACGGCCGCAAACCACCAAACCACTCCAAAAAACCAAGCAAAGTCATGCCAAAGTCAAACCAATCCAAACGAAATCAATTCAAGGATGGCTGCATGTATCAAGATAATAAATGCTGACAGTATTTTATAAAGGCCGAGATGACTGAAAAACAATGCCGGCCGATGATTCTCCCTAAATCGCAGCCTACTCCGGCAAGCACGGTCGATCAACAAAAGCAGAAGCAACTCGAATGAGAAGAAAACTCGGCCACCGCGGCCTCTGTTCATAAAATAGCATGACTGACAGACACCACTGTCAACAGGGATTATGGTGAGATTTCAAAACGTCGTCACGTGAAACCACCCTACCTAATATAAGCGTTCTCTCCCCCCCCCCCCACCCTTCCCCCCCGCCCCCCCCCCCCCGCCACACACACACACACACACACAAAAAAAATGTGTCGATGCCATATGTTTACTATATGTACATTCTGCATGAACTTCCGTAAAAGTACCTGTGGGTGCCACAAAAAAAAAAAGAAACGGAGGTGATATATGTGGTAATTGTTTATCTGTGTACGAATGAGCGAGGTATGCACAGCGAGGCGATGTTCTAATCACTGCGACGTTGTCTGTGTAACCTGTCGGAAGGCGCGTTTCTGTTTTTCCGCCACCCTTGTCAGCAGGCGAAAGTTAAACGCACCCACCTTCGTCAGCTTGCATTTAGTTTCTTTCGTAATTCATCCAGGTTTACGAAATTTGGTAGAAATGTGCGGAGCATAAATATTAACATAGTACATTTCTTTCAAATTGGATTAGTGGCTCAGAAGTGGCGACTCACGCGAAGACAAACCAAAGGCTTGAGAGAAACAAAAGAAAAGCACAAAGAGAGCAACCGGCAAGCGTGATCACCTGTGAGTGTGAGGACCTGTGAGTGTGATGAGCGTGAAGACCTGTGAGAGGACCGTGAGGACCTGTGTGAGTGTGAGGACCGCGAGGACCTGCGAGTGTGAGGACCGTGAGGAGCTGTGAGTGTGATGAGCATGATAACCTGTGAGTGTGAGGACCGTGAGGAGCTGAGAGTGAGTGCCGTGAGGACCGTGATGACCTGTGAGTATGAGGACCGTGAGGATCTGTGAGTGTGAAGACCTGTGAGTGTGAGGACCGTGAGGAACTGTGGGTGTGATGACCTGTGAGTCTGATGATTCGTGATAGCCTGTGAGCGTGATGACCGTGATGATCTGTGAGCGTGACGACCATGGTGATGACGGCGAGTGAGTTTTGGTTTTGCGTTGAACCGTGAGGGTGAGTCCGGGAGATGATCCTATTTTGAATAAATCGTGATCGTGAGTGGGCGTGAGTTCTGATTGAGGAAAAAATGGTGATCGTGAGTTTGAGTGAGGACAGCTTAAAATGCCGACCTATGGCCGCTGGACAAAAAGCAAATGCCGAACTCACAGGGATAAATCACTTGAGCAAACTATTTAAAATCGGGCGGTAACTTGCGCCACCTATCGAGATTTCTAGCAGCCAGTATTTAGAAAAAAGGCGAGTCTGTTAACACTGCGAACGACCACGACTAGAGAGCAACCCTACATACAACGCAGGCAAACCAGTACCACATGTTACACAGCACCGACATCTACACAAACACAACAACGACACTACGCCCGACACTTCCTACTCCATATACATTTCTCCCCGCGGCGCATATAAGCTTGACATGTGCGAGTGAGCTCTTTGGTCGCTGACCATTACAGATTTATAGAAGAATACACAAAACACGGCACAATGGACAGCCGTGTGTTAGAACTGTTTGCATTTAAGAAGTATGGAGGCAAAATCTATAATGTTAGTCCGTTGCAATAAATATCGATACGTTAACAATAAATCTTAAACCGGTCATGAAAAAGTTCAAACTTTTGTTATTTTCTTGCTTGACCAGTGTTATGAGCATTCCGACTAGCTTGAATCAGATAGAAAAACAAATTATTGGGATTCTGTCATTACGTATACAATAATAAATGAAAATGATCCTTCCGCAAAGCATTTTTTATATGTTTTTGTGAAGGACATCCGCCCAACACTTCACTTCCGCTAGTTGCAGTACGGGAGCAGACGCCTTCACTATAGGGGCGTTTTGATGCAGTTTGTTGTCGTATGTCGTGTCGGTGTCGAGTGGAGCGGTGGGGCTCATGAGTTTGTGACCGGTGTTATTCGTAAACACTGGTGTGAGGCGCTGATGCGTCTTCTTTTTTATACTGCCACCACCCCGAACTTTGAAGATACACGGGCCCGTAGCACTGCATTATGCTGAATCGCGAGCTCCTTCTCTGTTGACGTCGCTTTCCTGGTACCACTCGTGGATACTGCAAGTGTTTAAACAGTGTGCGCCGTCTCGCCTACATCCCCGGTGACGTACTCGACCTGTTGAAACTTATTGCTTCCGTCATTTTGGAGTACGCAAGGCAGTTATCTCGTTGGTGTGGTTTCGGTTGTAAAGCAAGGCAAAACGCTCGTAGTTCCCGCCCTCAGTACACGTTGGACATCTTCCACACTTTGACACCGGATAACTGAATGAACGAGGATTTACATTCACTTCCGAGGTTACTCTCGCCCTTCCTCACCGTTGAGCAGAAGGATGAGCTGGCGACAAGCTGCGGATGAAAGGCTTGAGCATCAACAGCCCAAGCGCACTCGGTGCCGATGCGGGCGACGCGGGTTTCTGTCAACCGGGAGGCCTGCACAAACCGTTATCGTTCCCGCTCTTCGTCATGACACGGTGTTGCAGAGAGCACACTCTAAAAAAAAAAGGAGTCGACAAGTGTCGACTCGACTCTTTTTGGAGAGTATCTGCGTTGTCGCAAACCACACTCTCTATTGAGAGTAACGGTTACTCTTCAACGACGAGAGTCAGTTTAACTCTGCCATGCGAGTGTTCACTTAACTCTTCTATAAAGAGTCATGCCAATACTTTTGCCAGAGTCAGCACTACTCTTTCGATGTGTAAGTGTGAGAGTTAATTTCACTCCTTTGTGTAGAGTAACTATAACTCCATAAAAAGTGTTGTCTAAACTCTTTGACGAGAATTAATATCACTCCTTTGTGTAGAGTGACTATAACTCTATCAAAAGTATTGCCTAAACTCCTTGTTAACGAGTTAAGGAGGCTCTCCAAGCAGAGTTACCTTCACTCCTCATGTAGAGTAACTTCAACTCTGTATTCAAGAGTTACGCGTACTCACCAGGAAGAGTTACCTTCACTCCATCGTGTAGAGTAACTACAGCTCCATTAGAAGTGTGGCCTAAACTCTGTACTTAAGAGTTAAACATACTCTCCCTGAAGAGTTGATTTCACTTTTTTGTGTAGAGTAACTACAACTCCATTAGAAGTGTTGCTTAAACTCTGTATTAAAGAATTAAGCATGCTCTCTAGGAAGAGTTGTGATGACCATTTTGAGGAGAGTAAATAAAACTCCATTCGAAGTGTTGCCTACACTTCATACTAAAGAGTTAAGTATGCTCTCTAGCGAGAGTTAATGTCAAATAACAGCACACTTGAGCAGTTTGTGTGACCCCTTTTCGAAGAGTGCTTAACTCTTTAATAGAGTCAATTACTCTCCACAAAGAATTGTGTAAAGTACACCACCGTGTGCCTAAACTCTGTATAAAAGAATTAAACACACTTTTCAGGAAGGGGTCACACAAACTGCACTCAATTATACTCTTATATGTTGTTTTTGTTGTGTTGTTGAGTGCAAGTTAACCCAGTAAAAAGTAACAGAAACGCCTGAAAAGAAAATTAGAAGAACAGAAGTGTAAATTTGGCTGTTTGTTAATAAAAAGTTTGCTGGAAAAAAGTAAAAAAAGAAAAAGAAAAAAAAACTCTACTGGCAATCAGCATTTCTAGCCAGTTAAAGTGCGACCACTGTACTTTTCTTTTTGCAATTATTTTATGAATGTCAATACCTCTCTTGATTTCACTGTAATCTGGAATGTTTTTGGCCTTATTGCAGGAGTTGTTGCATACAACTAGGGACAACTCAAGTATTTTGCAATGAACAGTAGCCCTAAAATCTAAAATCGGCTATGTACATGTTTACAAGATGGTTGCATAGGAAATGTGGAACGGCACATAGATAATGAGCCTGTACAGAGGCTACAGGTCTTCATGAAAAGTCAGCATGGAAAGAATAAAAACAGTAGAAAAAAGCTTAATAAACCAAGACTTTAATTTCAGCACATGGCAAAAAAACCAAAACTGGCACCTAAATACCCTCTGGCTAAAAGTTTCTAACTTTGATATCAGATCCAAAGCCAGGACGGACTTTATCTTGTACTTCAAACCAATGAAGTGCCCAATCACTGCGAGTGACCGGCTTGCTTTTTGACGGTAAGATATGTCGTGGACCCAGTGCAGTGCAAGAACGAGCACAGCAGGAGCCACAATATCGGTCACCTCAAAGAAGTGGTCCTCCGACACCAGAGTTATGGCACTTGAGTCCTCTTCATCACTGCGCATCACCGGGCAGGTCGATCCGTCGTGCCACTCCTCCTGTGAAGAATGAATGCATAAATGTAAAGTCAGAAATATTAAAAAAGAGTAAGCTTGCTAAGTGCCCTTAGTTAATACCAGTGCACTCATTTGCATGACAATAGACCATTTTCGAAAATCCCAGGAGCCATTCATAGAATATACTTGAATAGTTGTCTGGGACTTGCATTTTTGCCGATTGAACAAGAGTCCGAACCAAACACTTAGGCAGCACTCATGGCTAGCTCACTCAGCCGCAACCATCCAAAACCATTAGTACCCCTTCTGACATGAACACCTAAAAGAAAAATAATCCACATCTCTCTCCCTCTCTCTCTATTTTTTCCTTTGTATGCAATGGCAGCCGTAAGTGGTTGCATTTATTTATGGCATCCCCAAGCTAGCACCCGCTGCCAGTGGCATCGGGACAAGGGTGCAAGGGGAGGGGGCAGTTGCCCCCCCCCCTTTTTCCTGACATTTGAAACAATTATAGCAAACAATATGGGAGAGGGGGACAGGGTTTAGCTTCCCTGCACATCACCCCTCCACCTTCCAAACGGTAGCAATTCAGCTGGCCTCTGCCCACAGTGGTAAAAGACATAGCTCTATATTTATACAGACTTTCCCGAAGGGTAGGATGAATGCAATTTCTTAACATCTGGATTTGTCCAAGTAGACTCGTCCAAGTTTTTATAGATTAGTTAGTGTGAACAATCTATTGTGGTGGTTCAGTGCTGACTGCCGTATATTATAGTTTATTTTACAACTTTACAAAAAAAAAAAAAGCTAGCAAATGCATGTAACATCTTAGTTTGGGGAGACCATTAATTAAAAGTAATTTCAACTCTACAAGGAGCTAATTTGTCATTAAGTACATTTTAACCTTAAAAAAAAAAATTATACATACTAAAATGCACAAATTCTAAATATATATATATAAAAGTACCCCAACCCAAGAACACACAGGTTTTGATTCGCAAGAGTTAAAATAATTGATAAATGTGCCACATGTCAAAACAAAGAATGCATCGTGGCATGCCTAAGCTCCGCCACAACCGACACTAATAGATAGTCAGCAAGCTGTTCATGTGTGCCACTTCATCATGCAGCTAGCTGCACAATAGATGTGGGCTCTAAATTTCTCGTTGCATGTGAATGAACTGGTTGCACCACTCTGAATGCATTGCATTGCAAGGTCGAATTTAGAGCTCTTTTTTTCTTTTTTTCAAATAGTAGGAAGGTGAATCTCTAAATTGCTTAGGCCTAACCTTGCAACATCATAGTGACCCTTAACCCTTCATCTAACCTTGAAGAGGCTTTGAAAAAAATATATATATATATATTTTAAGCAGTTTGGTTGGGACACGCGTGTCAAAAAATAAATTTTATGCGAAAAAAAAATAAAAATATTTAGAGCAATATTGACGGCAAAAGATTGATTTGAAATTATGCGGGCAAAGTCCATGACATCACAGAATGGTCATTTGCTCTTTCCACCTCAACGAGATGGTCATTCGTTGTTTCCACCTCAACGTAAAGGCGAAGCCGATCCACCTCTCCTCCGCACGCCCGAATGCCAAGAGAAAAGCAGTTGAAAGGAGGTGACTATTGACTTAGTTGCAAGGCACCTCGCGCCATCAATATTTCTCTAAAATAAAAAAAAAATTTTCACTTCAATTTTTTTTTTGACACGCGTGCCCCAACCAGATTTAAAAAAAAAAAAAACATTTTTTTTCCTTTCACCGGTTTTTAAGAACTGATAATTACGACCTCGCCATTTAAGTTCACACCTATATTTTTATGTTGATTTGAAAACGAACAAAAAAATGTTTTAAGGCTTACGGTATTTGCGGCACAGAAATATGTAGTCATAAATATACCCATATTGCCTCCATATCATTTACAAGTTAAAAATCAAACCGCTGGCCTTCCTCTTCAGCTCACTAGCGTCAAATGTACTACTAAATTAAGTCGAATAAATACCCTGTTATAGGAAAGAACATGACATTTGAATGAATCAAGAATTTAAAATAAATCAGTCATATAAAAAGAAATCGTCGACTAAAGACAATTACTGGCAAATACATTCACATATCGCAGTGACGTAACTGACACTCCACTCGCACCCAACAAGCCGAATCTTGGCAAATAAGGACTAACTCAACGCTCTGTGGCATTCGGCTTTGGACCTACTGGGAGGACTTTACTACAGCACACATCTACCGCCAAGAAGACAGCCATATTTTAACAGCAAAAATGAAATAAACATGACTTCGAACACAAAAGTAACCAATCATAACGTCTTTCATGAACTATTAGAATAAAAAGCACTTACAAATAGCGCTGTACAGGGCCTTTCGCCGTGGATTACACGCTGGACTTGTCAGACATTCCCGGTCCAGAGTTAGACACAGTCCAAGCTCATCGGATCCTGACAAAAAGTACATTCACTGTAAAAACAAATTCCGTCAAATTAATAGAAATTGCCAGCTAATTTTTGATGCCGGTACAATTACCGTTGTCTTCCATCATGGTCACAGCATTAACTATGTCTTACGTGCATGAGAGTAATGAGGCCCTACGGTTTTCCCCGTAACTTGACCCGTAGAAGCATGGCAGAAAACTGTAACTCTCCGTCACTGTACCGCACGTGATGCACGGATACGAGAATTGTTCCGGCATCAAAAATTAGCTGCCATGTTTTCCGTAACTTGCGACGGCGGGAATCGTTTAAATTAGCTGGCGTGTTGTTCACACCTTGAAGCAACGGCCAGAGCCTGTTGAACTGCTAGCTGCAGTGACTTAACAAAATGGACGCCTCAGTGAACAATAAATATGGCATTTTACTAATATAATTATTGTTCACTGAGACGTACGTTTTATTAGATCATTGCAGCTAGCAGTTCAACAGGCTCTAGCCGTTGCTGCAAGGTGTGGACAACACGGCAGCTAATTTTTAATGTGTGAATGATTACCGTTGTCACGCCTGACATGCAGCTCAGTGATTGAGAGTTGCAGTTTTCTGGTGCCGCAAGTTACGGAGAACACGCCAACTAATTTTTGATGCCGGAACAATTCAAATTAAATATCTAGCGCCCATAAAATGTTATTAGGTTGTGGGCCCAAGTTACTTTCAAGAGTTAACGCCAACTGCGCATCCCAGCGGTTAGCAGGTGCTTAAACAGTTAGAAATTTGAAGCAAGTGCACACAAGATACAGTACTAGGTAAAACATGTTCATACCTTTTTTTCTCAAGAAATATTTAGTGGGCCATTTCCAGCTTCCATGTAGAAGGCAATCTCTGATTTTCAGAGCCCATATGTCCATATGAAGAACTACAGATCCTGGAGAAGCAAAACAGAAAATATGGAATGTGATTAGATTATTAACAGAGTGCGATGACAGAATAAATTTCTCAATTTCTGCAAACTATGAGTTACACGTAAGCGCATTGCAAGAGCCTCAGCTGAACTCCTCGCGAGAACTAGACAGCAAAACCAACTTGAGACTTATGCTACGAACTAACAAGGGAAGTCCGAAAATGCCTTCGAAGACAAAATTGCTGCAATCAATGAGTTTCTTCAAGCATGCTGTCAGGAGTTACTTTCAAAAGTTACTGCCAACTGTGTCTCTCAGAGATAATTACACATTATGTTAGTAAGAAATTTCAAGCAAGTGCAAATAAGATGCAATACGGAGTAAAACCTGTTCATACCTTTATTCTTGGGAAAAAATTAGTGGGCCATGTCCAGCTTTTATGTGGAAGGTAATCTCTAACTTCCAGAGCAATCAAGTCCATACGGAAAACTACAGGACCTGGAAAAAAAAAGTGGAATGTGATTAGGTTCTGAACAGAATGCAATGACAAACTAAACCTCCCGATTTCAGCAAACTATGAGTTATACATAAGCGCAGTGCAGGTAACTCAGATTCATTCTGGCAGGCACTAAGCAGTGAAACCAACTTGTGACTTATGCTATGAAACCACTTTAACAAGGCAAGTTCGAAAAATACCTTTCAAAATGAAATTTCCACATTCAATGAGTTTCATCAAGCCTGCTGTCACAAGTTAATTTCAGAGGTTACTGCCAAGTGCACCTCTCAGAGATAGGTGTTTGAACACCGTGTTAGTAAGAAATTTCAAGCAAGTGCACACAAGATGCAGCACTGAGTAAAACATGCTCATATTTTTTTCTCGAAAAATAATTAGTGGGTTACGTCCAGCTTTCAAGTGGAAGGCAATGTTCGTAACTTGCACAGCAATCAAGTCTATATGAAAAACTATAGAACCTCGAAAAAAAAACAAAAAAATGTGGAATGTGGTTAGGTTCTGAACAGAATGCAATGACGAACTAAACCACCCGATACCTGCAAACTATGAGTTACACGTAAGTGCACTGCAGGTGCCAGTGTGATTCAAGAAAGCTGTAAACCCAAATGAAATTACTTGAAAGGGGCCAGGACACAGAAATTAGGCAAGTAAGAGTATTCATTACATGACAGCCCCATAGGTTACTGGACATACAGAAAACATTTCAGAATATTTAAAGTTCCAATAATTACAAAAATGTATCTTTTAATGTTTCTGATTTCTATCTGGTGACCAGGATACCTGGGTGACCGGGCGATGCCTGAACATCGAACTCTGAGAACACCAAAGCTCATTGCAAGGGACCTAATACTAGTATTTAGCGGTGCACTGTCGCGATTGCGGGTGCAAACCGCAGTTCTCCAACACCATTGTATTGTTTAAACACCAAGACCAAATGTGTAAGGAAATGAAGGAAACCTATTACATAATAAAAAACAGACCATCTTGAGTGAGCCAACCTTCACTGACTCCAACGAACAGTGAGATTCATTTTCTGGATCTTGGTTAGCATGTGGAGTGTGCAATGAAGAAGAAAGAAGTGAAAAATCCACGGTGCGCCCTATGCCCGTGCGAACATAGTGCCATCTACACATTCCAATGAAAAATCAGTTATTATTCAGCACTTATCCTATGTAGTCCTTCCTTTTTGTCCTTTTCCCTTTTGAGCTGTTTTTCACAAAGAAAATTTTTAATCCATGATAAAGTGGGAGAATCAAGATTCAGTGAGGAAAGTTTTGATATTAAATGACAGAGAGATACATGATCGAAAGCCTTAGAGTAATCAAAAAATATGGCATCATATTTGGGAGTTAGTGTTCATATTAACATGAATATCATGGGTGAACTCCGGCAACTGCCTCTAGCATGAATATCTTTTACGAAACCTGTACTGATCTTGGTAGAAAAAGTTGTTAGTAGATTCCAAAAGCGATACTACATGAGAAAATATTGGGTTCTAACAACTTGCATACAACGCTGGTTAATGATATAAGACGGTAGTTTCCCGCAGAGTGACGGTCGCCACTTTTGTAGATTGGAACGACCTTCCCAACCTTCCGCTCGTGTGGGATGCAACCAGTGGACGAATGCTGGAAAAGTAGACTGCATATTACGGCGTGCTTAGGGGTAGCCCAGTGGGCACCGCGCCCGACTGTCATGCAGAGGTCCCGGGTTTGAATTTTGGGACCGGCAGATGTTTTTATTTACTCCCAAGATGATGCTTCTGGAAAATTTGAGAAGGCCGTGGTTAATTCTATATTTTAGTACGGAATGTTCGAGTACAGAATGTTTGAGTACAGAATGTTCTAGAAAGGAAAGTGCTATAAAAGAAGCCCCGCATGGCCTTATGCAACCAGTTATCGCTTGTGCTCGACCCTGTTGCATTGAAGACACTCGACGCCTCCGACGTGCTGTTATTTCCCTCTAATTTGGGCAAAGTTCGCCCCATTAAACGTTCATTTTGTTCAGTTTTACTTTGCCTCATCACCTATTTTTGGTGACAATATTTCGCTGGTTACACCCTTGATATTTTTTAGAATTTTTGTATTAATTGAGTCGACACCAGCCAAGCTGAAAATTTTGAGGTTATCATCAATATCGCAATTTCAGACGGTGTTATAGAAATAGTGTTCATATACCTAAAATCGACATCTGGTACAAAAGGTAAGAAGGAACTATCTCCATCAGTAAAAGTAGACTAAAAGCAATTCTTCAAAACCGTAGGACATACAGCGTCCGAAATAACACTGCCATCATTGTTCATCAAGAGTATAGAACAGGATGACTGATATGAGAAAATAAGTTTCCAAAACGTTTTTTGGTTATTCTATAATATTAAAGGCAGGTCACAGTTATAAAATTTGTCTTCGAAGAAATGCATACGTTCGATACAGAGTTTGGCCCAAGAGTTATATTTGGTCCAGGCTGCCTCGACATTCGAGTTTTTGGCTATCTTTAATAGTCTTTTCTTTCTGTTGCCCTAGTTTTCAAAATCTTCCTTGTACCGGGGTTTAGTGCTGTCTAACCAAATACGAAAGCATAGAACAAAGGCAAGAATAAATTCTACCAACTTCTGTTTGGAAAGTAACTCGTTGTCATTAACTGTACAATTTAAAAAAAAATTTACAACATAATTGTCAGAAAATTTTGAGAGAGCTATGCTAAATTTGGCAATCACTGGGCCACAATACCACTAGCAGACATTAGTTGCTAGAATGACAGCAAGCTGAAGTTTTCAAATAACCAACCTGCAGCAAAAAGATGTTTGAGTGCTCCATCACGGCTGTGGTAGCGTGCCCCGAATGACCGGCATGGGATAACGGCTTTTGTAGAGGCATCGCAGCTGACGACCAATGTTGGCAGGCTCCTAATGCTCCTAACTTGAAATCCACCAGGACGGGTTTTGGGAGCCGCTGTTTCCCGTGGTTGGCTCGAAAATGATTGGTTCAGTGGCGTCCCATGGTCCGTCCAGCACATGGGCCCCGTCATTGCTGGCGATGCTCAGAAGTATAGTCTGCAACAAAAATATGTGTGAGTGCTCCATCATGGCTGTGGTAGTGTGACCCCCCCCCCCCCCCCTCTGAATTCAGCTTTTGGAGCAGGTGGTTCCGGTTCATCACCTTGTAAAAAGCGATGCAAGTACTATAGAAAACCCCGCAGTTCCTCAAAGTGCTATAAAAACTATTTTAACTGTGATTAAACACAGACAAATATTTGCAGCAAAAAGATTGTTGTTGGAAGTGTTGTAATAGAAGGGGATAGAAAGTAAAAACGCAAAACGCCTTTAAATCTCGATCCATTTACTAAATCAGTTCAGTCTTCGACAACTGCAGGGCAATAAAACTATTTCCACAGAGCGAATAAACCACACGTTGCAACATGCATTTTTCCTTAAAGGGATGGTGAACCGAAATTTGGATTTCAGAAAACAATGCAGGAGCTGTAGGTGGGACGCTAGAATACCTACGAGACTACTCGTAAGGCGATATTTTGAATTGACGGCCGTATTTTTGGAAAAAGAGGTCAAGATTGAACGAGGCCGACGAGGGACGTGGCGTCAACGTATCTGGTTTTCTCCTCTCTTCGCTCCGCCCTATCAAGGCGGCGAGGCGGGGAAGACGCGAGACCGTTCCCTTTCCTTCTCGACTCTTCTCGGAGAAACAAGACGTCAACATATCTGTCAAATGCACCTCCTTTTTTAGAAAATATGGTCGAGATATCGCTATAAGGGTTTTGGTGTTTGTAGCATCCCGTTGCACGCTTTTGCCGCCGTGTTTTGTGGAATCCAGATTTCGGTTCAGCATCCCTTTAAAATGCAAATACAGCGAGGAAGAATCGTACGAGTGTTCCTCAAGTAATTGGGGCCACTGAAACAATGATTGACACCTCACTTCCTCCCATGCAAGGCATCAATAATCGTTCCAGCCAAAGGGAAGCAACCATAAAGGAAAAGTAAAAGTTGAAAACGTTTCTCGGAAAGTGGCTACTTTTCGCTCAAGCACATATTTTAATGGTTGCTTTTACGTAGAGAAATATAAGCGAGTAACTTGGGGTTCCTTAATTTCATGAAAGGACAAAATTGTTTCCGTCTATGGCAGAGTGCTTGCTCAGCTCACCGTGGGACAGAAGTGGGTCGTGTACCTCAGTCCCATTTATTATCGAGCGGTAACATATCATATCCGCTGAAAGTATTTAATAAATCATAGTGGCAAAAGCAGGTGGCACGTCTTCGTCTGCTTCCAGCCAGCATCTAATGATGTCGGTGGCGCCATCCTGCGGTACGTTATGCAAGCACGGTCGTCGTTCGCCTCGGTAGGCCTACCGCGAAACGAACGAACCACTGGTCTCTATGGCAATTGCCGGATCACGCATTCCCACTTCCTCGCTGCAGCGCGAGTGCGGCCACCGAACAACCATCTTGCACGTCAAAAAATTGTTTTTGGAACGTGGCGGAGGCTGGCGGCAGCGAGCTGAAGACGTTTTCAACTTGTTTGTCGTCATTTGCCAAAGAAGTTCTTTAAAACCCTGTGTAAGCCGTGAAACTTGCCGTTGAGAGAACGTGGACATTTTTACGGCAGCAGAGTGCCACAGGAAAAAGGCATAACTGGTCGAAAGCAAGTTTCACCGGTCTAGCGGCGTGATCAAAGCTTCCCTGGCCCAGAAAAGTGCTGTGTCTCTGTGCCTTCCCATGCTCAGATAACTATCAGGAATCAATGTGTAAATGTGCTTTGCGAGTGCAATGTACATGAAGCCATATGTGCTTCTGGAGCAGCGTTTTACTTTACTCTGACGGCTGTATTTGTAACTTCCGGCACTAGCGGTCCAGAAAGAGCTTGATCCAGTGTCCAGTGGCAACGAACGAGGAGAGGAAGGTACACATCACGACATTGTTAGCGCGAACACGACATCGGCACATTTTACTTCCAAATAGTATTAGCGAACACAAAATGTTTTTGCTTACATTATATGAGCTCTTTCCGTAGCAATAATAACTTGGATGACATCCCTTGGTTTCAAAGAGAAAAACTGGAAAAACCAGCGATCACTTGTTCGCACAAATTGTGTCGCACTCAGCACGTCTTTTTTTCGTCGTTAGACGGTTTACAGAATATTGTGCAAAACAGCTCCTCAGTAGGTTTATAATGATCAGTGCTGACTCATTATAAACCTACTTTATTGCACTTGACGTTTGAGCGCGACTCGCCTAATTGGGATTGGCCAAGGGAGTGCACACGACCGTATGGGTCACGCTTCAAAAATTTTAATTCTCGCTGTCTTCAAAAAGAAGTTTGGTTTTTGAAGGCAGGTTTGCCTTCAAAAACCAAACTTGCTCCGCAGCGTTGCTCTATTTGTGCTGCCATGTGATTCATTAGAGCAGATATGGAACTTGGTTAATAGCCATGGTTAATAGTGCATAAGAGCAACTGTCCCCATATTGTTTTCCCCCTTTATTCATAGCAACTCGCCGGAACAGCTGGACGACCCAGAACTCCGTGCCCGATATATGATGCAATGACATATACGCGCGACACACCTTCAAAACTTTGCGGCGGCGCCGATTCTTGATCGGTATCCAAGCGCGCGAAGGCAGAGAGACGCAGCGCTTCGGCGTGCCAAGGAAGCTTTGATCACGCCGCGGTAAACTTGATCTCGACGAGTTGCGTCTGTTCCCTTCGGCACTGCGCTTCCGTAAAACTTTTCGCGTGTTCTCAACGGCAAGTCTCACGGCTTACACAGGGTTTTAAATAACTTCTTCGGCGAATACCGACGAACGAGTAGAACACGTATCTTCAGCACGCTGCCGCCAGCATCCGCAACGCTCCAAATAGGCAATTTTTCGACATGTAACATGGCCGTCCGGTGGCCGCACTTGCGGAGCGGGGATGCGCGATGTGAAACGAACACACCACTGCCTAAGACAAGAACTTTTTTTTTTTTAATATATATATAGACTAAAGAAAATATGACATGCTCTCTTAAATTTCAGCACGCGAGAGCGCCCATTATAATTATTCAACGAGCGCGGTTCAGTGTTTTTGATTTCTTCTGTTCTTCTTACGGCGCCGGAAAGCGAAAAGGTACGAACAAAAAGTGTTTGGAAGAAACCAGAGCAAACCGAACTCCCATGGATATGAGCCCTTGTCCTGGACACATCAATCGAGTCGAGTCTCATGCGAGGATGCGTTGCCCTCGTGCAACTGAGTGGGGAAAGCAGAAGCAACAGGGTTGAGCGCGTTTTCTGACACAACACGCGCTATCGCGTTAAGTTACGCGTCTTTCATTCCTTCTGCACTTCGATTATCTCTCAAGGCTCATGCGAAAATGAGCTACTTACCTTTTAAGTGCGGTTGAATGGTGACAAGAGGTCGCGGCAACGAAGTCACGGAAGAGCTGCCGTCGGCGAGCCTACGCAGCGGTGTCGACGGTGCGCCCAGTAAACATCACGTGACAGACGTCTTCATCCGCGAGCTGAGTGCGCCGGCTTTCGGGTAGGCCTCCCTACGCCGCTCCGATGGCGAAATGCCCTAAAGCAAAGAGATCTCGCCTCGACGGCGTCAGCGTTTTCCCGCGCGCGCCCTCGCGCGCCTCTCAACGCTTTCGTCTCTTTTTTTTTTTTTTTTACTTTTTTTTTAGTGTGTGTGTTTTGCGTGCTGGGCTCCGTCACTTCTAAGCTGAAAGTGTAGAGGAAGCTAAGGGGGGCCCGGTGAACTAATCGCACGTCTGTCTTTAACCACGTGATCACGCTCCCTCCTGTAACCAGGCGCAGAGAGCGAGGCAGGTGATAACTGGTCCGGTGGGCGCTTAGCTCGCTCGACACTGTCAGCTTAGAAATGAAGGGAGTCCTCCTTCAAGGACGAGTCCTCTTCGCTTGCAAAGAAGAGATTAGAAGAGATTGGTGATGGTGTAGGGCAGTGTGGGGAAAACGGGTGGGGAACTGTCCTCTCATCACCCTCTCTCGCCCTTTCCCAGGGAAAGATAGAGGTCTTGCACCAGGCCGAGCGACCTTGTAAGCATTCCGGCTTCGAGGCCGTCGGTGCGTGCGCCTTCCTTCCCCCCCCCCCCCCCCCCCCCCCCCCCCCCCGCCCCACGCCGTGCGGGGGAAGGGCGCTCGAATTCTTTCGTTTGTCTCTGCTGGTATCTGCTTGCCGGATATCCAAAAAACCAATGTGGTAGAGATTGCTTAGACATGACAGCTCTAGCAAGAAGAAAAAAGGAATCTGGCAGACACGACGCTCCGAACTCAGCCTGAAGCCTAATGTCAACATTAAAAAGAGAATGATAAATCAAATGTCTCCCAACGAATAAAAAAGAGGCAATATGATTTTCAAGAAAATCGTCAGCCACTTTCGCGTTGCCTTGGAGCACCAGCGATGCTCAAAAATAAACAAAACAACAAAACATGCGCACACAAAAAAAAAAAACATGCACGCAAACATGTGGATTGCACCAGATCGGTAGTCTAAAATACCAACCACATGTGGGCGATCGTACGGGTGTAGCATTATAGCCTCACGTGCAAGAATCCCTGTGCGAGCTTCAACCAGCATAGTTCCATGTCTTAAGCTAATACGTTGAGGGTCTACGAATGACGGCATGATTACGTTACACACGCTCGCGTGCACACTTGCTGTCTCTTAATTAAAAGCAGAATGCTCCGCCGTCACGGTGAGGACCCGGCCATGTGATCTCGGGATTCGCGTCATGGGCTTCTGATCAAGCTAGCCTTTTAAAGGCGGGGCTAAAGGGTGAGGTGTCAGTCGTGGGGCATTTGGCACGGGCTTTTGACATTGGGTGCTTTCGTGCACCACCAGATCGTACACAGGGCATGAACTTTCTGTAAAGCGGTCTCCCTTGTGGAACTTGGCAGTCCACTGTGATAAGCGTTCGTATGATTTTTTGCTAGATAAAATACCTATTCCGGGCAAGTAGGTACCGAAAACAGAGGGTAAAATTTTCGAGGCATTCAAAATCAGTGTAAAGAAGGATGACGGTTGCATCAGTGCGTCGTCACTCGTTTCATCAAACAAGAAAATCAGATTAATTTGGGGTGAGGTATAATAATGTGTGTATATATGTTCGTGTTTTCCAAATAAAATTCAGTAGCCAGTAGCGCTCCGAGTGTGCACTCATACTTCTTTGTGCTCGTTTTTTTTTTTTTTTTTTTTTTTGCATTTTGCAGTTGACGTTATTTCCGGCTAAACTCTGAATCAAAAACAACGTTATCGTCTGCTATCAGTGCCTTGGTGCCATGTTGGAGGCATTCGGCGTGTTATTGTGGCAGCAGTAGTGCCGTAAAGTCATAGAGCCGTCCTTGTATAACCACGTTTCAGAATATGTTCTTGTCCTGTCAATCGCACCGGGGTTCTTCACTGGACACGAAATGGAGTCCATAAACCCGTAGTTAGAGTACGAAGCTTTTCTCTCGAGGTCATAGAGTCAACATAATATTCTGGAGCGAAAGTTCCCATGCATTTGGCCGCGACAGAACTGCGAGGCATTGACGCGGACATCGGCAGCCCCATTTGGCGGCCCCGATGAGCCCATATCGAGACATTTCTGATCGCAGTTTTCGGCCCCCAGAAACAAACATACGGTCCTCATATCAAGATCGGCAATGAAATAAAAAAAAATTCTTCATGCACCCTTTGCTCATGTGTAGTCGTAAAATGATGTACTTTTATCCGCGTCTCTGGAAAAAATGTGCTGAGGTTTAGTACGGGTCATAAAAGCTTTTGTCCGGCAGAGCTCTTGTTCGGGATTCATGGATTCATCAGTGAGGATGTTTACATCGCCCGCATGGATTATAGTCACGTGACCTTGTGACTATTATATGGAGCGCTATTTCCACTGTGGTTACGTGGTGGTTCCAATCTGTTGTATGGTTACAAACGACCGACCGGCGGACCGTTACGGACGCGTAAAGTGCGCAGGGCTCGCCCATAAATGCTACCACAAAGCAAGCTATGTTATGAAACGATACAACGCTCGTTTTGATGAAACCGTCGATGGGACAGCACAGGGTGCCGACGAGACGATTTTGTCGATGAAGCATCCTCCAACAAACTGATTGCCATAGCGGATAAAACACGTCGATAAAACCCATTTTCCGGATTGCTAGTTGGAGGGGTTATTAATCATATGATTTGCGTAATACCGAGGCAAGAGAGAGCGGGTGCACTACTGAAGGAATGCCCCCACTAAACAAGAGCTCACGCGTTGAAAGCATCCGCCACAGTAAATATATTCAAACCAACATGTCCGAAAAAAAAAAAAGTACATTGGATAGTGTTTGGCGTTTTACAGCGATAGCCCTTCGAATCTCTAAAACTCGCGAACGGTTTCCACGTTGCCTTCACTACAAAAACAGATCTCAGCTTAATATTTGAATGATTAACTGTCGTAAAGTGCCAACCTATGAAAAACTAATCGAAAATTATTCAATCAGTTATTAGCGCACCCTTCCCGCAGATATTTATTTGTTCTATTTATTTATAAAATACCTACGGTGTGCAGAGGGCATTATTTTAGGGATTAATTTCGTACATAAACTATCAAATTGTCACAGGTAGAGAAACACAGCGTCCGACTACATAAAAGTCCAGTTCTCAAATTGCAAAAAGAAAAAAGAAAAAAAGAAGGAATAATAAGAAGGAACACGATCCATCAAGAGCACAGCACTCAAATATCACGCCAATATGGCACTATATGGTATCACTGGTGACCCGTATTCTCGGAGATCACTCCTATCACAAATCAATTTTTTGGGAAAAAAAGAATGAAGATTATTCACACAATTACAATCTGTTTCTAAAAGTGGTAGCTTACGTTAAAAGCACTTACGCTACTTTCGCGAGCACTCTGCTTGTGAAAGAGATGCAGGTGGCTTCTAGCTTTTCTCCTGCACTTCAAAATACTACAACACCACCAACATATATTCCCGCGCGAATGCTGCACGTGCCCGAGGCTTGTCCTTAAACAGCGAAGGCTACCGGCACGAAAGTGCAGCTTTCAGAGGTGTTTTCGCGGAATGACCGCTTGCGCTAGAAATTTTTGTTTCAAAGGGAGGTTTATGCGCTAGCCCGCGCGTGTCGCTGACTGGTTGGAGCTAGGAGCACGAGGAGCGCAAGCTCATTCTGTAGAACGTGCTATGAACACCAGGAATACTTCGTCTCAACTCAGCATGGACCATTGTTGGTCACACGTGCTAAAAGCGCGAGCTAATTGTTTTGGATGACGCCTCGGCGGGCACACGAGCGCTCGCGGGTGCACACACACTGAAACAGCATCTGCGGTTCATTCGGAGGTGAAACTAAGTATAGCGCGTGATGCACGTTAACGACCTCAGGTTAGCGGTCGTGCTGCACTATACTCTGTTTCATACTTAGCGTGCAACGCTGTCAGAGCTACTGGCGCGAGCGTGGGGCTTGATCTCGTTGATCATTTGCACGCGTTCTCGCTCAAACAAAACCATAGATAAAGCCACGCGCTCGCGCCAGTAGCTTTCACAGCGTTGCACGCTAAGTATGAAACAGAGTATAGCTACGCGTGTCTCATGTACAGCGTGAACCAGTGTCGCAAATCTTGAAAGGCAGACCGACCTCACGCCGAATAATCTCTCACGAACAGTTTGACCTTTGAATCGAGTGTACACCAACTCATTGCGTGTAAACAAGCACGCGTTTGCACACAAGAGCTCCGCGCACGACGCGCGGCATGCACATATTTCCCGAAGTGTGAAGCGTTCGGCCATGCTCTCGTTCAACAGGCTGCACCACCGCCTAAGCGCGACGTCATAGATTTGGTGTAGGTGGGACTCTTGTTTAATTAACGATTCACTATGGCACATCAACTGTAATTTCGCCCTCATTTGCTTTGAAATAATGTTTTCATCCGAAATACTATCTATAGATTACGAATGATGAGTCACTGATCATTTATACGCCAGGCGAGCACGGGATGGCGGCCCCTCTCATTGGAAATGCACCGGTGATTTTGGCACGGATGTTTATTTCAAATTTATAATATAAGCACTCCTGACCTGTCCTATCAAAAAGATGTTTGCTTTTTTTGGCAGCAATGACAGCAGGGTTGCACAGAAGCATATATGCATTTAAGCACGTCCCTTATTATAGGGAAAATTTAATCGAGAAAAGTAATTAAGGTAAATTAACGTAAAGGTCTTTTGTATAAAAATAAAAAAAAAATTCTGCCATATAAGTGCACACGTCAGTACTTAAATGATTGTGTTGTTATCCATGAAGCGCGCGAGAAAGACCTTCTTGAGAAAAAATATGAAACAGATACTTTTATAAATATATTAATTAATTCATTTATGTATTTTCCGTGTTCACAAACATAACAAATAAATTATCGTTGTCCTATATATTTATGCATAATTGCGCATGGAATACCTACTATCAATGACACATTCATAGTGTCACTAAATCTTAGTTCTGTGGAGATGCCAAAACGGTATTCGGTCATATATTCCGAAACCGTTCGTAAAATCAAAAACAGAATTTAAAAAGAAAAAAAAATATATGGCAGCGCTACTCTTCCTAGGCCCCATCGTTCGCAAGGCATCCGTTCTAAAGTTCCGGGAAGCTTGCTCGTGGGCAAAACGATCTTGTTGCTTTCAAGGTTGGAGGTTTCGCGCGCAGAAAGTGATGTCAGGCGATAACAGGCCGGAAATTGATTGAAGAGGTGAGCTCTTATTTCGTTCATCTCTAAGTTGACAATGCGGTGAAGCTAAGCGTTAGCCAACCATTCAGTGGCCTGACTCCTATCGCTTGATTTCGCTCGCCTCGCGTGTGTATGCGGAGAAGGGGTGATCACGTGGTGCGAGACTGACAGTCAAACGGTCTAACAAGCACGTAGTTTCCACCGCGCTGTCAGCTTACGGGGGATAAAGTCCCCGATCCATGACTAAAGGCTTTGTGTGGCAACTGAAGACAGCGTGTGCTTCCGAAGGCGGTAATCCAGGGAATCCGGACTCAACGGGCGCCTCGCTCGTTCCTTGCGCACCTTGCACCCAGCTTGCACTAATGCTCCATACAAAAAAAAAAAAAAAAAGAAATACGAGAAAAATATTAACGAACTTTAGTGTCCGCAGCATGCCCATTCCACACCATCTTTTTTGTGTTTATTTATTTGTTTTTTCGAAGTTTTTTTTTTAAAGTTTTTTCGTGAAAATATTTGCGTCGTAAAAGAGCTGGTTGGTCGGTGCTGGTTTGTTGTCGATTCGGTAACTAACAAACACAGGAGACCAAATTAAAGTTCACAATCTTTCCACATCATGACTTTCAGCTGGCTGGATTGGTACCAAGACCGAGCTTATAAGTAAATTTGGCTGTCTCTAAAGACAGATTTATTTATCTTCTAAATTCCTCTAAATTTATTTACTCTCTAATTTCCTCTGGGTCCTCTAAATTTCCGCTTGCGACACTTCCCTCACTTCCGAAGCACTTCGATAATGAAAAAATTTTTGTGAATCGGATTTCTTTAGCTCACGGATGCGGCAGGCTATGCTTCTTGGGACGCGCTGACCCACGTCTTCTGTACAGCCCATTTAGGGCATTCGGACGGCACTCCAATGCGTGCTTAGAGTGCCATCGGACGTGGGCACTTGAACGCTTGGCAAGAGTACCACGGCACTCTAGACACAGGCTTTTTCAAAGGCCATGCTAGATGGAGGAAGCAACCGGTAGTTAGAGAACATATAGACATTTTCGCTCATTCATTTTAACTGAGCTTCTGTCGTCCGTGTTTCGTACCTCGGGGACATTGAAGATAAGAAGCTTAGCATACTTTTTAACATATCGTAGGGCGACATAGAGCAATCTACGTTCTCCCCCAAATAATTGAGCAATCGCTTGCTGTGTAGAATCAACTGAACGTAAGGTGAACCCGTCAATGGCAGTTTACATGTGGCTCTGTTGGACAGCGAAATAAGACTTCTGTAATACACACTAATGTATCTATATTTAAAGCCAGTGAGATCCGTACCACAAATATCGATATCCGGAATGCTACACGGTGCTTCCGCTGTACATTAGGAACTGTTTGATGAACAGCGGAAAAGAGCAGCGATCTTGAATGTTCTCTTATATCGAAAACCTTCCTGTCAAGGGAGCTTCGGAGAGTGAGGTTAAAACAGTTAAAGGATGTAGCAAACTGTGCAGAGTTAAAGGGGCACTGACACCCCAAAGGTCGTATTTATTTTTATTGTCTAAAACGATGCAAGTTGCAGTCATAGACACGCAAAAAAAACCGCATCGCGAAAAAAAATTTTCCCGCGCGCGCGCGCGCCTTTTTATTTTTGGCGTTTGATTTTCCCGCCTCTCGCCTCCTCGCTTCTTTTGATCGGTGACGTCAAAAATCAGAAAATTTAGAAGCTTTGTAGGCGACATCTCTATAACATTTAATTACGGCAATCGTAAAACATGTTTTTTAACGCAATTGCGAACGCACTACAGCCCTTCTTTTTGAAATACCAAAAATCGGGAGTTCGTTGTGGTGCCGTCTCCTGGATTTGTATCCTCCAACGGAAAACAGGCGACACCGCTCAAAATCGGTCCGCCGTAACTGGCCGTAACGCCGCCGCTCACTCCTTTCCTCCTCGCTTTGGGTCGCCATGGCAACAGCAGGGGGTGGTGAAAGAAAGTCGACTCTCAGGTCTCCGCGATTTTTGACGTCAAGGCACCGGCGCCGATCGCGCGGGAACTTCGAATTCGGCATTTGGAAATTGTTTTTTTTACTTCACAAATACTGAACTCCCAAATTTCAAATTTTGAGGGTAATGTCCCGGCATCGTTTTCAATCGTTTCGGATAATAAAAAAAATATGATTTTGATGTGTCAGTGCCCCTTTAAAGGTTTAACCCCTCAGAGCTTTTCTTGAACAGAGCAGAAGACTAATCGACTCCCTCGCTTCGGAAAGTAAAATGTAAATATTGAAAAAAAAAGGTAGTAGTCAAGCCAAGTTTATTTAATGACTCAAAACAAAGACCGCATAACAAGTTTGGAAATCATCGCTAACAACTTTTCCAAACGCTCTGGCTCCGTCGTTTATTTTCTCCACGGCGGTGAAAATAAGGGAGCCCCTAGTGTCACGTACCATAAACCTGGCTTGCCGCCATGTATAGGTTTTTTTGAACCTATACATGGCTTCGAAACAAACGCCGTGTTTAGGGCGACGCTTTATGAAATGGTCGTCACGAGGCGTACGCAATAGACCGCGCGAAGCCGACCTCTTCTGTCACGGAGGGAGGTTTTCCTATTTGCTTGCTTTTAATGCGAATGTGGAAAAAATACTTTTTTTTATACATATACCTGTTCCTACGATCAGTGAGGTCGGGCTCAGCAGTAACTTGAAACGACCCCCCAAAAATATAACAATGCCCCCAAAACATCCCTGGGCTACATAACAACCCTAGGCACTTATGTAACGAAACATAATCGCACACGCGCGTCAGCATCCGCTCATACACCCGTTTACACACTGATCTACATGTTTATTGTTTAATATATCTGTGTAGCAAAAACATTAATTGCCTATTGCTTGGATAAAGGAGTGTCCCCCGCTCAAATGATCTTCCTGCCGCAGGTAATAATTAAGTTAATAAATACTGAAATATAAACCCGTCAAGGCAGGCTGTACCAACTCATTTATTAAAACATCCTTGCCCATCTCCCCCCCCCCCCCCCCCAAAAAAAAAAAGAAAAAAGAAGAAGAAAAAAAAAAGAAAAGCGGATAGGAAAAAAAGGTTTCCCCGAGAAAACGAAAAAAATACCTGCGCCGAACAGCGTCGAACTTGCGCCGAACCCATAGCGGCGCCATCTATCGACAGCCCGTGATATCGCGAGGAGAAACTAACTCTCGTTACAGTTACTCTCGAGGTCGAGGGAGGGTTAAGGGAGAGTATCATCGAAAGAAGCGGTCGGGAAAGAGTAACTTCCATGCAGATAGAGTTAAAGGAGAGTAAGTTAGGGCACTTACTCTCCCTTGACACCTTTTTTTTTTAGAGTGCACGATAAAATACAGCTACAGGGATCACCGAAGCAAACGCACTGCTATCGTAAATCTTGGCTTGTGATTGCGCCTTTGTAGTAGATCCTTTTATTCGTTTTGCTGGAGAGACGCAAACGACGGGCATAACAAAATCGCTAGCATATTCGGCATACCTCACAAAAGCATTTACCCCGTCACCTTGGGAAAAGCGCGAAACACGGAGTCCGCACCGTCCTAAGCTTCCCGTTTTTTAACTGCTTTAGAGCAGTTTGTACCTGCTAGTAGATATGCCTGCTGAAACTGAAACAGGGCAGTAAAAGAGAGAAAGAGACAAAGTTGGGAAAGCTTGCTCGCTCTCCAATTTCTCAACTCTCAAGTGATTGTACCATATTAAATGCACCAACGCCTCTTCCCAAAATAAAGAAAAAGCACTACGTTCACTACGTAAAAAATGGTCTCAGTACATGCATCTGTGGGCAGGCATTAAACCTTGCCCTAATTTATTCACGCCGCATTATTGGCGCAACAAACTCGTTGCAGGACCGAATCATCTACTCGAGCGGTGTACGTCGCAGTGCAAACGCAGTCCAACACGAAGCATAAAAACGGCAGATTTGAGACAACAATCCGGAGTCCATTATTCAATTAAAACGACGTAATTTTGTTGAAAACGCCCGCTGCTTCTTACTCACGGTATGTGTCGGGATATCTTCACAGTTTGAAACGGAACGAAGGAAGATTTACTTTTAAAACCGCTCGCTGCGTCCTCCCGGACCAGCTGGGCCGGACCAGCTGACGACGACGGGACTGTACCCGTTGAACCTCCACCCCGCAACAAACAATTTGCGCTCCGTGTTAAAAGCGCGGTTCAAACAGACCCGGAATACAAAACACCGCACCACACACGACGAACGTTTCAGCTCTTTTTCGCATCGCCCTGTTGCACCAAACCAGAACGAGATCGCCGAAGTCAACGCCGCGCTGTCGTGAACCTTGGCTTGTGGTTGCGCAATCGTGGACCCTGCGACTCCCCTCGCTTTCAAAGCACACACGACGATTACGAATGGTACTTTCCGTCTTCCGGAAACATCACAGGGGCACTTCTCCGGTCACGTCTTCACTATGTGCTCGCAAACTGCAAAGCTCTATCCGAAGCTTCTCGCGTCCCGTCAAACCAAAACAATAGCGGCGCCATGCGTACTTGCCATACTTGCCAGATTTTCTCCGGTCTAACAAAAACAACGAAAGCCAACCGGCTCTTGCTTCCAGCGTACATCGGCGTTGCGCTTGCGCCGTGGCCAGATCGCTTGCAGTTGAAGCAAAAACGAAACCAAGTGCAATGTCACGTGTTCACATCGAGGACACGCTTTTTATATCCATTTTAACTGTTTGGAACGAATAATTAGACCCATGACTTTATTTGTGGTGTGTAAGAAACTATTATCAAGACCCCTAAGCTAAATACAAACATAGGCGACATCAGGGAAGCCGCATTGCCATCGACCAGAAAATGGCGGCGAGCACGGTAAGCGCGGGTTACGCCAACGTCCTGCGACATGGCGCAATTGCTTTTGGTGGATATCTGTCTCCGAGACATGTTTCTTTCCGCGGCATTTGTCTCGACGGTCCTTTCTAGGTGTGTCCCCAAGCATTCCGGTGCTTCGACAGCCGGCAATGCCGCGGTCGTCGCTGGGGGCGATGCGTGTTATCGAGGTCGGCTACACGGTTATGCGTGTATGACCGAACCAAAACACGTTTTTTACAACCTCGCATGATTTCTGAACGAATTATCCGTTACTGATCGTGTAAAATTATGGTAATTTGTGTAAATAGCGTGTTTTCCACCCCAAATACTCGCCAAATACACGGGACTTCCTAACAGTGTACCCTGGACGCAAGCAAAGGCTACCTCCAAGTGGAGATGAGCCCAGCCTACGAAAGCAAAACTGCATTCGTGTGTCACCGAGGATTGTTCGAGTTCACTCTAATGCCGTTCGGATTAACAGGTGCACCGATGACATTTCAGCGATTGGTCGACGGGGTGCCCAGTGGCAGCACGCGCTCGCGTAACAGGACGACATCATTGTGTACTCGGAAACTTTCCAGGACAACCTTCGTCACCTCGAGGACGTGTTGCGCAAACTACGGAAAGCCCAAATCGGAGCTTCTGAGATCAGGTTGTTGGGATTCCGGATAGAGAGTGGAAAATCTTCCCCCGACGCGGAAAAGTTGCGGGCGATCTTGGAGTTCCCAGTCCCTACCGATGTCGGGGGAGGGCGCCGTTTTTTTGGCATGATAGGATACTACCGTGCCTACATCCCGAACTGCGCAGCCATGCAGGCACCCCTCACGCAATTGCTGAGGAAAGCGGCTCCCTGGAGCTGGGAGGCGCCGCGGGAGGAGGCGTTCCTCCAGCTGACCGAGGCCTTGGCGCGTACAGCATTTCTCAAACTGCCAGACCTGAATAGGCCCTTCACTATCCAGACGGACGCCAGCGACCAGGGACTCGGTGCGGTGCTCTTGCAGGAGACAGAGGGAAAGATCCGCCCGGTGGCATTTGCCAGCCGGGCGCTGAACCCGGTGGAGAAGAACTACACGGTGAGTGAGCGCGAATGCCTCGCCATCATTTTTGCTTTTAAGATGTTCGATCATTATGTCGAGGGGACGGAATTCACGACCGAGACGGACCATATGGCCCTCGCGTGGCTCTCCCGAATCAAGGAACCCGCCGGAAGACTGGCGCGCTGGGCCTTGACACTGCAGAAGTACGAGTACCGAATTTGGTACCGGAAGGGCACGACAAATTTGGTGGCTGACGCGCTCTCCCGCGCACCCGTGGATCCCCCATCGCGCGAGGCAGCAGACTACGGAGACGGGGCCATCCCCCGGGAGACGGGAAATCCCGCCTCGCGCTCCGCTCGCCACTGTGGCGGCGTCGCGCAGCTGGCTGCGCCGATTACCTCACTGGGACCGGCGTTCAACCGAACGGAACTGTTCGAAGCACAGCAGAGCGATTCGTTTTGTCAAGCTATCTTCGACCGGCTCAGGCAAGAGATGGATCCTGACCAGACAGGCGGAAAGACGCTCCGGCACTCCGGAACACCGAGAAGGCCAAGTGCCACCGTCCAGTAGTCAGATATCGAAGCAGGTGAGCTGGAGTCTTACCTGATCGATGGGGATGGCGTCCTGCTGCGCTACTTCCCGGAAGAGAGCGATTCAAGAGAGTCGTTCAAGACCGTGATTCCCCGAGATCTCAGAGTGGCAGCGCTGCGTCACTACCACGATGCGGACGGTCACGGCAGTGCACCAAAGTCGTAGCATAAGCTGCACCGTTTCGCTACCAGGCCGGGCATGAAGGGGCAGCTGTGCCGGTACGTCCGGAGCTGCGCAGTGTGCCAAGAGCGCAAGCCCAGGGGGGGGGGGGGGGGGGGGGGGGGCAGACCACGCGGCCTGCGACTTGATGGGACCCCTGCCGCGGTCAAGCGGAGGCTATCAACATGTGTTGGTAGTAACCTGCCACTTCACCGGATTCGTCGAGATGTTTCCAATGCGGAAGGTGACAGCCAAGGGAGTCCTGAGCAGGCTGTCCGGGGTCTGGTGCCGCTACGGGTTCCCCGAGAGACTGGTGAGTGACAACGCCTCGATATTTTGCTCGAAAGTCTTCGCGGCAACCTGCCAGGCCCTCGGGATTAAGCACTGTAAGACTTCGTATTACCATCCCCAAGCAAATGTGACCGAGCGGCGGAATCGCGACATCAAGCCGCTGCTCGGGGCGTATGCTCGTAAGCAGTGAAACTGGGATCTGCACTTGGATTCGATTTCGTTTGCATTGCGGTCCAACCTCAACCGCAGCACTGGGTTCACGCCTGCGCTGTTGAACTTCGGCAGAGAACTTTCTGCGCCGACCGATGCGGTTCTTCGCCCGCGACAGAGCACGGCCAGGCGGTGCCCTCGCACGAGGATTTCGCGACGCAGACAAGAGAGCGACTGTCGCGGGCGCTGGACGCCGCTCGCGGAAACAGGGTTCGCGCGCGGGCGGAGCAGAAGAACACCTATGACAAAGCGCACAGCGATGCGCAGTTCGAGGTGGGCGACACCGTTCTCCAGCGAAGTCACGTTCAGAGCGATGCGAGTAAGTTCTTCTCGGCGGCTTTGGCCCCCAAGTAGGTTGGCCTCTTCGTCATCGATTCCAAGAAGTCCCGACTGACATACACGCTGAGGGACCAGAATTCTGATCTCGTCCGCGGGACAGTCCACATCGGCGAACTGAAACCCTTTTTCCCCAGGGAAGGGGATGAGCCGGTCAAGCGGCCGCAAAGGGACATTCGCGGGCGCCAACGGTCTCAGGATTTCCTGGGACCACTGCGGCACAGCTACAACACGCGTAGCCGGAGGCAACCCGATGGAATCGGAACCTCGTAGGGTGCGTGGCCCGGGAAAGGGAAAAAGAGGAGGAACGTTCCGATATTGGCAGTCCAGGCATTGTTTGTTTGTTTTTTTTTGGTGGGAGAGGGAAGGGTGCCTCGGAACCCTCGGCGTTGTTGTTGTTGTTGTTGTTGTTGTTTTTTTTTTTAACGGTTTTATCTTGCGTTGTGGTTCCTACCCGTCTGTGGACATTATAGGGAAGTGGGGGAGGGAAACCTAAGGAACCTTTCGGACTAAAAGTTGGCAACCGAACCCGGACACGGACACACTATATAAGCGTGCGATTCGGAGCTTGGGGCCCAGACCAGACCAAACCGCCAGGATGCCCGGACACCCCACCAACCAGCAGCCTCGCTGCGACCAGCACCGCATCGGACGCCTGCCTTTGCCTTATCAAGGCCGTGGGCGTCGTTCTCCGGAACGGTTCCGCCGGCAGTCCCAGCAGCCGGCAGCCGGGCACCGGCCGGCAGCCGGACGACAAGGACCGTGGCGACGTGAACGACGCAGACGGGGAACCAGCCGCGGCAACAAGACCATGTGATTGTGTCTGAGGCGAGGCAGCTACATAGCTGCCCAAGGTTGGCAGAATGGTTTGATGGGCGCCCTCGTGAATGCACGGTGCGCCATTGCAAGTGGCCGCCGACACCCGAGCGGACAGGGTGCCATACCCCTTCCGGGGTTACACCGTCAGCGAGACGAACTCCGCTGCGCCGGAGGCCGACGCCCAGCCCGACGTCAACGCGGTCTACTGCGACGTGTGCAGGGGCGTCGTGGTCCTGGAGCAGCAGCACGTGCTTTCCCTCAACCACTGCGCGCAGAGGGTCCCGGGGGTGGAGGCCGTGCTCGTTCGTGTGCGCCGGGACGCCGAGTTTGCGGCGGGGCTGGGGGCGGCCATGCCGGTGGCCATCGGTGCGGCAGCACCTCAGGTCTCGGGCGACCTGATGGACCTGTAAGGGGTTGGGGGACTCCGAGCCGAATAAAACGACGGTATTTCCACGAAGCCTAGCCGCACGTCTGAATTCCGGCGAACTTCGATTTTTAGGAGAGGGGAATATGGCGCACCGTGCATTCACGAGGGCGCTCATCAAACCATTCTGCCAATGTTGGCCGCCAGGCGGCTATGTAGCTGCCTCGCCTCCGACACGATCACATGGTCGTGTCTCCGTGGGGTCGATCGGGATCTCGAATTCGGCTCCCGACGTGCCACTTTCTCTCCTAGCCACTGGATGGCGCTGCAGGTGCCCCGTGGCGGGCGAGGAGAAACCTCCTCGCCCATCGATTGATATATACTCGGTGGGGCAGGGGGCGAGAGGCCTCTTAGAACTTAGAAAAAAACCGAGACGCAGGCAGGTGTTTGGCCACCGGATCCAGGATATCGCGGGACACGAGGCCTGGGGGCCTTCTTTGTGTTTAGGTTTTGGCTTAACGTGCGTTTGTAAATATTTGTGTAATGTCGCTTGTATTTGTTGTTTAGATTGTACCACTAAATAAGCTACGCTTCAGCGTAGCTTATTTAGTGGCACTAGTTTACTTAACTATAAGCATCTTGTCCAGAGTGGTGCTTTCTTGACGCTGTCGAAACCGAAGCAACTAGAGAATTGAATGTTCATAAACAAACGCCGTAACTTTCACACGTTTACCGTTGATGACTACATGCCAGATTTTATCCGCCATGAGCATACAATAATTTCGACTCATATTTCAGTTACTAGATGGCACTGAATTTGTGAAAGGGTCTATTGGAGAGGAGATCGAACAGTCAGGCCACTATCGGTACGCTTCGGTTGTGGGGACAGCAAACCGAATTTTTATGTTTGTTTTTGGTCATCGATATCAAAGACGACGATTCGAAGGCTGCTCTTCTTGCTACCAAAGCGCTGGTAAGAGCGAAGCGCATCTACAGCTGAGACACCAGACGGCCACTGAGGCAGACTAATTTCCGGATGTATAAACATACACACAGCAATTTGCTTTTGCGAAGCGCTCGTGTCCACACCGTGTATGAGAAGGTTCAATTTCTTTGTTATGCTGCGCGCTGCAAAGCCCAGGAATCCTGGGTTCAATCCCCCTTCCTGCCCGTTTCGATCTGGATGAGCATTCTACCGGCGTGCGGTCGTGCATCACTACTGCGTGATGCACGTTAAAGACCCCAGGCTAGCGATTGTACTGCACTGGCTAAATATCTCATCTACAGCTGGGAGACTCGTCGCCCCTAGTTCTAGGCTGTATAAACATACACCTAACCCAATTTTGTAGTTAGTGTTATTATGCTGTGTTAGTGAACACCGGAGCTGTGGGGACAACAAGCTCGATAAAGCGCACCCTATAGTTCAATCTCCTGCCCATGTATGAATTTCGGAGCTATACTTCGTTTCAGCCGAAGCCCAGACACAGCCGACGCTACGAGCTAATAGGAACAATCAAGCAGCCTCAAAAGTGCAAGTCACAGGGCCTTTTCCGTTTATGATTGGTTCAGCGATGAGCACGTGCAGGGACACGACGAGCACCGCAATGGTGCGCTTCTCTGATTGGTTCTATCGGCTCGTAGCGTCGACTGCGTCTGGACCTACACTCTAAGAAAAAAAGGGTGTAGTCGGGTGCATCAGGCGCTCATACACCCTTTTCCTGAAAGACGCACCCTCCGTTGCCCAGCCAGTGTGCTTGTACACCGACAATGAGCATCCCCCTTTCCCTTAAAAACATCTAGGTGCACCAATGCACCGCCACGCTAGCCACGCGCCCCGATCAGCTTGTGCTTGGATTCCCCCATGGGGGTTACTCTTTGTGATGGGCAGTTTCTTAGGAAGTATGGAGCTATCGTGTTCCCTCGGTAGTGACAGTAGAGTGGACGCTATGCTTGTTTTAGGCCAATCGGGTCTCCGGGTACGATCACGTGACTACAGTCTCCAAGCCAGAGATAAGGCAGAGCACGGCACCAGCCGGAAGGCCAAGGCCACGGATAGCATCCACTGCACTATTAACTTTGGGTCGAACTTTTAAGAGGATATAAGCGACAAATTTTTTCATTGTTGGGTTGCCCCTGAAGATAAGCCTTTGCGAGGGTGGCCCCTTTTGGCCTTGAAGGAGCTACAACTTTCATACTCATTTTTTTTTCTTTCTCTCTCTAAGCTGAAAGCATGGAAGAAGGCACGCAGTTGCCGGACCAATGAACCGAAGGCATTTTTTATTCCTCGACTCCTCTGTCTGAGCGCGGATACGGCAGGAGCGTGATCATGTGGTAAAGGTTTCACGGATGACGTAGTAGCTTTTTTTGACCTCGGAATGTCTGCTTCCCGGACTAGTTGTTTGTGTGCTGTGCTGCGACCAGTCGTAGATTTCGCCCGCGCCAACGTATTCGAGTGCACCAAGATTTCCAGTGTTTGAAAGTCCTACGCGTGTATCGGCAACAGGGGATTTCTTCAAACAATCCCAAGGAAGCTATGTGATTTGTCTAGTGTTCGGTTCGGCAAATTACTGCTTCGGACACATCGTGTTGAATCTTCACGGACCCCTTTCTTTTAGTTTTTGTGTTTGAGTGGTTCTGCAGTGCCCATGTCGACATATATATCGGATTACATATTTCAAGTCCGGTATTTTCATCGTAAGTGCATTGCAACCTACTCCTTTGCAACAACTGACCGTTCCGTTCCGGATTACCTCTAGAATTAGGCAGTGTCTATTTTCTATCAGCCGGGAGAATAATTTCCCCGAAATTCTATCGACAGTTGCCTGCCATTAGCTGTATGCAATCATGTGACGACTGCAGGTGGAATACTGACTTTCTTATTCTCCTGGCGTTTTGTGAAAACACGCTTTTGTCGATACACGTTTTGTAGAAACGTTTCATCGACACTAACGTTTCATCGTCACTCGTTATGCAAAATGCACGCTGTAGGGACATTTTGTCGCGCGTGTGTCTCTGAGGCGCGTGCTCACCGACCCAGCCGACCCGCTCGCGCCGCTTCGTGGCGACAGTCTGCGGCGGCTCATTACAAAAATGTTAGCCCACCTGCCCCACCCATACACGTCACTTCCCGGATACATTGTGGTGCGGCTCATTACAAGAAAAGAAAGGAGAGAAGCTAAAATAGAAAAGCTAATCTGAGCTGTCGATGAAACATCGTTCGATGAATTAACGGCGACTGCCGGTGGATATTTGTGTAAATAAATCTACGGGCTGCTGGCAGAATGGACACTACCTAAGACTCACCCCCGGTTCTTGTTTGCTTAGTAATCTTTTCAGTTGTGTAAAAGCTTCTTTGTACGTCTCCAGATATCACGGATTGCTTGCAAGTTTGTACTTGTTTACGGAAGAGGCTGTCTAATAAACTTCAATGAGATTTGAAAACAATACCGTGTGTCCGTTTACCTGCCTTTTTGCAATCGCCGGGGCGCATACATTTTTTACTGTTTTCCTTGATGTCTTAAATAGGTTTATGAAGTTATGAAACGGGTGCATAAAGTGGTGTACCATGCACCTTTGAATCGGGTGCATCTGTGTTCTCTTCGAATTCAGCGAGTGTAGAAAGAGGTTTAACGATACACTATTGAACGGGGTGCTCCCGTGTTCCCTTTGAGAGCAGTAGGTGTAGAAAGGGGAGTAATGGTACACTATTGAGCGGGGTGCGTCTGTGTTCCCTTTGAGTGAAGCGGGTGTATGAAGAGGTGCAATGGTACACCATCGAATGGGGTGCATCTGTGTTCCCTTTGAGTGAAGCGGGTGTAGAAAGAGGTGTAGCCGTACACCATCGAATGGGGTGCACCTGTGTTCCCTTGGAGTGAGATTTCTGTAGAAAAAGGTGTACATGTGCACCACACCAACGGGTGTACACGTACTCCCATATTTGGGGTGCACTTGTATTCCCCCAAAGGGTGTAGTATATGTGACAAGCACTTACACCCCCTATGGGTGTACCCCTTGACACCCTTTTTTTTTTAGAGTGTAGGGCGAAACGAAATGTAAACGTTTTGACCACGTGCCTAAAAATAGGTTAAATCTGAACTTATGCGGAGGGCAAGTTCGTCTGCTTCTTGCGCAGGGGGTAGCGGTGACGTCAGAACGCCGAGCCCTGATTTGCTGATCGCGACCCCCTATCTGAGCGTCGTCTGCTCCCTTGCAACGTCGTCTGCTCGCAACGTCGTCTGCGTCTGTCTTACCTTTCCTGCGACTTTCAGAAGTGCAGAGGCTAGATTCACAAAACGATCTTACGCCAAAAATGTGCGTAAGACAAAACTTAAAAACAAAATCGTATTCACGAAACGAAATTTTCGTAAGTTTTGCGCAGGTTACGACGAAATCCTACGACAGCTCCGAAGCTGTCTTACGCACTTCTTAGAATCAAATCAGCATGGCCGACAGCGTCGCGGTCGCGACAACCCACGGACGTTTATTTTTCTACGCGCGTTTCTCACGCGTCCCGACTTCAAGCAGCAAGAAAAAAGTAAAACGCACTTGAAACAGACCACGACGAACAAGAACGCTGGATCCACAAACAGCCGGGAAACGCTCCAACGTCCACGATTCCACCGAACGTGACCAAGCGAGCTTTGCAGTTAGGCCTAGCAGGCACTCCGCGACTCGGCGACCGTCTGCCCACGAACGGCTGGTGTGCTGAATGGAATATGCCCGCGCGACCCTTGTGAACCCTTCCCGTATTATACTTTGATCGCTGACCTCAATTTCAGATTAAGAGGCCAATTTCTTCCTCTTGTTATCTCCTTGCTTCCCGAGACAACGGTGATTCTCGCCGGTGAAAAAGCGGTGAATCTCCGACTGACGCAGGAAAGGTAAAGCAGCCATCGCTTTGACTAGCAGACGTAAAGCAGACGACGTTAACTGCGCCAACCCGCCGACGCCATTAAAGAGTAAAGGGTCTCGCCGCACACGAATGGAGGGAAAAAGTATTTGGGGGAGAACTTGCGGACACTAACAGGCTCACTTTCGGTTCTAAGCGAACAAACCTCGGCGCCCCGGGACACCTCGCCAGTGAGTCCTTTGACTTCCCTCCTTGATGCGCGTCTGCTAGTTGTTAGACAAAAACAACGTACCGCTCGAGTTATTTCGTCTGCCCTTTCTGAAAGGCGAAGTCGAGCTCGCTCGTGGAGACCTGCACTTCCGAAAGTCGCAGGAAAGGTAAGACAGACGCAGACAATGTTGCGAGCAGACGACGTTGCAAAGGAGCAGACGACGCTGAGATAGGGGGTCGCGATCAGCCAATCAGGGCTCGGCGGTCTGACGTCACCGCTACTTCCTTTCTTATGCGCAGAAGACGAAAATGAGCCCACTTGCGAGGCGTATACTTCGTTTCACCTTAAGTGCGAGCGCGGCCGATGTTATGAGCAGAAGGGCCAATCGGACAGCGAAAGAGGCACAAAGTTATGGCGTGCTCTCCGCCGGCATTCGCTGTTTCTCTGTGCGTGCTCCTCCGCCGGCTAGTCCTATCAAGCGTAGAGAGCACGCCATGACGTTGCGCTTATTGCGCTGTTTGATTGGCCCTTCGGTTCATAACATCGTCCGCGCTCGGACCGAAGGTGAAACGAAGTATAGTTCGCGCGTCGGAACAGTGATAGGGCGATAAATAATTTGTTGGATATATGGCGATCAAGTGTACCAAAATCCGGCTTCGGCGAATCGTAAGACGAGGAGGAGCACGCCGATCAAAGGACAACATAGAGAACGCGAAATTATGGTCAGTGCGCAGGCGAGCCGGTGGATGTTTACCACAATTATTTTAACCCGAAACTAAAACAAACAAAAAAAAAACTTTTTTTTTGTTTACAGTTGAAGAGAAAGTAACAGGGACTTACAGCGTCGCTGTCTGTCCTTGTTACTTTCTCGTCAACTGTAGAAAAAAAAATGTCCTCCTTCAGTCCACTCTCGGGTTAAGACATTCACGATAGAGAACGTTTAGGGATAGCGCCGCCATTCGCTCAGGTCGGGGGGAAAACAAAAGCACGTGGGCGCGTTTGGGGCTAAACAAACGCACGAGGGTCACAAGGAGAACGCGAATTTGCACGCCGCATTGGTTTAGTTCTGGGTAGTATACTGCTGTATCGTGTTTCGCTTAAGTTGTCATGGTAACCAAACCGGCTCCGTTGGCATGGCCGAGTCACCTACGCACTATGGTGGGTACGTGCAGACGTAGAGTCGAACGAAAAAACAAATATCTGGGTATACCGGATAACGTCATAATGCATTCCGAGTATTCGAACGTTTCATATCCATTTTAAGGTAATTGTCCCCGTTTCGCTATAAAGCGACATGTGGGCTGCACTTTCACGTTTTACTTCTAATCATCGTTACATTTATATAATTAAAAAAAAACGTGACCGATAGCAATACTAGATTACAGCCACCTAAAATTAAAAGGTAACTGCTCTATTTTTTTAATGCGAAAGCATTAACTGTCTCATGAAGCGAACCGGCGTTATCAGCTTTTGAAGCTGCGCCAAACAGCAGCTGAACTCCCCCGTCTTATGGAGCGAAGCCTGTAGTCTGTAGCAGCAAATTAATGGAGAGACTACCATTGGCTGACGCGCGGCATAGTTCCAAAGAGTGCCATCCCATACCCCAACTTCACTGCGGCTCCCGCTGAGAGAAGCAGAAACGACCGCGGCGCCAAGAGGATCAGAAGCGGTCGCGGCGCGAACAACGACACCCATGCTTACGCATTCACAACTCGTAAAAACCGCATAAGTGTCCTAGGACTTTTTTTTTTCTTTTTAATTTTGCGGTAACGGTTGTTTTAATCTAAGTCAGCATTCATGACTTCCGAGACAGAACTTTTCAAAAGAGAAGCCTTATGGGCCCTTCCACGCTAAAGGTCAAGTAATCAAGGTCACGTAACGCCCGTCGCAGAAGTGCTCGCTCGCGTAAGTTTCGGTTGCGTAAGCTCGTAAGCGTTGGTAGCGGAAGCTGACATAATCTCACGTCCTTGACGTCGACTTGAGGTCGTCCAAGATGTCGCCTTTGACGTCAATTTCTAGGACGTCGCCCTTGAGGTCGTCATACGCGAACTTCACGTTGTTCTTGATGTCGCCCTAGAGGTCCTCCTCGACATTGTTCTTGACGTCGTTCTCTAGGACGTCGTCCTTCAGATTGTCCTAGAGGTTGTCCTAGACGTTAAAGTCGAATTTGGGGGTTTTACGTGCCAAATCGAAGCCGATGGCGTCGAGAGGGGCGGCTAAACTGGTACTTACACACCATATCTACGGGCGCGGCCCTGCGACGTCATGTTCGTACCGCGGAACATTCGGCATGTTAACTTGAACAAGTATGCTTAAAAGGCAACTCCGCTTCATTTGAAAATTCCGGGATTATGAGTGATTTCACATAAAAAAGCACTACGCCTTTGCTCCGCAAAGAAGTTGGTATATTTTATGAAATCTTACTTTAAACATGAGCAGAAACAGAAACTGAAACTACGACTCCGTCGGGCAACATTGGCCTCGAGTCGCCAAAAACATGGCTACCAGGTGGTACGAGCGGTCACGTTATACTCTCTGCGAAGACGGGCGGGATCGGGGCGGACCGCGAACACCTGCTTCCTTACGGAGTAAAACCATAGGGCGAATCTTGGGCCCCTAGTTGGCCTTTTTTTGACGCACGTCACAACTGCGCGCGCCGCCGGCAAGTTAAACCGCGCTCCATTGTTCGCGCGCGCACAAATGGCGAAATGTAGACGCTTTTGGCGCTCTACAACACGCTGTTGGTTTTTTTTTTTTTTCGCCGCAAAACTATCTTTTTTTGTTGTTGTAGTTTACCGCCGAATATTTGTAGTCGACTGTGCGCATTGTGTCGCCTTGTAATGTGCCGCCGCACACTGGCGCCGCGAAGCGGCGTCAACGAGGGGGGTCGGGTGGGTTATTAACACGCGCCGCAGTAAGTCCTCTATTTACCTCCAAATATCTATCGTGCAGCCGCACCGCTTGTGTCGTCTTGTAATGTGCCGCAGCCGATTGACGCCGCGACGCGGCGTGAACGAGGGGGGTCGGGTAAAGCCCCTCTATCCTGGGAAAAGTGGCGCCATTCCTTGAACTAGCCGCCGCGCTCACTATTGGCCAGTCATCATGTGACATCTGGCTTTCGGTTTTAGACCTCCGGTCGCCATGAATTTACCATACGCTATCTTGGCGGGAAAAGGTTCATTGGCGGTAGCCCTGATATCAGGCTGATTGGTGTTGCTACAGCTGACCGCTCTCGCAGCGCTCACGCGCGCATTATGACGGGCTGCTGTGCCTACCGGTGAAAAAGTCGACCGGAGAAGGGAAGAAAGCTTTTCAGTATTCCCCTTGGGAAAGAAAACAAAGGTCGAAGGAAGGTATGGGCTTCACCGAATCGACCGAAAGGACTTCAACCCTTCGAAAGCCTCAAAGTTATGCGAGGTAGGTACTCCGTAGCAATGCGGGCCAGCGTATGAAATATAATACGATAAAGCTGTTGTGGCGTTGATGCTATACACTTCATTCCACCGTAAGCGTGAGCGGTGTAAGAGCGAAGCGGAAGAGCGCGCACAACACTGCCTGCTTGCGGTGCATGGAGGCCCGTGCCGTGCAAGTAACGTCGTTCAAAAAAGCATGATCGTGCGTGAGCTATTGAACATCGATTTCACTCAGTGCAAGCGGAGAACGAGCGCTCATCAAGTGTTCGCGTGCGTGCTCGACGTGCTCGCGCCTCATACTGTTCGTACAAAGTGCATGTTTTCTTCGACGGCAGCGTTCGGTCCGCTCGCCTCGTAGCGTCAATAGGTTCCCCTTCACTCGCAGTCTTATTCAAAGCAAAGTGCAAGCAAAAAGAACATTTGAGATCAACCCCATACTTGCGCCAGCAGCTTTGACAGCGCAGATTCCATGCGCAGGACTTTCGCAGGTTAACCTAGGAATTGCAAAAACGTGTTTGAGATGGCAATACATGATGTGCTCGCGATTAAAATTTGATCTCATTCAAACATAACAACGCATTCGATCGCAAGCAATATATCTGCAGCTCATAGCTGGATATGTTCACGTCACGGGTTTATGTTCTAAAGCTAGCGGCATGTTACATTTCCTCCGTCAGAACGTTCGGCAAATTTGTGAAGACCTGAAAGAGATTCTTTATTTCTCCTACGTTCAACCGATTTTAGAATACGCCTGTATTGTGTGGGACCCGCATACGTGTGGGACCCGCACACTGGGATGAAAATCTTTGCAGGTCAGAAGGAAATGTCGACGTTTAAAGTATTTGCGCAATCTTTAATATGGCAACAGAGGTCTAGACGAGTAAAAATATTGTATAACGCCTTCCTACATTTCCCAGAAAGTAGATAATTAAAAAAAAAAAAAAAATCGAGAATTCTGCGCGAGGATTGATGTCCTAAAGTATTCGTTTTTTCACCAAACGATCCACGAATGGAATATGCTCCCGGATGCCTTAGTAGAACTTTCTTCTGTTTGCTTCTTTTTTGACACTATCATGTTGATGTAAGGTGCCCATCATCCTTTGTTGTATCAATTTTTTGTTGTTATCACTGTAGCGTTTTTTGTTTAGTATGGCATTTTTTGTATATTTTGCTGTTCTGCGCTATTTCTCATGTACTATCCCCCCGTATGGGACCGTTCGGCTGGCAGGGGGGCGCGCTGGAGCGATACCAGTGGCGCCGCGCAGTGGCGAACATTCGCCCTACACTCTTAAAAAAAAGGAGTCCAAAGGGAGTCACTGCTTTCATGACTCTCTTTGACACTTCACGACTCTCTTAGAGAGTCAAGTTTTCGTGTGACTCTGTTTTGACTCTTCCCCTTCTCAACGGGAGTCACAGGTCAGCAGCATCTTCGCGGCGTCCAGCCCGCAACCCAAGCCCCGCCGTTTCCCTATGCACCTTTTGAAAGGGAGTCCGACACCATTTAGTTCAAAGCTTTGTCGAGATTTTTTTTTTCAATAATAATTGTGCAAGAAACAAATTAAAAAGGAAAGGAAAAAAAAAGAATGCACAAAGTTTCGTCGACATTCATTTTTCTCAAGAATAATTGTAAAAAAAACAACAAAAAAAAAACATATGTTTATTTTTCGCATCGAACCTGGGTTCGCTCCGTAAGAAGCGGGCATCTTTCCACATAGCTACACCTGCGAGTACTCGTTTTGAGAATTCGTTTTATAAGAGATTCAACAAGTTTCGCGTCGTGCATATTATTCGAAACCGAATCCTGCGTCAGCATCTTAGATATTTCTAGAACTGTCGTGGGGTGCGTCTCTGGGAGTGAGTGAAGGTGCAGCAGCTTATTCAAGACTATACTCCGTTTCATACGTAGCGTGCAACGCAGTCAAAGCTAGCGCACCGGTTTGCATCACCGACTGTGTCTACGTTCACCCCATAAAATAGTGCGTCCCCTGCGAAAACACTTATAAAAAAGTCGAAAAATATGCCTCCTTGGAGCTGGCAACTGATAGTGGTGTTATGATTTTGACGGAGCACAAATTTTTTTTAATAAAAAGGAAAAGATAATGTAAACTACTTTAAATTGTTTTCGTTTTAGTCCATGCAGCAGCCGCTGCGGGTTTTCGGGTTGTGTGGCACTGGCTGGTTTTGAGAAGATGGCGTCTTACGCAACAAGCTCAAGTACCTCTCCTGCTCGGATATTTTCGAAGATTCGTTGTGCGCAGACCTTGAAAGAGTGCAAGCAGGTGATCGCCAACGTGTACGCGAGTACAAGAACGCGTTTCCCGGAGAAGTCGGTCGTGAAGTCCTGGAGACGGTCAGTAACAACACGGGAGTGTGCGCCCGTACTGTCGCGAAGTACAAGGCGCAGTGTCTATCTGGCAAGCTGGCGTCCCCGAAGCGAAGACCTCGCCATGTAGAAGTTTCGAGCACGGGGACTGTCAAGCATGCCGAATTCACACACAACGCCATTCGCTTGAAGGTGCATCGCAAGTACCCCGAGAGGGAGATTCCTACCCTTGACAGCTATTTCAAAATAAACTGTTCAGGCCACAACTATTGTCGATTAACGTCCTATTATAAATTTTGGGGCAAGGCTGCTATCAGTGAGATTCCCCATTCCACGCTGCACGAAAGAAAAATATAACTCGGTGCTGGAGGCAAATAACACTCGCAAAGCGGCAGAGCAGATGGTAGAAATGTGGCCTCTCGGCGACTTATAGATAAAAAGCAAGAAGAAAGGAGGAATTGAAATATGCAGTTCGGCAATGCGCACAATCTTGCACAAAAAATATGTCTAAAAAAGAAAAAAAAAAAAAAATGCGCGTTTAGTGGGTTGGAACCACTGCCGCCGAGACGTCGGTATCGCCAGAGCAGCCCTATCACTCGTCCACGAAACGCGCCCAGGAACACATTTTTTTTTCTGTATTTTCATGCGCACCACTTCAGTACCTTTGACAGCTTTGCACGCTATGTATGAAAATGAGTATAAGTGCCCATTTTGAAAACCATACCACCACAATGCGAGTTGAAGCAACGCCGGAGGCTCGCGTCTCGCAGCGGCGCCTGTTGAATAACCATTCGAAGAGTTTGCACACTGTGAAGGTAAGAGCGCTCACACCGAAGAGCTCTCTTTACAACGCCTACATACACACACAGAGCTCACAATTGAAGGGGGGTCACTGAGGTTTTAAGAGCCACTGATCGTAGCAATCGCATTCCAAAGACGCCGCGTTGTCGTATATTGTTTTTCACCAGCTAGGTCCTGTAGGGACGAGGCCAAGGCCAAGGCTGGGGGATTCATCGCCGGAAACGTAAAGGAACCAAGCAAACGACGTCAGGCTCGCGGACGCGGTTCGTGGGAACCGACGACGTCCAAGCCACGATCCGAGCAGCCCTAGTGCCAGCCTTGCTTCCGAGAAGACTGTATATTCTTTCCGGCGGGCACACAATACGCCGACAGCATGCTTGCGACTGATGTGGATTGCAGGAGGTGGCTAACAGGACGACCAATGCACAGAATATAAGTTGAGCACGACACAGCACGCAACGGCTGCGTATTTTCGGCACGGATTTGAAAAACAGGGGGCGTGACCAGTGACGTCACGGACGTTAAAATAACGTTATTTCGTGATTCTTTGTTATTTTGACGTCCGTGATGTCAAAATGGTTTATATTTGTTGTTATTTTTACCAAAAAAACAAAAAAACATGGCGTGCTTTGCATGTTTTTAGACCGGCGGCTAGAGAGAACTTCGGCGCGCACTTTATGAGATGAAATTTGGTAACGTCATGACAATTAGGAGCATTATGGAAATAGACGCTGTCTCCTTAGTCCTGTGTTCAACGCCCGGAGAAACATCGTGCCTTGCGAGCCGTCGTCGAACGAAAGTTGAGTGGTTTGCGTTTTCCTGTGATGGTGATCTCTTCGTTCCACGCGTCCGAGCTGTTTCTTCGTTTCAAATCTATTTGGCGCCGCTGCCTACATTGTTAAAGCCTGCTCTCACGATTAAAACACGCATCGCAGAAAGCTGAAAGCCCGCCGAAGAACCAGCGGCGGCTGACTTGCGAGCTAAACCTAATTCAACAAAACCATTTGATCCGACAGAATAATGTGCTTGATCTTACATCCCATGTCAATAAAGAACTGCGCTATCTTCGTCCCTACATGTTTTATTCTTTCGTGTTTTTCAAATCTTTACCAACCCGCGTCCGATCGAATGCCCCGATCACAACAAATAGTTGGTCGTGCTCCGATGGCCCTAATCATCAGCCGGTAAGGAAGTTACGTCAAGTAACGTCATATTCTGAAACTTTTAAATTCTATCACCACCTATAGTTTCACATTCTGGTGCACTTGCAGCTTCCTGCACCCCTGGAGGTTTCCTGCGATCGTACCCTGTATATCATGGATTTCTCGCCGCACGCGAGTGCTCCCAAAGGCGTGGGTGGTGTGCAGAAAAGGCACAGGCCCGAGCACATGACAGTGAAAAGTGCCCTTTTTGCACGAGCATCCGTGCAAAAAGGCCATTCTGTGGAGCTACGCCTTCGCACCCGTGCCTTTGCTGCACACAACTTATTAATAGCCAAGCCGTTCTCGTGTTTTTTTGTTTTTTTTTTGCATATGGCTGGGAAAGAAGTGTCATTGTTGTTTTCTTCTCAAACAAAACTCAGACGCGAGACAAAAGCAAACAGATAGGAGTGTGCACATTCACACCTTTTTTCTCCCTTGTGCGACAGGTTATAGCTGGTCGCAATTCATAAGCAGCATTTATTTTGAAGCTGATGGGTACCACAAGGCGTGAAAGAGGTGACTTGCAGCTTTTCTAAGGCAGCAGCAAGACACTACAAGCCTTCGCAGCAACTGGCTAGCCAGTGCCGCTCTGTTCTGAGCAGCACTGCGTGCCATGCATAGGGTTTGTGCAAGCTTTTTGGGTGGCGACGCTAGCCATGGTAAGTGCATTCCATGCAGCTTTCTTTTAGGGATATATGTGGCTTGCAGGCCATGTCGTTATGTGCCACCCTAGGGACAGCAGTGCCAGGGGCAAGGCTATGCTGATAGTAATCACCACTGCACTGTGTGTTCGTTCAATAACGTCTGACAAGGAACCAAGTACTTCTAAGAGATTTTCGGTTGTGCTTTGATGAACTCCAGCTCGCTTATGAACAGGTGGATGGCACAGGTGGCTTTTCCTAATGGACTTGATGTCCGTGTTAACAATGCAACCAGACTTCCTTTTAGTTTGTGGCGTTTTTTCCGTTGCGGGTGACTAGCCTTGCAGTAGAGAAATATGCAAAATAGTGTAATGTTTGCATTAGTTACCTAAATTAGTGGCGGGAATAACTGACCGACATTTCCACCGACTGCATTTCTCAGAGCAATAGCCTGGACTAGATAACTCGCTGCACTATGTCCTTCCTCCTTAGCCTGTACAACTCGGCGTCTTCCCCTGATTGTCTTATGTGGCTGCTTCTGTGTTTGCCTAGGCACAGTTAAAATAGCGAAAGCTGTCTGCATTGCACATAGTCGCCATGAAAGCCAGTGTGAACATAGCTGGGGTAGCCCCCAATATGGCTTCTCTAGCTCGACACAAGTAGCGTTCCTACCACTGTCGTGTTCGCACAAAAGAGACCTGCTTAAAGGGGTCCTCCAGCGATTTTCTGAGCAATCCCACTTAACTATGTTTTCGAACTCGCCATCTTTTACTCTTTCCGGTATGCTACTTACTATCTACTTACTTACTATCGCGAAATTCAAAATAGTTATTGTGAAATCAGCAAATGGAAATGACGCCAAAAACCAAGGTAAACAATGAAATGTATAAAATGGAATGAACTGCGTTCGTGTAGATCAGATGGCAGGTTACTGGTCATGAAGATCGTGTTAAAATGACGATTAAAAGAACTTCACAACCACCAAGCCAAACATCAAGGTGCAGTGGAATGTGTATAAAATACACAAATGCACTGTTCATCTCCAAAGGGGAGGAAGTGGCCGCATTCTATTGCCGGCGCTCGTCGGGTGCGGACGATAGGATGAGTAGCTCCCACGGAGCGGTGATAACGGCCTTCGCGGGCCGCGGTTCTTCGGCTGCTGATAACTACCGCATAATCCTGCCCCCTCTGCCTTCTGGAATAGTCACGACGAACTCTTTATTTTTACACTGCGACGTAACCGGACGACCATACCGTATTGACGACTTTCGAGAAGAATTACAGCGACTGCAAGTACTCGGCGATGTGGCCTCATTTGGTGCTTATCAAATGAACCACGTTTGGATGGTCGCCTTCCAGTCTACAACAGCAAAGGACCAACTGCTTGCGGCCAAGGAGCTCACCATCAAAGGCAAGCGCTGTCTTCTCATTGACCCCCAAAACTCAGAACTCCGCATAAAGATTCACTGGGTTCCTTTTCTCGTGTCCGATGACACGGTGCGTCGAGCGCTAGAGCAGTACGGCCAAGTTCATGAAGTCACCCGCGAGACGTGGCGGGCCCAGGGTTTTCAGGGCATACAGTCGACGACAAGACTGGTTCGAATCACTCTGAAAGAGGGCGTCACAAAGGAAGACGTCCCTCACCAACTCCGGCTGTTCGGCGGCACAGCGCTCGTCCTAGTGCCCGGACGCGCCCCCTTATGTCTCCGGTGCAAAAAAAACCGGGCATATTCGGAAGGACTGCAGAGTCCCTCGCTGTGAGGACTGCCATCGATATGGCCACACTAGGACAGATTGCGTTAGAACCTACGCAGCTGCAACAAGTGGACCACTCCTCGATGAAAACCTCGACATGCTGATGGACGAAAGGGAAGCGGAACAAGCAGCGAGCGCGGGCACCACCGAGTGCAACTCTCCCACGGAGTCACTGACCAGGGGCACGCCTGCGGTCATCCCCGAGTGTAACCCATCTGCGGCCCCGCTGACCAGCAGCATGCCCTCGGACACCACCGGGCGCAATCCTTCCGCGGCCCCGTCGTCCAGGGGCACGTCTGCGGCCTCAACGTCGACACCTTCCTCACAAGTCGAGCTTTCTGCGGACGCTACTACTGAGGACCCACTAACCGGCGGTGACACAACGCCCGTTTTCCAGGCGGATGGCCGGGCGAAAGAAGCGCAGGAGGCAGCGGTACCGGACACGGCAGGGCAGAACGAAGCGGAGATGGAGGTGGTTGCCACGGCTATCAAGCGACCTCTCGTCCAAGAGAACAGCGCTGAGGAAGAGGAGGACGGCACACCGACTTATTTACACTGTAAACTCGCCACAACCAGACGCGGACGCCTAAGAGCCCCGAAGCCCCGGCCTCCGCTAGAGGACCGGCACGAAAGGAACTCCTAGAAGGTGAACTGTTCCAACGCTTTCAGCGTCGTGCTGTGTGCAGACGCGTTTTGATGCGCGGGGTTTTGTTCTCTATTTTCATGGATCGCGACCATAATGAAACAGTTGAAATTAGTAACTTTAAATTGCGTTAGCCTGATAGCTCGAATAAGGAAACAATGGGTGTTAAACGCGCTGTTGAAAGAGAACGCAGACATCGTGTTTCTACAGGAAACGAAACTCTCCTCCGATTCTCAGGTGCAAGAATTGGCTTGATTCCTTGAGCGACATTTCAGTTTGTTTCATTCGAATGCTATCGCACAGAGTGGGGGGGCGGCTATCCTAGTTCGCAAAGATAGTGCTCTCGCCGTGGTTCCGGAGTGGGAAAGTGATAAGAGTGGTCGGGTGTGTGCAGTGGAACTGCTGTGTAATCGTGAGCTCTTTAAAGTTGTGTGTGTTCACGCCCCCAACACACCAGCATATCGTAAGTCCTTTTTTATCAATCTACGACAATACTTGGACACATCGGCAAAGACGATACTAGCTGGTGACTTTAACTGTATTGTAAATTCGCGAGACTGCTCAAACGGGCTCCATTCTGATTAGAGCGTTGGAGAGCTTAAGAAGTTATTACGGGATTTTGACCTTCAAGATGTGACGGAAGTGGCGTCGGCGCCGTGGCCCGGCTATACCCATTGGCAGGGCAATTGTCACTCGCGCCTCGATCGTGTGTATGCGTCAAGCGAATGCGTAGCGACTGCGGAAGCATACAAGGTCAATGCCGTCGCTTTCTCGGACCATGCAATCGTTTCAGTGCGGGTGGGAAAAAGCAAACCTAAAGTAAAGAAAACATCAGGGTGGAGTTCTTGGAAAATGAACGAGAGCCTGCTAGAAGAGAAGCCGCTTGCTGCCAAAATAGAGGAAGTTCTACGCGATACATACAAGGCTGGCGTAGACGCTGTTAGGCGGGAACTCGTGAAGGAAGAGGTCAAATTAATCACCTTTCGGTATAGCCAGGAAAAGGCTGCTCAAACGCGGGCAGAAAAGCGCACCCTTGAATTAACTCTGAAAACTTTAATCGGTGAAGAAAGTCGAACCCCAGGCGTGTTCACTAGCGATATTCGCGAATGCAAGTCACGACTTCTCTCGATTATGGAAGGTGAATATCGTGGTGCAATGGTGCGATGCCGGTTGCATGCGTTAGACACAGAAGAGAAGCCGGTTAAAATCTTTAAAACGAAAGAGCGCAATCACATTCGCCGAAATAAAATAACTTCTCTGCAAGTTGGAGAACAGGTTTTTTCAGAGCAGGACGACATCGAACGTGAACTCGTAGACACATTCACTAAGCTGTTGAGTGTGCAGAAAGAGGTAGATGAGACCACTCTAGAAAAATGTTTGGAAGCCATGCCGAAAATTCCTCCGGAGATTTCTGAGAAAATAAACGGGGAAATCACTGAAAAAGAAATAGGAGAAGCGATTAAAGAACTTAACACCAGAAAGTCGCCAGGTGTAGATGGGCTGGGTTCAGCATTTTATAAAAAGTTTTCAAGTCTTCTAATTCCAATACTCCGAAATGTGTATGCAGACATCTTAAAACGAAATTTGCTACCTCCATCAATGCGACAAGCAGTAACAGTTCTCATTCCCCAAAAAAATGCAGGCTCCAGCGTTACGAGCGCAGACAACCTTAGACCAATCAGCCTATTGACTTCAGATTACAAGATCCTCGCCAAAATTCTGACTAAACGCATTGAACAGGGTTTAAGCTGTATTGTGGGAAATCATCAGCCATACGGGTTTAAAGGCAGGTCGATCACAACAAACTCCCACATAATGCGGACTATATGCGAAACGGCGGAGGCCGAACAACACCCCATTGCAGTGCTCCAGGTCGATCTTAGTAAGGCCTTCGATAGGGTGTCACACTCGTTTCTCTTTACACTTCTGGAACGATGCAGTCTTGGAGGGACGCTAACAAAGTATATTAAGATTTGCTACAGGGAAAAAACTACTCGCTTATTAGTCAACGGGAACCAAACTACTCCTATAAAGGTAAAATCATCAGTAAGGCAAGGATGCCCAATGTCGCCGCTGCTCTTTGCGTTATATTTAGAACCTCTATGTAAAATAATTATGGCCGACGAGAACATTCAGGGCGTGAATCTTGGCACCGGCCCAACTAAAATTCTAGCCTATGCCGATGATGTTGCAATTGTATGTTCGTCTAAGCGAGAACTGGAGCTTGCAGTAAAACATTTATCGGATTTCTCCAACTCATCAGGGGCAGTCATGAATATGTCCAAATCGACTGGGGCTTGGCTCGGCCCATGGATCACAAAACCCGAGAGGTATTTGGGCATGAATTGGTCGCGTTCAGTCTCTAAATATCTCGGAATTGAACTCGAAACTTTATCACTCAGCACCGGCCGAGAGGGCATTCATTTAAATAAGGTTCACGGAAAAATGAGCGAATGGCACGGAAGGTACCTTTCGTTCTTTAACAGGTCTTTCGTTTGTACCTCTGTATTCTTTTCGAGTGTATGGTATGCGGCACAGGTTGTGCCGTCCCGTCAAGTAGATATCCACAAGTTTCACAGGATTTGTGCAACATTTATCTGGCTATCTTTGTTTGAACGGATGCGTAGAACTAATTTGTTTCTTAGCCTTTCCAAAGGAGGTATGGGACTCGTTAACTTAGAACTAAAGATAAAAGTAAATCGTTTTCTATTTTTTCGGGACCAAATCCACCCGGTTCTGGCGAGATCCTTAAAGTGCCTAGGGGGACGATACCTGTCGGCCTGGCAAGTTAGTACGGAAGAAGCCTCCAGAAGGGCTCCCGTACTTAGGTTTTACAAAGAGATTGAAGACGCCATTACTTTTTTTCAGTCACGTTTTTCTTGGGACTACTTAATCCAGGCGAATAGGAAAAAGCTGTATTGGGACACTATCGACCTGGTAATACCGCCACCAATGTATCGCTCTCCGCCGGAAAGCGTAGAAGGGTCTACAGTGTTTAAAAAACTGCGTAAATACCCGGTAAAAACATGCATAAAAGACTTCTTCGTAAAATTTCATACAGAAGTGTTGCCTGTTAAGACGTAGCTCGAGAACAAAGGGTTTCTTTTGGCGGGGTCTGCCATTTGTGCTTTATGTCCTTTCCAGGAGACTTTGCACCATGTATTCCTGTACTGCACAAATGCTGAAATATTCTGGTCGGAACTCCGTCATGCACTTAACCTTGATGAGGCCCAGCCGGATTGGGGCCTTCTAAAATTTCTCCGTGTTGGAGCTGGTGTAAACTAAAAGTGCGTAGAAGTGTTATTTCTGCTCGGGATGCATGCGATTTGGAGATCCCGTACGGATCACACGCTCGTTGAAGAAAAAGGCAAGCCTGCTTGGAGCCATTTTGTCGAAGGCTTTTCCTACACTAGTAACCTGTTAGAGCAAACGTGCATGCCCGGCTTCGAGCAGTGGTCTGTTATGCAAGCACGTTTAAAAAACTACATGGTGAAAAGAGACAAGTTTATAAATAGAAATTGTATAATGCTCAACTGATCCTATGAAAATTTGATTGGGTGGGTTTCCATACATGTGTGGCTTCGGCAATGGCCAAGAAGGTCAGCTTTTAACTCTGTAAATAAAAACGTTTAAAGAAAAAAAAAAAAGTGGCCGAGTGGGCTAACGCGTCTCAGCTCGGAGCGTACGCTTGCGCTGGAACCTCCTGGGTTCGATCCCCGCCGCCCCCGCCCGTTTCGATCTGGATGAGTTTCGTACCGGCACGCGTTTATGATCATTACTGCATGATACACGTTAAAAACTACTGCACTGGCTAAAGTTCTCATCTACAGCTAAGAGACCGATTACCCGTTGAGGCGCATCTCCCATCAAGGCTGTATATACATACAGACCAAACCAATTTTTTTTCATCTTCAAATAAAAAATATTTGCTTGAAGATACAAATAGTGTGTGAGGTACAGGAAGACATCATAAATCTTCTAATTCAAAATATGTTAACAAAAGTTACTAAAAAAAATGTGTACCGACATATTTTTTTTCTTTTTACTTCTGGAGTAGAATGCAGCACGTTCAAACACCCATCCACGAGAGCACATGGGAAGGGGGTAACATAAGATTTTTTTTAAGTTGGTTTAGCACAGTTTATATCAGCTGTAAATTTGCATGCCTCCCTTTAACAACATTAATATTTTCATACATGAATAAAAAAAAACTCTCAGCTCTATATCAAATTTTTCCGCATTATAATAAATTAAAGACGTTTTCATCACTTCTTCTGCAGCGAATATTGCATGGCAACCATTTGACATACCAGGCAAGGCTCTATCGTATATTAATGGAGCTCAACACCTGCTCCATGAACCTCTGTAATAGCAGGGAGGAATAGCAGTATGTCGAAAGTCATGTCTAAATTCAGTCTTGAACTTTGTTTAGACATTTCACTTCTCGTCTTCAACATTTCGGCCGCGTGAGTGGAACTCCGAGAGTAGCCTGAGCTAGATTCTACGACCGAAACAAATATAGTTTTTCTAAAAAATTTAAAAAAATCACTGAACCACTTGTGAATAACAAATGTGACTTTGCCAAATGTCGACTATAGTGCTAGTGTACTATTTTTTACAATATTATTAGCGCTCTTTGGACGGATGTCGTAATGGTCACAGCCGGCTTGAGTTTGCGCTTGCCGCTCTTGAAGCTGTTTCAGCTGCTGAAGGATACTCAACTCGCAGCTATAAAGTATTCCGAGCAAAAGTGAAAATGTTTCACGTGACACTAGTTCTCTCGGCACACAGCTCGCGCAAAAGTACCTTGACGTGACTGGCCTCCATTGCTGCCAGGGAACGCTTTTTTTTTCTCCCATGAAAACAAGGGTAAAAAAGAAGCTTTTTCCCGGCACTGTTTCTACAATTTATTGCGGAGCACAGATTGCTACCCATTGCAAAGGAACTTTCAACCTTGAAGCTGCGAAAAAATTATCTCGATTGCAGGCGTCCGGAAAGCCACTTCGCGGCTGCCCCAGTCGCTTCCCGCCTGCACTTGCGCGACGTACGCGGGTAGGGAAAAGTAGGGATTTTTCATTGCTGCCAGTAGAAAGTCGCCTCCTGGAACCCTCGCGGCCGGCGTAACTTCAAAATTTAATAACTTCACGAAAAACATTCATTTCTTTAAAATATTTTGGTTATCAGTTAAGAAAGGGTTATTGATGCGGTCTGCACATTTCCAGCCAAATCGAAGTCTACCAAAAAATCGGCGGGTCCTCCTTTAAAACATAGAGTGCACGTAATACACAATGGAGAAATTGCTCACGAATCATTCTTAGAAGTGTGAGTTGAGCCCCTTCGAGGCAGTTTGCTGCCGCAGCGTGCTCTGTAATCCGCCCGAGAAGAGAAAACAAGATAAATGACCTGTAGGATTTCTTTGTTTCAAGGCTTCTTGAGGCAGAAAAGGCTAGGGAACCAGTATTGTTGCTTTTTACTACCCCGTACGAGACTCAAACCCGACATCCAAGGAAGCCGAGGCCTCTTCATGTGCCCTCTTTCTTCTTCCTTGTGTCTTGGGTTTTAGCTGTGTTCACAATTCACGCTCGCCTGCATGCCTACTCTTTTGGTCTCTTTTTTGTTCACTGTGTTACTGAAGTGTTCTGTCATTGCCGTCCCAGAATTGCTTCGTGGATGCACAGAAATACCCAAGGTGCTCGACGTCTGCGGCCCATCGGTATTGCCTTTCCCGGTACCACGGCAGGAAGGAGGTGGCCTCTCTCCCTTCCAAGCAGCTGCGATATACTACAAACACTGGGTTACAGCTGCTGCTAGCCCATGGGTACCGTTCTGCCTCCTGCACTGCATGTAGTTCAAAAGGCCATGTGAAAGGCAGGTGTGACCTTTTTAGGCGCGGTCACTTTGTTTTGTGCATTTTCTGCAGCTTTTACGGGGCAGCTTTTTTTTAAGATTCAATAATTAGAATATGGACTCGAGTGAGAGAGGGGGTTTTCTGAGAAGACCGGCCTCTTTGCTAAACCATTGGGACTGGTATTATATCTATAGAGTTCATGTACGCCTTACGTTATGTACTTTCTTTTTATTTTTTATTTTACTTGTTAGTTATACTTCGATGTTACACGACAGCCACTAAAAGTGGGGAAAAAAACAAAAAAAAATGTTGACTTCTCGGATTGTTTTTTGTTTTTTTTCAGTGTGTTGGAAGACGGAGATAATCCCTGGAGAAGGGGATCAAGAGGAACAAAGGACAAACACAAATCTCCAAACACAGCTAGGTGACTGGTGCGCTACCGAAAAAATCCGCCTGGTCCGGGTATCGAACCCGGGACCTCTCCATTACAGGTGGAGCGCTCTACCAACCAAGCTAACCAGGGGTTAGGCGTTAGACGCCAGTAGAGCAAACGTGTTTTATCAGCTGTCACCAGTCTAACACCAACAAGGGTGAAGCTTGCAATTCAAGGTTATGATTCTGATGCAATTAAAAGCAAAGGTGCAAGCGAGCTGGACAAGAATGACGAAAATAATCTCTGGAGAAGGGGACCAAGAGGGACAAAGGACAAACACAAACACGGTCGCGCACCAGTCACCTAGCTGTATTCGGAGATTTGTGTTTGTCCTTTGTCCCTCTTGTTCCCGTTCTTCAGGGGTTCTTTTGGTCATTCTTGTACAGCTCGCTTGCACCTTTGCATTTAATTGCATTATAAAAATGTTGAAAGAGTCAATGATGTGGTCGGTCATTCATGTTATTTTTCCTACACGCACGTCCAGCCTACGTTTACGTAAAGCCCCAATTGCCCCTTAGCAAAAGAAATAATTTGTGCGACAGACTAGGCGGCAGCATTGTGGAAGGAAACTGGCCTGACTATATCTGCCATGTTAGAGACTACATTTGATGACAGGTTATCAATTCAGTGGCAAATTCCCCCAAAAGAATCTACATCAACTCCGCCAGCCGATCGCTGCCGTCAGCTGTCGTGATGTCACGTCCAGCAAAGAAGCTACAAACTAGTAATATTTTTTTTAATGGCAGGTCTGGGCTGCTCCACATAGCACGTCGACACTCGAAGCAATTCTTCCTCTCTTGACCTCTCCGGTTTCACCATGTGAAGTCGTGACGGTGTCTGCTTTTGTTTGCGGTATTTCTCGTGTGTCGACGTGACAAGGCAGCGGTTGTATCGCCAAGGAAGTAGCAATCAATCAGTGCATTTGCTGCAGTGACAGTGTTACAAACCGGACTTTGCCCTTCGCCAAGGGCCAAGTCTAACGACTGGCCCTACAGTTGCCAGCATCGTGCAGTCGTGAATGCGTAACTTCTCCGAATGCTTTCATGCTTTCGTCTGTATACAGTGAAAAAATGACTCGCTGAACGTGAAATGCCGTACAGCAAACTACAGTAGACTCTCATTAATTCAAACTACAAGAAGTCACAGGTTTTAGTTTGAATTATCAAAAATTCATCTAAACATGATACTAGACGACGTTATGATTTGTTACATGGATTCATACAAAGCAGATTTTTGCCAGTTTCCTCTACATAGGGCTAATCATAAGCAAGTACAGGCATAACTCATTGGTGAAAGAGCTGTGACGTTAAGCTTATTCATCCGGCAAAAAGTTGTCGATTGTGGACTGTTTAGACAGCACATACGATCTCAAAACAAAATTTTCAATACTAGCCAACGCAAGTAGCTCTTTACGGAACTCTTCCTTTGCAGACAGAAATTTCTGGAGTTGAGCGATGTGCTCAAAGCTGTGGCTGTGACAGTTGGTAGCAAGTCATCCCTTTCTTCATCGTCATCTTCACTCTCACTGCTGCACTGTGCTGGCATTACTTCTTGTACTATGTCCTCTAATGAGTCATCACGTTGAACACACGCATCGTCGTCAAGACTAGCATATGCCGCCAGTTCGGCGTTCACATTATGTGCTTCAACGCCAGAAAGCATGATGCCATTGAGCTGGTCCTTATCCTCGATATCGTCTTGGTCATCATTGCTAGTCTTGAAGCACATAATGTGAACGCTGTTTTCACTAATGTGTGCCCGTTTGAGCCTCATTGAGTGCGCATCTTTCCGAGCACCAATGCACTGCAGAGAAGCAACACCCGCAAAAGCAAGCTCCGCAGGTATTGCTTCTCTGCAGTGCACCGGTGCTCGGAAGAGGCGCACTCAACGGGGCCGCGAGAACAAAAGATTATGTAAGCGAAAACGTCGTTCGAATTGGGCGACTTATAAATACATTAAAAACATAGCGGGACACCAAAATTTTCAAATCTGTTTGAATTAACCGGAAGTATGAAATATCCGAGTTTGAATTATCGCGAGCCTATTGTATCAATTACTTTCTGCAGCAACTTTGCACTTAACATCGCAATAAAGTGATTTTTAGGCTACCGTAAAATACCGGGCAAGCGCCCACTCAAAATTTTGAGATAATCGAGAAAAAATGGGAGATGGGCACTTGTCCGGTCATCAGTTTTACATATAAATGTACTGTGCATACTTTTTCATATCTTAGAAATTTGGATATGGGCGCGTAATGTGCAATGGGCGGATGCGCGGTATTCTACGATAGGTTCATTTTTTCAAACTGCTCGATTAATCTGAGCTTTGCGTGATTCCCATCGAATGCAAAATATTGGTTGGTGACTATCAAACTTAAACACAATGGTTACACACCACAGGTCCCGAGGACCAGGACATCAATGAGCTGGCCTTCACCTTGTCCTAGGCAGCAGCGGAACACTATGGGCAGGACCCTGGGTCACTGCACCGGCCGGCTCATGGATGCCGTACTGTACCCTGCACGGCACTGTGTGTGGCTTAACTGGACAAGCAGAGGGTTATTGCATGACTTTTATGAGGCGTCGCTAGCCATTGTAAGTATATATTTTGGACACTCATGTCTGGTAATGTACTTTGGTACTCTACAACAGAACACATTTGGTGGCGGTTCAGTCTTGCCAATTAGGCCATTTTGAAACGGAACACATTTAGTGGCGGCTCGGTTTCTTACTCGGCGGTCTTGCAGCAGAGTCTAGACTCGGCACAAACCTCTTTGTACTTCATTGTTAGGGCTAGTGTAATTTCTGCAAAGCTGTCAAAGCAACTTCTGTACGCGAACAAGATGCAAGACGAAGCCACATGCTCGTGCCCAGTGTACGACTACATGTACTCATGAGCACTCGTGCCCATGCGTAGTTCATTTCGGCGTTGCCACTCCAGGCGTCCATGCACTTGCTGCACCTTGAGAATCAAGTGCGCACCACAATGCACTCCTCTCATACATCACTCACGAGAGGAACGAGAGCAGACAACTGGGGTTTTTCCGCCATAAGAGACGGGAGAACCGAAAAAAAAAGGAAGCACGTCCCACGGGCAACAAACTCGGACGCGAGCTGGGCTATTTATTCTGTGAAGCAAGCAATCAACAACCTGTGCTTTATTTGCAAGTTTTCAGTCATTTTGTTGCCGCACCGACGTTGAAATACATTAGTGGATAAATAAAGGTTCAGAAAAATCGTCAGCTACCGCGAGATCTCTGTCGCCATCCGTGCAAGGTGGAAAGTTGGGACGTTAGTTGACAAACCTCGCCCGCTCCCTGTCCATCACCTGACCCCATTCTGGGAATGTGGCTATATGCGAGGGAGCGTGATCATGTGGCAAAAGGTAGAAGTTCTACTGGCCCAAAGAGCACATAGTTTCCACAGCACTGGCAGCTTAGGGGTGCACGGAGGATAGTTGTGCGTAGTACTGCGGAAGCTACAGGCCAGAGAGGGGGGGGGGGGGGGGGAATTGCCAACTTTTGTCCGAATGTTGAGCGAAGAGCATCAAGGGCTAATTTTCTAGGGGACGATTGGTGATGTGCGGGTACAAAAACAAGGGCCCAAGCACAATGAGCAAGAGGGGAGTTCCTGCTTTTCCTCCTCTGGAACTGCTAGCGGTATACTAGCCTTAGGTCTACCCACTAGTCATTCCAACCAGGGCTCTGTGTTCTGACGTCCCCACACTCTCTCGTATCCTCCTCTCCCTTAGTGTTTTGGTACATACTCAAGTGCTCTGCATCATGGACAGATTTTTTTTTTTGGAGGGGGGGGGGGGAGGGGAGTTGTGTTTCTTTTTCAGGTTAACTTTTTCTTAATGAAAAATCAACATAGTCCAGCTTTTCTTAGGAAGAAATGATTAGTTTTTGGTGACATAACAAATATTAGGTCAACAAAACACATCTGGGCTACATTTTGCCCGTGAAATAGGTATCTCCTTGCAAACTACTCCCCCTTCTCCCCCACCCCACCCAGCCTGACCTATAAATTCGCCCCTGCTCTTCATTGCCCTGCATGTTCTGGCCAGATATTGTTTGTGTTGACCTGATGGACTTCTTTGTTCCCTGCATTCATCATAGGTTTCAAATTGTCCTGAATCATGGACGAAGCCTTGCAAGACTGCACTTTCCTTAGGCCCAGTCCTTTTTGGTGGATCGGGTCTTGCCATAGATCGGGTCTTGCCATTACGACAGGAACCCCTTCTTGTGGGTTCCTGTCGTAATTAAATAAATTGTATTTTTTTCTGATGACGGTGCATACCAACTGGTACACGTCACGAAAAGTGTGGTGAATCCCATGGATTACTGTGAAGCATGCGAGAAGGTAATTATACAAAAGATGAAGCTCTAAAACGTTTGATGGAAAGAAGATAGATATACCCGTTTTATTTTTTTTTTTGCCACCTTAACATGCTATGTCCAAAGTATTTCAGCCTATCGTGGCATTAGCTTTTGACCATTCACACTTTCAAGGAGAGGCTATCAGCAAAAAGGGTTCCCAAGTCTTTTCTGTTTGCAATAATTACTGAGAAAGGTTTATGCAGAGCGCAGGTTTGTCTGCTTTTTCTTTGTAAGGGTTGTGGTGACGTCGAAATGCCAAGCTCTGATTGAAGGATGGTGGGTACACAATGCTAGCCTCCTTCAGGTCCGCCCACTATCCTTCAATCAGAGCTCTGTATTCTGACATTACCACAACCCCTGCAAAAGAAACGGACGAACTTGCACTCCACATAGACATTGCCAAGTGGATTTCAACACGTCTAAATGCTTAAACTTTACACTATTTTGTCACCATAATTTTAATGAGGTTTTGCTAGGGGAAGTATGTTTTCCAGAGAGTTTGCAGTAGCCATACGTTAATTTAAAGGGAAAAGAAACTGACTACATTTGTCCTCAGAGTTTTTACAGAACACACATCGCTATCACCATCACTCTTTATTTGGGTGGATAGCACTTTGGTTGAGATGTTTTACTTCCGTATGTCCGGAAAGCATCCTTGCCGGGCAGCTGTCAACAGTCTAGTGACGAGTCGAAGCGGGGCGGTAATGTTGGAGATATGAAACAGAATAGTACCCCGTTTTAAATATTTATGTTTGCTGGTCTGCTAGGCATCACTGAGGTGCTTTGTTTGGCTGTGTGCCTTTATTTTATGCTAATAGAATGTGCTACACCTACAACTACTGCTTAGTTGCACTCGTGCAGGGGTCTACGACAGTTGACCGAACACCATTCCATAGAAGCATGTTTTCAAGTACGGGCACATTTTATCGAAGCTCAGTTTACAGCAACATCAATTATTGAAAAAGGATTGCCATTTAGTGAATCTATTCGATTGCCAAAAGCAAATCTGGAAGCACCTAAATGCTAGTGTGATTTACTGAGGCATGTTTGCCTATGCTTTGAGCACTCTCTTCTCTCTTTCGGTTGTAAACCAGGCAAAACGTAAAAGTATTCTTGCGAAAGCGGCAGGGTTGTGACGTGCACAGAAACATGTCTATCATACTCTGAATGTGCTGGCCGCCCAAGCGAGTGATTCGCTGACTGGCTCGGCTTCACCGTCGGCCAAGGCGGAGCAAGCAGTCGAGTTCGGTGAATTGTGTTTTCCTGAAAACAAATTTGCTAAAAGGAGGTTTGTCGCCATTTTCTCTAAACTGGTCTTTTTGAAAGAATTCAATAAAATGGGGGTTTCCAAACCGGTGCTTGAGAAAATAGGTGCCTCCGCTCAGGCCCTACACACCGTTGTTCTTAGATCTATCAGTTGACGAGCTCCACAGAAAAGCAGCGTTCAAAAACAGTTCTCTCTTGCTCGCACGCAAGCAGGTAAAGGTAGATAACGGTCCTAGCGCCATAGCGTCAATGCGTCCACGGTCAACAAAGAACATTTTTGGAACGACACTCTTTTTGCATTAAGTGCTGTGAAGACCTTATGTTTACTGTAAGAACCACAATAAAATACCTTTCCATCGCAGGTAATGTGCACCCTACCTTCCACCAGATCTGTCCATAGGATGGGCCTATAGTGTAGCAGGTGCCATTGAGCGGATGTGCCGCAAAAAGGCGTCGGGTGTTTTCCGAAGCTTGTCAACTGACCTAGATCTAAGAACATATGTACACACATTGCTACCATTGCCAAGCGGGTCCAGACATTGTTGTTGATCTGCTGTGTTTGCTGAGAAATGTTTTTACAATGTTCACACTTAGGTCAATGCAAACACATCTTTTATAGCGTGAGCTACACTGGCCGAGGTTGAGCAGTTTTGTGTGGCTCGCATAATGAGCCGTGTGCTGCGCAAGCGCGAGGAGCAGCGACGTCACATGGCACACAGCTGGCGCGCCGGAGCCAGAGCTCACGCTACGTATATCCTGGCATAGCCGAACTAATTTTCAGTAATATTGACTAACATTTCAGCAATCAAGGAAGTTGATACCGAAATGTTGAAATCAATAAAGAAATTAAATCTAGGATGTTCTTGGGTGGAGATTTTATGTCTTGTTTTATTGTTAAGAACAGCACTGATTTTGTTTGCCCTATCATTGAAGCATGCGTATCACCCGAGAAATCTGATCTTCCATCGTTGTGGAGAAAGTTTACTGTATTACCAGTAAAGGAGGCTGGTGACATGTCTAGGGTAAACAATCATTGCCCCATTTCCCTACTGTATGCTTGTTTGAAAGTGTGAGATAGTTATACAGACATGGGCCTTTTTACTCGTTACAAGCAGCACCATGGAAGGCATTTTTTTTTCAGAAAGTCGCTCAGTACAAATTAGTGTGTGTACACTTGAATACACGGTGCCATTTCTTGTTTCTTGGAAGCAGGTCGATATTATTTATTTCGATTTATTACAAGCTTTTGATAAAATCAACCACAAATTGTTTTTGTAAAAACCTTTATTGTATGGTGTAGCATTGCCAAATTTAAAATTGTTTAATAACTCTAGAAGCTCGCAAGATGAGGACGGCAGGGAGAAGTTTCAGTTGCCCTCGCTCCAACACGAGCTTCAAACCTTTGGCAATGCTTCAAGCCCGGGCATTTGTAAGACACGCCCAGACGTTCTCCTTTTGTTACGGACTATATCTAACATATCGCCCAAATCGTGTTCGGGTGTTGAATAGACTATTGTATGTTTTTGTACCGACCTGGGGTGTGCCTGGAGGACTAAATGTAGGACAACAAGAGTTGCAGGGAGGAGCCTCTTACATTCGGCAATACTTTGGCATCTTGTGAGCCTCCAGAATGCACGTGCAGACAGAGCATGAGAAAAGGCGACAAGTGCTTGCTGGAGGCTGGGCGCTAAGAGATGCCAGATGCGCTGCGTTTCTCATCTTGTCAGCGACTATAAGCACCGAGATGTTCTGGTGACATCTTTTTTCGTTCACAACATCAGAGGCAGTCTGATACTTCAGCGCAGGCACGTAGCCAGGATTTTGTTTCGAAGGGGGGGGGGGGGGGGGGGGGCGGGCCGCCGATAATAAAATTTTTGTTTGAAGGGGAGGGGGGGTCCGGTATACAAATAATTTATTTAGACACGCAGGGTTGGCTCCCGGTGTGAAAAACGTGTCAAAGAAAACTTGAGTGCCTGACAAAAGTGCCCGAGGCACATAATATGTGACGCTGAAAAGAGACTGTCATCATGTGGTCAAGGCATTTAGTGATTCTTCAAACCATTGTTTTTCTTTTAAGTCTCTAACCTCCTGAAGAAGGTTAGTCTGGCCGGTACATAATGCAGAACGATTTCAAAGGCTTTGTTAAGCAGGGCTTCTTGCAGTTTATTAATAGGGCAAAGATTAGTCTCAATATCCCTGCCAAGAGGTAAAAACAACATGTAACTAACACTTCCGACATAGACATTAACACACAAACTGTCACTGTCAAAATCTAGAGCTCATCGGTATCCAGCGCCCACCAGCACAGTTAGTCCTGGCTGCTGGCATGCAAGGCACCTGGCATCATGGCAAGCTCGGCTGGCGTGGGTGGGTTACAGCAGAGCCGTGTATACAGAGAGTTTGGTCAATGGGAGGCGCGGGCAGAGCCAGGGCGTGCACCATGCAGACACAGAAAGTAGGCTAGACATGCTCCCTTGGCCAACCAGAAGCCTAAAATCCTTTAGCGGTGGTAGCGAGAAACTGTTTTGGTCCAAGGTATATGTTGGCATAAGGTCTTAATAAGTGTGTGAGAGTGAAGTGTAGTAACCCTTTATGGTTCAAAATAGAGTGCACGTAATGTTTCGATCATTATCATGCAGAAAGATGTAAGAAACGAATGCGCCACTCAACTCTGTTTTGCTCGGACAGTGTGACCGCTCGGACGGAAGATTCCCGGCCCTCGACGCTTGGCATACGAATTATGTCGATCGTTTCGCTAGTCACACTCTTCCACCATGATTGAAACATCACGTGCACCATATTTTCAGTCACCGAGAGTTACTCCGACGCACTTGTAAGGCTTGTTTCTCGCGACCACCGCCAGGGTATTATTTTCGGCTTATGGTTGGCCACATTCGAATTTCTGAAGATGCCCTGGAACACGCCCAGCCCGCTTTCGGCCAATGGCGCCTCCTCATTTGTCTCCTTTACTTCCCAACGAATGGCCAAACTCTACATATACGGCTCTGGGTTACAGGTGCGGTCCTCTCGTCGAGTGAACAGGGTCAGCTCTGGTTGTTGCCCCAACCGGCAGCCACCGCCAGAAAAGCCAAGTGTCATGCTTTTGCCTGCAATCAAATCTCGGCCCAAAATCACGGGCACCACAATTTCACAGTGCTGATTCTGTTCCTGTTAAGCTGCATTTGCGGCATCAGGGCTTCTCCAGGTGAGGATGCTGTGCCACAGGGTAATTGTAAGCGTGTAAACATATTGAGGCTTACCTCTTTCGCTTTCAAGACTTTAAAGCAAAGTCTCCTGTAAGAGAGACAATGGCCCCACCACCCAAAAGCATGACGGCATATCGATGGGATCAGTGTCACCGCCTCACTGCTCCCAGGGACAGTAACGGCCATAGGTGATTGGCTGTTTGGGTGCAGCGTCTCTGCTGGTTTCTTTGGCCATTCGTCGCCACGACGTTCCTCCTTTGCTTGTTTGTAGGTTCTGCCAATCACCGCTTTTGAAGATGGCCAGGCTGCTCACACTCGTGGCAGTGGACCGATAACAGCTGCCTGCCTAGGTTCTCACGTACCAAGGTTTCCTTTGGACCGCCTCGCATCTGAAGTTGCTCTCTGCAGTGAGTGCAGATAACAAAGAAGCCATCAGGTTGACGAGAGCACTAGGAGACGCAAAGATGCAAGGCAACGCACGACACTTGAGCAATGAAAGGGAAGTCAGCGGCTGAATTCACTGAACCGCATGTGCTAAAAGTGCGAGCTAGTGCAATTGCTTTGGATCACGTGGTACGAGCGCTCCTGCAGCGGGTGCTCCAGGCATGGCAATGAAGGCTACTCGCTCACCGCTTGCACGGCCTTCGCAGCTATTCTATGCAAGGGTGATAATCCGTCGTATTGCACACAGGCACAGCTCCAGAAAAGTGCATACAAAAAATTACAGTGGCTGGGCTCTGTCGCCTCCGGTACACATAATCTTCATTTGAAGCATGAGTGACGTTAAAGCAAGGGTGCAGACGAGCTGGTTGAATATAGACATTTTAACCCTGGAGAGTGGGGACAAGGAGGACAACACGACACAGGTCTCCAAACCAACTCCGAACTACATAATTCTTTTCTCGCATCGCGCACAGCTCTACATTCACGACTATTAGTCCTAAACGAACTGTCAACAATGGTACTTAACCTTTTCACAGATTGGTCTATAAAGGCTAACCTTTCATCGTCAGAGGAGATTTTGTGTGCTACCTCATGAATATTTGATACTACTTGAGGGTTTTACGTTCAAACATAACTTGGGGCTTTTTTCTAATACACGGGAACCTGAGGCAGACAAGCGTACATCACAAAGATTATAAATCTGACTCCTTTTGAAATCCGGTGCGCTACGAAAGGTTCTAATGAGGCTGCTCGCTGAAAATGTAGAACGAAGGTCTGAAGGTTGCGTACTTTAGCTCCGCGAAACTTGTAACAGTTGGGTTCTTTTCGACAACCAAAGGCGATGATAGGAGTCTTGTTTCAGTCGATATCAAGCCTTGAAGTCCAGCGAGGAGGTAAAGTTCTCTCCGTGGACAGCAACCCACAGCTTAGTTGACACTTCATGAACGAACTTAGGTTGATCACACTTGAGGATTCTTCCCTTAAAACGCAACTGAAGGTTTGCAGAAGTCAGATATCTGAAGTCAGAACCTCCACCACATCGTTTCCGTAGTGCAAGGCTGAAGTAGCTTGCGTCCGACTCCGTCCGCAGCACGATGACCAAGCTGACGTAAAACAAACAGCGCATGCAACTCAAGGTCTCTCGGATTCATTAGGGGAAGAACAGAAGTAGATATTGGGACAATGTCTGCGTTAGGTAGAAGTAATGAAGTTAAAGCAAGGGTGCGGGCGAGCTGGTCGAATAGAGACATTTTAACCCTGGAGAGCAGGGACAAGGAGGGCAACACGACACAGATCTCCTCCAAACCAACTCGGAGCTACATAATTCTTTTCTTGGCACCGGGCGAAATTCGAAAATGAAAGACGCTTACCCACTGATGTTCCTGAGAACGCGACGAGCACAGGCTGCACGTCGAGTGCGGACACCGCCGAGTCGCCGAGCGCCCGACCAACGTCCCAACGTTGCACGCCATTTTTTTTTTTTGGTCAAAAAAAGAACAAAATTGAACCACTGTGACGTCACGGACGTAAAAATAACATATTTTGACGTCAGTGACGTCACTGGTCACGCCCCCTGTTTTTCAAATCGGTGCCGAAAATACGCAGCCGCACGCAACGATTGTCGCCGCCATGTTGAAATAAAACCAAGCTGAGGCAGGCCAAGCTACAGTTTAGCACACAACGAAGCTGAGACAGGCCAAGGTTCAGTTTAGTAAACAACCAACATACTTCATTACAAAGAATTAGATAAATGTTAAAACAAATTTTTTTTACGTTTAAAAGTTCTAATGTACGTCGACTAAAACAAAAACATTCACGTTGCGTCAAATGAGTTTCGTCGTAACCAGCGAACGTCGCCGCGTCGCCATAGGCCTCCTGCTTTGCCCAGGAGGCGCTACAGGAAAACCGTCTGGCAGCGCCCCCTACGATTTGTTTATCGGTATTGGGTAGTACAAACTTGCTCATTCCAATTTGTCCCGCGTGCAAACGTTAGCCGGCGGTATGAATTCCTCTCGTGCAATTGTCTTACGGCAAGGAATCGAGCCAATTTCTAACGTGGAAAGCTGCTTTCGTTCCTCAACACTTCGCAAAGAGAATAAACTCAGCGATGCAAGCTATGTCTACGCTGTACAAGAAGCCGCAGATTTGGTGTCGGCGTCCTGTCACTCGCAAAAACAGCGAGCTTCTTATGATATCGAGCTTGAGGTCAGCATTACGAGATACATTAACGCATCTTTTAAGCAAAAACTCCCAAACTGTAGCCCCTCCGTATAGCCAACGCTATCAGCTGATGACCAACCTTGAAAATGCGCGAAAGCAGACGCAAGCGATCGAGCGTCGACCGGCTGTCTGTCGGCCGATCACATCGTTGATATTTCTTTATTTAACTCTTGAGGAGAGTTTGATCACACCAAAAGGCCAGTGGCCCATACTCGTAGGTCTGTGGCACCATACAAGACTTTATATACACACAGCACACTCGCACGCATAAATAAATAAATAAGAATGGAGGAAGGGAGGGAGGCCAGCGCGGCATCGAACACAATAATAATAATAATCTTTATTTGCACAGAAGTTTTACCCCGAGTGGCTTGCTCGGCTAGGACAGAAAGGCGAAAGCCCGTACGCTTGTGCGTCTGCTAGCCAACCACCCGGGGCAAGGGAAAAACGAAGGACTGTAAGCTGCCTTTCGAGCTGTTGCAGCTTTTCTTACACATCTGCGATGTAAGCTTCACGCAACATAAGATCAGCAGTAGGAGGTCCGCCTCCAGCACATGCTTGCTGATTTCTGTGGTGCGTTGGTGCGCGCGCATGCTCGATGTATACTTCGTTTCCGACGCTACAAGCGCGAGCATGAGGCCCTGAACAGTGCTTGACAGGGTCACTGAAAGCCCGCAGCTCGCACTAGTAGCATCGGCTGCTGAAACGAAGTATAGTTCAATCAGATCGCTCAACTTATCAAACAGTATAGCGTGTTCCTGTTCGTAAAATTCGCATGACGCACGTTTCGATGCATGCCACGGCCGCTTGATCGAGTGGCCGTGCCTTAGCACGTGGAGGGCGAGAAAAACAATTGTCTCGCTTACTCAGTGCGTTGGGCGGCTAGTATCGTTCCCTTCGCTCGACTTCGCACGGTTCCGATGGGAATCTGTAGAAGTTCACTCCAGGGCTCTTCCTGTTTCTGACAGTTGACGACGCAACAGTACCGTCGACGGCGACGTTTCGAACGCATCGAGGCCGCGCATGGGTTTCGACGTGCTTGGACGAAGGAGAAATTACTATCTTAGGGCGAGCTCGGGTCCCCGGGGTAACGTTGTGCGGTGACGACTATGGATGACATATTTGAAATCGTGACCACTAAAATGCACAAATAACAGCAGCGCACAGAGGCAAAAAGTCGCCCGAACAGGTTTGTTATTGTACGAGGCCGCGGGGCCTTGGCGGGCTTGTACTACTCAGACAGTTATTGCCCGCCACCGGAGGGCGCCACGATACGTTCAAAGCTTCAGCGCAGGAGGCTTATCGCCACCGTAACCAAAATCAATAATAAAGCAAGCTGCAAACTTTTGGGGAGTTTCAGGCCTTTAGGCTTTCAACAAAACATCGAAGAACGTTCTCCGAAAAACAAAAAGTGCCCCAGGTGCCGCCGTGCCCATGAAACCAGCTGTGGGTTTGAGTCTACTTGGTGAGTACACGCCTATTCGCTTGACTTTTTCAGTGCTTTCTTTTCGGAACGTTTGTGAAGTGTCCTTGTGTGTGTGTGCAGGAAGCATGAAGGCGAAGGCGGCGAACGTGTGGGGCTCCTTGTCGCACACGTGCTTTGCGCATGGGATGACCTTCGAGCTTTTCTTAAGGAAGTCCCGCAACCGACCTGTCACGGAGCGAGCAGTCAGATTGCGGGAACGCACAGAGGCGAAGGTCCCACCGAAGCCGGAAGGGGGGACGGGACTTCGTAAGTGTATCAGGAGCTTTATCTCGTGGATCGGTGGACAAGACGAGTTCTACAAATCGGGTGGCGCCTTGGTACCACCTAACTAGGCGGTGTGTTTCGCGGAACCCTTGACTGCTAAAGGTACCATTACGTGCTCGCGCTCGTATTTGCACCCCGTTTGCTTTTACTGCGGGTGTTTGAATTCAGGTTCGATTCTCTGCATTGACGATGTTGCTTGCGAAGAGTTCTTTTTTGACTAGGGCACGAACTTTTTATACAAAATGCTGTATATGTTGCACTCATTTGCTAGCCCTCTGGCTGTAGTTTATTGTGAAGATTGTGGGGAAAAAACGCGCATTGAGTAGTTCCAAAAATAATATATATATATATATATATGTGTGTGTGTGTGTGTATGTATGTATGTGTGTATGTATGTATGTATGTAGTGTCGAGTACCGTCCGACGGCACTCTTGCAGAACGTTCACGTGCCGTGCAATGGCACTCCACTCGCGTCTTCAAGTGCCGTCCGAATGTCTTATGTAAAGTGAATTGTCAAAACGAGTTTTTCGAAGTTGTAGCGTAGCTTATTGGAAATTGTAGCGTAGCTCGCCTCATAGGCAGCGGACCCGGGTTCGATCCACAGTGTGGGCTTACTTTTTTAAATCTTTTTCTCGAACATTTTGTTTCGTCGAGGCATTTGGCGATATTTACGTCATTTCTTTTTTACCATTAACACTGGGGGAAAAAAAAGGATGTCGACGAAACTTTGCTTAAAGGGGCCCTGCAACAACTTTTTGACTTGTTCTTAATTTGCACCGAACTTGAGCGCGCTGAACGTAGTAACTTAAAGAAACTTTTATTTTCTCAAGTTTCGCTTTATTTTAAAAGTTGTAGGCAATTTAGAATTACAAAAACAAACAATAAATAACCTGCTTCATGACGTCGTAGGTCCTGGCTTGAGTGACCGTGAACTAGAGGAGTAGTGAGCTCATCGAGGGCGCCCTCTCGAGTCGTCGCACTCCGTGTCGACGACTCGAGAGGGCGCCACTAAAGCACGTGTTGGGTAGGCTGTATGAGGCGGGCGGCCAGAGCGGCTTGCGTTGCATTTGCTGCGCGATTAAGAACTAATTTGGTATAACACTTCATTGGTCACAAACTACAGCAAACACGGTGTAAAAATCAGTTCAGAACGGAGCCACTTCGCGCTGCCATACCGCCAAATGGCCAAATCACCAGCCAAGCCCGCGCCGAAAGCCTTCGGAACGCTCGGAACCGGTCGGATCCTCGAGCCGGTATACGACCCCAGCGCCGCCGCGTACATCCGAGACCTTTCTACGCTCGCTGTTCGTCGGAGCCTCATCCCACTAGCCTTTTCTAGTATGTGCCGTTTTGTCCGCCATTTGGTGGCGGGTTTGTCGACAAGTCTTTTCTTGTTTCCGTACTTTATAAACTGCATTTGTTTCTTTTCTGATCTAAATTACCGAACAAAAACTGCCTTCATACATAATTGAAACGGTTCGCGACACTTATATTTTGTATTTCGACTAAAAAAACTTTTAGCGGCTCTGACCAGTGGTAGTAAGCCCAGGACCAAAGACGTCACATATTCGGCGCTTTCGGCAACGCGGGTCTCCCTCATAGGTGGAGGAGGTTTCCGCGTCTTCCGGTTAAAATATGACTCACTGATATTTAGTTACTCTCTCCGTGCCCACTGGCTTGCCCGAACCCCAAGAGATGTGGAAACCGCAAAAAAGGTAGGCGCTTAATTATGATTGCAGGGCCCCTTGAACAAAATGGTATGGGCGTCCCTTTCCGGAGGTACATGGGGGACAGCGGGGCTTGGTATGGGACAGAGGGGCTGGACGCTGCGAGGCGTCATGTGCAGCGGGGCCAAGTAGGTTAATAGTTTTGTAATTAGCAGCCGCATACTGCTGCCGCGAGGCGGCATAAATGTATGCGGGGGGTTGGTTAACGAGCTCCCCAGGGATACATGTGCTGTTCGACTTTCTTTCGGTGGAGTGCCGTCGGACGGCACTGTAGACAGCCGAAAAAACAACAGAAAACGAGGTGTTTCGAACAACTTTCTTGAAGAGATTGTGAATTGATTTTTCAACTACTTCCTCGTCAGCTTTCCTCCTCAGTACATAAGCAAAGTGAGAAACCATGTGGTCGTATTTCACTGAAACCCGAAGTTCTGCCAGCAGTCTGAGAGCCGGCATGGACAAAGCCCTACGTAAATCTCGCCCTTCACATTTTTGCAAGCGCTGACAACCATGAAGGGAGCGACGAGACAAGCGATGGGGAGGGGGCGACCCTTTTTGCTATCGCTCAGCCGTACGATGAGGCACACTGCATGAAAGCGACAGGAGCAAGCGACCAATGCGATGAGCGACGTTTTCTAGTAATTCAAGAATCAAGCAGCTTTACAAGCGACAGTGAGAAATCTCAGTCGCTGTTGCCGATGCTCGTCTCGTTGCTCACTAAATCGCTTACATGCGGTCCAGCCTTAATTGTCTGAAAGCAAGAGACACGCGCCACGAGTGGAGTGCCGTGCACCCACTCACTTCCAAGTGCCTCTCATTTCAGGGCTACACTGCCATTTGCTTTCAAGCCCTGCACGGGCCTCCTGCTCAGGCGCTTTGATGCCACTTACGAAACTAGCACAAACTCGTCAAGGGGTTTTAGGCGGGGTCAGCCATCCGGTGTGTTTGCCGCACTATTCTTTTCGGTGCCTCGACAGTCCACAGTCACTTCACAGTACAAGTTGGGACGCCATGATGACAGCGGCACTTGTGCCTGCTTGTCTTATCCACCAGAGGTTTGAAGACCAACTGCAGACTTTCGACAGCATGACACTTTCGGTTTTGTAACATCATTGTTGCTTCCTTTGAACAACTCTTAATACATGGGAGGAACGGGATGGCAATTGCATTAGTGAGGAATACGTCCAGGCACTATACCTGTACTAAAACTTGCTCGAGCACCTGTTTATTTATGATTATCTTTACACTTGTAGCGTTACCTCCGAGGCGGGGTTTCCCTACCAGAAAAAACATTTGACTGGGCCATAGGCAAGGCCAAGTTCGACTCGCGCTGCTGATCCTGCTGTCGCGGTGCTTCTACAAGGGCGAGGACCTGGTCAATAGGAGTGTGACAGGCCAACCTTCCAGGCGTGACAAAGTATGGCGCCGTGTAAAGGAAGCCGATTACACCTGCCAAAGTGGATGCAATTGCAGGTGCGTGCCTTGCTTCATGTCCGCCTTCCCGGCTCTAAACTATGTAGCAATTGGCAGGTTCAGCATCGTGCATTATATAGGTTTTATAAACCATACGCAAAATAGCTCTTGGGTATCATCATCATGCCGCTCGGAGCCGAGATATGGTGGGTTTTGCTATCTTGAATGTGCAAATGCCACTATTAGCCCCGAGAGCGAACCCAAGCGTCGCCGCGGTCGCCGCGCCCTGATTGGGTGAGACGTACCGTGACGTCGGGGCGATGACTCTGCTCCGCGTTCTCGCATCGGCTCGCTTCCCAGCACCGGTTTCCTGGTTTGGCGTTGTGTGCCGTAAGCTCTTCGAGGCGCTGGACTTCGCTTACCCAATGTACAAGACGTTTAGTTAGGCCGATATTGACGTGCTTCCGTACATTTTATAAGCCTGCTTGTCCCCTTTACCTTCAAAATTGGGTTACAAATCCCGAAAGCTATCGGCGAAAACAATTCCGCCGATGAGCCTCCCCGTCCGTCCGCACGACACAAGGCAATTTTGCGAAGGATCGGTGAAGCGGTGGCGCAAGTGTTTCAGACGCTGGAATTCTGTTCCTTGCATGTTCATAATTTAGGACGATATTACATCCCGCTTTCAAGGCATTTGAAGTGGCATTTCTTACATGGGCCTTTCGGTGGTCGGCAAATTAGCTTGCGACTCCGACTTTGCGCTGCCGCTCTGCAAACGCTGGTTCGCAGATGTTTCAAAGACCCTATGTCTGATTATCTTTGAAGTGCTCATGGAACAGGTTTGTTTTACATAAATGTAGCTTCTTCGTGAATTAACTATATAGTTCTTACACATATGCAGGCACATTTCTTTGAAGATGCACAATTACTGGAAATTAGTTTGTATGGCAGCAGCAAAAACGGCCGAATTGCCCCCAGCTGCCTGTATGATATGTATTGAACTGCCCAAAATATGCACAACAATAGTACCGTAATTTGGAATGTTTATACTTTTTCCTGAAATTTTTATTCCAGCCTTGGGTATTCGGAAAATATGCCGTTTAGTCTGAATTGTCATTTCCAATTAAAAGAGACATTGCTGCAGGTCTCCAAAAGCTTCTTCAGCCTCCAAAGTCCCTACAGCTGGACTCTCTGACAACAGAGGAAAACAGGAGTAAAAGCAAGCATTCGAACGTCTGTCCAGTGGTAGATGCAGCACTAATAGAAAATGTGGAACCCGTGAAGGGCGACAGTCTGCGTGAGAAACGCTTCTGGTATTTCAGCTTCAGGACAATTCGATTTAACTAAAATACCAATTTTAGGGCTTAAGGGACTAATAACGAAATAGACACCTTCCTTACGTTTGTTATACATTACTTGAGGGTTGATATAAACAAGTCTATAGATACCACCCGTGTAGTCCATTGAAATACTATTCGAATCCAGCAAAGGTCAAATGCGAGCAATGTATATAATAAATGTTCCTTGTTTTTTTTACTTTGCCCCTGCACAGGGGCTGTTTTACTTGTGATTCTCTCCCAATGGCCCAGACTGTATTTAGCATGTTGCCCGAGCAGCATGCAGCTTTTCTGCTTCGGCGATCTCGTTTTAAAACAGAAAAAAAAAATAGTATACATAACCTGCCAATTTATTCAGACCATCAGCAGCATTTATTGTGCGAGAGGCTCCTGCAAATGTGGCCATATTTCTTTATTTTCATATACCAGCTGCGATTCATGCGTTGCCTGCCCTGTCAACCATGCTTAAAATGTTGGTTGAAGTTTCGCCTGTAGCTACAGGCCATACCTCAATAAAGGCACATAAAAACAAATTACACTTCCTACGAAAAACACGCCAAAAAAAAATTAAATAGAAACGAGCGCGCCGACAGCTAGTGTTGTCACAGCCTCCACAGGGCGAGCAGGGCGAGCCGGGGAAAAATTCTCTCCTTGCCGTGACGTCACCCTGGTTTGCCGTAAGTGGGCGCCACGCGAACTTTTCGGGGCTAATTCCTCGTCTCGCCTCAGCATGAACTAACTGCGAAAGCTGTGCAAGCGCAAGCGGGTAGCCTTGGCTGGAGGATGGAACCGCAGTATGTGTGCGTCCACAGGTTTCCAAAGTCAACGGCAGAAGCTTCCGAGGGTGTCCCAAGCATGCACCAGCAACTTCGGGAGGATACATGGGCACTCCTATCTTGGAAGCACTTTCCAAGATTAAAGAAAATGAACACAGTTGGCAAAAACTTGAGTCTTAAGGCCCGTTCACACTCTTGCAACCGAGTACTACCGAGAGAGACGAGATCTGTTAAAACTTCTTAAAAGTTCTTAGGACGAGGGTACACACTGGCATTCTGCAGCCATCTATGTGGTGACCCTGGAACTGCATTTTACAAGAGCGAAGCTTTTGCGGGATTTCCGAGGTCAAACGTGTGTAACACCTGTAAGAACGGCTTGTTTATAACGTTGACAAAAGTTTTTCGAGCCAAGAAAGAAAGAATAATGCGCAAGAGAAATAGTAAATATGCCGCACCGCCAAGTTTACACTGCTACCCAATATATGGCGCCAGTGTGTCCTCTCGTTGTAAGAGGTTTTAAGGAGCCCAGGTTTAAGAGGTCGCAAGAGTGTGAACGGGCCTTTAGAGAACCATGCAGTGAACGGAAAATTTAACAGTTCATGCGTTCTTGGCATTTCATCAGGTTGTCGGCAGGCCTCTTTACGATGTATAATATCTGCATTACTTTGATATTTGTTGATTTTTCTGTAAACAGCTGCCAGCAGGTACGGGCATAGACAATGGTAATTATATTCGTGCATCTGGACAACTTTTTTTGTTATTTTATTTTAAAGCTTGCTATTTAGTTTTGAAAGAACTTCGTGGTTCCCATGGCGAAGTTGCAAACATTATATTGGTGCGCTCAAAACCAGTCCAAGGTCAGAACTAATGCCAATGCATCTAAAATAAAATAATGTGACCAGAAACAATGTCATTTATTATGTTGTCAAGCTAGGCCTCGCAAATGTTAGCCAAATCGGATCCACTAATACCCACCCATGTAGGAGGGTGTCTTTAGTGCCCATGCTTGTTGTTTAATTAGACCTTGAACATGATTCCTTACTACGGAGGACTTGCATTACGAATGAGTTCTCTAGTTAACGGTGGTGTTCCTGCTAACAAACCATTGTATTAGGTGGGTAGAAAATAAGAGTGAAGAAGTGAACTTTGGTCTTTAATGGCAAGTAGGTTCATATGGAATCATTTTTGCTTCAGTGGAGGCTCAAGTATGCACGACACTGAAGGGACTTTCCTTTCAGTCGACGGAGACAAGGGTACCACAAGAGCCAGCGAGGGAAAGAGAACGGGACCTCTTGGTGTCAACGCCTTGCCGCCTGCGTGGTTGTGCCCTGAACCGTGCAGTTTTTGCCGAGGTAAACAATTGGGCCATTTGAAAGTTTTGTGGATAAAAAAAACATGACTCACTTGTATGCCTTGCTGTAAACAATCCAATGCAGCACTGAAATTTGTGAGTTGCAGATAATGCCACAGGTAGGATAGATAACCTCTACATTCTCAGAGTTCTGTGGACTGTGGACTAATTACACAGCAGGATGGCGCCCCACTGCAGAGCACCAGTATATGTCGTACCATAGCCTCCTTTATACCGACGAAACCTGGCAGATTGCCACGAGAAGCGGTCGCCGAAATGGAAAAGGTGGAGTGGCATACAACGGAGAAGAGTCTCGCCGCAGCGGACGCGAAACACGAAAGAAGTATGTTTCGGGTCCTCGCCACTGCAAAAGCTGTGTGCTGACGTCCAGGTTCCCCGAGGAATGGCTCTTTAAAGGGATACTACAACGAAATTTCGGCGCTCATTTTTTGGTATATATGTGTTCAAAGGAGCAGCATCACATCGAACATACCAATATCTTGTTAAAAAAGTCACGAAAAGTAATTTTAAAACGAATTAAACGATTAGCAAAGAGCACCTGGTGGATGTCGCTAACGCCTCGCTTATAATGCCCGTCTAGGAACCTTGACAACTAGCGACGGAGGTTGTCTCGCCTCCGGCCACGACGAGAGAAGAGGGGCAGGAGGAACTCCCCTTTCCCGAGAATGCCTTTTGTGTGTCGCAGAAGTCGCTATTGTCCCCCTACAAGATTAGAGGAGATTAACCCTTCACTCAAAATTTGTACAAAAGCAGCCGCTTCGGTGGCTGGAACGACTAGGCCATCCTCTCGACGTCAGCCTCGCCGTAGCTTTGCTCATCCTGAGACGACCTACGTCATGATTGCATTGGATGTCACGTGGTCTCCGCTGGGCCTTCTCCGAGCGCTTGCCAGAGTGGGCCGTTTATAACGAAAAATACAGCCAGCAGGCTCAAAATACAAACGTGCGATTGTCATTTATGGATATTGTGGATCCTATTCAACCTATTTTGAACACGACGGGAATATTTCAAATTTCGTTGAAGTATCCCTTTAATGCTCTGTGCTACCAAATCCTCATGCTCCAAATCTGTGACCAGGCACTCTATGACTCCGTCGTCGAGCTGGTAGGCTTTGTGAGTATAGAGGTGCTATGCTCATACTCTAATCCACTTTACACCTTTTTTTTTTTCATGGAGAGAGCATCTTTTTGTTTTTATTCTTAAAAAAAAGGGTTAGAGTGTTATTATTAAATTGGTGCGGACAACCACTAACAAGCTCTGTTTGGTGTCGTCAGGGCCCACGCTATTCTTATCAATGCCGATCTTCGCAAAAGAAAACAAGATAGGGAATGGGACAAGAGCGGAGGAAAGCCGTGCCGTTTGCGTGGTCGATGTAACTACTCATGCTAAAGATAAATTACACGTAACTATGGTTGTTTAAGATAAATCCGTTTGAAAGGGTGTCTTCGCTATGCCAATCTGTAAACATTTTTTTTTTTAAGGCTGGAGACCAAGTGAGTTAAGAATCATCTTCTGTCTTCTCAACTGGTTATTTCAATATTTTATTAGGAGTACTTGGCCATGACTTAAAACAAACCAAAGAGCAGATTCGGGCTCATGTTGGAAGCGGTTCTTTCCTGCCAAACTTCAGAAATATTTATCTAAGCAAAGATGATAAACAAATTACTATTAGTCTTAGTGTCCCGCCATTTCTGCTTGCAAAAGATGCCTATATCGGTACAGTACACGAAAAGTTATAAGATACTTTGTAATGCAGAGATGCATTATTTTGTTACTCAGATGGAAAGTTGTGATGATTACTACCTTGTAGTAGGCCTTGTACATGAAGCGTTTCTTCACATGCGCACAGATGTTAAAGCAAGCTTTAAGCCCTCTCTAAATTCCATCGTGGCCTGCTTTCGTTACAACTAAAAAGGGAACACAATAAGACGGGGACGAGAAAGGAAGAAACAAGCGCTCACTACCATGTAGTTTATTCAGAAAAAAAGTCGTCCCTTCCTTCCTTGTCCCTGTCTTAATGTACTCTTTTTTTCATTGCAGCCACAAAGCAGCTTGCCCAGCAAAGAATTTTATAATGCTTTCTTTGACTGTACTAGACACTCTCAGTAGATAAGCCCGTCTTGCCTAGCACCTAGCTTATGCAGGGTGCTGCAGAACAGGTTCAGCTAGACTTGGTACCCTCCCCTCTTTCCTCAGTAGGGACCGTGCCCCTTGTGCTCTCAGTGCACTTACTGATTTATTACTTATGTTCGCTTTGAGCCTTAAATTGATATTCTTTTAAAAGAAAAAGTAGACAATAGCAGCAGCAGCCTCCCCCACCCCTCCACTCTCTATCTCTCTCCATGGGGATATTTTAGGTTCCTCCTGATGGCTAAAATAATTTTGAATGCAATAGTCTACATTTTTATGGTGTCCATCTGTAACCTGATACATCATCAGGGTGTCTACGAACCTGAAATTCTCAGGGAAATCGTCAAAAAGTTGGTTTCAGGGAAAATGACCACTGAAAGTGGAACGGCGATTCGGAACAAAGCTTGACGGTTGCGCACGGGCACGACTATGTTGAATAACGTTTCCGAATTATGATCCTTCGACCCAGAAGTGGTCAGGCAGTTTTTATCAAAATAGTCAAGGGAAATTCTAGAAAAGTCAAGGAATTTGAAATCAGTAATTTGGTAGACACCCTGATGCACCAGTTCCACCGTACGAAACACTTCACAAACAAGTGAGAATTGGGGAAAGCGAAATATAGAAAGGCAGCAATGGGCGTCTGCCTCACTTGCTTTCACTGTGCTGCATGGACTTTCCATCTATGACACTTTGGGCACTGTAGTAACTGGGGGTTTATTTACATGATTAAAAAAACGTCAACCCGCTGGCTAACCTAGGGCTTGCTTCATGTCGGCTCAGTCCAGTCAATCGCGCTCAGTGTTCTGTCTCGAGCTCGCTCGCGGTCTTTTCACGAGATCTCGTCTTCTGCCTCTTTTTCCGAGTTACCACACTCCTCCCGCTTTAATCGTTTAGGTGCCAGCGGGAGCTCCAGCATCCGGTAGGCTCGGTGGCACGCCAAGTCTGTCTGGGGGACGTCGGATCCGTTGAGGGTAACGGTTTGAGTGTTCAGTCGGAGGCGTGGCTGCGTCTCCTGCCGGGCCTGGCTGTACCACTGTAGGTGGGGCTCTTCCCGATGAACTCTGCAAGTCTCCAGCTGAGTCCGTCGACACTCTAGGAGTGGCAGCCGGGCCTAAGAGCATCCATGGTGGTGGGCAGGTTGTTTCACGACTTGGTAACTGAGCATCCAGTCGCAAAAGATGGTCCAAGTGAACGGAGACTGTACGTTCCCGTAACTCCACTAGATACCATAGTGGCCGTCTTCGGGAAACAATAACTCCAGGAGACCAAGAGGGTTGGTTCCCTCTCACGTCTCGCACGAGGACCTTATCTCCTACATCAAAATAACGAAGTGATCGTCGTGACTTGTCGTGTGCCAACTGTTGCTGGCGTTGGTGCTTGGTCACAGTCCGCTCCACACTTGGCTTGATTAAATCCAGGCGAGTACGAAGCGGCCGCTTGAGGAACAGTTCAGCCGGTGTTCTCTCTGTGATTGTATGAGGAGTGCTCCGATAGTTCAGGAGAAACCTGGCCAGCCTTTGGTGCTCTGTTTCTGTGAGTGTGTTTCCAGCAGCTGCGTCTTTCTTCCATGCTCGCTTAAATGTCTGCACCGCTCGCTCAGCCGCGCCATTTGAAGCGGGATGGTATGGGGGTGTACGGATGTGCTTCACGCCGTTCATTCGCAAGAAGTTCCCGAAGTCTGCAGAAATGAACTGCGGTCCGTTATCCGAGACAACTTCAGAGGGCACTCCATATGACGCGAAGAGGTTCCGCAACAATTCAATGGTGCGTGCTGCTGTAGTCGTTTTTGTGGGCAGGACTTCGATCCACTTGGAGAAGCTGTCCATTACTACCAGGTAGTGCTGCTTGTCGAGCTCGGCGTAATCTATATGTATCCTCTCCCACGGATTTCTCGCCCAAGACCACGGGTGTAGAGGTGCAGCAGCTGGTTGGTTCTGCATGGATGCACAGGCGTAGCACTGCTTAATGAAATCTTCAATGTCTTGGTCCAAAATTGGCCACCAGAGATAGTTTCGTGCCTTGGCCTTCATGCGACTGACACCTGGGTGATTCTCGTGCAGCTCATGTAGTAGTCGTTTTCTAAGATTCAGTGGTACGACGACTCGGCTTCCCCATAGAAGACAGCCTTGGTCCGTAGAGAGCTGCTCCCGTTTTTCGAAGTACGCAGGTTTTTATCTTGAAGGGAGGTGGGCTAACCATTTAGGGTAAAGTTCAGGACTTTGGATAAGGTCGGGTTTCTCCTTGTTTCAACCGCGATTTGATGACTTGTGACTGGGAGAAGTTCCACATTGTAGACCTGAAGTACCAACGTGTCTTCGTCCGGGTCACTGGAAGCAAGGTCTAAAGGCAAACGTGACAGTGCATCTGCATTGCCGTGTTTTTCGGACTTCCGGTACACGATGTCATAGTTGTATGATAGGAGAGTAAGTGCCCAACGTTGCATTCGTAGAGCGGCTAAGCTTGGAATTGCTGTTTGGGTGTTGAAGATCGCAGTCAAAGGCTTATGATCTGTAATAAGGGTGAATTTCCGACCGTATAGGTACTTGTGGAACTTCTTCACACCGAACACAATACCAAGTGCTTCTCGTTCGATCTGTGCGTAGTTGCGCTCACTCGGTGAGAGCGTCCTAGAGGCGCAAGCAATTGGCACTTCGTCACCGTTTGGCATGATGTGAGATATGACTGCTCCCACTCCGCTTGGAGATGCATCGCAGGCGAGGCAAAGCGGCTTGCTAGGGTCGTAATGTGTGAGCCACTTGCTTCGCAGCAAGCTCTCTTTTGCCTCTTTGAAGGCTTTTTCACATTCTGACGTCCACTTCCAGCGGCTGTCCTTCTCTAGAAGTTCGTGTAGTGGTTTCAAAATCGTGGAAAGGCCCGTCAAAAATCGTCCGTAATAGTTTAACAGGCCTAAAAATGAACGCAGTTCCATCACGTTGGAAGGCGACGGCGCGTTCTGGATGGCTTGCACCTTACTTTCGGTTGGGTGCAATCCTTGGGCGTCGGTTCTGTAGCCGAGATATTCCACTCTGCTCTTGAGGAACTGGCATTTTCGAAGATTGGCCCGAATTCCGTTTGCTGTCAGTCGAGCCAGAACTCGGTCCAACAATTGAAGATGATCCTCCAGAGTACTTGACGTGACCAAGATGTCGTCAAGATAGCAAACTACGTGCTCCAGTCCTTGCAGGATCTGATCCATGGACCGTTGGAAAATCGACGGCGCTGTGGATATTCCGAAGGGTAGGCGGTTGTACCGGTAAAGACCCTTGTGTGTGGTGATGGTAGTGTAAACCTTCGAGTTGGGTTCTAGTTCCAACTGTTGGTAGGCACTGGTCAAGTCTATCTTGCTGAAGTACTTGCCACCAGCAAGCGTCGCGAACAAGTCTTCCGCACTTGGTAGTGGATAGGTCTCCGGCTGAATGCAACGGTTCACGGTGACCTTGTAATCTCCACAAAGTCGAACGGACTTGTCCTTTTTTGGGACCACCACGATCGGTGCCGCCCAGCTGCTTCTATCAACTTTGGTGATTGTGCCGCGTTTTTCAAGGGCCTCCAACTCTTTCTCCACCACCTCACGCAGGGCGTATGGGAGGGGCGAGGTTTGAAGAAAATCGGGGCACATTCGGTCTTGACGCGAATCGCTACTTTGATTCCTTTCACCGTTCCCAGTTGGTCGCTGAAAAGCATCTTGTGCTTGGCTAGCAGACTGTCTAGTCCGTTCCGAGCAGCAGACTCTGTCAGTGAGAAGATGTTGGACCAGTTGATGCGGATGTGCCGCAGCCAGTTTCTTCCCAGCAAAGCTGGTCGATCTCCGTGGACGACCACCAATGGAAGCGTCAATGTCTGATCTTCGTAGGTTACCGGAACTTGTGCCTCTCCAAGGACAGGAATGGCGTCACCGGTGTACGAGCGGAGGCGAAGAGTCGAGGGTTCTAGTGGCAAACCGCGCAGCGACTCGTTGTATTGCCTCTCGGAGATGATGGTTAGAGCCGCCCCAGTGTCAAGCAGCATTTTTACAGCATTTCCTGCAATTTGCAGCAGGACTTCGATGCCGTCGCCGACACTGTTGGTGTCTCCATCAACTGGATACAGTGTGACGTAGTCGTCTTGGGGACTTTCTGGGCTGAATATCTGGTGTTGCGCACGTGTCTTGCTTTTTCAAACTCGCGCAATGTGTCCCTTCTTCCCGCAGTTATGGCACACTTTCTTCTTAAAAGGACAGTCCTGATGAAGGTGATGGTAGCCACAACGGTAGAAGGTGCTAGACGTAGAGGCACTCGACGCTCCTGGCGCCGCCAGCTTTTTTTTGTTGAACGCGTCTGAACTTGAACTTTTTGAATTCCTTGAATTTGAGGAACTGCCGTCTGGGTGAGCTGACGAGCGTCTCTTCTGGCGAGCTCTAACCCTAAGGCGATATCGCATGCTGACTTGAAAGTCAGCGTCCTCTCGATGAGCAGGCGGTTGATGTAATACTCGTCTCTCAGCCCACAAACGAACCGGTCTCTCAAGGCATCATTCAGGAAGTCCTTGAAATCGCAAGTATGAGCAAGCTTCTTTAGCGCGGCTACGAACTCAGCGAGAGTTTCGCCCTCCTCTTGACTGCGTCGGTAGAAGCGAAATGGTTCTGCAATCGTGATGGGGTTGGGCATAAAATGTTGAATGAGTACTTGTTTGAGGTCCTCGTAAGAACATTCAGTTGTTGTTCTTGGAGGTACGAGGTCTCGAAGCAGCTCATAAGTCAATGCAGGAAGTGTTGCAAGCAAAATGTCTGCCTTCTTGCCTTCCGGAACCTCATTAGCCGCGAGCCAGCGTTCGAATCTCTCAATGTAAAGATCGAATCGCTCTGACTTGCTGAAATCAGGAACGTTACCGATGTAGGTTATCCTCACCCGGTTTGTGTCAGCGTCGGCGGGGTCCCTTCCTGAAGTCCTAGCAGTCGTAGCTTCCGCCAGGGTGCTAGAGCAGTGGACGTTCGGGTTGAAGGGGCTTTACCTATGCCGTTCATGCACACGGATGATGGCTGGAACACTCTCGTCGCCAATTGTAGTAACTGGGGGTTTATTTACATGATTAAAAAACGTCAACCCGCTGGCTAACCCAGGGCTTGCTTCATGTCGGCTCAGTCCAGTCAATCGCGCTCAGTGTTCTGTCTCGAGCTCGCTCGCGGTCTTTTCGCGAGATCTCGTCTTCTGCCTCTTTGTCCGAGTTACCACAGGCACTTAACATGTCCTCGACAATTTTACTTTGCTCACCTACAACTTCGTCTGACTTTCAGAACTTATTTCTTATCATTGGTTTTTTTTTCCCAGGACCCAGTAAAGACTTTCGGGAACCCGGCGTTACTTTTCACTGGAAAGCACCCATGGACGTCTGGCAGCATGTCCATTGTCTGCGAGGACCTATGAATCGACGTCCTGGACTTTTCAGCAAGAATCTCTCTGGTATTAGCCATGTACTGAGCATAGAAGGGTCAGTATGTGGGGGGAATCGACGAAGCACACTCTTTGTGCTTGAGCACCTCATGGGTAAAAAAAATACAAAGATTTCGGTAAGAGCTATGAAAGTTGGGACAGCACTCGGAGCACATTCCTAGAACAGGGAAAAAGAATGACCAATAACGCTTACTGTTTTAATGTTTTCCATATGTATTTGGTGAATATTCCAGCTATAATACAAAGGTTTGTGTGTTCCATTGTGTATCCAAACTTCTGTTAGATTTCTTTTTTTTTCTTTTTTGTGCATCTGTTGATGTGAGGATCCAAACCATAAAAGAAGAAACTGCAAAAAGAAAAACAAAGCTTTGAAAAAACAGCAAGTAAGCAAACAAAGCTTTTATGAAACTTGTCATTTTTTTTATTCTATCTAATCCTCAACATTAAGCAGGCAAAGAAAGCCTTCACGAAACTTGTCATTGTAATTTATTTTCGTTCTTGTCTAATAGTTATACCAGTTTTGTGTATTAGTATTATTTCTTATGATGTTACTTGTTTAGTTATTGTGATAAAACCCCTGTGATAAGCCGAAGCAGGCTTTTGAGCCAATATGTATCACATTAGTTTCTAATAAAGTAATTGTTGTAAATACTTGTGGTTTGTTTTGCAGTACCTGCATGGTACGACTCATGAAGTTGCATGTGCACAAAATGGCAGTGATATGAGCTGAGACAAAACAGCTATCTTTATTGTTAAATTTGACGATTCCTGCAATTTATTGCCACCCACCTGTCCACTCAAAGCAGGCATGAAGCAACAGAACATGCTCGTTCACACCAGCTCTTGCCAATAGCCTAGACATGTGATAAAAAAGATATACAACCTATTGTAAATGATAAGTATAATCAAACTAATAGAAAGTTAAGCTGCCAATTAAAAAAAAACTTTTTTTTTTGTTGTGTTCAAATTCCAATGTAACAAAACAGTGCTGTCCTGAAAGCTTCTGTTGTGTTTCATAATAAATTTTAGAGCAGCATTCAGTTCAGCATCGTTAAGACCATCATTGTTCATTTTTCCATGTTTCATTACAGGAAATTGTAAGATATCAGTTCTGCATTTTGACATTTACACTTGCAAACAATTGATGTTACGGCTTCTTTTAGGTGGAATCGAAGCTTCCATTTCAACTTTTATACTTTCACACAGTTGATGTTACTACCTTTGTTTTATGGAAATTCAAGTTGAACCTCGCAGGTGGCAAGAAGTCTCCTAACGATCACAATGCCTCCCTTTGTTCAATAAACTGATACTTGACTAGGGCTGCTATACTCCAGACAGTGAGAGTCAGCACTGACTATCTTTCAGAGAGTCGCTCATACACTCCCATGACTCTTTTGCGATAGGAGTCGGGGGAATCTTCATAAAAGGACGGTCCTCACAACTCTTGTTACAGAGTCACGGGGATTACAAGGAAGGAGTCGTGTGACTCTTTTTCTCCGTTGGATAAGAGTCGTTAAAGAGTCGCAGTTGACTACGTCACTTGGAGTCGCCCATACACTACCATGACTCCAGTGTGATGAGAGTCGCAGGACTCTTTTTTAAACAAGAGTTAACTGACTACAAACTGAAGTCGTGGAGGATCAAATCTGTAGCGTGCAAAGACCCCCCACAGGGAGTCGTGGCGACTCTCTTTAAAAAAAAGAGTCGAGGGACTCTACAAACTGGAGTCGATTCTGCGGCGCGCCAATACCCCCCAAAGAGAGTCATAGCGAGTCTTTTTTTTAAGAGTGTAATTAGCCGTTCGCTGGTCCCATCGCGCTGCCAGTTGCAATGGCGAGCACCGCCTTGAAGTTTTCTGTCTGTTCAAAAACTGTCATCATTTATATAGGGAGGCGAACCTCCGCCAAGAAAGGTTGCCTGTGTGTAAGGTCTGCGGGGTGGAGGAAATACCAGCAGGGGTGGGCAAGATACTTCGAAATTGTGTCTTCGATACCGATACTCGATACCCTCGAAAATTGTATTTGAGATACCGATACAAGATACAGATGCAAAACTAATCTCCGATACAGATACTGAATACTGTATTTTAGATACCTCGATACATCGCTAAAACCTCATCCGAAGTACTTTAAAATGGGTGTATCTTATTGCTTTAGATTAATTAACAAAGGTATTAGTTGAATTCTTGTGTTTGTTATATTGCGTCTTTTTTTCAAACGTTTACACAAACGTACAAACCTCCGTAAAAATATTGCAGCCAAGAGAGCAGCGAGGTATAAAGATACACGCTATTTCAGATCCACACAGTCTACCAAACCAAAACGTTCTATCTATAATTGAGTTTTAGTCTCCGCAAGTTTTTTTTCAGAAACACGGACTATGTGGTGTTAACGAGTTATAGTAGATCGTGTTTTCAGGGAAAGATATTTGTATTGGGAGCTCGCGCTGCCACATCGAAGCATGCTCTGAAGCGCGCGCATGGAGTGGTATCGATCCAATGAAAACGATATACTGAAACTCCCTACTGTCGCTGTCGGGGGCTGAAGCTCGAAAAACAAATACAGGCATTGAAAGAATCAGGAGAGCGTGTTGGTTAAACATTCATGAGGAGGGTTTAGAACGCAAGTAAGAAGAAGGGACACACAGAAATATGAGACAGACATGGCAGTCGGTGTCTGTCTCGTTTTCATATTAGTCCCTTGAGTTTACTTGCGTTCTGAATCCTCAAGAAATGACAGACACTTTTACGGCCGTATTCTTAAACGGGCCTCGACTCGACACTCTACCTCGACTCACTGGAGTGGAGGAAAGCAGCTCGCCTCCACTCGAGGAGCCATCGGGTTTCACAGACGCGCCTCGGCGTTTCCTCGGCTGAGGAGCTCCTCGAGAACACTTCCTCCACTCGAGGAAGCTCGAGGAGACGTGAAAGGCGTCTGGTTACGAGGTTGTAGTAAAAAACGAAGTTGAAAACAGTATTTTGGTGTGAATTATGAACATATTAGTTCATTTTATTTGAAGGGACACATTTTACTAACATTCAATTGGGAGTCTGCAAGATTTCTGCTTCGCAGCGCGCATGTTTTATGCGTTGCTGCCGGTTTTCGGACAAACAGCCACAAGCGTTCTCCAGTCTGGCAACGGTGGCGGCCGCTCTCCAGCTCTTTGCGTCTTAGAGGCAGCTGTAGCTCGCTACCGCCGTTCGTCTCTGCGTCTCGCCCGTTCTTCGCCGTCTCACCTCGTCGCACCGCTTATCTGCTTCGCTGTCCCCGCCTAGAACGAGCATTTTCACCCTTCCTCTTTCTTCAGAGTCCTACTAGAGTGCCTTGCCCTACAACGATGTCGTTCAACGAAGGTGACAAGAAGGGGCGAGTGGTTCCACGAAGGAGAGGAGCTTCTTCGTCGTCCTACTAACAACTCCCCGAAAGAAGCTAAAATTGACGCGTAGAAGAGTCTGCACCAAGTATAAGCGCCAGCAGCATGTCCGCCCACGAGTGTTGGGACAACGGTAAACCCAAGTGGAAGAAAACAGACTCCGAGAAGAATCAGGGCATCCACGCAACAGGTGTGTAAGCAATTTCTATATTCGGGCAGAATAACGCAACGGGTTCGCAAGATCACATGACAGGACGTGTGTACTAAATAACTCTGCAAGGGACTTTGCTGTGGCCACCTGCAGCTAGTCAAGCACGTTACTGTCGAGGCCGTAGGTGGGCAGGGACGGTGAATTCTCGCTGTCTTTGGTGATTCTTGTGCCGACATCGACATCTTACTTTGCGTGTTGTGCTATATCCAAGCGAAAATTACGCTGCGAACATTCTGGTTGCGCCACACTACCTTAGCCTCCGGCCCCTTTCTTGAGATTAGAGAGGCAACCTGGACGTATAAAGAAAAACGCGACGCACGAACTGACACTAGTGCACGTAGAAATTACGCTAAGTAGGAGTTTCGACTATGTCAATTAGACCTAGCACCTCATCTCCTTGTGTGCTAATCTTTTGAAGAAAAAAAAATCTTGTGCTGGTTTAATTAACTACCAGCTCTCATTTCTTAATTGTAACCTCCTAAGAAATGCCATTATGTGAACATGAGACTTGCTGGAGTCCAGTTGTTGACAGATGTCTTTTTTCAGGTGTCCATGTTAGTGTGCAACCATTGTCATTTATTTGCGAGGTTAACCAGCGCATTGTACTGGCATGATTAAGCTGGCACAAATTTAATATGGGTAGAAGTATACATTATTGATTTGAAAAGTTGTGTGTCTACAATATGACTGTTGTCGATGATCACATTAAGCTACTCCAGTATTTTCCATGCATATCAAGAAACAGCACAGGTATGACATCACTTGTTTCGCATTTATTTCTTCCAGTTAAGTGTCGAACAACAAATTGTACCGCATAAGTTGTAGTATGATTCGTTTTTCTTTCTGCGTTGTGCTCTGTACATCTCAACTCATGGATGCTGTCACAGGATATTCTTCGGCCTTTCATTGCAGGAGGGGGCACTGGTGTCGCACCCGCTGAACAATGAGCCCGTCCCTCCATCTTGTGGGGGCACTGGTGTCCCACATGGCAATGCGGCTGCCAAGCCCGTACAACAGTGGCAGCGCCCGCGCTGGTTGGCCGGTGCTCTCAATGCTGCCAGCCGCCATTCCCGAAGGCACAGTGAACGAGCATGACGACTGGCATGATGCCTGGTAAGTTTTCGATTGCATTTGCTACGTACCCATGATGGTTAGTTGCTACTTGATCACTCAGCTTCCAATGTTTATTTATAAAAAAAACCTGTCTATGCTCTTCCGTTTATTATTTCGATTTTGGCATGCTGTCTCGTAGGAACGCTAAAAACTGTCACAATGAGCCACATTTTCATGAACGCGACTTGTTAGGGGTGCCACGTAGGAACACAGTAAATTCCTTGGGTCTGGATAATGACATGTTTATTGACGAATACACCACAGGTGTGCCTGAGGGCCCACAAGGTCCGAGATAACAGCGCTGTTTCTTTTGACGGTATCACCATTTGGAGTCTGCCCTGCCGCTACTGACAGTATCACGGAAAGGAAAGGGGTCACAACAAGGAAGGAAGACTTTTATGTTTACCAACAGTTGGCATTTAACATTTCTGTAATGAGGTCGTTGTGAGTTTCTACCAGTTCTCCGGTGTCTTCACCGTGTTTGTAACACTCGGCGTCAATGTGTTGTGCTTGCCTAGATTCACCTGCCTCACCGCTGCTGGACTGGGGTGGCATCATGGAGGTTGCGGTTGCTGCGCCACCAACCAAGCCCCCGCCTCCTCTACCTCCTCAGCCGCCACGTGTGGTTGTCCGAGTGAAGACAACTAAAGGCCGCACCAACTGGAGGAGCTGCACCTGCTGCAGGTGTAGCTACGTCAGTGTCAGGTTGCCTATTAACAGACGCAGGCCCAGGTTTTCCATCAGCAGCAGCGTAACAAGCTGGTTCGAGCTTGAGCTGCTTCAGCTCAACAAACTAATCGTGCTGCAACAACTGCTTGTTCTCGGGGCCCAGCCACAATCAGTAGGCTGATTTATTCGATTTGTTTCATCTTCCTCTTTAGTAATTACAGTGGTTTACATTCTCTTTTATTTTTAAGAATGCTTCATTTTGCTTGCTTCATTTTATCCCTGACCTGAAGTTGTTACAAGTATTGACCGTATCTCGTTCAGTAAAGCCTACCATTTTTCTAACTTGTTTCTCGATTGGCTATTTGTAGTGAACATTTTATGCAAAAGGGTAGTTACGTCAGCTTTAAATCTATTCTTCTAAAACTTAAAAAGTAACCGACTATTTTTTTTTCTTACTAATTACATTGTTTGTATGTTTAGACAATGGGAAAATAGTCAGCCCCAGTGAGCAACTTATCTCCGCTGTAGACGAGATATTCAGCCAGTGTCGTACCACAGCTATCCTGGGGTCTTTAACTTAAATCACAGTAGTGATACACAACCGCATGCTATTACAATGTCCATCCACATCGATACAGGCAGAGGCAGAGATTGAACTCAAGATTCCTATGTTCAGCTGTGCGAGCTTTCACTCCACGTGCTCCATGCTGTGATCCGTTAAAGCAGTCGACCACCGATCCCCTTGATGGAAATTAGGAATCTGTTTGAATGTACAGCCAGGTGTTTCCTAAACATTGCCACTGTTATTTATGTAATGTCTCTTTTATTATTATGTAGTCCATGTGCAGCCTCGCTCATTAAATGCTGTTGTCACAGAGTTTTGTCATAGTTTTCATTGAGTTAAGACGTCTCATTTCCTGTCCAGGGGTTTGTGCCTCGCAATCCTCTATGAACTTGCACCGCCTACCAGAGTAATGTCGACACCACATTGACGAGGCTTGCCCACTGCCTTTTCATTGCGGAGGTGGCGCCGTGTCACAGAGCTTTCGGTTGCTTGTCCAAAGATCCCCCAGGTGGTCAAAATGAATCTTCAGTTTTCTGCTGGGGCGTGCCAGACGCCCGTCGTTGGTTTGGCACGTAAAACTCCCAAATTTGACTTCACTGCCTTTTCACTGCACACTACTACAGTGCCGACGTAGCAATTGGGCCCAAGTTTGCAGCTGACCACACAGTGATACAGTAATTGAGCAGCGGTTCCAGCTAAACCCTGGTACGGTGCTCACCTCATGCATGCTCGCATTCAGTAATACGTAGTGTGATGCCGTCAGTTTGAGTGCATGGGCCCTGCATGCTTGTGTAAGTAACTGTTGGGAAGGACACCTTTGACTGCATAACATCCGAAGGTGTCCCCACAAGGAATTGCTGCGCTATTGTAATATTTATTCTAACCGAAAGCTCTTTATGTGGGGTCACAGCTGCAAGACATCATTTCAGACATTCTCATGTATAAGTTTATTTCGAACAAATGTGCACTGAACAACTCGCTGAAAAGTCTCGAGTCTGTCACGGCAAAATTTTGAGTTATTTTAATGTAATTACCTGAAGCTTCTCACTTTCTTTGTATCCTGCTACCCCCCTGCTTTGTGTGATGACAAATATTGAATTGTTCTCGAGCAATATGTTTCCACAACAAAGAGGGCAAGTTGGTCTTGCTTCTTTTGGAAGATTGATAAAACAGCAACCACCAGCATAGTTTCAAACACTGTCGTCCAGCGGAAACCTGAGCAGAACAAAGACATTGCAACAATCTGTGGTGACCAACTAGCTGAGAAACCGGCGGATTTGTTTCGGTTCAAATTAGAAAGTGTGTGGCCATAGTATAAGGTTGATTTGTTTCTGGCCCGATTGCATTTTGTGCTTTAACATGGCCAGTGACTTGATTCTTCGGTGACCTAAGCTTCATGCCTTGAGGGTATTTATAAATAAATAAATAAAATAAAAAAAGGACATGTTCTGCTTTCAGTTGCTACTGGAAACACCACACAACGAGTTGAGCCCGCACCCATGCCCCGTTGAATGTGTCCACGGGGTCTGGAGTCGATGGGAGATGAGACTGCCTTCAGCATCGTCAGTGGGGGGTGGGACTGGTAGAGCGGGAAGTGGCTCGTTCTGCAGGTGGGCCAAGTTTTGCAGTGCAAGTCCGCCAGTGATCATCACAGCTGACCATTCAGGCTTGTGCTGCTAGCACATGTCGAGGCACGGAAAGTGCCTAGGCCTGCTGCTCTGAGTTCCTAGTCCAGAAGTGGGCCTTTTGGTACCTACATAAGACAAAAATGAAGAACAATACAGCACAATTATTGTTTGAATAGAAAATGTGGGACTAGTTTGTGGAGTAGTGTATGTCCGATTAATGCTCAGACTACTGTTTTCGATAGAAAGTGCTGTGTATGATAACACTCTTCTTCAGGTGTACACACACAGCTTTTTGTCGCGAGTGGATAATGTCCCTTCGTGCACATCTTAAGCTTCAGAAAGTCTCTTTTAGATGGCTGCAGGCATCAGTCCGGTTCGGATGGTATGCTGTACGATATGGACTTTGGTACTATAGTTGTATTTTCAGTACACTCTGCTGCTTGCCGAAGGATGTCAACCTGCGAATGGTGTGGTATTGGCGTATGTTTCCTACATTATTGTATATTTCTGTGAACTTGTAAGCTGCGGTCTCATTTAAGCAACAAATGCCAAGAACCAACAAACAACCGACCTCGATGAACAACAAATGTTATTGAGCAGTGGGTGTTCGCCGTGCAGTTTGGTTTACACGACACAAGCACATGCAGACACAAAAACTGTTTACATATGGGACTGTTGTAGTTAACAATTGCACAGACAACTTAGTGAATGCCACCAAATGAATGCTTTCATGTGTATGTAGAAAGTAAACATTCGCTCATCATTTTCAATTTTAATTTAATTTTATTTTAAGTTTTCATGTCTGAGAATCTGACGATCAAAAATGTTGATCTGGGATGAGGCTGTGTTGCAACACACATTGGCTCATCTCACATTCACTGGAAATGTACTTTGGTCATGATCATTCTTGCAAGGAGGGTGCGCTCGGGCCGCTACTATCATTGTGCTCGGTAACCCGATAGGGAGTTCGTTTTATTTTAACGTATTTCTGTGCTCTCACAAGAGTCGGCAACCGTTTATTGACATTTTTTTTCTCTTCATAAGAACGGGAGTACGTTCACGCTCGGTCGTGCAAACTGCCGCCGGATACAGATTTGTTTTAAAGTTTTGATTGATATCATTATGTCAGAGTTTAGACCTACGATATCGCATCTCAGCGTACAGTTTGATTAATTAAGTTTGGGTAACGCAAACAACAGGGGTGAACTTACCTGCACGTTGATGGAGAAGTATCCATTTCTGTTTCGAGAACACTTCCACATCGGGACCGCCGGATCCTCTTATCAATGCACCCAGTCGCCCCTGGAAACTTTATTTCGCAGCAGCCCCGCGCGAACGCATTAAAGTGCGCTGCGCCTTGCGGGAGCTTCACCGAGCGGGTGAAAATGGTCCGTGCGAGGAGCCGCGAAACTCGCTCCGCAACCCGGCACACAGTCGGCTGCGGCATGTTCACATGGTTCCCGTAACAACTTGGAACGTCCTGGTACCATAAAAGCTCAAATCAACGAGGAGCTGCAGCATCATTGAGAGCGGCAGGCCCTGAGTACTCGCGCTCCTGGCAGAGACAGCAGAGTGCTCGCCGGTCGCCTTCGTGAAGCGGCACCGCACAGGAAATCCGCGGTCACTGAAGTGTTCCAGCGGGTTCAGGCGTTCTCTGAAACTTCGTCTCGTCACACGTCTCGATTCGCTGTCGCCTGCGTCGTCGTAGAGGATCTCTTCTGCGCTTAAAACGAAGTGCATGAACTCCGCGAAAGACTCGCCGGCCGCCATGACACCCCAAACTCAAGTCGAGGAGCGGCTCGAGGAAGCGACAGAGCTACCTTGAGATTCTCGAGGAAAGAGTCGAGTATTTCCTCGAGTCGAGGAGCGTTTGGAGTGGAGGTCGGTTTATGAAGCGAAAAACCGGCCTCGAGTGGAGTTTCGAGTCGAGTTTGAGTCGAGTTCGAGTCGAGGCCCGTTTATGAATTCGGCTCTTAGATAGACGTACAAGTAGGCACCAATTTAGCACCATGTTTTGCGTCTTTTCGTTCTGGCCGCTTTATTGTAATATTGTCGCGCAAGAGCTTGCTGCCGTTTTTGCCGCCCTGGCGGTTGAAAAACCCTTCGGTCACGATGGCACCCGTGGGACCGCAGCCTTAAGCAGAAGCATTTGCTCAAAACGCCGGTCTGAAAGTCCGCCACGATGCGGGCGTAAGATTAGCGACGCGAAGGAGAACAGCCGTTCTACAGGAGCCGAGGAGCACGTTGGGGTGTTGTATCTAATGAAGGCGCTTCTCGGAGAAGGGTATGAGCGGAGCATATCGAATTCAACTCGAGGATCTTGCAGGTAGCTCAGGAACTCAAGTTTGACTTGATCTTCCTGACAACTGGGGCTCGTGCCGCAGTGGGCTTCAAAAGAAAAGAATGCATCAGCCGATACGTCAGAGGCTGCAGAGGTTGATGGCGCGCACGCCAAAGGACGCGTGGTATGCTTGGTTGCATTTACAAAGTCAATTACAGCTTTTTCTGTGAGTTGCTGGCCATGCTCGCGGACATCTTGAGGTTCTCGTGACAACCACCGCAACTTAAAGTAAGGGTGAAGAACAGCAGCAACAGTCGCTTCATTTGCACTTGGTTTCATTCGCAGAAGCTCGTCAAATCTGCGAATGAACCCAGATGTAACCGCATACAAAAGTGGTCTGCAGTAGACGAAGTCCATACCAGCCTTCTCCTGAAGCTTTGATTTTACGGTAAAAAGCGTTGGCAGCAGCTCCCCGAAGAAGCAATCGGACTGCGCTTGGAGTCGCGTCAGAGCGGAGGCGATGGGCTGCAGGATCTCACAGTACTCGGCAATAAATGCTAAGTCTCTTTCTTGGAATGTCTGCAGATTTAGTCCATCGCAGACATCTCGCAGTTTATCCTTCGAGCGAAGGAGGTCTCTCATGCTGTCATACAATGAATTCCAGCGTGTTACGCATGGCGTCTTCAGAGAATGCCCTAGGATGTCCACAATAACTTCAGACGACTTGGGTCTTCGAACGCAGTTCCATAGAGCCGAAAACTTTGACATGACCGATGTGTTAGCACGTTCAAAGGACGGTGTCGACAAGGCTGCCTCCGCATCTGAAGTTGCCATAAGACTCAGCGTGTGACATGCGCATCGAAGATGACGAGGCAAGTTGATTTCAGCATCGTCCAGGTTGTCCGGTTCGACCATAATTTCAAAGGACAAGTCGGCGGTGGCATCATCTGCCAGTTAAAAAAGGAACACACTTAGCCGAAATACTTAAAACAGCACTCAAGATTACATGTTTGGAAACATTTTACGGTGAATAACACATATTCATAGAAACTAGAAGAAAAACAGTTGTGCAATAATCAAAAACACTCTCCTTTGCATTAGCTCCAGTGGCTTCATCTTCAATTATTTGTATTGCGTATCAAAAGAAGAATTACACTCTCAGAAAAAAAGGTGTATTATTACACCCCTTGTCCCATATAATACACCCCAAAACTTCAATTCGACGTAGAGCGCCCCATAATCGAACAGGCGGCCCCAAAGTTTACGAGGGGCTTGATGGCCGTGTGGTACAACTTATTAAGATAGCTGATGTACGTATTATTGACTACAAAAAAGATTATCGGAGTTTTCTTGGCCGCACTGCAAAAGCTTCATGTTTTCTTTCTTTGGTCTTTGATACGTGCGTTAGCAATTTAATAAGTTATATTGCACCGTTATCAAGCCCCTGGTAAAATTTAGTGCCGTCTGTTCGACTCTAGGGCGCCGTACGTCGAAATGAAATTTTGGGGTGTATTACATGGGACAAAAGGGTGTAAGGTGATACCCTTTTTTTTAGAGTGTATATGTATCACAAAAATTAACCAAGTCAGCTGCACCAGACAAGAGGAAAATTAGAATCGGTGCATAACATGACGGATATTTTTCACACTTCTTGCATTTGTAATCGCACGTTACCCACTTGGGTTTAGGTTATTGAGACAGACGTAAATCAGTCCTTAAAAAATCTTAAAAAATGTTTGATAATAAGTACAGCATTACCCTTACCCTGGTCAGTAATCTCAGAACAAAAGCCGAACTCCCTGAAGGCTTTGGCGAAGTTGCTGGCGTTGTCTGTGACCGTGGCTACGACCTTCTCCCGCGAGATGTCGAAGGACTGCCTAATGTCTTCCAGCATTTCTGCTATCCTGTCGTACGTGTGGCTTCCAGGAAACCTCCTGCAGGCCAGTGCGAGTGACCTCCGAGAAAGGGTGTCAGCATCGATCTAAATAAATATACAAATATTATCATTCATTAGTTACTTAATCATGATTTTCCACAACTTCTACTTTTTAATACAGAATATGTTATAGGAATGGCCTCAGGCACTTCCGGCAACGCCTTCTAGGTAACGAAGGTGCGGAACACGAAAATTGAAATATAAAAGACACCGGCAGCGCTCTGATACGAACCAGCGTCCCTCAGATTATGAATCCGATGTCTTAAACACTGAACTACTAGGGACGTTTTTACGAATCTCTGACCCTCATACTGTAAATCCGATGTCTTAACCACTGTACTACCGCTCTATGAGGAAACCATATGCTTCGATTCACCTTATACGTGGGCGAAGCATAAAATCTACGTGACCTACGCGCTCCACTCCCGCTCGAGCGCTACTTTTGGCAGGGCTTTCTTCCGGAGACGCTGTTTCCAGCAAGCTGATGGAAGCTCCCCAAAATAATGCGTACACATTCTGTGTTACCACTGCCTTTGCCACGGTAGTGAAGGAAAGGGACACATTTGGTTTTATTCAAAGCACAAAGCCCAATGAACCGTGACACCCATGAAGCTACGATGGTGAGTGGACCAGATGTCAGCTGTGGTTGCAACATAGCTTTGACCAGACAACTTCTCTCGCGCGTCATCCAGAAACTTTTCCCATTCCTCATCAATTCGCCGACCTAGGGAGCGTCGCGACATCACACTAGTCCCTGGGCGCAAGCCTAAAATAGAAAAAGAGACAATGTACAATTATAATGCAGTCTGATTTTGCATAGAATTGAAAGCTTACCTGTTACAAGCTGTATGAAGCCTGGATCTTCGACTGTCGATAATGAATGCAACCCATCCACAACGAACTTGACGATCAGATTGTCAACTTTAGGCTGAGTCAGTTGACTCCCGGGAGAGCAAAACAGTTTCGTTTGGCGCATTCTGTCAGCAGGGGCGTCGGCCTTTCTCTTGACTGCTTGTTTTCTCCACCCTTCTTTGTACTCATCGAACCTTCTTAGCTCTTGTGGATGCACGCGCTGAAACAAAACAAGTATCGATTAATTATATAGCCGCCACACAAGTAATATCCCACAAAGCGTACTTCCGTAAGCTATGCAAGTGCACCGTTTTGATACATAAGACAGCACTGAGAAATTAGATACATATAGATACACTCTGTTCGACTCAATGCATTTCTTGGCATGTTACAAGCAAACAAAAAATCTAATTTATGTTGATTCTGCACCTACCTTTAAGTGAAGCTTGAAATTCGAGGTTGACGAGTAGGCGCCACATATGGTCGCTTTACAAAACGAACAGGCAGCCTTTACTCTATCGTCCCTAGATGAAATCACGGTAAAATACTTCCCGTCCAAGATGGCACAGCGAGGAGTATTGTCGTTGTCTGCCATTGCTAGCCCGTCGACGCGGCGGAACAAATAACTTTCAACTCCAAGACTGGGACTGCGTAGTGCGCACCATACAGTCGGAAATATCAAGTGAAGTTCCGCGGAAAAGAAAACCAGGGACAGAGCTCAGCCTGGCCGCCTAGCGTTTTGCAGACGGCGCCCTCCTGTCTGGCTCCTGTAGTGCTCTGGGCGGCCGTGCAACCCGGGTTTGCTATAGACACACACAAAAAAAAAAGGGCAATGCCCGTGCAGAGATTGCGAAACCGCTAGACTTTCTTTCGATCGTGTTTCTTTGTTTGTTGTTTTAGCCGCGGACACAAGATTTGTTTACTTGATGTTGTCTTTTCGGAGGCCTTCTATGCTCTAGCTTCCCCTGAACAAGAGTGAAAGAAAACGCAGCTTCGATTTAGAAGCGCACTTTTGCAAGTATCGGGTATTTTTACAATACACGATACTTTCAAAAAGTATATTCGATACCGATACTTCGATACATGTTTTTCTGGCAAGCGATACCAGATACAAGATACTCAACTGTATCGAAAGATAATATCGAAGATACATGTATCTTCGATACTGCCCAGCTCTGAATACCAGGTATAAGAACATTTGTCGTCTGCGAAGTGTTTCTCGCAAGTGCAAGTCAGCGTTGACTGTAACATCCGCCTCGAGATAAATGCTCTTCTTTCTGTATGGTTTCGTTAGCTCTTCAAAGTGAGGGCTATTCGGACAAAGATGGGGGTGGAATATTGTTTAAATTGTCCTTTCACGCACGGCTGCGCTGTCGCATAGATTCCTTGAACTCAGGTCAGTTCTCTTAGAAACTCGGAGTTACCGGCTGCTGGAAGCATGCCGCGCCTGTTCTGATTCATTCGTATGAAGTTAATGACGAGGCACGCACAGCCTGATCACAACACTGGGTCAAGTCCTATATATAAAAAAACCGAAACGGTACGTCAAAAAGGCCACCGCTTTTATTTTGAGCGTGTCCAACAACAAAGTAAATTTAAAAAAAAAATATTACTATACGCCGCGACACCTTGTTGTGTTTGCGCGATCTGTCGCCGCCGTCAAAGCGGTAGGATCGCAATTCATGTACGTGCGTCAATAAGCCACTTATGTTTTGATTAGCGAAGAGAGTGATCTCCAATCGACTTCCATTTGCGTCGTAAAGCGTCGACTTTTTTAAATTTATTTTTTGGGTGACCGCAGAATGGTAATGAAGCAAATAAAAACAATTTGCGTGACGACTCTTTGTTTTGTTTGCTCTTTAGGTACAATTCAATTTGATATATCTTGAGTCTTTGTGCCAGGAAAGGATCGTTAATATTCCTTCACTCTCTCTCTCCCTCTCTCTGTGCAAGAAAAGTTTATTTAATTTTAAATTTCAGCCCTGAACGTTTCGTTACTGGCCTTTATGAAGCGCCCTGTCCTCCTCCTCTTTATGGCGCTTTCAAACCATACATCTAACATTGCCAACACACTCTTATTGGTTGACCGAGGATTGTCCGGGTTTGATGTTTTAGAGTTCATTGGAAAACAATTATGCCTGTTGTAGGTTAACTACATCATTTTAATAATATAAAGAAGAACTAGAGTACAGCCGTCAGTGTAGATCTCGTTTCAAATATGCGCTCAAGTCAGTGCGCAATAGGGATATGATTATGTCTCATTTGCCCTCATATCTTTCGCTGCCTACTCGCCTTCTCTTGTAAGCATCGGGAAATAAAATTGGCAGAAATTACTGTGAGAGCGCAGGCGAGCTGGGGTGTATATTAACAATTTGGATGAATCGCCCGATACTGGGGCGAAAAAACTAAAAATATCAACCTCGCAAGAGAGATACCTTTTTCTGTCTTTTTCACGGTTAATGTTTCTCGTTTTCTCGACCCAGTCTCCACTAACTCATCACAATGAAAAATTGGCAGGTAAGCAAAGTGAGCTGGGTTCTCAAATTTAAACTTGTTTAAAAAATAACTGCATAATCGTGTTTATTTTGCCGACACCCACGGGGAACCATCGTAGCTATTACATTAGGAACATTTAACATTGCCAAAATGCTCAAATTGGTCGACCAGGGATGTTCTAGTGTCTATTTTTGAGAGGTCCTTAGGAAGTAATTATACCTGTTGTGGGCTAACTACATCATTTTAATAATAATATAAAAAAAACTAGAATACAGCCGTCAATTTCTTTTCGATTATGCGTTCAAGTCAGTACACAATAGGGGCTACGATTGTCTGCCTAATTTTTCCTCAAGTCTTTTGCCGCTTACCCGCTTTCTCTTTTTAACATCGGGAAACAAAATTGGCGGGTAAGCAAAGTGAGCTTATATCTCAAATCTAAACTTGTTTATAAAAAAAATGGTAACTGCATATCCGGGTTTCGTTTGTCGACAGCCATGGGGAACCATCGTAGCTATTACATTAGGGACCTATCGTAGAACGTCAGTGTCGGATTGCGGGCCCCACGGGCGCCAGCTCATTCCGCCCCCAAGCAACGCAAAACTCCTGCAACCTCTCGCGTGTGACCTACGAAAAGTCTCTATTAATGTGACAAGTAAGCGTAGCTGCAATACTCAATTACTCGACAAGATAGAGAAACAATAATTAAACCTGTCCTACGCATAGCTGGCGTTTCATGCTTCGGGCGATATTTCTTGAATCATCTTCCAGGAACCAAATAAACCTTTTCGAAAGACATATATACCTTTCTGTTTAATACGATGCTGTGGCATTTGGATACCTTTTCAATTCGGCACATTACTTTACTAAGCGCGAATCCAGCACGACAAGCGCACCAGCCTCCCGCGTCGTCTGCTCCTCGTGCTTCTAACAAGTATCGGCGCGCCTCGCTAGGGAGAGGAGTGGCGCTGCGTATGCGCGGCGAAACTTCAGCCGCACAGCCCTATTGTAATGCCCACTGGGCGAAGTGGGTAATAAATAAATAAATAAAATAAAAATAACGATAAGAGTTTATGTGTAATAGGTATACCTAAAGTATACATTCTAAACGTTTCTCAATCTATTACAGAACCATTTCAGTAGCGACCAGTTTGAACCACTCGTCTCGAAAAACAATGGAGTGAAAAAACTGAAGAAAGATGCTCTCCCAAGCGTCTTTGATCATCGCCCTCAACCAAAACAGCGCAAACCACCATCGCAGAGGACTGCAACTGTAAATGGTATGTGGAACATTGCATATAAACCATTTTTATTTTCTTCATTAAGATTCATTGCATCTGTTGTACAGTACAAATTTGATGCACAAACAGAGAGATGCCCTACTTTAGGAACTGCAGTTTTATTTATTTTAGTCAGATACTCTTTCCACGTCGACTTAGGCGCACCTACCACTAGCGGTGTCGTCTCTGTTCGTTCTAGGAGTGTCTGTTTTCCCCAGACCCCCCCCCCCCCCCCCCCCCCAGCAAGTTCCGAGCACCGCACCTTCCCCAGGACTGACAGCCGCAGCGACCGCATCCGCTGGTGAGTTTGGCAGTCGGACACTCTTTCCAGGTCGACTGAGGCACACCTACCTGTTGTCTTTGTCCCTCTAGGAGTGCGTGCCCTCCTAAAACCCCTTCACCGAGGTATGAGCAGCACTCCTTCACCAGACCAGACAGTTGCAGCAATTGCAGCCGCTGGTGAGTTGGGCAGTTGGACACTCTTTCCAGATTGACTGAGGCACAGATACCACTACTGCCGTCTCTATTTATTTCAGGGGTGCGTGTTCTTGCATGACCGCCTAGGTAAGGTCAGAGCACCGCACCTTCCCCGGAACAGACAGCCGCAGCGACCGCAGCCACTGGTGAGTTTGGCAGTCGGACACTCTTTCCCGGTTGACTGAGGCACACCTACCATTACTGTTATCTCTATTCATTTTAGGGGTGCATACCCTTCCGAGACCCCCCTCCCCCCTCCCCCTCCCTCCCCCTCCCTCCCCCCCCCCCCCCCCCCCAGCAAGGTCGGAGCACAGCACCTTTCCCAGGGCAGACAGCCGCAGCGACCGCAGCCGCTGGTGAGTTTGGCAGTCGGACACTCTTTCCAGGTTGACAGAGGCACACCTACCTTTAGTGTCGTTTCTATTCATTTTAGGGGTGCGTGTCCTTCGGAGATTCCTCCAACAAGGTCCGAGAACCGTACCTTCCCCAGGACTGACAGCCGCTGGTGAGTTTTGCAGTCGCATCGAATCCAGTTGTCCCATTCAATGCAGTCATGTAAAGGGCATAATACGCTAAGGAAGCGCATCGCATTCAAGTCGCTAGACAGGGGTGGATTAAGTCAGCCCATGTAAACGAGGTCACGTTGCATTTTGGAACAGAGGATTATGGGAAGGAGCTCCTTGCGGGAGCGAGTGAGCAGCTGAGAACATGGCGGCGCAGAGAGCGGTCTCGTGTGGTCGCCTGCAGTTTTCTCCTGAGGAAAAACACAAGCTTTTATTGCCATTACGAGTGAGCGGAATATAGCTGAGCTGCTCGGTGAGGGCGGTCCCCGTCCAAGCCTTGCGAAGTACGACTTGCGCATCCGAGGGAGTCCCTAAAGGCTTCGGTGCAAGCACGAACGACGCCAAGAGCCCGAGCACTGCATGGTAGCACAGAACGAGCAGCTCCCACCTCGGTGTCGTTCGTGGCTGCGCTAGAGCCTTTCAGCCTCGGGGTCCTGTTGGTCCGGTCGGCAAGGCTTGGCGAGACGAAATGCGAGGGTGTCCTCAAAGCGTTTGGAAACAATCTCACGCGCCAGGCCGTGCACACACGTGTTTCCTCTTGTCCAGTGTGGCCTGGCGGTTCAGCCCGGAGCCCATAACGGTTGGGTTTTGATGTTTCTTCCGTCTCGTAACTTCGCGCACAGCACCGAAGACAGCGGGCACAATCTTTACGCTCGCCGAAAGCGGCGAAAGGCCTTTATATGCGATGCACCGGAAAACATGGTCACGTGGTGCGGCTGGTGCCGGAAACGCAACTCTAGCTTTGAGCTTTGACACGGCGTGGCACCACGACGCCACCCCTGCGTAGGGCTTAGTGCGCATTCATGTAAACGTTGCCGCATCGGCTTCATTCGAAGGACAATAGGAGTCGATGCGCTGAAGTCCCATTCATGCAAACGCGGCTATATACTCTTTTCAGCTCAACTAAGGGACCTACCATTAGTGACATCTCTGTTCATTTTAAGGGTGCATGTCCTATGGAGACCCCTCCAGCAAGGTCCGAGCACGACACCTTCCCCAGGACAGGCAGTCACTGGTGAGTTTCATTGTCAGATACTCTTTCCGGGTCGACTGAGGCACACCTACCATTAGTGCCGTCTCTGTTCACTTTAGGGGTGCTTGTCTTTCAAACCCCCCCCCCCCCCCCAATCAAGGTCCAAACGCCGCAGCGACCGCAGCCACTGGTGAGTTTGCGCTCCTGCCCCTATCCTTTTTCTAGATTGACTGAGGCCCACCTACCACTAGTTCTGTCTAACTATTCTAGGAGTGCATGCCCTCCTGTGGCGCCCCCAGCAAGGTCCAAGTGGCACTCTTCAGGAAACACTTCCCTCGGGGCAGACAGCTTTAGCGATTGCAGCCACGGGTGAGTTTGGCAGTCGGACACTCTTTCCAGGTCGACTGAGGCACACATACCATTAGTGTCGTCTCTATTCATTTTAGGGGCGCGTGTCTTTCGAAGACCCCACCAGCAAGATCCAAATGCCGCACCCTCCCCAAGGCAGACAGCTGCAGCGATCGCAGCCGCTGGCGAGTTTGCACTCCTGCCCCCCTACTCCTTGTAGATCGACTGAGGCCCGCCTACCACTAGTTCTGTTTATCTGTTCTAGGAGTGCACACCCTCCTCTGGCGCCCCCAGCAAAGTCCAAGTGGCACTCTTCAGGAAACAGTTCCCTCAAGAAAGACAGCTGCAGCGACCGCAGCCACTGGTGAGTTTGACAGGCGGACACTCTTTCCAGCTCGACTGAGGCACACCTACCTTTAGTGTCGTATCTATTCATTTTAGGGACATGTGCTTTTCTGAGACTCCCCCAGCAAGGTCCGAGCACTGCACCTTCCCAAGGAGAGACAGCCGCTGGTGAGCCTCGCAGTCAGATACTCTTTCCAGGTCTATTGAGGCATACCTACCATTAGTGTTGTCTCTATTAATTTTAGGGACGTGTGTATTTCCGAGACTCCTCCAGCAAGGTCCAAATGCCGCACCCTCCCCAGGTCAAACAGCCGCTGGTGAGCCTCGCAGTCAGATACTCTTTCCAGTTTGGCTGAGGCACACCTGCCATTAGTGTCGTCTCTATTAATTTTAGGGACGTGTGTTTTTCCGAGACTCCTCCAGCAAAGTCCAAATGCCGCACCCTCCCCAGAACAGACAGCCGCTGGTGAGCCTCGCAGTCAGATACTCTTTCCAGTTTGGCTGAGGCACGCCTGCCATTAGTGTCGTCTCTATTAATTTTAGGGACGTGTGTCCTTCCCAGACTCCTCCAGCAAGGTCCAAATGCCGCACCCTCCCCAGGGCAGACAGCCGCAGCGACCGCAGCCGCTGGTGAGTTTCCGTTCCTGCCCTATACTCTTCCTAAATCGACTGAGGACCACCTACCACTAGTTCTGTCCTTTTCTAGGAGCGTGTGCCCTCCTGTGGCGCACCCAGTAAGGTCCAAGTGGCGCTCTTCAAGGAGCAGCTCCCTCAGGGCAGACAGCCGCAACGACTGCAACCGCTGGTTAGATATGCAGTCACATACTCTTTCCAGGTGCACTGGGGCACACCTACCACTTGTGTCTTCTTTGTTCAATTTAGGAGTGCGCGCCCTCCTGCGGCGCTACCAGCCAGGTCCGAGCAGCGCTCCAGAGACACCTGCTTCCCCAGCCTGTCCAGGACAGATTACTACAGCAACAGCAGATGCTGGTAAGTTATAATTTTCAACTGCTATTTATATCCTGGAGGAGTTCAAAGCCAGTTACATACTTTTGCTTACAGTTGAGCCTATTGTTCAACCATTAGCCACCTAACAAAACTAATAAATGTGTTGTTTTTTTTCGTTTAAGGCACATCGTCCAATTTTAGCATCAGACCGTACCATCAGGAGATCAGTATCTCCGCTACACTAAAGAAAAACGAAGAGCTAGAAAAACAACTAAATTCAGTGAAACAAAAACTGACATTGGCACAACATCACAAGTATCGGTTGCAACGCGAAAATAGCAATATGAATCTGGACTTAAGCGCTTTCTCGCTGCAGACCAAGTCAAGAGTCTAGAAAAGTCCACAATGAAGGGGGCTGCGTGGAGAAAGGGCACTCTCGAGAAAGGTCTTAAGATTCGTCTCTCTTGTCGCCAGCGTGGTTTTAACATGGTACGGGAATTGGGGCAGCCGCTGCCTGCAGAACGGATACTTCAGCGGCATCTGCAAGACTTCAAGTTCGTGCCAGGCATATTGCACGAGCTGATGGATTCATCAGCGTTCAAGGTGAGTCACACTTGCAGCATATAAAACTCATGCATCCTTCTCTTCGATGTGCATCTGAAGTCGATCCCTGCAGACACCTCTCTTCTGTGAGCGCAATGTTCAGTCCCTTGCGGTTCGTATTATTCAGTAACTATGCGCCACCAGCTCGTGTGTGCAATAACGTTTCAGTAAAACAAAGGGATTACAATTCAACAAGCCTTCATCACTCAAGAGTGGTGAACGCAACAAGAGCATGTACAAATTTATTTCGTCATTTTTTTGTGCAGGCAAGGGGTTATGCCTGCACAAAAAATGATCATTTAGATGCCACCATTTGTTTTTTAGTAATTTCTTAAACTTTGAATAGGCGTATGTTACGAAACGTAAAACTGAATACATATATCCATAAAGCTACCTGTACATTTATGAAGTACTAAGAAAACATTTTATGGCATATGTGGTGTGTTAATGTATCATGTATACTCTCTTTTTTAACTCTGATCCTATTAACTATATACTTAGCATGTGTTCTACTTGTGCATTATCCTGCTCTTGCCCTTAATTGGGATGGCAGTATTATGAGAGAAAGGAATAAATAAATTTACGGTGACTGTTATCTATTCAAAAAGTTGTTTATTCATTTCTTTTACTTACCCTCAAGCGCCAAAGCGTTGTAGAGGGAACAAGTACATCAAACACAAATAAAAATAAATAAAAAATAAAAGATTCCATGAGAAATGGAAACATCAAAGGTGCATTCTGATTGGCAAAAGCTGACATCTGCTACAAACAAAATCAACAAAATCAAATGACTCATGCTGGCTCATCACACAGAAATCTAAACAGAGATTGGCAAAAAAGTAAATAATTAGGTACATGCTCCGTGTCACCAGATGACTTCAGTACAGGGGAGGGGAGAAACGGCAAGCACTGGGAAGGCTGGGGACCAAGGAGAGAAACCACCTCTCCTCTCTAACGTTTCTAGTGCCCTCGCTTTCTCCCCTCGCCCTCCATTGCCTTCCTCCCGACCCGCCTTCCTTGTGCTCGCCCTTTTTCTCTTTGCCTGGCGTTGCCTTTGCCTGCATTGCACACAATTACAGGCGTTTGATGTATGCGGGATGAATGAATAAGAAGGGTGTTTGTTTGGCAATGTGTTAATAAAACTTTATTCTGATGGTCTACACAGGGAGAGTGATAAGTATGAAGCGTAAATAAATGGCCTCGCAACTACTGATGATGATACACTTTATGGAACAGGCAAAGTCGAAAAAAACTTTCTACGCTTTGACAAACAGGGTAAGAACAAAATGGACTTCGTTGATTATATGCTGGCTGTTTGATTATAATTGGACAAAATAAAACGAACGGCATAATTTTGAACTAGTTCAAGAGCTCCATTTAGAATGGCGTGGTTAAGATCTCAAATAGAAGCTGCATATTTTAATTTAGATCGTACAAGAGTGTTATTAAGAAGTTATAACTTAATTAAGGCCGTCTTGAAGTTCCGTCATACATACATATCTTAAAAGCTCGTTCACAGTGTACACTTGTAACCGAGTACGACCGAGAGGGACAAGACCGGTTTCTAAGCCTCTTGCGACGTCTTAGGACCGGATGCGACGCTGGTCCTAAGACGTCGTAAGATGCTTAAAAACCGGTCTTGTCTCTCTCGGTCGTACTCGGTTACAAGTGTGTGAACGAGCCTTAACATGTTAGCATTGGCGATTATTATGTCTATAAGGTTTCCACGTAAAAGTCAATGATATAGTAACACCAGGATAATGGTACAAGTTTACGGATTCAAGTTGAATGTTGGTCAATGTATATGCTGCAGGGTCTTGCCGTGAAACCCGCATTCATTTGCACTTGCTAGGGTTTAGTTGCATGCGCCATTTTTTGCCCCAAAGAGTAATATATCAATCGAGCCAAAGCAAGGTTTCCCAAGGAAGGTTTTTTCTTTGGAACCCTCTGCCTTCACTAAAGTGAGCAAGTGCATCACGAAGTTTTTTTTAAGAGATTAGCATGATGAACCCCAAGGAGCGGTATGCTACATTCATAATCGACGAGATGCAACTGGCCCCCGGCCTCGTCTACGACGCCTCCAGTGGCACAGTGCTTGGAAGGCCAATGCTTGCCCTAGCCGACGGGACCATTCATCATCACTGCCGTGCCACACATGGCTTAGTCTGTATGTTGGGGGGCCTGTCTACTCGTCCCAATTAAAAATACCCATTGAGACCAATTGGAATTCTAACTGGTACCAATTGGAACCAGTGGAGTCCAACTGGTATTAAGCCAACCATCTGCTTATAGCAATTGGAATTATGATTTCCAATTGGTATTGAGGCCAACTGGTACTGTTCCAGTTGGGATGCACTTTTCCTGTTGGTTATCCCAGCTGGAATTATGCCTTCCAATTGGTATTGAGGCCAACTGGTATTTTTCCAGTTCGGATGTTGGTTTCCCAATGGTTATCTCAGCTGGAGTTATGCATTCCAATTGGTATTGAGGCCAGCTGGTATTTTTCCAGTCGGAATGCAGTTTTTCAATTGGTTATCCCAGCTGGAATTATGCCTTCCAGTTGGTATTGAGGCCAAATAGTATTGTTCTAGTTGGTCTACATCTTTCCAATTGAATATTCAATCGGAATTACACTTCCTAATTGGCAACAGATAAAGCAATTGGTCAGTTCAATTTGAATATACAGTATATACTTGGAAGCTCATCCACTACTCAGTCCATTCGGAAAAAGGTGTCTATTTTGCACTTTGATCATTCAAATTGCAATACATATGTGCTATATAGTTTCACTTGATCAACCAATTGGTAATAACCTGGTCAGTTATTGAGACTGCATTTACCTATTTTACTTTTTTAATTGAGAGTATCATCCTAATTGAGTATCCTTATATAGTGGCATTAGACTGATCAATTTATCTCGGAACTTTCCTAGTGCTTCCCCTTTCACCCCTTGTTCTTAGCCTGTAACCAAATATAGTGAGGTCATACGAGAATCTCGGCATGCAACTATGCAATTTAGACACGAGGCAAGAAACATGCGTTTTCATAGCAATCACTGTCCTTTAAATCAGTCCTACAGCAGCGCAGTGAGCACACAACTCTGTAAAACACAATCCTAGTTGCCGAGTGGATTAGATAGCCAGCACTGGCAATTTAAGTATAAAAATAATGGCAACGGGCTGAAAGAAAAAAATACATTATCTCATGGTCAAAAATTAAGTATAGACATACCAGTTGTTTATATCACAAGTTTATACAGGCATAAATATATACAGATGTACACAATCTGGAATGAAACAAGATGTAAATAAAACAATAAAAAATTGCCGAATATATGGTAATATACAATCAAAGTGAGTCAAATAAGCCATAAGTTCTGAGTGCACAAATCACAAACACAATTCCTAACACAATTTCGACACATACAAGGGCACTGTTAAATAATTTATATGTGCTATAAGAAAGAGGGAAAAATCAAGCAAAAAGTCAAAGATCAAAGGTTGAAATACCTTAAGATTGACCAGTGGAAGAAGTTCATGGAAATAATGCATGTTAAATTATTGCTATGTGGTATGTTAACAACGTTTTGCAGAAATGTGAAATGTCACTGAATATATTCAGGCTAGACAACACGCTTCTATTGAATGAAGTTCGCAAACGAGACTTTGACACACACTAGGAATTGAAAATGGAATACATGGAATTTAAAAACAATTGTAAGCCTCACAGAAGCTGTCTTTTGTATTTGAAACAGTCGATCTCTATGAGGACTAGTTGAACTGTGTGGAATTCCCACCCCCGCTTATTTTGATCTCAAATAATGTACCATGTGCGTTCGTGTATACTCTGTTTCAAGCATGTTAAATAACCCAGGCAAGCAAGTCTACTGCACAGAACAAACCAGTGTTGCCATGCTACGGTAAACAAGAAAAAAGATGGCATCATTTGCCAAATGGACATGACATAAGATGAAAAATTTTCTTTTCTGAATTGCCCCGAAGGGTACAAATTATGACATTTAAGAATCCCCTTTGTATGTAACGGATTGAAGATATTCATATAGTGATGAGTTTTAAATGTTTTACTGCATAATGCATGTCATATTAATAGTTCACAATGATTGTATGAACAACTTAGAAATGTTTCTTGAGATCACGTAAGCGGCATCATGCTATGATGCATCCACGTATACACTTTCCTAAGCTGTGGATGCCACGATGGCACACAGTTCTATGGAAAAGGCCTTTTCTGATTACAGTAATGAAAGTAATGCAACTTCTATTAAGGCCTTTTAAAAAGCTAATATGTGGAGTGATGTAGCCCGTTTATGGTCTTTGATCGAGCATGAATCGAAGGAAGATTTAAAACAGTACGAACAAGCAATCACCATCTTTTCACATCTCAATCTTTTTTGGCTGAATGGATGGCATCAAAATAACTATACTCCGCGACAACTTTTCTTGGCAATGCAGTGGAAGGAACAGCCCCGCGTCCCCTCTCCCATTTTGAGTGTGCGCGGGCTCTCCTCCTCTCCCCGGAAATGGGGGAGGAGGAGAGCCTGCGTACACTCAAAATGGGAGAGGGGACGCGGGCCTGTACCTTCCCCTGCATTGCCAAGAAAAGTTGTCGCGGAGTATAGCAGCACAGTGGGTTCCAAGAGACGCCAACCTAAACACCGAAATTTTACCTTCTACTGGAAGGTGAACGAGCTGCGATAAAGGAAATAAGTGACAGTTCCTCTCCTAAAGGGGCGATGCAACGATTTTTGTACTTTGCACAAATACCACTAAGAAACGGATCCCTGACGTTAATGACCTGTGAAACACCCTTCTGTATTTCACCACACGCAATCGAAGGCGCAGAAAAATTTAAAGAACGAGCAGCGTTAACCCCTTTAACTCGCAGGCAGAACAAGCGGCCACGTGATCTGGAGCCGATTATATGCCGCCAATGTTGATCATAGCCTCACGCTGGGTTTGGCAAGGCACAAGACACTCGCAAATTCCAGACATTGTTATGGTTTGGCTATTGCCGTCACTGCAGCGATTGGACACGAGCCACTACCCGAATGCCCCTTGAGCTATCGATTATCACGAGCCCATATCGAGTGCTTACGAAATGCTTAAGTCCAAACTATGAGCCGCATTCAAATGGCGCCACTGGGCGGTACTGGGACCGCCCAGCTCTGTCATCAAATTTTGCAAACAAAAGATTGAATGAAAACGTTCACTTTCTCTTTGAAATTACACCACAACAAAAACATTTTCTTGGCCAGTGGCATTGTGCGCGAGTATCCTTGAGTCCCACTAGTGCCAGTAAGCTCCTGTAAAGTGAAAAACATTCAAATTGAATATCATTGCACTGCCCCTCTAATATCTGCTGGCAGTAAATGAAATTTCACGCTGCCATCTATGCAAGAGAAATGTGTGTAATGGCATATATGTATATAGTGTATAAAAAAAGATTCGAGAGAAAAACCTGCAAGCAGGTCAGTTGACTTGGAAACCATCCACGTCATAACTTTCAACTTTTTCGTAAATGTTTCCCTGGGTAAACAAAAAAAATGGAGGTCACCAGCAGGGGAGGGGCTTATGGGACTTCAGTCCCCCCGGCCCCAAAATTAAGCCGACCCTATAATATACCATAGCCTCCTCTATACTGACAAAGCCTGGCAGATCGACACGAGACGCGGCTGCCGAAAGTGAAAAGGCAGAACGGCAGACAACGAACGAGAGGAGAGGCACGTAATGGGCGCCCAGCAGCAGCAAGGCGCCGAAACACACTTATCCCGAGCAATGAAATCTTCCCTCGTACTCCTGGCGTTTCCACTTCTTGTCTAATTAAGAATTTAAAAAATTGAGACAAGAATTAAAACCCTTGAGACTACCGCTTCTTTTCTCGTCGGTTTTGAAAACCGTGTTTTGGGTCCTCGCTGCTGCAAAAGCTGTGCGCCGACTACAGGCTCCCCAGGAAACGCTCTGTGCTACCATATCCTCGCATTCCAAATCTGCGAACGGGCACTCTATGGCACCGTCGTCGAACTGCCAGGCTTTGTGAGTTAAGAGGAGGCTATAAATATACAGGTGCATTTCGACCCTCCCCCCCTCTCCCACTCTCCGCACCCAAAGTTATGGACATCCCAGCCACCTCAGCCACCCCCGAAAAATATTCCTGGCTACGCCACTGGTTACCAGCAAATCGGGGCGTCTACCAACCTGGAAAACCTAAAATTCTTAGAGAATTTAGGCCAACTGGGAAAGCCAAGAAATTATCAGAGAAATGGCCAGTAAAAGTGGCAAAGCAATGCAGAACAAAGCACGATAGTTGTGCATCAGCCCGGCCATGCTGAATAATATAGCCGAAATGTGACCCTACAAACCAGAAACGGTCAGGGAATTTTAACAAAGCAATCAAGGAAAAACCTGAAAAGGTCAGAGAATTTGAAATCAGTAATTTGGTAGACACCCTGCAATGTAATTCATTGACAGTAGTAACTGAGGGAATATTCTTTGTCAAGAGGCTGACAGGGCATGCATAAAACTACCTATCTAGTCTTATTCAAGGAGACTTTCGATTTGGGGTGTATCGCCGAAAACATGAAAACTTAATTACAAAGGAATGACAAAAAAGTGAAATCTTCTCAGCTACACAGCGGAGTCCATGTACCGATTCATTTTGAAACACAGCCAAGCTGCATATGATCTGCAGATGGCTTACACTAGACTAAAGTCCATTGCAGATTGAGAATAGCAGGAAGTGGGGAAAGGACACCAGCACTCCTCATCAGGATTGGTGGTTTGCTCCTCTCCAGCATTCACTCCGCGGATGTAGAAAAAGGAAGAAAGACCGCCCTTGTTACTCTTAACCTGTAACAGACTATTAGCGAATCCAGATCAGCAAACGGCACCACGCAACCTAAAAACCAACCTTATCGTTGAGGGTCTCGCGCTAGCTCGCATTTTAGCATCAAAATGTTTGGTCCCGTGGCGGGCAATGTTGAGGGCATAAAAGCACATGAAGTCGCAAATAGGTATCCTACGAGATTTCAGTTACATGTTAAACTTCCCTAAACGGTCTACGGCGGTTCATGTCTCATTGGCCCTCAAATGGAGTGCATGAAAGTATTCCCTTATAGATTCGGACGGGATTTAGCACACTGGTGTAACACAATGGTAAAAGCTTTTAGCAAAATTGTGAAAAGGTTCGCTCTCCCGAGCAGGGTGTCGAACCGGAACCGAACCGAACCGAAAACCGGAACAGAACCGTTATTTTTAGCCGAACCGGAACTGAACCGAACCGAAATCTTCGCCGCCATCTTGGAACTGAACCGGAACCGAACCGAAAAAAAATATAACGGTAACCGGTTCAAAACGGTTCAAGGTAATATTTATTTTCTTTTTTCTTTTTTGTTAGTATCACAAAATGAACATGGGAATAAAAAATTGGCGGCTGTATTTATATGTATTGATCAAATCGTCATATACAGAATTGCAATGAATGGTAACTTGTAGGTTTTCGTGGCACCTTTGTATTGGCACTATGATCAACCATGTGTCACGTGGTCACGATGACGTCATGGTGTCACTACACGTTGTCAAGTAATGTCACGTGGCCTCGTGACGTCACGTGATTCACTGCGTCAACTTGATTTAATTTAAGGAAGTCATTAGATGTATTAACCTTGTTGACAGTATGACGTAACATGACATAACGATTTTGCACCGAGAGTCACGTGACACCATGACGTAAGCAATTTTCATAACCCCTACTCGAGTGCTCGGGCTCATGACAATCAGCATCGCCAAACATTCGGGTAACGGCTCATGTCAATTAAATATGATAATTAGTAGCCCAACTCTAACAATATCTGAAGCTCAGCACAAGCTTTTGCTTTCCAAACCCTATCCGCCTAGGGCATGACTGTGATGAACACTGGCGGCATATAATTAGCGTCAGATCACGTGGCCGCTTGTTAAATTGCGAGTTGGGGAGATATCGACAGCTGTATTTGTCCTTTATTTTTTCTGCATCTGTTATTAAAGAAAACTAATGAATGTCTCCGCAAGCTACCGACGTCAGGGGTTATTTCTTAACACTATTTATTGAAAGTACAAAAAAAAAAGTTGCAAGACCAATTTTACAATATTGAGGCACCGAAACATTTTTTCGTTCTTGCTAAACTGCATCTGAAAGATGTCTCTGAGAATAGAAGTTCTTAAATGACTAAATGCGACTTAATATTATGACGTCACGTAGAACACGTGTTTACGGAAGGAATACATAAAAAAAGAGATATTTTAGTGAACTCAGAGGAACAGCCGAACGTTGGCAGTCGCTGTAAGTCTCACACGAGCCTCGCTTTCAAGTTATTGCCTAAGTTTCGACCCCCTCTGAATTTTGCTGAAATTAGCTATAAAAATATTTGTATAAATTACTAAATACTACTCAGGGTCACTCTCTAACGTTAATAACTGATTGAACTTGGCTTTGCTCTTTTTTTCTAGGCAATGGCAATCGCCAAAAAATTAAAGAAATATGAGCATCGTTCATCCCCTCAACTCGGAGCCAGAAGCGGCCATGTGGCCTGGTGCCTGTCTTATGCCGCCAACGTTAATCATACCCCCGCGCTGGGGTTTTAAAGGAAGAAAACGCGTGCTGGAGCTCCAGGTATTGTTAGAGTTCAATTATTCTCATCAACGCAGTGATGAGAATAGTCGAACTTCGGTAGTGGCACACACAGTGATGAGAATAGTCGAACTTGGGTAGTTGCACACGCAGTGATGAGAATAGTCGAACTTGGGTAGTGTCCGCCGAGGCATTGATTGTTACGATCCGATGTACGGTGCTCACGCAGTTCTCCTGTCCAATCTATGAGCCGCGCTCGACTGTCGATAGGCGGGTGGTTTTGATCCCACAATTACGATATCAATATTCGGGAAGGCCAGATTAAAAGAAATCCGGAGGGCAAGTTTGTCTGCTTCTTGCACAGGGGGTAGCGGTGACGTCAGAACGCCAAACCCTGATTGGCTGATCGCGACCCCCTATCTGAGCTTCGTCTGCTCCTTCGAAACGTCGTCTGCTCGCAACGTCGTCTGCGTCTGTCTTGCCTTTCCTGCGACTTTCGGAAGTGCAGAGGCCAGAATCACGAAACGATCTTATGTCTAGAATGTGCATAAGACAAAACTTAAGAACAAATTCGTATTCACGAAACGAAATTTTCGTACGTTTTGCGCAGGTTACGACGAAATCCTACGACAGCTCCGAAGCTGTCTTACGTACTTCTTACGATCAAATCAGCATGGCCGACAGCGTCGCGGTCGCGACGACCCACGGACGTTTATTTTTCTACGTGCGCTTCTCACGCGTCCCGACTTCAAGCAGCAAGAAAAAAGTAAAAAGTACTTGAAACAGACCACGACGAACAAGAACGCTGAACCCACAACCCTCCAGGAAAGCCTCCAACGGCCACGATTCCACTGAACGCGACCAAGCGAGCTCGGCCAATACTGGCTCGACAGTTAGGCCTAGCGGGCACTCCGCGACTCGGCGACCGTCTGCGCACGACCGGCTGGCGTGCTGAATGGAATATGCCCGCGCGACCCTTGTGCACCCTTCTCGTATTATACTTTGATCGCTGACCTCAATTTTAGATTAAGAGGTCAATTTCTTCCTCTTGTTATCTCCTTGTTTCCCGAGGCCACGGTGACTCTCGCCAGTGAAAAAGCGGTGAATCTCCGACAGACGCAGGAAAGGTAAAGCAGCCATCGCTTTGACTAGCAGACGTAAAGCAAACGACGTTAACTGCGCCACCTCGCCGACGCAGTTAAAGAGTGAGGGGTCTCGCCGTACACGAAAGGAGGGAAAAAGTATTTGGGAGGGAACGCTCGCTCTCGGTTCTTAGCAAACAAACCTCGGCGCCTCGGGACACGTCGCCAGTGAGTCCTTTAATTTCCCTCCTTGATGCGCGTCTGCTAGTTGTTAGACAAAAACAACGTACCGCTCGAGTTATTTCGTCTGCCCTCTTTGAAAGGCAAAGTCGAGCTCGCTCGTAAAGACCTGCACTTTCTAAAGTCGCAGGAAAGGTAAGACAGACGCAGACGACGTTGCGAGCAGACGACAGTGCAAAGGAGCAGACGACGGTTAGATAGGGGGTCGCGATCAGCCAATCAGGGCTCGGCGTACTGACGTCATCACTACTTCCTTTCTCATGCGCAGAAGACGAAAATGAGCCCACTTGCGAGGCGTATAGTCTCGTTTAATACTCGCCATTTCACCGCGACAAAAAAGCTTCTGAGTCAGTGGCGGCCTATGCGAGTACACTTGAGCCAGAAGACCAGTACGCCTCGGAAAAATCATGAACATTCGAACCCCATATCGTTTCATGACCCCTTTAAACTTCACGGGGTGTAAAATAAAAGCAATGAAGGGTTGCGGTTAACAAGTGTTGAATAAAATTGTCGAATTAACAGACACAAAACGAAGGAGGCAATCCCTCAGGAATACTTTCAGCCTTTCCACTCTGGTGAGGAAGGAAGACCAGAAAAGCTGTACTATGGTGGGAATGAAGTAATGGCCGGCCGCAAGTCGGCAAGTCAGAGTGGAAAGGCTGGAATGGTTGCCGCCATCTATGAGCGACGTCGGCAACCAGGCAACCGGCAAGCCGGTTGTCTGGTTGCCGTCCTCATTTATAGATGGCGGTAGCTCTCCAGAGTTTAGTGTCATCATTTGTTTTCTGCCGGACACGACACTGGGGAAACTATATCCCTTAACAGCACCGCTGTATAAAGGAGTGTGTCTGTGTGTGTGGGGGGGCGGGGGGGGGGGGAGGGGAGGGGAGTTTTAAAAACATTTTGTGTTGTAAAGGTTCCTCTTCCCTGCATCTTTGGCGCAGACCAAAAAGCGTGACCCCGGAAACAACTTTGTTTGCAAAAACGCTCTTGCCAAAAAGCACGTTTTCGTCGTGCCAGACGCTCGGGCCGTTCCTCGCGACGATGCACTAAAAATAATAATACGTGCCTTTCAAATACTTGGCTTTCACTGAGCTTGAACCTCCTGCAGCGTGCCTCTTGCACCGTCGAATTCGATTTTCTCAGCAAGAAGAAATCAGAATGACCACCAGCCTATAGTGTGATGACGTCACGTGCACACTATGCTAAACAGTTCAGGTTTGGGGTGAACTGTGATGTTCGCAAACTAGCAATACATGTCCTAATTGTAAAGTTGTGCAGTATTTATAGCAGTCTCGCGATGAGATATCGCAGCCTTGAGAAATGTTAGAGCGCGTGACTACTCTAGCATAGTGTCGTAAAGTGGGGGCCCAAAACGAGTGCAGGTAAAACCGGATATAACATTAGCCTCCCGAGGCAGTATTGCGCGAAGTTTCGAGCTCACACAAGCTGATGAAATATAATTTATACTACGATTTTAAGAATCTTTGTCTGTCTTTCGCACTATTTATGTAAAATCACGAATTTCCTTTCGTGCATCTTTACGCATTTCTGTTTGCAGTCAGGCGTTCTGCAAGGGATTATTTGGGAAAATAACATTAATTATCTCTCTCTTTTTGAACATTTCGTGTATTTGACTTCCAATCCATCATGTGAGCACAGAGTCTTTTTGAGCGTACCCTGCAACCCGATGTTTCACACTGCCAATCAGCAAACAGAAAAACACTTTTACACAGACTCTACAGCTCGTGTAGTTTCGAGTGTCGTCCTTCCGCGTCGGTCTCAAGCGGTTATGTGAACTTTGTAAAGTAAAATTTATTGATAAATATAAAATATATTTAATTACTAACTGAATAATTCACAACATAAATAGAGGGCCGACCACCCTAAAGCAATGCCCCCCAAAATATTTGAAAGGTGTTCTGTCAATCTTTTCCGGCGTTTTTATCCCGGACAGGCACGTTGTAAGTGATATGGGGCGGCCTTACATTTCTCATTTTGAAGCTAATTTAATTAACTATGTGTTCCTCACACATATTGTCACAGGTGGTGACCAAAAGAACAATAAATACACAGAAAGAAATAAACGTTTAATGTGGCGAACTTGTGCCAAAAATAAAAGGGTACAAAAGAAAACAGCAGAGCGTCGCGGGCGTCGATGTCGGCGAAACCGCAGGATCGAGCGCAGAGGCGAAAACTGACTCCGCTCGCCTTGCGGAATCCCTATAGGCAGCCGGCAACGGCCAGGCGGCGCCAGCAGGGTGAGAGCGCACGGTTATATCCTGTCTCGTTGTAACTTGGCAAACGGCGAACGATAAGCCCCACATTGCGTGCCGAAGGCTTCGAAATCCGCGACGTATACGAGCGCAACGCACACATGTTGGAGCATGACGCAGCGAAAGGCCTGATACTACTTCGGAGTTGAGGCGCGCTCCGGTGATACGCAGTCACGTTCCGATTGGCCCGCCAGGGCTGTAGCTTCCGCTCTGCTGGCACGTTACGCGATCACGGCTTCCTGGGATACCCAGTATTTCTTGCTTCAGACGCTAGGCTCAGCGGCGCCACCAGAGTCATAGCTCCCGTTTGAACAATGCAGCAGCCGCTCCTAGGGGTACCCAATATTTCTTGCTTCAGTCGCTAGATGGCGCCAAACCAAACAGCATTGCAGGTTGCCTATGTACCCTCGTGGGTTTGTGGATCGTTCGGCGTAGAAGGTTCGGTGTGTAGAACATTCCAACCTCGAATCAGCAAGACGGTTCTCGAATTCACTAGAACATCAAATTACACTGTCAACAAAAATGTGTAGTTGCGGCCAGGAATCGAACCCTGGCCTTCTGCGTGGGAGGCAAGCGCGATAACCGTTAGGCCACTCGCGCGCTGCCTACTTGGCCAGCTGCGCGCGCGGCATTACTCCCCCCTTTAAAAAGTGCATCGTCCCGATGCAACCCAAAAACAAAACGAAGCAAATAAAACAGAACGGTAAACTAAAGGGTCATTGGGAACACATAAGGTCCACAGTCCTATCGAGCGTAGTACGGCTTCAGTCGCACGACGTGGACGACCTCAGGTCGTGGTGGGCGGGGTGACAATGTTCGTGTTCCGTCGGGCATCACCTCGTAGTTCAGCTCGCCGAGGCGACGAAGCACCTTGTATGGTCCAAAGTACCGTTTCAGCAGTTTCTCACTGAGGCCGCGGCGACGGATGGGCGTCCACACCCACACCCTGTCTCCGGGCTGGAAGCGAACGTCCCTGCGACGAAGGTTGTAGCGGCCCGCGTCGACGCGTTGCTGGTCTTGAATTATGAGTCGGGCGAGCTGGCGGACTTCTTCGGCGCGTTGAGCAACCACCTGGGCGTCGTCGCTCTCATTGTCAGATGGCTCATGGGGCAGCATTGCGTCCAGCATGGTCGTTACCTTCCGACCATGTACCAGCTGGAAAGGTGTGAATCCAGTGGTCTCTTGAACCGCCGTATTGTAGGCGAACGTGACGTAGGGCAACACCTCGTCCCACGTCTTGTGCTCAACGTCGACGTACATAGAGATCATGTCGGCGATTGTCTTGTTGAGTCGCTCCGTCAGCCCTTTGGTCTGCGGGTGGTATGCGGTGGTACGACGGTGGCTGGTGTGACTGAGCCGGAGAATTTCTTGGGTCAGCTGTGCCATGAACGACGATCCGCGATCTGTAATCAGAACTTCGGGAGCGCCGTGCCGGAGGACAATGGAATCGAGGAAAAACTTGGCGACTTCAACCGCAGTCCCCGAAGGAAGGGCTTTTGTTTCTGCGTACCGCGTGAGATAATCTGTGGCGACGATTATCCAACGGTTTCCCAGGGTCGACGGCGGAAAAGGACCAAATAGATCCATCCCGATCAGCTGGAACGGTGCAGTTGGCGGAGGAATTGGCTGCAGGAGACCTCCCGGCTTCGTCGGCGGTTTCTTGCGTCGCTGACACTCGTGGCAGGATCGGGTGTAGTGGTGGACGGTTTTGGGGAGCTTGGGCCAGTAATACTTTTCACGAATACCGGCCAATGTCCTGCTGTATCCAAGGTGTCCGGACGTCGGGTCGTCGTGACATGCTTGAAAGTTGCTGGCGGACTTTCCCCTACTTGGCCTACTGCCTACTTGGCCAGCTGCGCGCGCGGCAATATAACTTCTCAAACATACAGAAGTCTGTTGTTACCTCTTTTATGTGGTGAACATTACTTTCATGTGTCTGTCGGCTGGACAAATCCAAAGCAAACAGGGGCGCGCGGCGGAACTATGACGATTAAGCATGCAAACCGTCAGAAAGTGTACGATTAAGTAGCTGCCATGTCGAGTAGAACCTGAAATACTACTTCGATTTACTTAACAAAAAAGAACCTTGAAGGACGCTTAAGCTTCGCCTTCGCGATAGCGTCAACGAGCCTCGTTTGAATCGCATTCTCATTTGCCGCTCAAGCGTGCCTCGCGTGGCCTAGTGAAAAGCGTCTGACTCGCAACTAAAGGGTTCTGGGTTCGAATCCCGCCTAAAATTCCTAATTTTTTTTTTTCTTTAAGGCAAAGGAATCACTTTCGAAATTGAAATCATTTGAAACATACGGCGACCTTTAATTCGCATTACATGTCATGTTTTAATCACTCTCATTCCACGCGTGATGTCACTATCACGTAAGCATTGTGGGTTGTTTGAAATTCTTGCGCAATGGTATGTAGCTCTGACGTCATGAACCTATCGACCAATCAGGATTTTTCAGTCACGCCACCGACATCGGCTTTTGTGCGACATGAGCTCATTAACGCTATCGTGTTAAAATCATCAATTAGCAAGGCTGATGCTCATTTGCAAATTAAACTGTCCGGCATCTTGTCAACAACTAACCTCAACAGCCAGGCTATGCCAGCTTATTCTGTATAAGAAAATGTTCAGTTGGGAAAGCGCTATTTTGGGCCAGATTCGATCTGAGTGCGAACGTGCGTATATATTAGAGTGAACAATTGCAATTACTCCTTGCTCCATGATTAGTCGCAAGCGTGCGGTGCTGAGTGTAAACAATGTTTGGTTAGAACAACAGGCATTTGGATTGCCGCTCGGTGTTTCTATAAAAAATAGTCTGAAAGGAATTATCCTAAAACTTTTGTTACATTTTGAAATTGTCATTGCTTTTAGCTCAGTTGGGTCGTTATCATATGTGTATTTCGTAAACCTTATTTCATGATATATATGGCCACGAGGCGCTCACTTGATAATTTTATGAGGTGTAATTAATTCCTCAGTTCAAGGACACGATTTCACTTCTAATACTGCGACACAAAGTTGTACCGATCACGGGTATTTCAGACGACCTACCACACTTCGTGACAAAATTTTTTACCGTGTAAATAGATCAGCTTGAACTGTAGAATTTTACTTAAACACGAAGAAAGTACAAGGAATTACAGTAGAGTTCTAAATTAAAGGCTGATCTATTTACAGGTATGTACCAACAAGCTCAACTCTTTAATCTTGTACTTAGGTAAAATATATTTTACTGGTAAACAAAGGGATGTTGAGTCGTATGAACACGACGTTATGTATGTTAATGTAGATCTTCTTCTACTCTTGCGTCGAAATTAAATAACCGAATTTAATATTTTTGGTACCTAAAAACAAATTTAAATTGCACGGACGGTCGAAGAAACTATAAAGTTAATCGTCTCACGGCGTAAATAGTGCATATTGCCAGAACAAAGCGGAAAATATATTCTTAATTTAGCGGTTCAAACCGGTTCGAACCGGTTCAAACCGGTTTGAACCGTTATTTTTTGTTCCCCGGAACTGAAACGGAACCGAACCGAAAGCCGTGAACCCGAACCGGAACCGAACCGATAAAAATTTCGGTTCGACACCCTGCTCCCGAGTGAAATAGAAAAAATGAATTAAATTTCGGGCAATCCTTCGCATGTAAACAAGTAATATTTTGGTCTATTGCGGCATTTGTTTGTTTAAATGAGTTAATATATAAGCCAACTGTATTTGCTTTCTCTTCCAACAGTTTAGCCAATTTGTGCGGTCACTTCCAAGTGCGAACAAAACATTGTGAATCCCCTGTACATTAATACAGTCTTTCACTGGGGCATGCCAAATGCCCCTTTTTGGTGTGACAAATAAGCCCACAGTCACATTTCCCAATCTTACGAGTGAAAACGGCAAGCTTAAAATGTAAGTTCACTGGGCACTGGTGCAATGTAGGTTATGTCTCCCAAGGACATGTAAACCGCCGGGCTGATTGTTCCTGACAATGGTACAATCAGACAACTTTGCTCATGCCGACGAACTTTGAAAAGCGTTCCCTTTGACTTGGAATAATACGGAAAACATTCCAGTGGCTTTAGAATAAGAAAGCCTGCCCTACCATCCAAAACAATTTTCTGAATGACACCAATTAGACCGTCACTGAGCTTAACAACAGAGCTGTTGCTCTTCTTTTTGCCAACATAGGAAGCAGTCGTATATACTGTTCCTCCCTTCAACACGCGTTGGCACTCCACAGCGTGAGGCGACATATCCGTGGGATTCACTAGGGCCCCATTAAACTCCAAATATGGACATTCCTTGCCCAAAAAGCGGACCCCTTCAGTCTCAAGGCAAGCGGACTTCAGCGTTACACGAGAAGTGAGCGACAAACAGTAGTTAGAAATAGCAGAGCTTGTAACCAACTCCTCCAGCTCTGACACAACACTCTCCAGTGCCAGTGTTCGACAGATCTGATGGGGGATCCCCTTCGCTGCTTTAATAGAGCACTTCATTTTACCATTGCCCGCTTCGAATGGGAAAGCAGAGTGTGCCCACAAAGGACCCCAAAGGCGAACACTTTTGACAAGGTGTTCCACCTGGTGTACATTGAAGGTTATGCTTGCTTCGCCATAAAAATGCTGCGTTTTTATGACGAAATCCAGCATGAGCTGCTCACACAAGTCAACATCTACCGAAGTCAAATTTTGTTGCAGCATGAGGTGCAACGCCTCAACCAAGAGAGCCCAGTGCGAGAGGTACTTATTCGGCAGCACTCCACTGAGGACAGGAATGCTATAATAAAGGACCCAATTCTCAGACTCCTTAGCTTTCCAAAATTTACGCTCCTTCAGGGACCTTGGCATCCTCCTCACGTTTCGGGGTGGCTTGATGCTCAAAAGCCCGATGTCAAGCGCAGCTACTTGCCGCCCAACGTAGCACTCTCTGTCGCAAGCGTCAAGCCAGTAATCCAAGAACTGCTTTGCTACACCTAGCAGAATACAATGCATATAATCTGGGACAAAGCCCCAGACTATGCTGGACTGTTCAAGATTTATGAGAGGAAAAACATTCTTAACACCCGCACAACTGTACCAGTCTGAAATGCTGACTGCATATCTGTGTACATCTGCTCATCTGTGCGCTCCTCGGGATCAACTGTTTGTAGAGGATACTTGACTGACCCTCCTACAAATTTGCCTGGATGCAAACACCAGTTACACCCATTATAGCCATTAAACTGTACAATCCCCTGCATAGGCGCTCGTGCTACCGAATCTACTGCCGAACAGATGCAATATGCTTTAAACGTTTCCTGCTTACCCTTGAAACTTAAGGGAAATCCAGTGTCAGACAGCTTTTCCATTACATCTATGAATGCCTTCTGGAAAATCTCCATTCTTGGCTTGCTCTTGCCAAACCAAAGTGCTGCTAGTACTAGCTTGCTCATGCGATCCTTAGCACAGAATTCGTTCACCGAAAGTTGAATCCGCCAAATGGCCGTGGATGAGGACTTAAATATTGGGGCACCATCTGCATTAAGTGTGAAGCTGACCCTATGCCCACTGTGTGCGGTGTCGTTCACGAACGCACGGTACTGACTCCCATCTGTTATGTCACACATAGGGTTTGCATCTCCGAGAGGTTCTGTGAGGTCCAAAAAATCTGTACTACTCAAAATCCTCTGGAACTGGGACTGCACATCAAATGTAATAAAAAAGGTGGATCCGAAACATTTGATACATTGCACACTTCACTACAATGTGGACACTGGAAGTAAGGGCAGCTGGCATCCAGTTCCCCCACATAGTAGAAACAGCTAGAGCAATAGAAATGGAAGGTTGCGCCACTAGCGTCAAACATCTTCCCCAGGAAGTAACGAGACTCTGGTAGGATCGGCTCAGCGAAAAAGCAATTCACTATTTTTACAAGGTTGGTGAGGCCAGTAAATGTGAGGCTGTTGGTTGCAGCATACTTCAATACCATAACTAAAATGTCACCTCTTGAGACCACTACACGCTCTCCGATGATGCACCGAAAAAGTGCTCTGAAAGAACTTGCACCGTCCGACGCCTGTTGATTTGCACCTGATCCGCTCTCATCTGTGATGCCTTGATCTGATGAAGTCTGGAATCAACCAGCAATGCCATTTTAAGCCACCAAGTTACAATAACAGTCATCCATAGCTAACCCGACAGAAAGGAAGTAAAAAAGAAAACTTGACAGAAAAACAATAGCTGAAGAGTCTTGCAACTTCGTTATTTTCTTTTTTTACCCTTCCTTCATCTCGGGCCATGAATGTCATTCACCAGCTTCCCTGCATTTTTTTTTGTTTGTTCAATAACAGTCCAGTAACTCAGCATGAAACATGAATTGCCAAATTGAAAAATTAATTTTTTTGTTTTGCGAAAAAATAGTTTTTAGGTGTTCGGAAACGGATTATTACACATTAACACTGGAATTGTTACATAGCGTGTTATTCTAATGTTAGCTATTTTAGTTTAGTATGAATGTAGAAAATGCAAACAAGCGATAGCTGGCTTTAGCTCTATTGCTCGTAAAACCGAAGGGCTGTCATCAAGACTTATACAGCCTTGTGGGAAGTGCTCAATAAGGGCGCTAACCTCAGTGGTAAAATTTGGTGCCCACTAAGACCATTTACATATAAAATGAAAAAGAAACTACCGATATCGTGTCCACGCTAACAGTGTCTCGCAGTGTACATAGATCAAAACCGAAACCGCCAATTCAATCCTGTGCACATGCAGGCTTCTGAATTTTTGCCGAATTTTACTTCGACTATAGCACGTACAAGACCTGCTATAAAATTCAACATTAATTTGGCCTAACAGGTTATTGTAAGACTTACCGAATTAATGTCGAGAGTTGGGCTATTTGGTATTCGTTCTCCTTCGTCCGTGTTTGTTTGCGCTGTTTTTACATTATGATTAAGACTTACCACTGAGGATGTCCGAGACCTTGCATCACTCAAGCAGTCATCTCCAGTGAAGTGGTCTGAAGCATCATAATCCTAAAAATTTGAAGGGGAAACTTGATGAGTTGTGGCACTCCTGATAAAAGGATGTGCTTTAGCAGCTTTTTCAGTGCCCTAGTCACATAGAAGTTCTTAACTGTTGTTTACTAGCGAACAATCAGTCACTTGGTTCTGTTGTAATTGCTAAGGCTTAATAGTGAACCTCACCTAATTGCCTCAAAAGCATCTTTTGGTGACACATTACACGAGGAGGTGGCAGCAAAAGGAAACTTAACCACAAAAATGTGTGAGCAAAAGTTGTCACATTTCTTTTTACCATAAAACAAATAATAATAAAATTGGGCGGACAAAATCATGAAAGCAATATTTAATAAAAAACAAGATATTGTAAGAAGTGATATTGCATTTGAGGAGACCCAATTGGATTGTATTAATTTGGGGTTTAGAACAATATATATCATGTTTCAATTCGACCTGCGAAGGAGCCATAAAAGCAATTTCAAAATAGGGCGCAGTCAAAAGATCTGTCGATGACGTCACACAGGGATAGCTTTTTTTTGCATTTTCTCGCGTTTAAAGGACTACTCCGCCGAATTTTGAGCTACACGAACTAACTATATTTTCTGAATACACAGCCCTCTCCTGTCGCGGCGTGCTATTTAGGTTTTGTAAATTCAGAAACGTTATTAAGAAAACAGCGAATGAAAAATCAAACATCCGAAATTTTCTGTGCATTCCAGTGGCGCAAAATCACGTTGATGCAGACGTGCAGATTCCATGCCGCGTATTTTTTTTTTTTTTTTGAGAGCTGCTTAGTTTGAGTGGGAATGGGCTTCAATAGCATTCGTTTCACGCCATAAAACATTATGTATTAGTTGACAAGTGCTACGGCCAAAACATTCAAAAAGTGATGCAAGTGATGCAGTGTTGCCCGTAAAGAATTCGGCTTGAAAAAAATGGTAAAAAGCAAGATTTGAAAATTCAGTAACTTTGCGACAAAATTTTATGTGAACGGAATGTTCTACCGTGTCTGTCAGTGTGTTAATTAAATTTCGAGACAAATCAGGGACCATAAAAAATTCGGCGGAATACCCTTTAACAATGCTTGTGCGACAAACCGTTTGGGTGTCCGGGTACATGGGACGAAAATACTAGAATTCACCTAATTTTTTCAACAACCTCCGGACACACTTAATTAAATTCCATACTGCTCCAACTTTTCTAAAAAAAATTAATCCCTTCAAAAGGCCAAATCTACTTTGTTAAAAATGAAAAGCGCAAACACCAAGGAAAAGAAGACGTTTTGTAATGCTTGTGATTTTTAACATTGTATAGCCAACTACACTTGATTTTGAGTCAAATCTGCTCTAAAGAATTGAAATATGATGTGCCTACCATTGAAGGAGTCCCTGGAACCCCTCCTGTGTTGCATGATAAATCGCATCCAACTGGATCCTGCGAAGAGCCCTGCAATATTTTATAAGCATAACAATTAGATGCTGCACCGCAGGCCAGCGATACTGAACGAATGAAGCAAATGACAGCTATTTACCGTTGCCTGTGAGATCGGAGAGTCAGGTGGATCAGTGGCCATGCTTGGGGATGATGCATCGTCGTCCTGAAATATGTATCAAATATTAGCTAAAAACTATGATACTGGACTAGGAGCATCAGAGTAAAAATAGAAAAAAAAGCAGGCTCAAAACGCTCTGCTTGCCTTAAAGGGCAACTATCGTTCATTGTGCTGTACCAAATACAGAAAAGAATGCGTGCATAATCGTGCCAGCTAAAACGTGCAGGGGAAGGATCTTGGTACCAGACATTTCTACGCCGTTCCATCGAAGCCAGTTCATTGAAAGCCTTTTAAAGCAGAGTTGGGTAGTTCTCTGCCACCCCTAATTATTATTTTGATTGCTGGAAATAAGACTGCTAACTCCACCGATGGTTTTTACTTTTTTTATCACTTGACCAAATGGTTGACAGGTGCTTAACAGCACCGCAATTTTGACGCGACATTTTCTGTGCCTGCTCTCCTTGTTTTCGATAATGGTTTCATTATTTTTTCGTTGAGTAATTTTTTGTTACCTATGACAACTCACACCAACTGAACCAGGGGTTTTCCCCATGGTCTATGTTCCGCGAACATTCTCCACAGCCCAAATTTTATCTTAGGTATGTCATAGCCCGAACTGTACAAAACGTTGCGGCCACTGTTGGCCCTAATATCGTCATTTTTTTTTTTTTTTTTTTTGCACTGCGTTTGTAACATTGCGCACCAACTCCCCTCCCCTACCCCCCCTCCCCCCCCCCCCCCCCCCGAACAAAATGTTTTGGGGCCACCAGTAGCGGTTAAAATGAAAGATCAGATAGCCTATATCAAGCGTTCGAAATGGGAAGAGCCGGCGCGCGTGTACTTCCATTGTTTCACCAACAAAAAAAGAAAAGCCGTAGAAAAAAGGTGACTTGCGCGTAGAAGGGCCTAAACTACCCGTGCGCACGTGGAAGGCATTCTGCGTTTTAATTACCTACCGTAAGAATGAAAAGTAGTGATTAAAACGTTATTCGATGAACCGGCCGCCAGCAGTTCGATGAAACGGAGTCACCGAACAAAGATTCGCGGTCATCCGAACTCAGCAACGACGCACGGTCGACGCGGACCGGAGACGTTTAATAACCAAGCAGCGGCTCATTCATTTCGTTGAACGTGCAAAAGTTAAACACTTCTAAGAAGCACGAGCGTAACGAAGGCAATGAACATCGATACTTACAAGGGTGTCCTGCCTCTTGCTGTATCTTGTTGATTTGGGAACGGGAGCTTGGGACCCCGGTAGCAAATATTGTTTGTAGGGCCCTCTTTTTCTTGAGTGTTTGGAAGAATCTAAAGGCAGTTGCCGTTCCGGCGTACTTGCACACTCCATCACAAACAAAGCGCGCAAGCACAGGTGTACCAGTGGCACGGTAAGTAGCACATGAGCCCCGAGGGAAAAGAAAGACGCGGTGCCGCAACCAACCGATTTTGTAAACGATTGTTTCACTACTGCGGACGTCTCTGCATTCTTGCAACGTTGCCTAGTGCGTGGTCGGGCCTGGTAGAGCCAGTGGGGCAGTCAGGCCTGGTCAACCTGGTCGGGCGTCGCGCAAAAATAACAGAAAGGAAGATATATATACATTCCTGTAGTACTTTACTGTGTAGGACGGTAGCTCGCGCCACCTAGTTGCAAGCATTTAACCCTCCCAAATGAACCCCCTGCCCCCCCTTAGGGGTTCCATCATTCTAGCTCCTTTTGAAAATTGGATCTAATATCTTTTTACTCATATTGTATCTAAGTCTACAGGTGAAACCACTAGGCTTACAACATGACACGTTTCATCGACGCGAGCTGAACTGCACGCTTTTGACTTAGGAATCGCATAGGGACGTTTCGTCGCGCGAGTATCAGGACCGCGACCACCCGTTTGCGCAGCTTTGCGACGGCAGACAAGGCGGCTCATTACAAAAAAAAAAAAAAAAAAAAAAAAAGCTACTTTGAGCTGTCGATGTAACGAACGTTCGATGGAGCGACCTGTCAATGAAACGTCGTTCTCGTTAAACTGATTGACCGGATGTCCCTACGCTACACCTCGCAAAATCAACCCAACATAGCACCGAAGTCGTGCACAACGTCTGCCCAGACAACCACCAATATCCATCGTATATCCTGAATACACCTGAACATCTTGCTCTTTTACGAAGATCCTTTGGATCTCCATAGGATGTCACAGATAGATGTAAAGTTTTCGAATATCCTGTGGATATCCCAAGGATCAAAAATGTTAATCAATATAGTACATTTGTGAGGACGCCTTCTGGACATCCTTTGGATGTAACAAACCATGTAGAAGAAAAAAATCGAATCGTAAAAATTTCTTGCACCTTCAACTCGTGAGATAACCTTAAGAACCTTCAAATCCAGAACCCGGGGCTTTTGGTACGAAAATATGCTCGGGTGTCACAAACTCCCGAGCGAACGAAACAACGCAATGCGCGGCCTGCGGGCGCGCACCGCGGTGCGCATTACTTACTGCCGAATCTATCTAACTTTATATTACCCAACCTAACGTCACAAATTGCTTTAAGCGCCACTCTTTCTGCATACTGCGGCGCGTCTCCGAAAGGGGGCTGACTGAGTTTGCCAACCGCTCATGTTTTTGTCTTTTTAGACTTAGGCTAGGTGGCGCAAGCTACCGCCAGTTACAAAGGGTATAGCCATTAACATCTGTCCATCCATCCATCGCTCAAGACGCGCAAGACCCACGAGCTAGGACTAGGACGACGAGAGTACGTGCGAGCGTGGCGCGAAATCTGGCCTGCGGAAAACCCTGCCAAAATCGAGGTATTTAGTAAGTTTTGCTCGCCGCTGGTTCGAGGCATTTAGTGCTGGTTCGTGTGTAAGTCCGTTGCAACTGACGGATTTATGACCGGATGATCACGTTTGCTCCGCATGGTGAAACAAAGGAAGGGTTGAAAGTTGTTGAGCTTGGTTTGGGGGCTTCAAGATTGCGCTATTTGCCAACACTTCATACTGGAAATCATCGCATCGTGAAGAAATCTGCTTAAGGATGCATGCATCGCGATCCATTTCTAATGCGCATGTCTGTAAATATTTTGCCGCGGGTGTTCCGTTGCGCGAGCGATCGCTAATGAATTCTTGAGGGCTTATTCACACGATGCATCTTTTCAACGCGCCACAGTTTAGCGAAACCATGATTTCGCGAAATTGGCCTGTTCAGACGTGGAGTCTGACGCGCGAAACCTGTGACGTATTGACTCACGAGAATTTCGCCAAACCTTGTCATCTCCACCGGGAATACAAAGCGTTTCGCGTCAAAATGATATGAAGTACGCACAGTGTGAAGAGACAGTCTGTTTTATTAATACCACTCAATGACCTTCGTCAGATACGGCTCACTGGGTTTACTAGTCCTGCCCAGAGCTGGCCAAATTACTCATATTTTGTAATTAAATTACCTTACTAATTACTTTGCTGAAAATTGCTGAAATGTAATTAAATTACACTACAAATTACCACAGCCAGAAAGTAATTAATTACCATTACAAATTACTTTTAAGAGTAATGACATTACTTTCGCATTACTTTTGTATAATTTTAAATATAAAGGAGCTATTGATAACTTCCTTTTACAGATAACTTTATTTACATTATTTACACAGTTCATGGCACACAGCTAGAACTCTCTGTTGCATGTTTACCGATGGACAGAGGAACGCACGCGACTGATCCGTTTCCCACCCCAACCCGGATAACTATTTTTGGAGATGACTGAGGACCCTATGCAGATTATCTCTGGGTGGGGGGAGAACAATTGTCATTGTTCGCAAAATCGCGTCGAGGGCCGTTCCACCAGGGGCCTTAGTTCGACCTACTTCCCCTCCTTCGTTTCCCGAGAATGTCGAGCAGAAAAGCTCGAATGGCAAGCACTTACCAGCCCTATTTATCACAGTGGAAGATAACACAGAGAGGGTACACAGCATGCATCAGAAAAAGTAAGCGGAAACTTTCAAGAGGAGCCAGAAAACGTCGAATGCAAAACCGCAAAACATAGGTAGAGAATCGCGCTGAGCGGGTTTTCACAGTTCAAGAGAGTGGCAGAAAATGTCTAGCTGATGGCGGGCGCGACAGTCGCACCAGCCGCATGAGCATCAGCAACGTAGCGGCGGCCGAAGAGCGTTTTTCGGAAAAGTGTAGAGGAAAAAGAAAAAATAAATAAAAAGAAAAGCGCTCTTTTGTATTGTGGACACAAAAATATGCCTGGTGCGAAAAAGTAATTAGGTAATTTAATTACAATTACCGTCGCTGGACTATTTCATTACATTCCTAAATTACCTGCTACAAAAAGTAATGAATTACATTACTAATTACTGGAACAAGTAATTAAATTACTGTAATTTCATTACAGTAATTACATTACTGCCAGCTCTGGTCCTGCCAAACCCGGGAAAGAAGGCGATCGTCAAAGAACAGGCGGATGATATCTCGAAGCATTTCGGACATTTCTGCACCGCTAATAAAGGAAGTTATCCCCAGCCATCATGTTTATATGCGGTGCTTGCACTCGTCGCGACTGTTGATGAATCTGCACCGCGCCCCCAACCCGCCGTTCACACACCTGCAACCGAGTAGGACCAAGACTCATCGCCCGTACGCACCGCTTCTTCGCCTGTCGCTCGCCATGTTTGTTTGTTTTCTTTCGGCTTTGGCTCGGATACGGAATCGGCCAAAAATCAGATTTCTCCAAAAGCTCGCTCCTCCTCGAAGGTCAGACGTCATAGCGAAGTCGAGCGGCCATTGGCAGTGTTCGCGTTTCTCCTTCGGGTGATTGACAGGCCTCGGTGAGGTTTCAGCGAAAAATGGCTCCAGAAGCGAGGAACACGCGCCACTTTTTTCGGAGGCGCGCCACTTTTTTGGTTGCGTTCAGACGGGGAATCTGTTTCCCGAAACCTAGTTTCGCTACATAAGATTCGCCAACAAGATACATCGTGTGAATAGACCATGTTTCGTGCATGCTCGTGCGTGCAGCTGCACGCACGAGCATGCAGGTTATCGAGCCGGCATTTCGCGAAAAAATGACGTTTCGGGAGTTTTCGTAAATCGTTTCCGACTACCCGCATCGATCTTCGCGATTCACTAATCTTGCACTAATCACTAATCACTAAACTTGCAACTAAAAGAAGAAATCATCGATCGGCTCACCAGCACACACAAGCGTTGCATCCTTGCCCTGGACATCAAGGGTGCTTTTGACAACATCTCCCACCAAGCCATCCTTCAAGGACTAACCTCTATCGATTGCGGACAACGAACCTACGACTATATCACGGCTTTCCTCGCCGGTCGTGCTGCAACTATCGGCATCGGACATCTCCGCTCGAACACATTTAAGACCATCTCCAAAGGCACTGCTCAAGGCTCCGTGATATCACCGCTTCTTTTTAACATCGCTATGAAGGATCTTCCACCACTCTTACAATATATCCCGCATCTAAGGCACACAATTTACGCAGAAGACCTCACCCTATGGACCCCTACGGGATCCATGGGCGAGCAGCAGGACGCCATGCAAAGCGCCATCGAAGAAACACATCAATATCTCAGCGACAGGGGCCTTGAGTGTGCCCCCGAAAAATCCGCCCTCCTTACTCTCTGCACAAAGACAGCGCACCAATGTAAACGAAGCATCCCGGATCCGGAGATCACTGTAGCAGGAAAACCTGTCCCCAACGTTCCCCACCTCCGTGTTCTTGGCCTCACGATCCCCCAAAACGGATCTGGTTTCCACACCATTGCACCGCTTCAACGGACACTCTCCCAACTCATGCACCTAATACACCGTGTATCAAATCGTAGATTTGGCATGCAAGAATCTGACACATTACGGATTGTACAAGCCATACTCATTAGCCGGGTCGCCTATGGCACGCCATATTTGTCCCTCAAAACAACCGAAAAATCAAAACTTAATATTGCCCTGCGCCAGGCATACAAGACCGCCTTAGGACTACCTCCCAAAACTTCAAGGAAGAATTTGTTGCTACTAGGAATTCACAACACCTGGGAAGAGTTACAAGAAGCACATCACATCTCCCAGTTAGAACGCCTTAAATTAACACCTACCGGACGAGCCACACTGAGAAAGTTAGGCTACGCGACACCCTCCTTGCAAGACCACAAAGAACGAGTACCTCTGCACCTAAGAAAAGCCATTCGTGTAGCCCAGATCCCAAAGAACATGCATCCGGTTTACAATAAGGCTCGGCGCAACGCTAGAGCACCAACCATGAACACCAAATATGGCGATAGCCCAACTGCAAGATACACCGACGCGTCCCCGTATCCGCATAAGCCAGCCCATGCTGTATGTGTAACCAATGCAGCAGGGCAAGAAATGACCGCACTCACAGTCCGCACAACATCTACAGAAGCCGCTGAAGAAATTGCCATCGCCCTAGCCGCAACGACTGGCGACGATATAATCACAGTGCTCACGGACTCTCAGGCAGCGTGTCGGAATTACCTACGGGGACGCATCTCGAAAACAGCACTTCGCATCCTCAAGACCATCCCCCGGCTCCCCGAAGTACACCTAGTCTCGGTACCCGGACACGAACACCTCGAAGGTAATGAGGCGACACATGCCGCTGCCCGCGCGCATACAGACCGGGCCATTACCCGAGAGGGAACAACCTCACTTGTTGCCCCCACGACCGACCTGCTCATCAACTATGTCGACATACTAGCCCACTACCGTCACGACCGAAGAAAATACCCGGCACCGCACCCAAGATTATCAAGAGATGAAGCCACCACCCTCCGAAGACTGCAGACCAACACATATCCCCACAGCACCCTTCTTCACGCCATCTATCCCGCTCAATACCCCGCCACTTGTAATTTTTGTCCTTCTCCCGGCAACCTTTTACCATCAGGTATGGGAATGCCAATGAACCCCGGACCTCACTCCAAAACCCACCCCATCCTACGAGCAGTGGATGGCCTGTCTGACCAGCCCGAATCCTGGGATCCAGCAAGATTTGGTGACAAGGGCCCGGATAGCCAGCCGTAGCCAGGGTATCCCGGACTAAGGATGCCCTCCACCGGGCGGGTGCCCTAACATCTGCACCTGATGTTCGATAAATAAAGGTTTATTCATCATCATCACTAATCTGGAACAACTTTGCGGACAAGTCAAGACTTTTGGCGCATGCGTAGTTGCCACGTCTGTTTTGCGGAGAGCTTAGCGGATGTGAAAAAACGGTCTGAAAACTCCCTATTGATTGCACAGTTTACAAAATTGCGGTCAATAGTCCCTATCTTACTTTCGGTGCCAGGAAAAATGCGGCATTTTTGTGGAAATACTTTTTGCAGACCTCTGCGGCCTACGTACGTGATCACGGCTATCAGGAGGGTGAGTTCTTTCCAGTTCTTGGCATATTAACATGACTTTTTTACAATAGTCTGCTACAACGTAAGTTTTTCTGGGCAAGCTCCAGCTGCCTGCCAAAGTTTTATCAAAATCTCCAAAACCTCGGCAAAATTGTATGTTTTAACAGACTAGAGTTCTGCTCAATCAAGTACAAAATGCCAAAGTATAAATCCATGCATTATATTCGAAAAAAAAGCGTATCAGCAAGATCGTAAAATTTTTCATGTTTTTGGGGAGCCTAGCTCGTCAAGTGCAACTTCTGTAAGCACTCGGGGTTTGTTGAGCCAGGGGAACCCACTAATGGAGACGCTCATGAAACCTCTCTTAGTGAATCAGTTTCCCCTCCCTCTAATTCCAGTGATGATGAGAATGTTGATTCTCCTCTTAGTGAATCAACTTCCCCTCTCTTTGATTCAAGTGATGATGAGAATGTTGCTTCTCTTGGTGAATCAACTGCTCACCCCTCTGATTCCAGAGATGATGGGGATGTCGCTTGTCAAGCAACTTCCCCGTCGTCCTCGCACCATCACACTTCCATGTCCCTTACCTGTACTCTACCATCTATCAATCTGCCTGAGTCAGGAAGTAATGGTAGCTTTCCAGGGTTACTGGCAACTTGGGCATTAGACAGCAACATTCCACAGAAATCTTTGACATCACTCTTAAAGTTGCTGAAATCGCATCCTTGTCACGCTGACTTGCCAAGCGATGCCCGAACTTTGCTTTCGACGCCTCGAGCAACAGGCTCTAGCTCAGGTATTTCTCCCATGCCCCCCGGGCATTACTGCCACTTTGGAATTGCTTCTGGACTCCAGCATATTCTGCGTCATACAAGTCTTCTCCCAAAGTCACTTGCTCTTTCATTTAATGTTGACCCCAGTAGCACAGAGCTCCGGGAGAATCTGGGGTTTGCACGGCGCATTCTGGGACTGGGTCGGTCAATATCGGCGCGCAAATTGCCGGATTCCAGCCGGAATACGCCGGCCTGAGAGCGTGACGTCGTGATTAAAAAACAACAACAACAAAAAAAAAAAAGTCGGTCTTTCGTTGCCGTAAACGCCCGCTTTCTGCCGGAGGAGACACGTGACGTTTTCCTCCTCTGTCTCGCGCTCCCTCGCCCTTTCCGGGCATGAGCTCGAAGATTCTGGCAAGCCGCTGCAACGGACATGCGCAAACGGTTCATTTCTGAACTTCGCGCCAAATCCGTGTGCCCGGCGACGCCATCAGCGCCATCGCGAACTTTTGCAGAAGTGGAAAGGTGCGGAACGAGGAGGAACGGGCGCCTAAGGATATTAGCAGCAGGTGAGTACAGCGCTTCCTTCAATTAACCTGCATTTCTTTTCGTAGTTTGTTCCAGGCGCTTGCCTTACGTCGATATGTGTCGGTTAGAAGGGGAAGACTGCATGTTTTCAGCGCTTCGTCGCTTCGTTGCCAGGCGGCCAGGCCGCCAGGTTCACTCAAACGGAATACATTCGAGCGCTCTGGAGCCCGCGCCGACGCAAAGTTGGTGTTGTTTGCTTCTTGTTTGTTTGGAAGTTGATGTCAGTGCCCGCCCAGTGCTATAAAATAGCTGATTGAACCGGTGGCCGGAGCCTGAAAGGAAAGCTATGGTTGGTGTAGCATAATGAATGAAAGCATATTCCTGCCAGGATATCGGGGTCCAAAAAGCGACATCTGTCCTCTCCGCGGTGTTAGCTAATGATTTGAAGGTGTGGACGGTGTGCCTTTCGCTGCTACCAGATGAAATTTGGCTCGTCGCTTTGGTTTTAAGCGACGCCGGCAGATGACTCGTCGAGCTGGAGTCATCCCGGGACACTTCTCCCATCCTCCCTAAACTTTGTTTTTTTTTTTTTTTTTGCTCTCACGCAGTCGCGCCGTTCGACGGCTGACATTGTCAGCCGTGGGCACGGTGGCTGCAGGATGATGAGCCTTTCAGATACTCGTCAACCGAACGTTATCCGTTTGATTGCGCCGCACATTTAGCCACGCAGTTTCCTCACCTAAAGCGTTTACCTTGCACCGTTGTCCTTGCGTGTACCCGAAACAGTGGCAATATCGAAAGGCATAAGAGCGAAGTCTCTTTCAGAGAAAGCGCCGGTTGAATTTTGATAGCCTTGGCAGCTAGAGACTTCGGATTCCCAATCGGTCGCGTAGACAAAAATAATTTTCGAGCAACTGGATGTTTTTTCTGCAGCGACCGCGACGGGCATTTCGAGCAGAAGTAAGTGTGGCTGACATGATCTAGCCCTGCCATTCCCCGCACGCACGCCGGAGTGTTTCTCGGGCAATTGTAAAGCCCTATATCTACGTTCTGACTTACTCCCCCAAGATATATGTTCCTAATGAGCATGGCGCGCTGGGGCTGTGTTTTTGTATTACAGAATATTTTTTTTTATTTGTTCGTTTTTCTAATGTTTTGCAATGCATGTGCAGTAAAATAATAATGCTCGTTCGGCTCTAAATTAACTGTAGTGACTTACTTTACTCCTGCATTGTTGTATGTCATACATTCGCTCACAAACGTTTCTTTTAGTGCAAATTAATATACTTTATTTGTTCAATTTTGAGTTTTTTAATGTTTCATGCTTAGAACCGGTTGTAGGAAAGCATGATGAGAAGACGTGCACCGAACAACTCGCTCCTCAAGGTCATAAAGCTTCCGTACAATTTGTATGAAGCGGATTTTAGCAGAACGCAATTCAGTGTTGACAAAGTATGTCATTACTCTTTTCCTGTTACATGAGTGCCTCATCATTTTTATACTTGTAGTTACATGTGAAGAAATGTTCATTTTAAGTCTGGTGTTTCTTCGCTTCATTGCATTAATTCTCCTTTTGTATACTTATTTCCGCTATTTCGTTCTTTGCTATTCTGAATGAAGATGGGCCGAAAGGGGGTGAGCTCACTTAGAAGTAGAGTGAGGAAAGCAAGCATATTCACGGCCTATCTGCACACGACAAGCAATTGCATTTGTAATTAACAAAAACGTTCATGGCCTCATTCCAAGAATAAACCAGGTGAATATGCACCCGGCTTTCTCTTTAGGATGTCAAGGTGGAAACGCTTCAGAGACATCCAGAAGGAGGTGGCGGAGCTGTTATCAGACTCAGGAACTTCGGCAGGTCCCTCCAGCGCGCACTCATGCAATGAAGGACAGCCATCTTGCTCTCGGGACGTTGCACAGTTGACAACAGATAATGCTGTAGCGTATGAAGCCAACACATTCAAGGTTGATTCCGAGACATTCGATGCGGTTCAGGGCCCAGGAAGTGATGAAGAGCCCAATTACACTGATGACTCTTTTTCGGAATTCGGCGCTGAATATTGTGGTGCAAGTGACAGCGAACATGAAGATGTGGCCGGATCTTTAAGCTCTGCTTGGGGAGAGCATGAGGCTGCAAATCATCTCAGTGACACAGAAAGACTCAGAAGAATAGCTCTGAAACGCAGGCTGCCACATGAAGCTGTCAATGACCTAGCACAGATGCTTCGTGACCTGGATCACAAGGAAGTTCCCAAAGATGCGCGCACCATTCTCAAAACATGCCGGAAGTCTAATGTAGAAGGCGATTTTGCTCATTTTGGTTTGATTGAAGGCTTGACTTGTAAGCTGTCTGCTGAAGTGGGCATCAGTGATGTTGTGGAATTGCATATAGACATTGATGGCATTCGGCTTCACAGAAGTTCAAGCAAAGCACTCTGGCCAATCACATGCTCCTGTGCAAATATACTAGACAGGACCCCGTTTCCTGTCAGCATTTATTGTGGCAGTGGGAAGCCAGTTGATGTGGAAGTGTTTCTGTCTCAGTTTTTGGAAGAAATGAAACAGCTTGAGACAGATGGCATCACTGTCGCTGATAAACACTTTACAGTTATTTTGACGGCAGTAATTTGTGACATGCCTGCAAGAAGTTACGTCAAGTGCGCAAAAGGACACCCCGGCTACAACTCGTGTGACAGATGCACTCAGAGAGGAGAGTACATTGATGGCCGAGCTGGCTTCCCCGACGTATCTGGCATCAGGTTGCGAAGCAATGAAACGTTTCGCACAATGGAAGACGTCGAACATCACCATTCCCTGTCCCCTTTCTGTAGCCTGGCCCTTGATATGGTTTTCAGTTTTCCACTTGATTATATGCATATGGTCTGTCTCGGTGTTACCAGGCGGCTTCTTCACCTTTGGGTGCATCGCAGGCTTCCATTTAGACTCGGTGCTCTTCAGAAGCAGCTTCCCAACAAGGAGCTTGAAGCGAGTTATTTACCTTGTGAATTCCAGAGACAACCACGAGGTATTAAGGAGCTGGAATTTTGGAAAGCCACGGAATATCCATCATTCCTCCTTTATCTAGGGCCATCTCTCCTCAAGCGTGTACTACTTTCGCGCTTATATGACCACTTCTTGCTGCTGCACTGTGCAATATCCATCTTCTGTTCGCCAGTGCTGTACCTGGACTACAATGACTACGCATCTCACCTTCTCACAGAGTTTTCCAAGGAGTTTGCGAAGATCTACGGAAAGTCTCAAATGTCATACAACATCCATGCACTTTGTCATCTTGCGTCGGATGCCAAACTTCACGGTCCTCTTGACCCTTTTTCGGCATTCCGTTTTGAAAACTATTTGGGCAAGTTAAAGAAGATGGTCAGGTCTCCTTCGAAACCTCTGGAGCAAATCAGCAGACGACTTTCAGAACAAAATAATGGTTTACAGTTCCCTAACGCTGAGCGTCCAGTAAAGTTCCTGAGTGCCGACTCTGAAGCCAACTCTTGTTGTATGATGCTCGATGGAAGCATTGTCACAGTTTCTCAAGTGGACTCTAATAAGATTGTTGGATTCAAGCACAAAGACCTCACGGATTTGTACAGGCACCCCTTCCCGTCGTCGCGCCTACGAATCTTCAAGACCTCGTCAGTGGATAGCGTCTTGAGAACATGGCCAATCTCTCTGCTGTATCGAAAATGTGTGAGGTTGCGTTACGGCACTGCATTCGCAGTTATCCCACTACTGCACTCAGAGCCCAAGGTTGGTGAGTCTTTAATGCAAGTTGACATCTTCAATAAATTAATCCTTTAAGATTAATCCTTTAAGACAGATATGATGCACCCTTATTGTGGCCCTTGCCACGCAGCAGTTCCTTGCGAAGGGCCAAATTCATGCCATGAAATTAATTGCTAATGGATAACCTGCCAGATCTGTTCACCCTCAGTCAAGTGCACGGAGACATTTCTTTAAATTTACAGTAATGTGTCTTTCAGAATTGATGTTACGACTGAAAAATGTTGTCAACACTCCTCTCGACGTACTGGCATATTTTATCTCCAGGCATTTCAGATCATTACAAATGAAGCTAACAAAGAAAGAACCTTGCAGTCGTGCCGCTGGCCAAACACCGCAGCCAATTTAGACCACTGGCATGTGCCGTGCAAAATTTAAAAATACGAAGATGACTGGAGTGCAACACTGAGCGCAACCAATTATGCTTTCCAAATGCTTCATCCAAACCTAAATGGCCTCGCTTGAAGGCTTTGCTTTCCTTCCAGGTTATAGGTGAACAGAACATATGCATTCACTCAAGGTTCACCTTTATTTTTCCCTCATGCAGGCTAACCAGCCATGAATCCAAAACCAGGCCAATGGTTGGCAATTGTGGAGTTCTTGGGAGAAAAAGCGACCAGCTCTGTACCGCTTTCTTGGTTGACCGAAGAGCTGACGAAGTGCTACTGGCCGACAAATGTCACAAGTGGAAGACGGGAGTTTATGATCAAAACTAATTCTCTACCTGGACCATGGCGCAAGTTCCCCATACGTGTCTTGGGATATGCATGTAAGTTTAAAGTGGGGAAACACATTCGAAATGAAACTACTCTAATACCTGCTTTTTAAAAAGCAAATGTTTGCTTTCAGCGTCCTATGAAGAAGCATGTGAGAAAGTCACTCGCTCTCTGGACACGTCTACAATAGACCCTGAGTCAACAGTTGATGCAAATGAGCTTGACAGCGACCTTGAGGAACCTCGGACTTTCATAACCTTGAGCCCGTAATATACCGTAATGACCATTTCGCCTTTTCTTGAGATTCCACTGGGGTAATTTTCTACATTCTGTTTCTATGTCGTTACCATTACAGACCATCGCTCACTCCAGCTGTCCAATCTGTGCCCTCTCTGCTTGCTGGAGCAAAGAGCAGTGGGGTCTGCAGGCAGCCCTTTGACGTCGTTTCGTCCGCTACCATCAACACAGCAGCACGAGACTGTACTCAAGCACCAGAAGTCAACCAGCGTGATGAGAGTGGTAAGTAAACCGAACATTTTGTTCCTTACATGTGATATCGTGCAACATAAATTCAAAGGATATCCTTGAACCTAAGGTTGCATTAATTTGCATCACGAACTAACCTCTTCGATGCAATAATCATAACTCCACATTGTCTTTTCGCAGCTCTCTTTAAAAAGATTCTCATTCTTATGGTCGAAGTAAAAAATACCGTGAAAAGCTTGGAGGGACGTGTGCAACGGCTACAACAACAGCTGAATGACCTCTGTCCAGAAACTACACTAGAGACTCAGCTGCCTGTTTTCCCACTGACATCAGAAAAAGATATGGCTGCACTGGAGCCTAAACTCGGGCGCCTTGAATTTCGAGAGGAAATGGTAAGCAAAACATGCAACTTCGACATTACACTGAAAGGCATTTTCTCTGCCAGCTTTCGTCAAAATTTCCAAGATAACATTTGCAAAACATACTTCCTCCGTTGTGGCAAGGATATATAATCATTCCCACCGGGTGGACTCTCGCATACTATACATACCCAATCCTGTCCAGCTGAAACACATTTACCCGAACAGTACCACAATTTCTTTATTTAGCGTGGTTTTTTTGCCTATCGCTTGTTTCTCTTCATATTAATGTGCTTTCATTAAAATAAGGACACCAATTTCACCTAACAGAAATAACAACTTCAATAAATGTTTCGCTTCCCATACGGAAAGCATCATCAGTGCATACAGAAAAATGAAAAAGTTTCGGTCAACGCAGCCCTACCTATCGGGAATGTCCATGTATAATTCCAGGAGGAGGCCACGGTTCTTGTTGCGCCCTGACGCATCCCCGCGGATGAAGGACTCAAATAGCTTGCGTGCGCCCCACTAGCTATCTTCCTTCGCCTCCGTTGTTGCGGCCGTAACGTTGAAATTATTTCCTGTAGTCCACGCGTGGACCATGAACTCTCTTTTGAGATGGATCACGTTCATAGAATGCTTTGTCCGGGATTTTTTTTGTTATCAGTTCTGGTTCAACTTGCAGGTCTCCTACCTTGAACATCTGGAGGCGAGACGTTCAAAGATGCTGTAGTCATTATGACAAAACGACTCCTCTCAAATGAGGTGATGTTACAGTACACTCTCAAAGGCACGAGCACCAAAAAATGCTTTGAATCTCTGGCTCTCTATGGATGCATGCGAGGTAAAACCTGTTTCCTCTCATATATCGAAATAATTACAAATTTGATTGGCATGAGTAAGACTCAAACCATGGTGGTGTTTCGGAAAAGTTCAGATAGTTTTTCTCATTGGAAGGCTGCACTTTCATTCAGCGCAATAAAGAAGCGTATCAGCCGTGCGACTTCTCATCGTCATCCATCATCATGGTAACCAAACCAGTCCTACTCCGAAGTTCATTCATTGTGCTTGACGTGAAGTTCTTCTGATTATATTAATAATTATTTGCACGAAAATATAAGAACAAGGAGAAAAAACAACACTGTTCTTTCACTGAGACAGCAGAGTAGTTTGTGGATAATGAAAGGTTGTGTCCACGTCCTCCGCGGTTTTTTTTATTATTTCGCACAGACTCATTAATCAAGCAGTATTCACTATAGTAGCAACATATAGAAATCATCCTGTTGTTATATATATGTACAGCTGTAAGGCACAGCCTAACGCGATATGAAAAAAGAACTTCCGACAAGGCGGTTTCTTCAGCGGCGTTGGGCCCACAATGGCCATATGCGCTTTAATTTGAGGGAGATTGCAACAAAGTTTCATTCTCCAACACCGCCACCCGAAACTACCTTGTCGAATGGGACTGTTATGTGGCTAGAAACTGTATGCTCATAATGACTTGGTATATCACAACTGCGGTGTACACGCTGTATCTTTGTGTTTCAGATGTACTGCTTAAACGCTTTCCTTCCACTGATGGCACACGGATCGCACAACGTATTGGATAATTTTTGTCAGGAGCATCGGACAGAGAAGGCGGCCGGGAGAAACGACGAAAGGTGATGAGAGCAACAGTGGAAAACAGAGCACTTCGTGGAACTGACACACCGACCGAAGGAATTTTAAAAGAAAGAACTATGCTGTAGCCTGGAAATTACGTAACTGGATATGTTAAAACATGTTGAGCCCCAAGAAGGGACACTGAATTAAATATTTTTGGTACAACTCTTGATGTGATAAGCTAGTCACTAATAAACAAAATGTTTATTTAAAGTTTTTGCGCGTAATGTCTTTCTTTAGATCCTACCACAGATGGATGCAGGTCAGCGAAAATACCGCACGCCGGCACGTTCCGCTACAATAACCCGCTACGGAAACCAGAGAGAGAGACCGATATCGGTCTCCCTTTGGTTTCCGTAACGGGCCTTTGTAGCGAAACGTGCGGACAGTGCAGCGCGGCCCGTAAACCTTCGGTGTTGCAAAACGGCTCCGGCCCGGTGCTGGCTGCCCCTGAAAATGCCGAAAAAGGGCGAGGCCGTCCCAGAGCCGGCCTGCATGGTTGTGCTATTGGGAAGGCTCCGGCCCAGCTACGGCATTTTGCGGCACAGCCGCAAAACTTAGCACACGGCCCGTCGCCGATTGATGTTGCAAAACGGTTCCGGCCCAGTTCCGGCTGCGCCTGAAAATGTCGGAAAACGCCGAGGCCGTCCCAGAGCCGGCCCGCAAGTTTGTGCTACTGGGGGACGGGCTTCCTCTGGCAAGCAGCTCCCGCATGCAGCTTTCGCCAATCCAGTGTCTTGTCAAGAATTGCGGTCAGCTGTCTCCCTTTGTGGTGGGAGCTTTTGCAGGTCCTTCAAAACCAAAAAATTCTAATGACTTTCTGCGGCCGTTTGTACACGAACTCCCGGTTCTTTTGAAGGCTGCTGTTTGCGCTAAGTTAAACACTGTTGCGGTGCAGGTTGAAAGCATCATTTGTGATGCCCCTGCCCGGTCTTTCATTTTCATGATCAAGGGGCATGGTGGCTACTCAGGTTGTCCAAAATGCACTGTGGAAGGAGAGCATGATGATAAAGTCTTCTTCCCAGTAGTGCCTGAAACTCTGAGAACTGATCAGTCATTCCGAAGTCAGTCAGATTATGATCACCATCACGGAACATCAATACTGACAGAGCTGCCAATGGACTGCATTCAATGCGCTCCTTTGGACCCGATGCATCTTGTCTTACTTGGGGTCGCTAGGAAGCTTGTGAACTTGTGGTTTGGGGGCCCCCTCTCAGTTCGTCTGGGCCCGTCGGATCGCAGATAGATGTCTAAAAAGAACCTGGCTTAGGCGAGCTACATACCAGCAGAGTTTGCTCGCAAGCCGAGAAGCTTCGACGAGAAAGATAGATAGAATTCAACAAAATACCGCCTTTTGCTCCTTTACACTGGCCTGTCGTGCTTGAATCCTGTCTACCAGATGAGGCCAACAAGAATTTCTTGACACTGCATGGTGCTGTGGCTATCTTGACCCATCCTGTTTTGTGCGAAGTGCACTCTGACTATGCCGAGTCTCTCCTCAGTCACTTTGTGAAATCATTTGCCAGACTGTACGGTAGTGACCAGGTATCATATAACGTGCATTGCTTGCTGCATCTCGCTGCTGATGCTCGTGTTCATGGACCACTTGACTCATTCTCTGCCTTTCCGTTTGAAAATTATATGCAAGCAATTAAAAACATGCTAAGGAAACCAGAGTTTCCCTTGCACCAGTTGTACAACAGAATGATGGAAGCACAAAATTGCACGGGCCCTAATTCTGAGCAGCCTCTGTCTAGCTTGGAGTTTTCTGGAGAACACGTGAAAGGAGCTCTTCCTGCCGAGTGCAAGCCCCCACAGTACAGCAGGCTAAATTTCCCGACATTCTCATTGAGTTTGAAGTGTGGTGACAACTGCTGTCTTGTGGATAAGGACATTGTCCTCATTGATAACTTCGCATTTCTCAAGTCGTCCAACACGCCTTGCATCATTGGAAAGGTGTACCGTTCAAAGGCATCACTCTACACAAGCCGATTTGACTCACCTTGCATAGGGATTGCTGTTGTTTCAGATCTCTCCACTCTGAAGTGCTGGCCTGTTACAAATGTAAAAAAGCTTGTGAGAATGCCGTACCATGAGAAGTATGTCACAATGCCACTATTTCATTTGTGATCCAAATGCCTGCCCCCCTCAGAGTAACCTTTGCATTATTTTTTTATGTCTTGGCTTTGCTGCCCTTTAATATTACCAGATGAAATTTGACTTACATTTTATCTCTATGCTTAATGGTCTACCAATGTCATCACATCAAATGCAATTGCATGCATTGTGTTGCCCGATTTTCATGCACCAACTTCGGCTATTTACGCTTAAAACTAAAGTAAAAATTTCAAAGGCAGTGCATTGTCATTGTTCACTTTAAGAGTTCTGAGCTGCTTCAGTATTTTCAGATGCAGTATGCGATTGTGGAATTTAGTGGGCAGGACCTCGTCGAGCTTGTCCCAGTGTCCTGGATCAATGGGGACACGTGCAAATGGCCACCTCAAACAAGCGATGTGTCAAAGATGATCAAAAAGGCCTGTGACCCAGGAAAGGACTGGAAGGAATACAAAGTAGACCTGAAAGGACTTTTTGGTGAGTGAGCATTGTGAAACTACATGCTAATACATTTATTTTAGTGCAACTTGTAGCACATTAGATGTAAATTAACTTCTGAAAAGACTATAGTCGGTGACAGGTTAAGAATGCAGTAGAAGCGCCACCTCCAGTGCGAGCTTTCTAAGCTTGATAACACGAGTGTGCACGTGTAGCCATAGCACGGGGGAAGGTAATGAGAACATTTGAGAGCTGGAGACCAAAAAGTGTCTCCAACGACCGCCCAAGGTTGAATCGAATCAAAACTAATCGAAAACAGCAGACGGAAAATGTTGTCCCCACCGCGAGCTGCTCCTGCACTGCATTCATTCATATTGGAAGGGGGAGGGTGACGTAACTTCTTCTAAACAGGTGCTTTATTGGCTCTGGCAACCCGTGCCTTTGGCCCAGGACCATTGTAAGATAAAACATGGTGTAGCCCGGGTTCTTTGCTGTGCATCATGGAACAGTGATACATGAAAGCGTTCTGGTACGATGCTCATCCAGGAAACGGGCCGGGGTGGGGATTCATACTCAAGATCCCGCGAGCTTTTGCTCCACGTGCTTTGAGCCGCGACGCGCCAGGACCGCCCCGATCTTCCACTGGAATGCCTCAGTACTAATATAAGGCAATTAAATGCAAAGGGGCAAGCGAGCTGGACAATAATGATGAAAATAATCCCTGGAGAAGGGGAACAAGAGGGACAAGGGACAAACATAAATCTCCATACACAGCTAGGTGACTGGTGAGCGACCGAAAAAATCCGCCTGGTCCGGGTATCGAACCCGGGACCTCTCCATTACAAGTGGAGCGCTCTACCAACTGAGCTAACCAGGGGTTAGACGTCAGTAGAGCAAACGGGTTTTATCAGCTGCCACCAGTCTAACACCAACAAGGGTGAAGCTTGCAATTTAATGTTATAATTATAAGGCAATTAAATGCAAAGGGGCAAGCGAGCTGGACAATAATGATGAAAATAATCCCTGGAGAAGGGGAACAAGAGGGACAAGGGACAAACATAAATCTCCATACACAGCTAGGTGACTGGTGAGCGACCGAAAAAATCCGCCTGGTCCGGGTATCGGGTAGCGCTCCACTTGTAATGGAGAGGTCCCGGGTTCGATACCCGGACCAGGCGGATTTTTTCGGTCGCTCACCAGTCACCTAGCTGTGTATGGAGATTTATGTTTGTCCCTTGTCCCTCTTGTTCCCCTTCTCCAGGGATTATTTTCATCATTATTGTCCAGCTCGCTTGCCCCTTTGCATTTAATTGCCTTATAATTATAACATTAAATTGCAAGCTTCACCCTTGTTGGTGTTAGACTGGTGGCAGCTGATAAAACCCGTTTGCTCTACTGACGTCTAACCCCTGGTTAGCTCAGTTGGTAGAGCGCTCCACTTGTAATGGAGAGGTCCCGGGTTCGATACCCGGACCAGGCGGATTTTTTCGGTCGCTCACCAGTCACCTAGCTGTGTATGGAGATTTATGTTTGTCCCTTGTCCCTCTTGTTCCCCTTCTCCAGGGATTATTTTCATCATCAGTACTAATAATTGCATATTTTACACAATTTCAGAAACCTATGCACAAGGTCGACAAAAGCTCGATCAGTCTCAATATACCTCCGACTTGGAGTCTGGCCACGAGATAAAAAAAAGGAGGCGGCACCGGCCTGCCCGTTTTGATGACTTTAGTTCTGATGACGATGACCTGGAGTCACCTACACCTCCTCCAAACTTTGGAATAGGTGTAATGAGAACAAGTGAGCTGCCTTCAAGAGATTTTTAAGTGTGCAAAACTTGTTTGTAATGATGGCTTTCAAAAACCCTTCTTGCTTCTAGGAACAGCGCTGGACGAAGTGGGGTAACCACCATCCGTGAGCTACGAACAGCCTCCAGAAATCTGTTCACCACAACCGCACCGCCGCACCTCGGGCACTGAAGGAGTGACTGCCGCTTCTAAGCACATTCCTCATTATGAATCGGCTGGTATGCTACATTTTCATCAGCTTGTTTAAACGGAGATATAGAAGTTATAAGCTTTCATTAAATGTTGGCACACTTGAAAGCTGCAATATCAAAACTGCCGAACCCAAGTGATGTTCTTTTGGTCCGGAATTCGTAGAATGTGATTTTTAAAGTTAGTGTCAGCCTGTGAACAATCAATGTCTATTTGTCCGTACATTAGTTGCATGTATTGGTAATAGAGGTGGTCTTTGTTAAAGAAATATCAGCTTCACTATTCCTTTCAAATTGTTATTTTGCTGTATTATTTCAGGTCCCTCTGGACTGTAACGCAAGAATGCTGGTATGCTTTCATTGAGCAACATATCGATTTTATCAGGTTATACAGTTCCATCACTTTGTATACATAAATTCTTTATTGCTTACTATTATAGGATCCTCTTCGAACGGCTCTAGCAGCCTAAGGAGCTGCAGGGTACTTCTGCCAGCAAGCGGTATGTTGATAAATAAATAAGGAGTTTTCTATCTACTATCTTAAGTGTTACCTACTGCAGGCTGTGTCCAACTTGTTTGCATATAGACCGATCTCATCAGCCAGTTTCGCTACGCCGCCGCTGCCGCGATGTGTCGTGGGAACTTTAGTCTTTCTGCACGAACGACAACCTCGCTGAAGCTTTGCACGCGCAGAACACGAGAGAGAACAAGCTGTGTCGTGCACTGCCGGCTGCCTTCTGAGAACTAAAGTTATGGCGGCGTCACGCATGCGCCGAACGTTTGGTGCAATCAGTCTATTCTCAATATCCAGTTGCCCATCAGCATTTAAGTAAATATAATCAGTCTGTGCACATGAAATACAATCAGTTCGTACAGATGATTCTAGTAAGATTGTTTTTCTAGACTTCCAGCGTCAAGTTCTACGGAGGCTGGAGCTGATCCAGCTGCTCCAGCAACAGCAGGGAGAACAACTTGCCATTTTAACACAGCAGTCAAGAAGGGACGCCTCTATCGCTGCTCGACTTGTGTCTGGGCCATTTCATACCATGAAGGAACTCGGAGCTTTTGATAGCAGTCTAGTTGGTGACACAAAGCAAGCTTTTGTAAGTATGAAGCATTTGCCTAAAGCAACTTCAAGCGAAACAGGAAACATGTGTCCCCTAAGCACGGAAACATTTGGATCAAAGTCTATTTCCAGGTCAATGAGCTGTCTCAAATTGGCGGGGATCATGTCCTTAAAGCCACCAGAAGAATCTTGGTGTACCTGATGGCAGATGAGTTGGCTGCAAAGTTTTCGTGGCTTGGCAGGAAAGGGAAAACAAACTTCAGCAAATTCACGATGGCGAGCTGCTTCGTAGGTAAGTTGGCAGCATAGATGCTCATGCTAACTCGAAACTTGACAAACATTCACGGCGTAATTTAGTAGCTTTTTTAGACATTCTCTTCCTTCACGCATTGATCGAGTGACTATTTGCGTGTTTCAGATGTCGTGAGCGCTGCACATCCAGCTGGTAAATTCTGCGTCGAAGCTGGAATCAAATTCTGGCTTGTGCATGCACCGGACACAATGTAGAAGCAAATGATGACTGAAGTGTAAGTAGACTTCTTTTGTTGGGATAGCCACGAGTCTGTTATAACAAACCACATCTGCTGATTGTACCCAGTGCATGGTTTGCTGTCACCAAACACATTGTGGGGACGTCCTGTATGGTATCTAACGCATGCTTTGCTGGCACCCAATACATTGTAGGGACGTCCTGTATGCTCCTGGAAAATATCCTTGCTCCCACCACACAATACAGAAAAGAGAAAAATTGCATTTGCTTGCCTGTCTTTGCCTATGTTGCATCAGTTGCAGTGTTAAGACAAAGTGTGATCCACCAAACAGACAGTTGGCTGATAAATTTTCTTGCCAAAGGCATGCGCTTTGATCGAGCAAAGCAACTCTGCTGTACTTCGGTACAGCATGCGAAGGAGTTACTGAACTAAACTGTTTCTTGGATCAGTCAATAGCTTGTAGAACTACGAAAAGGAAACAGGGGATGGCCAATCGAGTCCTACAGGTGTCCTTCCTCATCCCCTTTTTGTACTCGTTTTTGTAGCTTGCATGTAGGCCACTGCCACCATTAAAAACAAAAATTGCAGCACTTAAAACACAAATTTTGTGGTCCAATGAAAATGTCAAACCAGTTTCCATTACCTCTACTAATCTGCCTGAAGCTTTTTTTTTAAAGCAGGCAGCTTTTGCAGCGACAAACACCAGCATGATACAGACGCTTCTTAGGAACATTTGATTGTGGCGCACGTTCAGCGACTCTCTATTCACATATTTCAGATTTGTGAGTGCCGCATATATCAGCAGCAAGTCCTGCTAATTCCTTCACAAGGGACAAGGTAATATCATTTGTGCACATCATCCTCAATCAAATGAACTCGCAGAGGGATGTACTACAAATCAGTAATGATGTTTTTCATGAATTTGAGCTGGATACCTTGCAAAGGCTTCTTTATAACTATCAATAAACAGACCTATGCTCCATTTCAGCATAACTTACGTGAATGGTAGAAGCTGCAAATTCAGTGACCTAATCATAGCGTCAAAACGAGGCATGTGACAGCACAGCACAGAAGTGAACAAAATCATTCTCACCTTGGCACTCAACTTATACAGCCTCTTGTTTTTGCAGGAAGGTACACCCAGTGTGATGGGCAAAAGAAAAATTACTCACTCTGAAATAAAACATGTGGGTAGAATTTGATATTTTTGCGTCTGTGCTTTCCTATAAATTGGACATTATTAAAGCTTATTAAGGATGTGTGAAATGTTTGGCAGGATATTTCATAATTCTTTTTCGGGTTTATTTTGCCCAAGAATTTCATCATGGACGTGGTGCTATATAATTCTCCTAAACTAGTATTTACCTGGGTTGTAAGGTGTGAAATGTACCTCTTCTAACATCAAGGTAATTTAAGTGGTTTCCACCATGATCTTAACTGAATTCCCTGGTAATGAGCCCATGAAAATCGATTACTTGGGATTTCTGCAAAACATAACTCCCTCAATTAACGGTATTGTCATATACAGGGTGTTCATTATTTTTTACAGAATAAAAAAAAAAACTTTTAAAATCTACACTTGCAGCTTGTGCAGATGAGTTATATGCCAGGCAGACATTAGATGAGGCAATACCCAGAATGCTAAACTGACTAAAAGTTGCTAATGAACTTTCTAATAATGGCTTTACGGTTCATGTTGCAATTGCAGTCTCAACGGTCGTCATCAACAGAGGTTAAACCCATTTACAGAATTCGTGAAAAGGCTTCGAGATATTCAATAATTTTTGCGTTTTTGTCGTCCAAATTCAGAACGACTCGAAGGCGTGCCACGGGCTCTGCGTAAACGAGTGACGCAGGCATGACTTGGAACCTTGTCGTTATCTTGGCAGCTTGTTGACGGGAGAGCCGACGGCACGCTGCTGAGAGGTGCCACGTCATGACTGCGTCACTCTTTTGCGCATATATAGCTCGCACGTGCCGTTCACATCGATTTCTGGATTCAAGTGGCAAAAAACGCGAAAATTATTGATTAATATCTCAAAGTTTATTGCCTTTTTGCGAATTCTGTAAATTGGTTTAGCTTCTGTTAATGACGACCTTTAAAACTGCAATTGCAACATGACCCGTAAAACCACTAATTAAAAAGTTGATTACCCAGATTTCCTTTATGGTTATTGCTGCATCGAACGTCCACCTGGCAGTATAACTCATCTGTGAAACTGCAATGATGTATGTTCTACGGTCTTTGTCAGAAAATTCTGTACAGAATAAAAATATGCTAATGTCTCTAGAATATCCATAAATGGTCCTAACACAATATATGAACATCACTGGGATGTCTATGTGAGGTGAACCCTAAACATCACAGATGGTTCTAAAGATGTCCATTGGACATCCACAGGATATTGGGACATCCTGGGGACGTTCGTTGGATGTCCTCTGTCTGTTGCATATCCTTTCCTTTTAATATTTTTTTATATGGGTGTTTTTGGAATGTCCAGTGAATGTCCTAAAAATATCCTACAATATACGTTTGGACGTTATATAGACATCATATGGGGCACCTTTATGACCAATTCTGGAGATCCATTGGACATCATTTGTTGCTGTGCGAATATCCATAGGAGTTTCTGAAGCTCCGATTCTGACATCCCTGGAAGATCCATGGGATATTTGTGGTTCTCTGGGTGGCAGCTAGGATTTCGGAAAGAAGCTATTTGGCCCCACCAAAAGCATATACCGCCATTCCCAAATATGAACGCCGTCATTTGCTAAAGTGCCATTAGATATGTTATTTCCCATATTCGCTAAAACGTCGTTCGATCAAGTCAGTGCCTTGGTGCCTCCCTCCGATCAAGTGAATACCTATCGTCTCCCGTTTGACACACAACGTGGCGTTTGTACATCCCTTAGGGAATTTTTGAAGTTGGTTGGGTCCATATGTCCATATCACATGAGCGAATGACGTTTTAGCGAACAGCGACATTTGAGCGAATTGACATTTTAGCGCAAAACGGGGGCACGCGTTAACCCATCCGCCGCGCTGCGCTTACGCCGCTTCGCGGCGACAGTCTGCGGCGGCTCATTACAAAAATGTGAACCTATTTGGCCCACCCGAAAACGCTGCTTCGCGGCGTCAGACTGTTCGCTAAAGTGTCATTCGGTGAAACGTGGGCGTTCGCTAAAACGTCATTCGATCAAGTGAGTGCCTCCCGTGCTTGCGGACTTAGCTAGGCCTAGCTAGGCTTAGCTACTACTTGTGACATATGTAGTATAGTTAAGAAACGTTAGCGCGAACTTGGGTTCCATCGCGCTTCCTCTGCAAGTACGCTCGCGCAGCGGGAACCGCGGTTAAATTAAGCAACACTGTCTGCAGATCGATGCTGGACATGAGTGCACATGCAGCAGGTGGTGGTGGAGGTGTGCCCTTTAGGTTTAACATCATCTAGGGTGGGCAGTTGACGCTCCAATAAGGGATGTGTGAAAAATACTGTTAGTTCTACAGGCTGTTGATGCACCGTCTCTTCCTTTGAACACCGTGAGCCTGTGTAAGCACCCAGGCCACAGAGGATCCAGGCATCCGTCGTCCGGTTTTTATCACCTTCTATGGCGAGCGAGGCAGGCATCATATCGACGAAAGCTGAAAATCACACTGCCAGAAGCCCTGTATTCGGACGATCTTTGTTTAATTTGCGTTTTACATGCGATTTTAAATATTTTGCGCGCATATTAAAAGGAAATATGTTATAGAATCTGGCAACCGGGTGCACCAATTCAGTACAATCCGATCCAATACATAGCTGCATCCGCACCCAAACTACGCCTCCCGGATATTCAGATGTTGCCCATGTGCCGCGGCGTTTTGTAATCGTTCTAAGACTTCGTTAAGACTATTCAGCGAGGTCATGACAACCCACGCCTACGTCCGCTACATTGAAGACAATGAACAGGCCGTCGTGGCGATCAAGAACATCAAGGATTTCCGACCCCGCGGCCCGGAAGACTTTAACGACAAGGCAAAGTATAATGTAAACTGGGGCAGCGACGACGAGTACTACAAGGCGCGGATTTTGCTTTTGGGAGGTAAGTTAGCATGCAAATTACTCTGTCATCTTTCGGTTTCATAAGTGCGATTATCCGAGTGCATGACAGAAGAGAGGCGTAATCGCTTCTTCCGTAGCATGAAATCGCGCCATGGCGAAGTTACGCGTGAAAGTGGCTAGGACCGCCTTGTAAGTGCGCCTTCCATGTGTATGCCACTGTCTTAAGGACAGAGTAAGTGGTTTGCACGAGCGCTGGCGTGACAGGACCATCAATGCTATCAGCTCGCGCTAATGTGTAGCTTCCGCGTAAGATGGTGCACTTCCTTACTTTGCGAAGTAAGGAAGTGCATCATCTTACGCATCATCGCTATCGGGAAGATCAATGATTGTTTGTAGCTTTCTACAAGCTGCTTCACATAGCTTCTGTAAGCAGCGGTAAAATAAACACATTGCAAACTATTTTCGCGACCTTGCCATTTCGTCTATATCTCGAACTGCCAGTTTCGGAAATATTCGCGTGTACGAATTTTTTTGCAGTCAGGAGTGCTGCGATGTGTTCCTTGCCACATAATGAGTTATTCGTGGGTCCAATTGTTCGCGACTTCTTTCAAATCGCGAACATTGTTCTTGCAATAATTAAGTTACAGTATAGTTTAACTAAAAAATGGTTGCGTGCCGTTGAAAACCTTTAAAGTCAGTGACATTAGGAAACGCTTAGGTCACATGCAGTTGTTTGCTAAATGCATTTAGGAAAAGGAAACCTCAAGGGCATGGTTTTTTTTTATTTTTTACACCTCTGTTTCTGTTATTTTCAGCTTCCGAAGAGGATGCAAGACGGAAGCTGGAGACTTCACGACTGCGGATAAAAAAAGTGATCGAATCGTCAGATTATTCGGATGAAGATGCAGGAGCAGTAGAAAAAGAAAATGCGAAGGCCCAGAGGGTATGCATGGTTATGCAGGCCATAATTTATTTATGTAATGAATAGATATTTGGTGTGCTTTGAATATTGACCATGCGTTAGCTTTGTATTGGGCAGTACAGAAAGTTTTATAGCTAGTATTTGTTGCATCCCAGAGCACACATCGCAACTATACTTCAAGCCTTCTTATGGCCCTCCCGACGTGGATTATTGTGCATGTGTGCTCTATAAATCATTCCTCATTTACAGAAAACCCTAAAAGAAAAGCTGGCAACGTCGACAAGGGTTGACCTGATAAAAATTCTGGAGCAGAAAAAAAAATGGCTGGTACTCAGGACAAGTCGACAAACCCTGGAGAGGTAGAAGAAAAGTTGAAGCGGGCTCAGCGTCAGATTGCACGGCTGGAAAAAGAGCTCTAGCAGAAAGACCAGGAGCTAGAGAAGCTCCGCTACCTCAACATGAGGCTACAAGAAACCATAATAGAAAAGTTTGAACGCTGGAAAGGTATGGTGCAAGGTTCATTGCATGCAGCAATAGAATAATCTCATCTCCTGTTTCACCTCCCCCCCCCCCCCCCCCCCATTGCTGCAGCCCCCAATCCAGCCCATGCCCTTGCTGCCACTGCCCTGGTCCATGCCCCTGCCCCTGCCGTCAATGCTGCCATTGCTGCTGCTGCCCTTCCTTCTGTTGCTGCCGCGGCCCTCCCTGATGCCGCCCCCACTACCGCGGCTGTCCCTGCTGCCATGGCCCTTCCTATTGTGTCCCCCTTCTCCCAGCTGCCTCCGCTGCCGCGGCCCTCCCTGATGCAGCCCCCACTACCACGGCTGTCCCTGCTGCCATGGACCTTCCTGTTGTGTCCCCCCTTGCCCCAGCTGCCTCCGTTGCCGTGGCCGTTTCTGTGGCGCCTGCCCCTGCCCCGGCTGCTGTGGCCCTCCCTGAGGTGCCGGCCCCTGCACCTCTACATGTCGCCCTGCCTGGTGTCGGCAATCCTCCCGCGAGGGTGCATCATCACATTGTGGAGAATGAAATGGTGCGTTTGTCTGCAATCCTTTTATGCAGTATTAAAAATAACATGTTACTAGGTCACTATTAGGATGCTGTTTTACCTGAGCAACTTTTGCTCTGAGTTTCTTCATTTGTAGATAATAATATAAAATATTCAAATATAGACTGAGTACATAAATGACGAGTTTGCATTTTCTTTATAAAGACTAATTGACTCAACCTTACAGGCTTGCATACAGTTTTCGCTTATCACTTTTTTGTACTCGCTCCTTTTCTATACCCTCTCCATCTTCAACATCGCCACAACGTGGCTTCCCCTTGCAGTTCACGAGAGGAGGAAGATTGTTTTTCTATGATGTATCCCAGAACCCGAGCCAACGACGAACGGCGCTTGTCAGCCACTCGTGAGCGGGGGTTTCGCATCCACGGTGATTGCACCGGTTGCGTCGTCGTAACTGCCGAATATCTCGTATTCGGAGTTACAAATATCACACAATGTAGCTTCGAGCACATATTTAATGACACCTGCTACATTATATAAAATCAAAACCAAGTGTCTTCAGAAACCTCTCTAGTGCCCCTTTCAGATAGGGGTGCAAGATTTGGCCCGCCCTTGACTACTCTAACAAAAGGCTTTTGACGGAGCCGAAATTAAATAAATATACGGACCAATTGGATAATTATCTGCCCTGTAAAGTTATCTGGTGTGATTAAGGGGAGCTTCAGACATCTGCATTTAGCTGTGCTAATCCCCACTGCATCGGTTTCAGACAGCGCGAGCTCCCATTGTGAAGGGATTATTGTAATAATTTCACAAAAGACTGTGAAACGCTAATGTCTGAAGCAGCCTTAAAAGTTACCAATGTGCCTGGGGAATGGGTGCTGCCGCTTCTGAGAATGAAGGTTCATAAGCGTTGATGATGTTTTAGAAGGGAAGTGATAGTTTGCAGGCTCTAAATTTTGCGAACTCGGGTCGTTTGCAGTATGTATTTTTTGTAACAAAAATTTTAGACACTGGAGAAAAGCAACCCTCATCATTAAGGCCTCTGAACTTTTTTGTTCACTTTCCGCCCATAGAAACACGTTGCGAAAGGACCTAGGCACACACATCTCACAACACTGCCACAAAGCATTCGCCTACGGATCCCTACTTGGCAGGTATGAGTCCCAGCCGAGGTACCCACAATACGGCTGAGGCTTATTGCGAAGAGATGCTGTGTAGCTCAGATTTGCATTGCACGTCAAAAGTTCCCCAGGCAGCCTAAGTCCTCAGTCCGCCACAGGATCGTGCCAGATGCCCATCGTAGGTTTGACAAGTAAACCCTCAAAGTTACATTTATTATATTTCACAACACTGCCACATCCTTCCGCTTCAAAAGTCATATATATTGACCGGCACCATACAAACAAAGCATAGATGACAGGACCTGCACAAAGCAAGTGGTTGAGTCAGCAAGGGCATCCGCCTAAACCAATGCTTGCTAAAGGGATGACAGTGGCCATGGGTCATCGGAGCAAGCGGGACTATCGAACAGATCGTGCCACGTGTGGTCGCCCCTTGTTCCATTTGATTATTTTTAATATAATCTCGGGTTCAAGCGCATGACTCGGCTTGTTATAACTGCCAAGGGTTCGGACCTAGGCCACTGTTTAACGGGATTCCGGCAGCCAATGCGACTGCCGTCTGCTCAAAACGCCTCCTCCTTTTTAGCAGACAGCGTTTAGAGGAAGGGCATCACTGATGGCATACTTTAAGTGTACGCCTCAGCACTTAAAGGAGCTCTGCAACAGTTTCAGCGTTTTGCTTAAATAATTTGGGAGTTGGTGTCTCCACCTTTCTGAAGTAGAGAACAAAAAACTGCTTTTGCCTGCATGTTCTAGTTTTTATTTTAAAAATGAACAAAGATTGAGGTTTTCGGTGCCTTTCAACCCCTTCACCATCTTCCGAGTCACGTGCGCTGTGACGTCAATGGGGTTGGCGCGGGGGTCCGGTGAAGGTCTCCCTCTAGAGCCATCCGTGAGCAGCGAGAACTGATCCGCTCGCGACCGCAGCGCGAACAATATGGTGAAAGGAGGAAAGCCTTATCCGGGTCCGGCCATACCCGTCCGGCCCTGTCCCCCTCCCCCTCCGGCTTTTGGCGGCTGTTCGCAGGAGCAGATAGAGCTGACGGTTTTGTGAATCTAGGATAGATGGCGCCACTAAAACTCCAAATAATAAAAGTTTTGTCGATGATACCAGGTTTTTTGACGCATTTATATTTATGTTGGAATGACAAGATTTATAGAAAGGTTGCCTTTTATCGAGCAGGTATTCGCACAACTTGCTATCTTTCTACAAGACCCCTATTGACGTCACGCCGCGTGTTTCCCACGGCCGCCGCTCGCGGCTGCAGGTCGGGGAATATTATAATTTTTGCCTCGCAATTAAGCGGACGAATCGCAACATTTCGAAAGAAGGATGCGTGTTTTCTGTCTTATGTAACAAGATGAACAATGTCAAAAGTAGAAGTTGCCAATTTTTTCATCGTTAAAATCGTGGCGCAGCTCCTTTAAAGTCTGTGCCTAAAGTGGTGTTCACAGCTCTTGAATTAGGCCTGTGCAGACGGACTTAACTGTGCATTTTGATATGTTGGCATTTTGAGATCAGGTGTGTTTTCAGGCCCATTTGCGATGTGTTTCAATGGGCAAAACATGAACAAAAAGAGTTAAAAATGAAAGCCCAATACTGACGGCTGATTTTCTTTAACACCTTATATTTTGATGTGCCTGGCACTACAGACGTGTTTTCAGATTTGAGCTTCGGTGCATTTTTATCGAAAACATGGTCCTAAAGTATCAGTGTCATTTTGAGTCAACCTTTTCATGGAAATATTTTAACTGTGCTGTCAAAGTGCTTAAAAGAAACAAAGGTTGTGTCTGACCTAATTCCCCATTTAAAATGTGATCAGTTAAAGTGCAATCATTTTTTTTACAATTTTAGGCATTTATGGTACATGATCAACATGTACCATAACAAGGTAAACCAAAAAGTGTCTATTGTTCCTTTTTGTTGGACAATATATTTTGTTGTGCAGGCTAAAATAGCTTAAAGGGCAACTCCGCTTGTTTTTCAGTAGTGCAAAACAATACAGTTCTCTTTGTTATCATTTACAAACCCCACACGGCAAATATTACGACAGAATTTTCGCCTAGAAGTTCATTAAAATCGCTGTATAAGTTTGACAAGCACGAATCCGCTGGTTTTGGATGAGACGTGCGGACCAGACAACACCGCCCGGCTGCATTTCCGCTTCCTCCAAATCCCTTCTTCCGGCACGTCCGTGACGTCAACAAGCATGTACAGTTTTTTTTTTTTTTTTAACTTTTGTTTTTTTTCCCGGGGAGAGCAGGGTTCTAGCGCTATGCGAGACGTGAGCGACGCGCTCAACCGGCTCGGCGCTCGACTATTTATACGCTACTGATAGGCCCATCGCCTTGTTGAGCACGGCTTGTGTGTTCAGTGCGTATTGACGTCCAATGGCACGTGCTTTGCAGACGACGCGACGATGACTGCGAAGCGCATGTCCGCATGATAGATCACGTGCCTTTTGTACATCAATCATGTGGGTGTACATGCTTAGTGATGCCGAAGATACAATGTTGTCCGGCTTTGCCACCGTTTCGGTTTCGGTTTGCGATCATGGCTAGAGTAAAATTGCTCGAAAAATATTTTACTTTCGCGAAACAAAGGATTGGGGATTGTTTTTGGGTACTTCTCAAAGCAAAATCGGCCACTATCTCAACATTTTTTTTAATTGAGCGGAGTTGTCCTTTAATTGGGGAGCTGTAGCTTATATTTCTGTTCTTTTTATTAAAATTTTTATTATACATGTCTGTGCAGGTGGACCCTGGACAGGGAATCCATGTCACTGCAACCGCATGAAGTACGGTGTGCAAATCAAAAAAAAAATTCCATATGGTTGACTTTGTTTAAGGGAAATGCAGCTTATAAAGAGCATGACAGTTATATAGCTGTATTGTTCCCTCTTTCCAAGGAAACACTCCTCCAAGTTTCTAGGCCGTCCCCCAAAGCCAGGTCTTTGCCCCCACAGGATAGGAGTACTGAAAGGTGAGGGTCATACTGTCCATGCTCAACATAGCACCTGCACTTGTAGTCTATTTGCGGTTTTGTTCTTGGCGTTTTTCATGGGATTTGAGTTTGTTTGTAAATTATATGGGCTCAGCATGTACAAGGAAGTAACGAAAGGCTTTGTGCATTCACCCAGCAGTCTAGCTGACAATTAGAACAATGGGTTTACGGCAAACTTGATGCATGCAGTCACACTAGATGTTGAGGGCAAGCACACTCTAAGATACCTAACGAATAGGTATACAAAGAATCTGTGGGGACCATTGGGTTCCCTCTATCCCTATCTAGGCCTAGCTTCAAGCAGGCCGTGGGAGTCGTCGTCACCAATGGCGTCGGCCTCCCGGATACAAGGAACCACGAGGCCGAATTCCCCGAAGGGGCCGGTTCTCCCTTGCCCTTTTGGGTGAACGCGCCATCGGCACACCCTTGGGAGTGGTTATGGACGCGTCCCGTTTTCGAGTGACCTTCTACCGGCCTCCCCGGGCGCATCTATTTCCCGCAGGCTACATAAGCCGGCCACCCACCTGTGGCCGGGGCTCTTGGTTAGGGGGGACTACGCTCGACGGAGCATTCATCGTTATTTTCCTGCTCCCCCTTTTCCGTGATCCTGCCAGTTCCGGCAGCGCGGACCCTTCTCCTGGTGATCCTGTCAATTAAGGCAGCGCCAACCTCATTTCTCTTTTGTTCCGCCTACGGGCGTAAAGCGTGTGGCGTAAGGCCAATAAACACGTTTCTGCGGTATCCCTGTGTTTGGTGTGGTCTCCCGTCCACCGGAGCCTAGCGGCAACCAACGGACGGACCCGGCCGTAGCCGCCATAGCAGCGGACTGCGGAGTGGGTTTTGCCTCACAGCGATCAGCAAGGTAAGTCGAAACCCACCTTTTGCAACCGACGAGTTACGGAGTGGGTATTTGCCTCACTGAGGACTTTGGGGTAAACTAGAATCCCACATCTGGCGCCCAACGTGGGGCCCGTCCGGCGTTTGCAAACAAAGCAGCACGTTCGCAATGACAGCGAACCAGGCCAATTTCCGGCCTTGGACTTCGTGGACGGAGGGAGAGGCGAACGCCCGAAACCCGACGCCACCCAACGGCTTATTGGCCACGTCAGCCACGCACGGACACAATGCAGTGTCTTTTGAGCCGAGCTTGCTCCTAAGCGGAGGCGACCCAACATGTCCGGAATGCGCCCGGGGCATCCCCCTCCGCGACACGCCAGCCCACTCTGCTGAGCGAAGCGCACCTGCGCTTGTCGAGGTCAACACCGCGCTCGCACAAAGCGCGGCGACGCAACAACAGGCAAATACAGCCTCGTACTGCGATGATCTCCTGACCCCAGACTGGCCTGCAGCTTCCCCACAAACGGAAGACACTGCCGCCGTCTGTGAGCAATGGCCCAGCTCAGCGGCTTTATGCGCAACAGGACACACGGCGGCACGCGGCGGCACACAGCCAGTGTACAGCTCGCCAGCCGAAAGCGTATCTCATCAAAGAGAAAATGCGCTAAACTCGTTCCAGCCACTGCTAGATAACGCAGCACGAGTTATCGAGAGTTTGACGGGAGCGCTGCAAACAGCGACGAGGCCCCCGCCGCCCACGCGGCCACCAGTCAGAATTCCTATCCCGACATACCGAGGATATGGAGACCGAATGAGCGCCACGGACTTCCTCGAGGACCTGAAAAGTTATCAAAAAGCCATGGGAATGTCGGACAACGAGATACTGGAACGCATCCTGCCAATCTCGTTGGTGGACCAAGCAGCGCGATGGTTCCGTCTAACCGGAAACCAGCTGCTGACTATCGAGCAGTTCCGAAAGGCTTTTGACCAGGAATTCCTCCCCGCTGACTACGAGCGCAGGATGAGGAGAGAGCTCGAGCAACGGACCCAGCACCCAGACGAGTCACTGTTGGAGTTCGTAAGGGCGATGCAAGAGCTCTTCGAGCTAGCAGAACCCTCCGCGCCACATGCAGAGCGGGTAGAGCGCGTCATTCGACAGGCGCACCCGACTTTTGCGGCGTACCTCCGAGGCAGTCGCTTCCGCGACCTGAACGAACTAGCCTCGGAAGCTCGGCGGATCCAGGGAGACATTCTAGCCGCCCGAGCGTACCGACCTCCGCCGCCTGCGTCATCGGCACTTGAGCCGCGCTGCGCATGGAATGGGGAGACGGCGCCCCGAAACAGGAGGCACGAAGCCGCCCACTACGCCGACGGACCGGGTCGAAACACGTACGACATCTCCGATCGTGCGCTCGACCCATACTCTTACGAGAGGCGAACAGCAGAACCCGCGCCGGAGTGGCAAAGGCGAGATCGGAACAGACAAGAGTTACCGACGCCCCGGGAGCAAACGCGGCCAATGCGTCCAAATGCACAGGACGAAAGGTCCGGCGCGCAGCAGAACGTGCGACGCGACTCGAGAAGGGTTGCGCAACCACGCTGCTTTCGCTGCAACAGCGCCGACCACCTGGTTCGACAATGCCCAGAACGGCAGAACCCCGGTTTCCAACAGTCGGGAAACGAGCAAGGCCGCCGATAACCAACCCGGTGGCTCAAAACGGCACGGAGCAAGATACTCTTTTGCCGTCCGCCTACAGAATAGGCTTTCCGACAGGCACGCCAACGCCATTCATAGCGTTGACGATCGTTGGTCGGACGTTCAAGGCGCTGCTCGACACAGGCGCAAGCGCATCGCTTTTCGGTGACGAAGTGTTGACCCACCTCCGGCAAAACTCTGTCCGAATGAGGGAGGGAAGCACGACCTTTCGACTCGCGTGCGGCACCGCACATTCAAGCGGTACCGTCCGGTTGGTTGCGAGATGGGAGAATCAAGCAAGACGGCAACGCTTCGTCCATCTCCCCAGTCTTTCCGTTCCGATCATCCTGGGCAGAGATTTTCTCGCAAAAACAGGGATCGTGATCGACGTGAGTAGCGGTGGCTACCGAGAGGGCACATTCGCACCTCTGAAACCCTTCTGCGAACCCCCAACCCCAGAAAAACCGCTGGTTACTGGGGCAGGCAGCATCAGCCGAAACGAGGCAACAGCCTCCCAAGGTCAACCTTCTCCGACGCGGTTGCAAGCGAGCGCCGTAGCGTCGGAGATAACGCACCCCCTGCTGACTGAGTCATGCAGCGTGTCAGGGCAAGAAAAAGCCCGTCTGTCGGCATTGTTACGACATTATGACAAGATGTTCACAGATCGACCCGGGTGCACCAATGTAGTGCGACACCGGATCGACACGGGCGATGCGCTCCCTCGGAGGCAAAACGCACGACCCGTTAGTTTGGCTAAACGAAAAGCCATTGACGTTGCACTGGACGAAATGATCGACACCGGAGTTGTCCGGATGTCAAACAGTCCGTGGGGATTCCCCGTCGTGTTGGTCCCAAAGAAGGACGGCACTTCACGTCTGTGCATCGACTATCGCCGTCTAAATGACGTCACGCGGAAAGACGCATATCCGCTACCGAGCATTGACTCGATCCTGTCCAACCTCGGCAGCGCACGGTATTTTACAACCTTAGACGCCAGCCGAGGCTACCTCCAAGTTCAAATGGAGAGGGGTGACGAGGCGAAAACGGCCTTTGTTTGTCACCGCGGGCTTTTCGAATTCACAAGAATGCCCTACGGTCTGTGCGGAGCGCCCATGACGTTCCAGCGGTTGATCGACCGCATACTGGGAGAAGCCAAATGGAAACATGCAATGGCCTATCTCGACGACATTGTCGTCTACTCGAACACCTTCGAAGATCATCACAGAGACCTGAAGGATGTGTTCGACCGGCTAAAAGCCGCGGGAATCACGCTGAACCCGGAAAAGGCTCAAATAGCCGAAACCCGAATCAACTTGCTCGGCTTCACACTCGATTGCGGACGCATTGCGCCAAACGCCGAGAAGCTAGAAGCTATCCGGGAGTTCCCCGCACCAACGGACGTAAGCTCACTCCGTCGCTATTTGGGAATGGTGAATTTTTACCGCCAATTCATCCCGAACTGCGCCTCCCTCCAAGCGCCACTAACGCGGCTACTCAGAAAAGCCGTGAGCTGGAGTTGGGGTCCCGAGCAGGAGGCAGCTTTCCGCTGCACTTCGAAAGCACTCGCGGACACCGCGGAACTAAAGCTTCCCGACTTGAACAAGCCTTTCGTGATCCAAATGGACGCGAGCAAACTGGGCTTGGGAGTGGTCCTGCTCCAAGAGCACGAAGGTGTGCTTCGTCCCGTGGCTTTCGCTAGCCGCTCGCTTGTGCCGGCAGAGGTGAACTACAGCACCTGCGAACAAGAGTGCTTGGCTATTGTATTTGCCTTAAAGCGCTTCGACATTTATGTCGACGGGACCACATTCACGATCGAAACAGATCACCAGAGCATAATATGGCTGTCAAGACTTCGCGAACCCGCAGGGCGGTTGGCGAGATGGGCTTTGCTACTGCAAAAATACGACTATGTCGTGCGGTACCGGAAAGGCAGCACAAACGTTGTGGCCGACGCACTGTCGCGAGCCCCCGTAGACTGCGCAAATCTTTCCGCGGGGAGCCTGGCCGAGCCAACGGCACATGCAATGCCCGGCGAAGCCGAAATTCAGTCCCTAAAGGAGGCAGCACCACTGACCTCCTCGGACGAGAGCGTGAACCACGTAGACGCAGTGAGCGCAGTGGGGATCGTGTTCAGCAAAGAAGAGCTACTGAAAGCTCAGCAGAATGATCCGTTTTGTCGAAAGGTGATCGACGGACTCTCGAGTGAGTCGGGCTCCGTGGAGTCGGGCGGTGCGTCCGCCGGGCGTACGACTGCTGGTATTGCAGTAAACGCCGAGTGTCGGGATGTATCTGGTACTGGTACTGACACGCTGGATCAATTTCTGCTGAACGCCGATGGGCTCCTGCTGAAGTATATCCCATGTGAGAAGGACGCAGATAATGTGTTCAAGGTGGTAGTGCCAAAAAGTCTGAGGTGCGCAGTAATGCGTTACTATCACGACTCGCACTTGGCCGGACATGCGAGCGGCTCCAAGACTTACACAAAGTTATGTCACATCGCAACCTGGCCGGGCATGAAAAGGGACGTATTCCGCTACGCCCGCACGTGCCACACTTGCCAAAGCTTCAAACCAAGAGGCGGCAAACCTCCGGGCCTAATGCAGCCGACCCACAGCCAAGAACCATGGTCTTTGGCGGCTTGCGACGTGGTCGGCCCTTTGCCGAGGAGCCCCAAAGGACACCATTATTTGTTGGTTGTCACGGATCACTTCAGCAAATGGGTAGAACTTTTCCCACTACGAAAGCTGACAGCCCGAGCGATCATGGAGAAGCTCATGGAGGTATTCACCCGATGCGGGTTCCCGGAAGCTCTCCTAACAGATCGAGCAAGCTACTTCGTCGGGAAGGTATTTGTGGACGCTTGCAAAGCCCTGGGCATCAAGCACAAAACAACCATACCCTACCACCCACAGGCGAACATCACGGAGCGATGTAACAGAAACATCAAACCCATGCTGGCAGCATTTGCCGAAAAGCACCGCGACTGGGACGCATACATTCCTGAAATTGGGTTTGCTCTCCGTTCCACTGTCAATCGTTCGACAGGCTTCACCCCCGCCTTCCTCACATTCGGAAGAGAGTTGGCGAATCCCATGGACCGTGTCCTAAGGGCGAACGCCGGGGCAAACGACGCGCAGTCGACACAGACTGAACACGCGCGCTCGCTACAAACTCGGATGACGGAAGCCTTCTCGGAGGCCCGTCACAATCTCGGGGTAGCGCGAGCTAAACAAAAGGCTCAGTACGATCGCTCTCGCCGAGATCTCCGCTACAAAGTAGGCGATCTCGTGCTCAGACGAAACCACGTTTTGAGCGATGCCAGCAAAGGCTTTTCTGCTTCGCTGGCACCGAAGTGGCTGGGCCCGTACGAAGTACGAGAAATACTTTCACCGCTCGTGTACAAGCTGACTGACCAAGAGTCACGAAAAGTCGGAGGGCCAGTGCATATTTGCGATCTCAAACCCTACCACAAAAGGGAAAACGAGGAGCAAAACCCAAAGCCACTCTTGCGCAAGAATGCACGCGAAACGCGAGACGACGCCAAAAACGAGGCGCCCCGCTACAATCTGCGAACTCGGAGAAACTAATATCCGGAGTTTCGCAAAGGCAGCCCCAATAGGTGGCGAAATGTCACACTAAGGGAAGTGCAAGGGCAAAGAATGCACCAGCTGCCTTCGCGAACGCGTCAACCACCATTGTTGGCAAGCCGTGACCTAAATACAAGGCCACCTCAACGTTCGCTCCCGGATCATCCCGTACGGGGATTCCCCTACGTACGGCATCTGAGGGAAAGGGTAGGCGTAACGCCCATTGGTCAGTTACTGCCGCCCAGGCTCACGTGTGTCACTACGTCATCGTAGGGGCACGGCGAGAGCAGTTGTCACGAGCGGTGAGACCGTGATGTCATTCTGCCGCAGTACGACTCCACAGTAACATCCACGAAGAGGATCTCCAGCCAGGACGGTGCTTCGGGCCGTTCGGGGGCTGCGTCAGCCTGTTTCCTGGCTCCGGAGGTTTCGACGGCGTTCTTGGTCCACGGGTGCTGGCGATTCTTCGAGCAGCCCCGCGACGCCAGCGGACCAGGGGACCGAACCAGCGGCCCGCCGGCTACGCGCGCCACCGGGACCGACAGCTGCGCGGGGTCCTGCCCGCCCTTCGACTTCGGGACCCGCGCGGCGACGGACAACACTCTGTCCAGGGGCCGGCTGTTCCCGTCCAAAGGGCTCCACGAACCACCTCCACGACGGTGAGCGAACGCCGGGAACGTCGCAGCAGACCGTATTTGTGAACCCCGGCATGTGGGGGTAGGCACCGGACGCGGTCGTTTTTTTTTAGTTCTTTTTGTTTTTAAGAGCCGGTAGGACATTTTGTTTTATTCAAGTCCTACCTAAGCCTTAAGAAGGGGGGAGTGTGGGGACCATTGGGTTCCCTCTATCCCTATCTAGGCCTAGCTTCAAGCAGGCCGTGGGAGTCGTCGTCACCAATGGCGTCGGCCTCCCGGATACAAGGAACCACGAGGCCGAATTCCACGAAGGGGCCGGTTCTCCCTTGCCCTTTTGGGTGAACGCGCCATCGGCACACCCTTGGGAGTGATTATGGACGCGTCCCGTTTTTGAGTGACCTTCTACCGGCCTCCCCGGGCGCATCTATTTCCCGCAGGCTACATAAGCCGGCCACCCACCTGTGGCCGGGGCTCTTGGTTAGGGGGGGCTACGCTCGACGGAGCATTCATCGTTATTTTCCTGCTCCCCCTTTTCCGTGATCCTGCCAGTTCCGGCAGCGCGGACCCTTCTCCTGGTGATCCTGTCAATTAAGGCAGCGCCAACCTCATTTCTCTTTTGTTCCGCCTACGGGGGGTAAAGCGTGTGGCGTAAGGCCAATAAACACGTTTCTACGGTATCCCTGTGTTTGGTGTGGTCTCCCGTCCACCGGAGCCTAGCGGCAACCAACGGACGGACCCGGCCGTAGCCGCCATAGCAGCGGACTGCGGAGTGGGTTTTGCCTCACAGCGATCAGCAAGGTAAGTCGAAACCCACCTTTTGCAACCGACGAGTTACGGAGTGGGTATTTGCCTCACTGAGGACTTTGGGGTAAACTAGAATCCCACAAATCTCACATAAAATGTGGGATCCTTTAGGAATTATAATTGACCCAGATGTTTATGGGTTGAATTGCATTTTAGTGCATTCTTTAATTTATGTTATAAACTGCATATCTTCGATTTGAGTAAGCATTAATGAAAGAGTGGGGCAAGCACATACAAAATAAAACTTGCTGGCCCAGCTAAAAATGCTCTTGTTTCTGCTGCTTGCAAAATATGTAAAAAGACTCACTGTTTTAGTCGCATCATTGAATCAGCAACAGTATCGTTTTGTGATGCTGTTGCTGTTGGTAATTCTTAGTAAAGTTGTTGCTCTCTCAGGAGTGTGCAGTTTGAATGTAGAAGTTTAATATAATATTGAGGGGGGGCTGAAAGGCCGAGGCTTTGCCTGGGTATGCCAAATGTAGAAGGTTATACGGATCTGGAAATTTTCGAGATTTATATCCTTCTGCATACACTTGGCATGGCGTTTCACATAATGTTTACAAAATTTCACATAGTGTTTAAATTTTCCAACCAACGACAGCAAAGAGCTCAAGTCATGAGAGACCAAGTAATGTGACGCGTTACTTTGAAAGCTTCCTCCACTTGTGAGTGAGGAAACATGGGGAAGCTGTCAGTATTTAGTTTCACTATATAGTTCAAGCGATATCTGTAAAAGGTTCCCACCATTGCTAATGCACTAACGTGGAACGGAATCTTATCATTCAGCTCAGGTTGAACATAGTCGCTCATGAATGCCCAAGTTAGCTTGAGACTAACTCAGTAGTGTGCAGTTGCAGGGAACCATAGCAATAATTTACAATGTTTCAATCTTCAGTGCACCCTTAAACAAGTGGTCTGTATTTTTTTTTAAGACATGTACCAAGCTCGGTTACAAACACAAGGCATGCCAAGGGACCTTGCAGTCAGTTCAAGGAAGGAGGTTACTGGCCGCATCAACGAGAAGATCGGTGATCTCAGGAAGCTGGAGAAGAGGAGGTAATTGTGTCGAAATCTGTGTTTATAAATGCAAGACTGAGGGAGGGAGGGAGGAGGGGGGGGGGGGGCAATAGTTTGGCACTGCAGGGCCTTGAAGAGCTCTAAAAAATATGTATGTGCAAATAATAATTGGAAGTCTAGAAACACAAGCCGTTATGGTTCCCATTGGAAAATACCAATGGGTATTTCTCCAAAAACGCAGATGGTTACTACAGTCGACCCATTGGGAAATACCAATGGGTGTTTTTCCAGTTGGGAGTCCGAAAACACAGATGGTTATGGTTCCAATTGGTATTATTCTAACTGGAATTTTTCCAACTGGCATTTTTCCAACTCGGAGATTACCAATTGGTATTTTTCCAGTTGGGAGTCCGAAAACACAGATGGTTACGCCAACTGGTACCAACTGGAAAAACCAATTGGACCCAATGGGTATTTTTAACTGGGGTTGGAAGCAGACTATTGCGTTTCATTTCACAGGAAATTCCTACAGCACGAAAAAGGCCAAAGAGCTCATCGTGGACATTCTCCAAACCGTAGAAAACATTGGGGTGAGAGTCGATGTCATACTGACGGACATGGGAGGAAATAACCTGGGCGTCTGGAAGGAGTTTTCTATCACCGTCAGTAGGCACAGACGTCACAGGGTATCCTGCGACGCCTCCAGGCAGCATTTTTTATGGCGGATGAACCGCACCTTTTGAGAAACCTCCGCAACCACCTCACGAAAGGTCAGGTTATCTACCTCCCAGACGACGTTGTTAAAAACAACATGTTGCCCACAAACGAAGTGAAAATTGAATACGCAAAACAGCTGGTTGAACTCGACTCCACCTCAGAGCTCAAGATAGCAGCGCACTTCAAACAGTCTTCAGTGGACCCTGAGCACTTCGAAAAAATTAAGGTGGGTCTCGCATTCTCCCTCTTTAATAACGACACTGCTGCTGCCTTGCGCCTACTGGTAGAACGGCAGTTTTCGGACAGGGGCGCTCTTACAACGGCGTGGTTTTTGGAAACTATTTTCAAATGGTTTCGCCATATAACACCTCGAACTACAAAGCTGGCTGTGAGCACATTTGACTCAGTTAAGCATGACGAGGCAGTTGCTTTTTTGACGAGCATCATAAACCTGTTTGAAGCTATTTCTATTGAAAGCTTGGAGAAGCCAGTCTGGAAACGCATCCAGACAGGAATTATTCTTTCTACGACATCTGCTCTATAAGGTCAGGAGCTCTACCTAAACGACAAGGATAGGTTTCTACTCCTAAGTCGCTTGACGCAGGATTCCCTTGAAAAACTGTTTTCAACTCTCCGCTCTAACAATCCTGTCCCCAGGCCCACCGAATTTCGGTGTGCCCTTCGACATGCCACAATGGCGCAGTTTGTGCGTCCCAGCAAAGACGGCATTTACACAGACGACCAAGGATTCCTGCTCGCAGGGATACCATCGAAGGATGCTCCAAAAGCTGTAGATGGCAGCATTGCTTCTGGACCTTGAGCTGCCCGAGCAGGAGTCCTTACAGTACCTTGCAGGGTATGTCGTCCGCAAGGTAAAGCAGAATCTGACGTGCAATCTTTGCATAGCATCTTTAACTGGGGACGGTGAAGCAAATCGGCTGACCCAACTGAAATCCTACACAAAAGAAAAGATGTCCCTTACGGTCCCTTCTGCACCGGTGGTGCAAGTGGTTGAGCATGCAAAGGCGTACTTCCGCAATAACCAATCGAGCCTTGTTATGAACGATATCACACTAAAAGATCTCCAGAAGGAAATCTTGACTTCAATGTCACTCACTAATTGCTTTCCAAATTGCAATGAAATCCTGCAAAAACTACTGAAGCTGTTTCTAAGGACCAGGCTGTGCATTGCCCTTCGAAAAGAGAACGACGCATGGAAGGAAAACACAAAAAATTCAGCTAAGTGTGACAGCCGGAATGTTGGTATGCATGCCGCCACGACCAACATGAAATGAGATGCAAACGGTGTAGGTTAACTCATCGCTTATAAAAGTTAGTGTCATTTTGGCATTCTAAACTATCTTAGGGATATATCACAAACACTCTTTAGTGTAGCTGTCCATAGTGGAGCAATCAGAAAATCGGTGCAGACACCAGCTAATGTTGCAGATCCCTGGAGGTCGATAAACTAGAGTTCGAGAACTACTGAATTAACCTAGCCCTTTTCTTGCATTTATTTTTTTAATTTATTTCAGCTATCAGAAAGTAGCTCACTCAAAGACGCAAATTGTTTAACACTAGTAACAAGTTTAGTTACGTTTTCTTAAAGAACTACCAAGTCCTTGCAACCTCTTTTTGATTGTACTTTCTCCTAAGGCCTCGGTAAGATTGTAACTGCATGTTTGCCATGCTTTCCTTGAATGAGGTTATAATTTCATATTTGTTTTCTTCCTCTTGTTTTCTTCAACCTCATGTGTGCTTGTTCATTTTCATTGTAACCTCATGCTTGCATGAGCTTTGCCGTGTTCTCTTCTGATGATGTTTTAGGTTCATATTCGCTTTAATTGCATTGTCCTCTACCCTCAAATGTGCTTGCTCATTTTCATGGAGATCAATTGTAGCCTCATGTTTGCATGTGTTTTGTCATGTACTCTTCCAGTGAAATTTTAATTTCATAATTGCTTTGCCTTGTTCTCTGATATGTGCTTGTCCACTTTCGAGACTGCAACGTCATGCTCGCACGTGCTTTTCCGTGTTCTCTTCCAATGATGTTTTAGGTTCATATTTACTTAGATTGCATTGTCGTTTACCCTCATATGTGCTTGCTCATTTTCGTGAGGATCACTGTAACCTCATGTTTGCATGTGCTTTGTCATGTACTCTTCCAGTGAAATTTTAATTTCATAATTGCTTTGCTTTGTTCTCTGATATGTGCTTGTTCACTTTCATCGAGACTGTAATGTGATGTTCGCATGTGCTTTGCCATGTTCCCTTGGAACAAAGTTTTAATTTCATGTTTGCTTTATTTGCCTAGTTCTCTCTGACATCATCTGTGCCTGTGCATTTTCATGAAGATAATAATCTTGCATTTGCATGTCTCGCAATGTTCTCTATATCATATTTGATTATAAAATTCGTTTGTATTTACCCCATTCTCTTTCACTGAAATAACAACCTGCAATTGGTTGACTCCTTTCTTAGATTTGAAGTAGAATCTAGAATTATTATGTATGAGTGTTAGAGAACTTTCGGGTCTAAATTAAATGGTATAAAAGTAAAATTCGTAAACGCTCAAATAGGTGCTGAAACCGAGAGCTGGTTCCCAAGTCTGCACCCGGCCCTAGGACGCTGGCCCGGGAGTCTAAAAGCAGCGATAATCGTGGTTATTGCCAACCACGGGACTGACTGTTTTAGTACTTTCAGTATGAAGGAATTAACAGAAAAGATACAGACAAGGCGTTATTTTTAGTAAATGCGCCTGCGAGGCAAATAATGCAAATATTATTTATTAAACTCTGAAGAGTTGCGGCACTGAGAACCTCGTACGGAAGCGTCCGACCGCCTGCCACCGGCGTCGCAATTTTTACAGCTTGCACACAACACACGCACAAATATACGTATAGCGATTTTTATCATGAATAGTACTGCACTCAGCCTAAAAATGCTAGGTTAGCTGCTGGTTCCAACCGCGTCACTGTTTCCCCGTTAAAATACAAACAAAACGTTTTGCTTTCCATGCCTCCCAATGCTTTTAAAGCCCGTAAACCAAACACCCCCAAAAGCTCGCAAAGAGTCACATTAAAAAGAAGTAGGGAATCACCTGAAATCGTCGAGAATATAATTACAATTTGGCGGTTCGATATCATGGTTAAAAACGACTTGCGATTCCTGTGGAGCCAAAGAGTGGAGAGACACTCACGAGAACACTGACCGATAATGCAACTCGGTAGGGACGATTATCCAAAGCACTTTCGGGATCCACGGTTGGGCGAACAGATTTAGAGCGGCTTCAGGACGGTCGGAATAGATGCGGGCTCAAAATGAGGTCATTTCCGCACTTGTATGACAAGAAAAGTCCCCACGATCGGCAACTCGCCCGCTCCAGCTGTGAAGCCGAACACTCACGAGACACTGACCTAATGCAACTCGGTAGGGACGATTATCCAAAGCACTTTCGGGATCCGCGGCTTCAGGGCGGTCCGGTACGAATGCGGGCTCTAAATGAGGTCATTACCAACTTGTCTGACGAGAAAAGTCCACACGATCGGCACCTCGACCGCTTCAGCTGACCGAGACGTGGAGACGCTTGGGAAATTCCGGAGAACGCCTCCGTCGCAAACCGGAAATTAGAGGTGGGGCAAGGAGGGTTTTTAGAGGAGAAGGAAAGAGAAGATGCCACTTTTCCCAGATACAGGGACTTTATGGTCGGGTGGGTTAACACGCGCCCCCGTGATGCAACACCCCACCGGCCGCCACTGCACCTTCAAAAAGGGCAACCTGCCGCCGTTTCTGTGACAGCTCTGTTCTTATCTCAAACAACAAGCGCGAAAGTGTTATTGGCTCTGTTCAGATAAGATCATGCACGCAAGTTTAGACGTATATTTGTTTCTGTTAATTTATTTTTGTTATTTTTATATTGCTCATTCTGTAAACTTACTTGTCAAAGGCAACCTATGATAACAGCAGACATCTTTATGGTGGATGAGAAGAGCGTGGAACTTGGAGGTCCAACACCTAAACATATTTCAACAGAAAAAGACTGATCCAAATTCTTGATAAATTGTAGCAGTATAAAAAATTGATATTGAAGAGTTCAATGGCCTCATACATGTATTTAATCCAGCAGACATCTTTATGGCGGTGAGAAGAGCGTGGAACATGGAGGTCCAACACCTAAACGAATTTCGATAGAAAAAGACTGCTCCGAATTTTCGATAAATTGTAGCAGTATAAAAAATTGATATTGAAGAGTTCAATGGCCTCATACATGCATTTAATCCAGCAGACATCTTTATGGCGGTGAGAAGAGCGCGGAACATGGAGGTCCAACACCTAAACAAATTTCGACAGAAAAAGACTGCTCCAAATGCTTGATAAATTATAGCAGTAATAATAATAATGTATTTTATTCCTTTGAAAAAAACACTTACAGTAACTGGCCCACAAACGCAAACAAGATTGCTTGTCCGTGGGACCAGCAATCTTCTTTGCTGGTCCCACGGACCAGCAGAGTATAAAACATTAATATAAAGTATAAGTATAAATATAAAATATTAATATTGAAGAGTATGGCCTCATACATATATTTAATTCCGATTTTATTTTAGGAAGTGAATAATGGTTAGATGAGACAATTCTGAATTCTGAAATTTTCCCCCCTAGTATGATGTGTACAGAAAGGACAGGAATTGCTATAGTGACGGTGTGTTCATAGAGGTTAACAGGTCATTGAATAGCATGTTGATTGATGTGGAAACTGCTCACGTCGAATCAGTGGGATATCGCATACGCACTCCTAGCAAAAGTGAAATGGCCATTGGTGTGTTTTACCGCCCTCCCGGTTCGACTACCGAAACAATTTCTGCTCTGAACAATATTTTATCTGGCCTACCTGACGAACAGATTTTAATAGCCGGCGATTTTACACTGCCTGAATGGAAATGGGTTGGTGACCACGATATAGTATCATCTGGTGTTGTCTACTGTGAATTTGAAGATATTTTAAATACCTACGGCTTTGAACAATTTGTTTTTCAACCAACAAGAGGCGAAAATATTCTTGATTTAATTTTGGGAAACAGTAATATTGTTCTATCCAGGAATTAGCAGTCACAGTAGAGTAACAGCTAGTTTCACGCTCCCTCATCTGTTTCGTGCACGGGAAAGTGGCAAAACAAATTCCTTTATGAGAAAGGAAATTATAAAGTCATAGAAAAAATAATTGCTTCAATATTTAGATGATTTTAGTAGATTACCTTTGGCGAGCTGTGTGGATACTTCGTTGGTTGCTTCTAAGGAAGGTTTGTCAGGTCTAATTAAACAATATGTTTTAGCCAAATATATATCTGAAAATACTAACGCTGATAAGCCTTGGATGATGTGCGCTGTTAAGAGAGTGATAAATCAACGAAGGCGTACATATCAGAAGTACAAAATGCGTTCATTTTAATTTCCTGCTTCAAAACTTGAGAAGCTGAATAATGCTTATAGAGATGTTATCAACTTGGCAAAACGGGAATACATTTACAAACTTTCAGATGAAACGCGGTCAAACGGCAAAGAATTTCAGGCCTACCTTTGAAAACCTCCTAAAAAAGATGTTGGCATCTCGGATATTTTGTGAGATGGTGAAGTTATTGAAGATAATCATAATAAAGCCAACAGTTTCAATAAATGTTTTCAGTGTATTTTCGCTTCTAACAAAATGCTTTCAAGTTTTCACACCCTCAGCGATGGAAGATAGCCTCCTATGCCACCTGTTGCCATAAATATAAAAGGCACTGAAAAATGTTTGGAAAACTAGATGTAAAAAGTCTGTGGGCACACACAGACAGCTTGTCACTAAAAGTGCTGAAATCGTGCTCCCTCGCCGTGTCCCGCTCCCTTCACAAAGTTTTTCGAAGTCTCTAGAGGAAGGTGTACTTACAAGCGAATGGAAAATTGCATTTTTTACGTCAATCCCCAAGGATGGATCAAGAAAAAGTGTAGAAAACCATCGCCCAGTTCCCTTAGTTGTGCATGTTGCAAGGTTTTACAACATATCAAGTATAGTAGTATTGTAACACATTTAGTTACTAACTTTTTCTTTTCTCCAACTCAACATAGTTTTCAAGGGTCTTTCGTGCGTGACTCACCTTGTTGAATCTTACCATGACCGTGTTACACAAGCTTCGAGCGTAAATAAAACGTAAGCTACTTTCCTTGACTTCCGGAAGGCTTTTGATTTTTTGTCCCACCCTTTGTTGTTGTACAAGTTGTCTTTTAGCCTTGATAACACCGTCTTCCAGTGAATAGAAATTTATCTTTTTGAGAGAAAGCTATGTGTAGTCATGAACGGTGCAATATCTGAATTTGTTACAATGCCATCTGGCGTTTCGCAGGAATCAGTCTTGGGGCCTCTTTCATTCCTTGTTTTTTTATAAATGTCATAGCTGTAGGAATTGACTCGCCTATGAGGCTGTTTGCAGATGATTGTGTTTTTATCGCAGAGTAGAACATTTACGTGATTCATTCTAACAGTAGAGGGCGCCTATTGCGAAATTCACAAGGTCCAGCACGGTCTCTGAGCTTCAAAATTATACGGTGGCCCCCAATATTTAGCAGGACCACTTCAAAGCTTTACGCCGGGTTCGCTAAACAGGCGTGCAAAGCAGACGGCAGAAACTAAAAAGTGGTTCTGACATCGTCTGCTAGTCGCACAGTGGGGTGAGTTCACATGTTATGGGTGGAAAGTGAACAAATGTTTCTTCATGGAACCAAATGACGCGTTTATCTGGCTTCCACGGATCATGCCAGGGAGTCTTAAGGTAGGCTTAAGAGAATACTTTAACTATTTATTGCTTTTTAACGTTCTACAAGCGAGGTTTTAGTTTCGTCCTTGTTAGAGTAATTCCAGAAACGCAGATGAAATTCGGTCCTTTGAGTGCACTAAGCAAACAATACAACAATACAGTCACGAGGAAGTCTTTCGCTAGAATTTTAACTGTGCCAGAAAGAGAACAACGCCTTTTGGCTCTGCGTGCAAACAAAGACGAAGACGCGCTTAACACAATATGCGCTCATCATTATCATACTTACGTACAGAAGCATACCACACTTGTGGCTTCCTAGTTCTGCGTGAATTCCCCTCTCAAACACCAGGAGCCGGGTTGGGGCATCAGTTATATCATTAGAGCTTGCAACAGCTCTGTCGTCATTGAAGCTTGTTCCTGGAGAAAGGTTGTGCCCCGGGTGCAAAGTCCGTTGCTTTTAAATAGACGCGAGGTTCAATCAGACTACTGACGCGCTTACTGAAGAGATGACCTCCTTTAAAATTAGCGACCAGGAAGAAGCATTCCCCTCATCGCTGAGTTTCACATTTTCAGCATTTGGGGAAATCTCTGTTTATGGGGCAGAAGTACGGACAAACGAATACGGATATGCAAACGACGCTGGACAGTCGAAGCCGGAATGTCAGTAACCTGACCAACACTGCGGACGTCAAAGTCCCATCGATATCTAGACCAACTCCTAGTTATGAGTTCCTGACAGACGACTACAGACGACACATGGAAGACGTAAAGAACCGCTTTGGCGAAGAAAAAGACCGATGATAAAAGATTTCCCTTTGGACCTTGGCCCTGAGCTCGTGGACACGAAAACTGATCGCGCAGTATTTTTTTGCCTCTGAAAGACAGGTTCTCCTTGCCATGTTAATGAAACAAGAGAAGGTCATCTTGAGTTACTCAACGCAAACGTTCAACAGACCACTAGACGAATGTACTAAAAGCTCTGTCAGAAACTTTCATGAAGACGAGCTTGTTTCCAGTTGAGAGTCAAGCGCCTGTCCTGTCGTCCGTCTTTCTTCATTGTCCCCGTTTGTTCGCGCTTTTTAACTTTTTTATTGAACCTGTTTTCATCTGCCTTCCAGGCAAAAAAAAAAAGACGTCGTTCGTGGGAGCCACAAACGATTGTTTTTAATAAACCCAAAGGAAGCATTTGAAGAATGGTAGAAGAGCAGCAACGGAGTAATGCGGGTTTTCAAAGTACTCTGATTTACAGCCCAAACACTGTTTGCTTGCTGGAGCTTCAGGAACGCACTCCGTTGGCGTTTGTCTTTATCACCAAAACCTGAAGTTACTTCTTCACTCATCGGGTCAGGAACACAGAATTGATTCATTGCTTGGAATGACAGTGTATGAGTTAAACAATGAAGACTCCATGCTTGGCAGGTGTAAGCAATGCCCAGGCATTACGCACGTCACACCTTTTCTTATGAACTCCGTAGCCCTTGACCCTGACTTAGTGAGCAACGTTACCGTCTCTCAATGTGTCAGTGGAGCACGGTGCAAACTCGAGACAATGGTTCTCACGCCAGAAGAATTGTCCGAGCGGTTGCAAGAGACGCTGAAAGAACTAAAGACGCATCACTTCGTGAGAAAGGTTCAGGCGCGTCATCTACGCGACCTGAAAATGCGCCTTTCGCCAACAGAAGCAATACTGCTGCTAAATTTTGCTGAAAACTACAGCTTTCTTATTCAGGACGCTCCACAATCATATCATTGGGAAAATACCAGAAGCTGTAGTTCATCCCCTTCGTCATCTATTTTCGTCCACCAGGTTGTTCTGGCGAGCTCCATGTCATATGATACGCCATGATATCTGACTGTTTAGACCATACCACTGCAACGGAGTCGACTTTCCAGAAAATGTTCCTGGATGACTTGAAAGCTCAACTGCCTCACGTAGAACACACTCATTACTTCTCGGACGGTGCGCGGTCTCAAAACAAAAACAAAAATAACTTTGTAAACTTCTGTCATCACATGCAGGATTACAACCTCAGTGCAACATGTAACTTTTTTGCCACATCGCACGGAAAAGTGCATGCGATGAAGTGGGTGGAAATGTGGAGAGACTGGCTGCAAAGTCAAGCCTACAAAGACCATTTAGCGGAAAACTCTTAACACCGCTAAATCCCTTTAACTGGGCACGCGATAACCTGACACAAATTCGAGCGATCTGGGTGCCGGAAAATGATGTTCAGGTGCGGCGAGAAATGTTATTATTCCGGTTCAGTGTCGGTCTACCTATCCGCGGGACTAGAGGACTCCATTATCTCGAGCCAACCTCAAAGACCAAAATAAACGTCGGATTTACATCTCTTTCAAAAACAGTAAACGTGACGACTGCGTCCTCAAATGTATTGCGTTTGAAAAAATATTAAGAGCAGGTATGCCGAAGACCATTATCAGCTTAAGTGGCCGCCTAGGGGCAGACGAGCTAGGTTAGCCCAAACTTGAAAAATTAATTTTTCGCGTTTAAGAAATAACCCTTTTTTTTAACATTGTCATTTATGTCGGGGTTCTAAATTGCGTATTGCCGTTGACAATGTATGTTTAGACCGACCACCTCACACTGTTATTATTAAGTGAATACTTCTCGTAATATGCTACTTTCAAGATTGGCAATTGTTTCCTCGAAATGCCGCAACAAATATTATAAAGCAAATAGTTTGTAATGAACTTCCAGCCAAATGTTATAAATACAAACAATATTTGTCTAGCACTTTTGCGTTTTTTGAGGAAAACAAAAGTGAATATCGGCAATGTAGGCGATTTTTAGTTCCACAGAATTGCTAGAAAAGGTTGAAATTACATGCAAGTAATTATTCGGGCATTTAGAGGGACCTAACTAGCTACTAAAAACAGTGTTATTTTAAAGCCTAGTTTCAAAACTGCCAGAAAAAATGCTGTCTATAGCCCTTAAAGTCAGTTGCTCGTGGTAATCAAGGTGTCGCCAAAAGATAAAAACAAAAAAACTGCAAAAATATATTGGGAAGGGCACTTTTACGTCGCCCTAAATGCCTACACTTTTTTTAATCAAATTCATGATGGTCAATTAAGGGGCTGGATCGTTTGACGTGGGAACACTCTATTACGGAAATAAATAAAAGTGTTGATAACGAGTGACAGTTCAAGGTATCGAATCTTTCATGCGAGTTATAATAGAGCAAATAAAAAACTCTACAAAGAAAATTTTGTAAAAGCGAGCTGTATGAACATCACAATATCACATGCCGCACTACAAAAGTGCAAGTACTTGCTAGATATATGATTTGACAGTGCTGCCCCATTTCTAATGTGTCGCAAATAACTTGGAGGCATGCAGTGTTCTTCATGGTTGTTTAAACTGCCAAATTTACAACCTGAAATTTTTTCAACGATGCTCCTCACTACAAACGTCTTTTAAGATCTGAGCCACCCACTCATGCATAACTTTGTGGCAAATATTCATTTTCATGTGTATTTTGGTTTACAAGGTATAGGTTTCTGGATTTATTTATTGCACTTATGCTGAAAATGGAAGCGGTTATCGCAGGTACGAGTGAAGAGATACACATTCCTAGAAATAAAAACATTTGAGAACTGGCCCAAGAAATTATATATGAGTGGTATCTTAGATTATCCTTTCTTTGCCTTGTCCGTAATTTTCTCTTTATCGCATGTGAAGAATTTAGTATTTTTTTCCATCTCATGTTTATGAACAGTTTTTATCGCCGTTGCGCTCGCAACCCCAAAGGGGTTGTGCTGACCCTCCATTCACGAGCCAAAAGCTCCTCACAGGCAATAGGGGGAGTTTCATCTGACAGCTGAACGGGCACCTTTGTTTAGTTGTGAATTAATATATATATACGGAAGAAAACGCACTTGAGTAGGTTGTTGGAGTTTTTGAAACATATTATTGGTAAAGTTGGTCGACGTTTCGGCCTGAGCCAGACCTTTATATATATATATATATATATATATATATATATATATATATATATATATATATATATATATATATATATATATATATATATATATATATATTGTCTAGACGTTTGTAGTGAGGAACATCGTTGAAAAAATTTCAGGTTGTAAATTTGGCAGTTTATATATATATATATATATATATATATATATATATATATATATATATATATATATATATATATATATATATATATATATATATATATATTGTCTTCCTGACGAAGGCCGGACTCCGGCCGAAACGTCGAAGATTAAATCGTCCGTTGTTGCTGTTTTTCACTAAGGGTTTTCTTCTTCTCAGTTATATATATATATATATATATATATATATATATATATATATATATATATATATATATATATATATATATATCATCTTTTGAGTAGAGTTAAGCTCTGCTGAGCACATTTTTATATAATTACATACCTCCTACTATTACCAAATAATCACATTTTGCTTCTGCTATTGGTACTCCACGAGGACCTTGGACAAGACTGTATTGGTATGCAAATATCATTCTCGTTTAAAACCGCTACGCTGTTGCAGAGACTCGTGGACGTCCAGCGTTCCACATCCAGCGTTCGATCTTCATTGGGATATTTAGATAACGTAATTATAATAATGAAGTGACATGCAAGCATATCATAACAATGTATATGGAGCAAGTCCTAACGTAAGCATGATGGATCAATGATGGATAGGATTTCGTTAGTATGGTGCATTCACGATGGGTCACGTTGAATGAAATGACGAACGCATGATAGATCCATGATGAACCATGGATTCATGATGGATAGGATGACATAACGGTGGATCCATAACGCTTCTTCAAACGACGTGTTACGACATTCTTGTAAGCAGCTTTCGCCATCATAATTACGTTATCCAAATTTTTCGATAGCAATGGGCCGTTCTCGCAAACCCGCTACTTATATTCTGGTGAAGTTCCACTATCCTATAGGTATCTTCCGGCAACACTTACGTGACGACTCATAAGTCCCGACATCAAGGGATACCCTTTAAAGATAGAGACTTAGAGACAGATAAGTTAGATAAGTAAAATTGAATCAATGAAGGAAGTAAGTATCTCGATCTATATGAGAGACATGTAATCCGTAAGGTTAAAAGGAACTCGGCCATCTTGAAGCACAGGACGCCAGGGAACTCTAATAGATACAATGTGGTGTTGGGAGTATTGCAAGGAGTAATGGTACCAAAATTGACCTTTGGTAATGCAGTTTTGTGCATGAGTTTTGAAGTTCAAGGGAGTCTTGGAATAGGAAAAAAGAGAATGGCAGGGTAGCTCTAGAGGCACATTAAAAAACTCCAGACGAAGGAGTGCAGGGTGATATGGGTTGGTTGTCGTTTGAGAGCAGAGAGGCAGTGACTGTAATACATTTTTATCGAAGTCTAAAAGACATAGAGGACACGCGGTTAACACATAAGGTCTAAAAATACCTGTATACGAGGAGTCTGAGCACAAAATGGACGAGATGGACACGAAAACTTAGGATGAAATTCCAGCTGAAATGCCATAGTGTGGACTAAACGCGTTCAGTGACAAAGGCAGTTAAGGAGAAAAAAAGATGGATGTGAGGCTAATATGCAAAGGAAGTCAGCTTTTGCAATTTATAGGTCACAAAAGCCATAAATAAGGAAGGAAGGCTTATTCGATAATTCAAAAGTGAGCTCTTTGCTGTTTGAGGCAACGTCGGGCGTCTTAAGAACAAAAACATATAGAAATAAATTTAAAGACAGATACAATGGGCGCAACATGTAAGATGGAGATGGAAAACATCGAGCTTGTGCCTTCAGTTTCGTTGGAGAAAAGGAAAGCGTGGATTATAAAATAGTAGAGGGAACAAAGAGAGGGTTGGAGTGATGGTAGAAATTATCTAGGAAAAATAAACGAAGTACAACTAACTAGCACGGCTGGGGGACAGGCGGGACAAAGGAAAGTTGGGAGTCCCTCCGTCATGTCCCCAACCCGAAGTCTCAACCCTGTCCCCCAGTGGGTTTGGTGTTAATGACGCCGATAAGCTTTGACCACAAGAAATTTTGGCAGCTCCCTCAACAGTAAAAAGGGCGGTCGTGGTGTTTTTAGTTTTTTTGCCCGATCCCCCAAAGGTCTGCCTTCGTGGCCTGGTGATTGTTACAGAAATGCATTGCCTTGGAAGGGAAAAGGGAAAATCAGATATTTGTTATTGGTTAGGCTAGGAAGTACAATCAGCGCCCGTTATAAAGGGTGCAGTCGTTAGTATTCATCCATCCACGTGTCGTCGAGCTCCCCGGCGAGGGTGCCGACCGCCATGGCGGTCGCATCGACGTTATCTTGCCCCCCGCCGAAAGCGCACGCTTTCGACGTTGTCGTGCCAGTAGGCACATCGGCGGACGACCTCATTGAAGGGGTATCCGCTATTGTGGGGCTGCCCACAATTTTCTCGGCGCAGCACCTAGGAGGTACAAGCTTTGAAGTTGTCATCAACACCCCTGCCACCGCCCTGAAGCTTCGCGAGGCCGGCAACGTCTCCATCGCCAAACAGTCAGTCCCCATCGTGCCGGCGGGTCCGCGGGTGACGAATGTGACCTGCCTCTTCCTGCCGATGTTTGTGCGCAACGACCAGCTCGTCCAAGCCCTGGCTTCGTACGGCAAAGTCATCGACGTCTCCTACGCGACCTACCACCAAGCGGCGACTGTGAAAACAGGAACCCGTTTCATCCGCAAGGGGATGAACGAGGCTAACCCTATGCCCAACTTCCTGTACGTCGCCGGTCATCGCGATACCTTTGACTACCGCGGCCTGAAGTGCGTATGCCGACGCTGCAGGTAGGAAAGCCCCGTCCGGGCACAGTGTACGACGGACTACTGCGACCGCTGCGGTGTCGTGGGGCAACCCACTGAGGGCTGCACTGCCAACTGTAGACGCTGCGGCGGAACCCACGCGACTGTGGACTGCACGGCCAAGAGGAGCTACTCCTCCAAGGTCGTCGTAAATTACGCCACCGATTTCCCGGCCCTGGACCCAGGAAAAACGCCCTCTGCCACCGCCCCAAGGCTTCAGCCGTACTACCCGTGTCTACTGTCGCCCCTCCGTCGCCACCTGACGCCGCAGCCGCGGCCGCGCCCCCGCCTCCTCCGTCGCGGCCCCCACCAGCTCCACCGGAGCCAAGCCCCGCCGGCTCGGGGGTGACTCCAGCCGGAGCGACGAACTTTGTCCGAGCCGCCGCGGTTGTTGTCGGTGGCACCGCCTATGCAGCGTAGAGCCCAGCGTCGGGTGATGGCGACGTCTCCAGCGACAGCGACCGCCTCGTCACCGACGAGAAACTCGCTCCAGGTAGCCCCGCAGCGACACCGACCGAAAGTATGGACACGACCACCACTGATACACCGGACTCCGACTCGAGCCGACCACCGCACGAGGACTCCAAGTGTCCCCTTACGAGCAGCGGTTCCCGCTCACCTAACAGTGGGGGCCCACGAGCCACGTGCCCCAAGAAACCGCGCAAGTCGCCCCCCCCCCCCCCCCCCCCCCCCCCCCCTGCGTCGGGACCCCTCTCCGGCACCCTCCGACAGCTCCACGCTCTAAGCAACACGACGGCGTCCATTTCCCCCCGCTCTTTATTTTATTCTGGCCACCATTCGCATATTACCACTGAATATGCGGGGCTTTCGAAACCCAGCGAAGCAAACTGAAGTGATCCACTTCGCGAGGACGCAGAACTGCGACCTTCTGTGCTTGCAAGACACCAACCTTACCCGCTTCCGTGACGCTGCGGATTTCGAAGCTCGGTTCTTTGTGGCAGCTTTCTTTTCTTACGCGGTGCGCTGCGCGACGGGCGTGGGCGTGGTTGTCTGGAATCACAGCATGCTGCGCAACGCCACTTATCTTTTTGATGCGGAGGGAAGGACTGTTCGTTTTGATTTTTTATTTGGCGAACGGAAATTTCGCCTCGTCACTGTCTTCGCGCCGACTGTATCGACCTTCCAGCACTACTACTTGCGCAGCCTAGACGTGCATCTACTAGACGAGGGCCCGTGCTTCTTGGTCGGCGACTTCAATTGCGTCCTGGACTCTTACACCGACGTTCTGGGTCCTGGTTAGGGTCGCTCAACCTGGTCTGCCCGTGAACTGGAAGTGCTTGTGAAGCACTTCTACCTCGTGGACGAATGGTCCTTACTGCATGGATCCACCCACCAGTCGACGTGGAATAGAGGGGCTTCGGGAAGTCGCATATACCGGTTGTACTTGCCTCGCACGCTATCCGCCGCGCTTCTGACCTGTACTGCGGTGGACTTCCCGTCGTCCCCAGAAGGCACGAAACACTTGAGGAAGGTACCCGTCCGGGAGCTTGGCATTGCGCATCAACGTTCGCTGACACCAGTGACGTGACTGCAACACATGTTTAATGCGTTAAAATCAGTTACTGTTTCAACTGTGGTTGCTTTTGTAGTTTTTACCAGGTGTTACTGCGGCTGCTGCTCACCAGATGACGTTACTCCCTTAGCCCTGCGCGGTAAATGCGGACAAGAATTAACGAACGAATGACTGAGGATTAACTATACTAGTGAACAGCTGACAACTGTGTATTTTTATTACTTATTAGTTATCGATGATGCCCTTCAAAAGTAAGTAATTCAAAGTACAGATACTTAGCAAACCAGAATAAATTTAGGCTAGAATATTTTAGGCAGGAAACTGATATAGCGAGATCATAAAGCTAAGGGGGCGAAGGTTTGCAAGGTGACTTTTTATCGGCATCTTAATAAGCTTGTGGCTGACACATTAGGGAGTTTTCGTAGATTGTTTTCGCCATCCCGCAACGCTCTCCGCAACCCGCTGCCATACCCGGAACTCCGCTGCCAAGACCATGAGGGCGCAGGCGCAGTACCGGCTTCTTCTTTGCGGAGGGCTTAGCGGAGGGGAAAACGCGGTCTACGAAAACGCCCTATTAGCTCAGTGCCCGGAGAAGGGAGGTGATGCGCCACGCGCCTGTGTATTTTCCGCCGGCTTTGAAGGTGCACCATCATGCGGAAATGGCCGATGAAGAAATGGAGGAATGTGTATCAACGCGCGGCGTTGCCGTGCCAAGCAACACGGTAGGACTAGTGCACTATATGCCAGAGGAAGAAAAGAGTACAGGAGCTCGGTCGTGTGCTTTAGGATCCGTCGACAAAAGTGGCAACATGGGCGTTCCTGGAGGGGTGGCGCACAGTATCCGTTCTGCTGGAATGCCTGTTTCCGAAGCGCCGTTCGCAGAGTACAGTACGGTTGACCCGTTTGGCGGAAAGGCTACGCAATTGGGTATTTGACTCGTCGGGCAGTTGACACTTGGAATTGACTGGCCTATTTTTCACTGTGCTTTCTTACATACTACACCGAGCTCAATTTCATTTCTTTCAGTCAGCATTGACAACGACAAGTTCTAAGACAATGGAACAGTCGTCGTCGTCCATTCAAATTGGACAAAAGGTGGAAAGTGTGCCTGGCCACCAAACAAAAAACGCAAGACGAAGTCAAGAGCTCATAAGAAATGAATTTGGCCCTTTCCCTCACTGAAATCGGTATCGTCGCATTCCACTTGAATGGTTTGGTAAGTTGTGTTATTGCAAGATGCGTTTTTTCTACCCTGAGCTTCGGCAATGATTTTTTTTTTCTTTCTGCAGGCTTTTCTCAAGTAAGCTTTCCCTCGCAGATTATATGAGGAACTTGTTACGACAGAGTGGCTGCGACGGGCAAGACATGTCGCCAGAGTTTGTACGTCATCAAGTCCACTTAGTGCCATTGCTGCGCTCCCAGCCATTCAAGCCTTGGGTCTCGTCAAGCTCTTGGGCGATGTGAACGTACCAGCGCCACAATGGCTCTTCAGGGTCTTGGAACGCTAAAAGAAGAATACAAGAATTGGCTACGTCCCAATGTGGTGCCATTTTCCTTCAGCGTTCCGCGCGGCAAACACATCCCTCTGCGAGAGGTAGCACGAACAGAGCTCAGCATACATTTGACTCCTTTACAAGTAGGCAAAATGTCTTAATTATCAAAGAAAAGACCAGTGCAGAAACCACACAAGCAGGCAAGAGATATGATATAATAATTTGTGGGTCAGCTCTGTATTCGTCATCACACACTTGCAGTTTTTGTTGTAATAAGTACCAACCATACCATGTTAATGACTTGCTACAGTTGTTAGCTGAACTGGACTGAGCATGAATAATTTTAATCAAAAACGTGTAAGTGGAAGTCAAGAAGATTATGTGTCTCTCAACAAGGTTTAACTACATAAATATTTTTTTGAAAACTTCAAGAAATACGTGTGCAGTAATTTTACCACTTTTACAACTGGCAAGAATACGAATCAAGATATCAAAAGTTTGTACAAACTTGGTCCAAAAAGTTCACAAAATAAGAACAAAACAGATTAGGTAAAGTGAAATGTGTCCAACTTACAACAAATTAATGGGACAAGTTTTCATTTACAGTTGAGTTAACACAGAAAGAAGCGATCTATAAATGTTAGAACGCCAGAATAAAATTTTCATCAGTTATCGGCCGGGTCTCTTATGAGTCCGTCTCGGGCTCTGCTGTTGCAGCAAAATCGTTACGGGGACGTTCGTAGTCGTTTCGGTAGTGTCCGATGGCGCTGTGGTCCCTGGTCTGTTGGGTGGGCTGTTGAGTTAGGTTCGGTCCAAAGCACGACGGGGCGTTCAGCGGCAGACTCAGCAGTATCTTGAGTGGATGTCTTGTCTTCAGCTGTAGGATCGGACAGTATTGGATTAAAACACGGTGGGCTGTATTTTTCTATCTGGCTTATATGAGCGACTGGAACGCCTGGTGTGGACGTTGTGGAGTTTGTTACGCGTCTGTTGTCGTACGTGACTGGGGTTTTTTGGCGTGTAACTTGGTATAGACCCATGAACTTCGGGGCTAGCTTTTCGGACCCTTGTAAAATAGGTTGTTGTTGTCTTATCCATACAAAATCTCCAAGGTTGAAGGATGCATTTCTGTGTGATCTGTCATATATTGTTTTTCCGAGCTTCCTGAGCTTGTTCAGAATTACACACCGTTTCACTTCGCATGTTCGGAAGTGTAAGAAGCCTATCGCTGAGAGGCTTGGCGGGGCGGACTTTCTGTCGTGGAAGTTTTGGTATCAACCCAAACAAAAGCTCAAAAGGAGAAAATCCGGTGTTTCGGTGGCGCGTGGTGTTTACTGTGAAAGCAGCTTCTTATATTTTTTGTCACTCAAAGTGATTGGTCACCATTACACAGTTTCCTAAGTACTGTCACAAGAGTTCCATTTGCCCGTTCAACAAGTCCGTTGCTCACTGCACGATAGGCTATTGAAAAACGCGATTTTACATTATGCATATGCATAAAGTTCTTGAATTGGTGCGACTCAAATGGCTTAGCATGATCGGAGAGGCAGTCGTCAGGAGCTCCAAATCTGTAGAAGAGTGTGTGCAGATGTCTCAGTGCATCTTTTGTTGATGTCGTAGGCACAGCGGCTGGCACAATGTATCTAGTCGTGAAATCGATGACGTTGAGGATGTACTTTTCTTTAGTTCCGGACATTGTAATGTAGTCAATTGCTATGGTGCTGAAGGGAACGTCTGCCGTGGACATAAAGCACAAAGGGCCAACTGATCGTGTAGTGGGCCGGTTATGCACTTGCCAAACTTGGTAGGCCTGGACGTATTCTGTTGTTGTAGCAGCCATCTTTGGCCGCCAATAGCGTTCTCTCACCTTCGTGAGGGTGCGTGAAGCGTCCATGTGTACATTGGCATCATGGGCAAGTTCGAGGACCTGCTGTCGCATCTTGGTTGGGATCACTATTGTGAGCGATTCTGGGCTCACAACATGTACAAGATGTCGTCGATCACAAGGAAGTCCCGTGACATGCCCTGACACGAGTTTTGCGCGGATGGCCTTGCATTGCTCATCTTCAGTTTGCATAGTAACAAGGCTATCGATCTGAGACACGGGGGCACACGAGTATCTTGAAAGCATATCAGCCACATAGTTCTGACGACCTGGTCGGTGTTCAACTGAGAAATCAAATTCTGCTAGGTCAAGCAGCATTCCTGTAAAGCGTCGAGAAGGCTTGAAGCTAGTAGTCAGGCAGGCGACCGACCAGTTATCAGTGAGGAGATGGAATCTCCGTCCCAGTAGGTAATGACAAAATTTTACTGTCACTGCCCAATATACAGCCAGGGTTTCCGAGACGTTGCTGTGGAGCTTGCTTTTTGGTTCAGTGAGGGCACGGCTTGCATACTCAATGACGATTTCTTTGCCATTCTGCCTCTGAGAGAGGACAGCACCAAGGGCTGTGGCTGAGGCATCTGTAGCAACAGTTGTTGGCGCAGCTGCATCAAAGTGTCCAAGGTCGGCGCCGATGTGAGGGCTGCACGAAGGGTCTCAAATGCTTGTTGACACTCCGGTGTCCAGTTGAACTCAGGGCTTCGAATCACAACTTGCAGGGGGGCAGCGATTTTCTAAAAGTTGCTTATGAATCTCCTGTAAAAGTTGGCTGTCGGAACCCAGGAGAGCAGTTGCTTTGAGGTCAATGGTGTAGGAATGCGCAGCATGGCTTTAACTTTGGAGGGGTCTGGCTCTTTTCCTTTTTCGGAAATCAGGAAGCCAAGAAACTTCACAGAGGGCACGGCAAACTTGCATTTCGGTAACGAAATCTTCAAGCCGGCTTGTTGGAGAAGACTCATAGTCTCATCCAAAAAGGTCAAAGAGTTCCAAGAATTCAACGGGAAACACAATGATGTCGTCCAGGTACGTCCTGACTCCTGAATTGGTCTGTCTAGGTTTCAAACTTGTAAAAACTTTGTTCATTGCCTGTTCCCTGACACGAATTTGCCAGTAGGCAGAGCACAAGTCCAGGACCGCGAAAAAAGAGAATCCCGCAAGATCGTCTAGGATGTCATCGGCCCGGGGAAGCGGTTGCAGGACGTTGATCGTCATCTTGTTTAACGGAATGTAGTTGACAGACAGTCTCTTCTTATTTTTCTGTGTGACAACAATGGCTGAAAATCCCCATGGTCCTGAGGATGGCTTGACGATACCCTTGTCGAGAAGCGCGACGACTTGGGTCTCGAGGAATTGTCTATCAATCGCCGTGTAGCGATATGGCTGTCGTCCATATGGTTTTGCGTCAGGTACAAAATCAATTTGATGTTCAATACCTTCATAGAGGCCAAGGTCGAGAGGGTCACGCGGGAAGAGGTCAGTGTAGAGAAGCACGATTCGTTTCACATCGTGTTGTTGTTTAGTCGTGAACTGGGAGCCGATGCAAACGCCATCAAGAGCAGTTTCACTTGATACGGATGCACATGATTGTGGGCCATATGTGAGACTTTGATTTGGTGATGCGGTTGCCGCTAGTTGTTGCGGAGCAGAGGTTGAGGGCTCTTGACAACAGGCTGCGTTGTTCAGCTCACTCCATAGTGGTGCATCCTCGTCGGGCTCATGCAGAGGCTCGCCCGTAGAATGCGGAGGATCAAACTGTGAGATACCCGACCATGTGAGGATCACGGCGTTGGACATCCTTGGTAAAAGTTCTTCTCTACATTGTACAACCGTGTTTTTGTTGGGTTGGCAAATGTTAGGCAACTCTGGAGGCCTAATGTGAGCTCGGTTTGTGCGATGCGAAACCAGTCTTCTCCCAATATGAGAGGTAAGGCGTTTCTTTGGAGGACTGCTGCTTCGACTGTGGCTGACATTGGTCCAATTGCAATCAGGAGTGGGACCACACCTTTTGGAGTGACGGAAGCGCCGCCAACGACGAGCAATGGTGGTTTCGTCCATGGCAGTAAAGCGAGTTCGTTGGCAAGGCTTGCAGTGATTACTGTTATGCTGGAACCACTGTCAGGAAAGGCGCTGACTGTGCCAACTCCAGTTATGTGAGCTGAAACGAGTGGGCACTTGAGCTTAGAACCATGCAAGACGTCTAGCTGGCTAACTAGAGCTGTAGGTTCATGTGGTGTTTTCGGCTTGGAGTGATTTGGAGGCTGTTTCCGCTTGTTGCACTTGCTTGCGAGATGGCCAGGCTTTTTGCAATTGTAGCAGATGGCTTCTTTGATGTCTTGTCCCGGTCGGTATGCTGGGAACTATATTTTGTGGAAAGTCTATTGTACCTGGCTTCCTGTTCGTCGGGAGGCATATCTGCGATGCGCGTGCGGCCAGTTTGTGATATACCGGGCGTACAATTGAAGTGTGTGGTTGAGCCGCTCGCTGAGAAACGTCCATGCCGGGCTGGCTTTGGGAATGTGGGCGTGCGGGCCAGACGGGAATGGTCTATCGTTCGGTCCACTTTGGACTCGATGTTGACGAAGTCGTCCACTGTTCGGGGTCGGTAGACAGCAATGGATGTGGCGATCTGATCATCACGAAGGCCTTGAACAAGGTATTCAATACGTTCCTTGTCGGTGATGGAGACTGGACATCGCGACATGATCTTGAGCTTGGCGAAGGCATATTGCTGTAGGCTATCGCCAGTTCTGGGTGAGGGCTGTTGCCTTCTGTTGCCACTGAACGAGCGAAAGTTGCTCGCCGAATTGTTCTTTCAGTCCAGCTTTCCAAATGGTCCAGGTGGAAAGTTGTCGCCCTGTTGACGCAAGCCAGTCAGCTGCGACACCACGTAGCTTCCCTTGAGCGATGGCTAAAAGAGTGGGGTCTTCCCCTCTTGCAAGGCGCTGAGTGCGTTCAAGCTCTTCAGTCCAGTGTTTGAACGTAGGAGTGCCGCCTCCGTTGAAAATGGGCAGCGAAGCTGATACATCTGGCAGAGTTGTCACGTGCACTTGGTTCGCTTGATTGGCTAGCGTCGTCATCATTTACGGCCATATTTTGGTGAAGGAATGCGGCCATGCGCTGCATGTTCTCAGCTTCGTCTGTGGTAAACGCTGGCATAGTCGGGAATAGCGTTGCAAGAGCTAGAGCAATTGGCGGGTTTTGGGTGGCATCAGTCAAAGGTTTGTCAATAAGCTCTTCCTTGTTTCCGATTGTGCTAATGTTTCGGCGTTGAAGTTTTTTTTTAGGAACTGAACGCTCGGGGTCGCGAGATCCTCGGCTGTAGCGTTATCCCAATTGATAAGCGACATCGTTGTTCTGGGCGGGCGATGGCCAAAGTGGAGGCTGGTAGGCTTAAAAATGGCTAGGCGTTCGGCTGCGCTGATGAAAGCGGGCAGGCAGGCTTACGTGGCGAATAGGTGGCGAAGGCAGGTTGAGGACGCCGACTGCGCCATATGTGAGACTTCGGGAATAAGAAAAATGTTTAATGAACGAAAATAAAGGAAATAATAGAGGGATGGCTGAGTGAAGGCTGATGGCTTGTCATGACTGGCTGGCGTTCTTCTACTTCTTTGTCTTTTTGTGTCTCTGAGGCCATATGAGGCACGTTTGGCGCTGTGGGCAGGCACGCTGCTCACACGGTAGACGAAAATGACTTTGACAGGATTGTGTTTACACGGCGTACTGGGAGGACCTAGAGAACTCCGAAAATACGGGATCATACTCTTCGCAGGTGCTGCTTCTGGCAAGTAAGTAATTCGAGGCTGCATGTTTGTTCATACAACTTCATGTACGATGAAGAGTCTGGTGAGCACATGCATCTGGTGCGCAACGTCGCAGGAACATTGCTGTACGGAGCTTTGTGGATATCAGTTGGTAGCTATTATGGGCTTTTCTCCCAACTGGAAATAATATCCGATCTAGGGCGTCCGTCGCCTACATCGCTGAATGCTTGAAAAACAACTGCCATAACGTTTCGCTTATACTCCACTGCAGCCAAAGCTACAAGTGCGAGCTAGCCCGCGCTCCGGGCTATAAGACGTGCAGTTTTCACATCTCATAGCCGATACAATTCTGTGTCACGGCACGCTCTAAACAACTTCTCTTTTAGATCCACGCAAAAGACAATGACAAGAAAGGGACACGGCGCAGTCTTCGTCTTTTACGTGAATTTGCTGTCATGGATCACAAACTAGCCCAATTATCAACCCTAATCGACTTCATTTTATGGGCTCAATATTTCGCGAATTCGGCAAGGTGTGGTTTTCGGGAATATTTCGCGAGTAAGAAATTTTGCGAATTGGGGTGGTATGCAATTTCTTACCCCCCCCCCCCCCCCCCCCCAAACGGGCGAGAAAGGGAAGGACTTCACCGATGTAAACGGTGCCGGCAACAAGGAGGTTAGAAGTACTAGGAGAGGGCACGTTGCACTATTGGTGAAGCCTAGTCATAAAAAAATGTAAACGATGTTGTGGCCAACGTGACCGTAGATCTCTCTGGCAATTGGTGCGCGTGACATGTCACGTGTGAGATGGATGGTTGATTGTAGAAGGATTCCTTGCAGGCTTGCGCGCGCTCCGTCCGGTAGGTTTTATCAGATCGAAGGCTAGACTGTGGTGTGTTCTAGTACACAATAGCTAGACGAAGGCTAGCTACGGTCACGTGATGTGGTCACGTTTGACGAGAGTAAGGAGAAAAATGAGAAAGAGGCGCGGCGACAAGGGAGCATGGCCTATGGAGGCTACGCGGCTGGCGTCATGACCTCTCCTAGCCCTCTATCCTCCTTGGCCGGCAAGAACAACCGCGTTCTCCCGGCCCGGAACGCATGCTCCGATTCTCTCGGCAGAAAACGCGCGTTCCGAACCTCGCGTCATAAAGTACGCCTGTCTCTCGAGGTCGCCCATCGCGGGATGTGCTTACGAAAGCGCCTTCCTAGAAGCCAAGTCCCTCTGGTGCTAACGACCCAGCCGCGGAGCCCTCGTAAATCGTCACACCTCCCTCCTTAAGACTCTTGCTGGACTGAAAGAACTGCTAAGAGTCAAACACACAAAAAGAGGATCGAAGACATCATTCATATTTCTACGTACGGTCCGAAAGAAGCAAGTAGCGTTGTTAATAAGAAGGTTATCTTCGTAAACATAAGTGCATAACATCGAAGATGAAAACGTATACACATAACCGAGCACTTCAACGTTACAGAAAGCAAAATATAAAAACTAAATGCCATGAGACACGCGCTTTGCAATGTCCGCATATTGAATGACAATACGTTACTATAAAGGAAAATACGCGCACATATCACAATGCACACATTTACGTATACGAAAAAACAAAAACAAAAAACGCCGAGCCGAACATGCTTGCTGCAATATCCGCGCTTCGAAGCAATAAAAAAAAATACTTTGCGAAACAACTGTCTCTAGGCCCGTGCACCGGAAAATCTCAAGTCAAATGGGTCACGAGGTTTGACAAAGTCTCTTCTTCACGCACGGACACAGCAGCAAGGCCACGCTCCTGAGATGTCTGACTCAGGCCGCGCGGCAAGTGGAACCACCCATACTCCTAGGTGGGCGCAGCGCTGAGTCAGTGGTATCCCAAACTTTGTTTGGCAAGAGAGACAAAGCGTCTGCGTTACCGTTAGCGGACCCTTTTCCGTGGGTCACGATCACATAATAGCGCTGTAGCGCTAGAGGCCACCTTGACAGCTTTGCCCCATGAAGGACAAAGATGGACGCCAGGTAGAACAAATGGTTGTGGTTCGACACGACGTGCACTTTTGCGCCGAAGAGCTAGTTATTAAATTTGCCAAGCGCCCAAATGATAGCGAACGCCTCAAGCTCAATGGTGCACCAGCGTGTTTAAGTCGGAGTGAACTTAAGGCTGGCGAACGCGATCGGGTCTCAGCTCCGTCACTTCTGATCTGGTCCAGGCATGCCCCTGCTGTAACTGATGACGCGTCTGTCAAAAGCCAGCAAGGCTCCTACAAGTTCGGGGTCGAAAGGCTCGCCACCTCACAGAGTGCTGTCTTCAGCTGCGGGAACGCGCTCTCCGCCCCCTTCGGCCTAGGTATTTCTTTCGGTACGCCCTTTTTGATAAGGACCGTAAAGAGCTCGGCGATAGCAGCGTAGTCTTTTATGTACTCTAAGAAGTAGTCGCACAGTCCTAGGACACTTCGTAGCTCCCTCTTACTGAGCGGGTAATCTAAGCCCTCGATCGCGGCGTCATTATTTCGGTCTGGACCACCCACTAAACATCATAACACCCTTGTAGGTGTAAATGGCTTGTCCTATAACTAACACCCATCTTGGTGTAGCAAAGCGCCCTAAAAAAGGGCGTTATCCTAACAACCCTAAAAGAGGGTTTCCCTAACACCCTTAATAAAAGGTTGATTCCACAGTACACCTTTTTATAAGGGTGTTGTGACTGCGGTGGTACACCCTCTTTAGAGGGTTACCATTGCCAGAAATGCTAGGAAAAAAGGCGCATGCACGGAAAAACGACAGCAAATGAGTCTGGTCCACTTTTTATTTTTCTATAAAGGTTCTAATTTACGCTATTTTATTCAGCAGCTTAATTGCCACTGCTCGCAGTGGCGAGTAGGCCATCTTGAGGCCGAGTCTTTCAAGAAAACAGGCCGTGTTGTAGAAATTGTTATATTCTATTCCAAATAGCCAGTAAGCTGCCATGACGGACACTATGCCCTCCTCAGCATCCGCTGCATCGAACAGCCTTAGCTGATCCACGTGGAGGCTCATCAGCTCTGCCGCCTCCAAATCTCCTCCAACGTAGGTGATGTATGGCGTCACCGGGATGGTTTCTTCCTGCAGGCATATCAGAATTGACAGTTGCAGAATAAAAAGCTATAAAATAGCAAGTAAGCGATTCATGTTGTTAAAATTAAGTTTATTATGGTACCACCAAAGTTTAATTTTATTGTCTACTCATGCATTTCATGGTCGGGGCATTAAAAAAAAAAAGCAAAGCAATTTACTTTTTTTTTTACTTTGAGAAAAGGGACCCACTGTTAAATAGATATTGTCCTCACCTTTTTCTTGAATTCGGCGCACATCACACGGGCGGATAGCCGGTAGACCATTGGGAAATTAAATACAATTAATTATTACTTAGTTCCTGGCTTTATGTTCTATGTTACAGTTACATACCAAGGAAGGCTAAACCAATTTACACTTTATAGAATAAAAGCTACTGGCGTAGAAATATTTATCAAAAATGTATTGCCTTGCTCTCCTTTGATACAGATATGAAATGCACGAAGAGATGTCTGTAAGACTGATGTTCCCATGACATAAATTGTCATGAATAAATTGCGCATATTTGAGTGCCGTGCCGCCCTTCAGCGCAAAAATTTTTAAGGCATTGTTGCACTTATAGCTTCTTTCCTTTGCGAATCTGAAGTACTCGGCAAGCGGGTTCCTGTGTCCCTTGCGAAATCGAACGATCTCTTCACGTGCCCCTTGCGGATCTGGAGCCGACGAAGCAAATGCCGAGCCGCTTCCACAGATCTGTCGAAAGTGGCGGAGAGTGCTGAGCGCTCACACAGCATTGTGGTTTCAATGCTTGTGCTACCGTTCATTTCACCGCCACGTCAGCAATCACATCGATTTCTTCAGCGGTGCTTCACGAGAGAAAGTTATGATAACACCAGATGAATATGACATTGCTGCAAGTCTCGCAACGAGCTGTTTGAGAGACGAAGCGATACTGAGTAGGGCCGCCGTTCCCGCCAAAGCCAACCAGCTGAGATTGCGATCGACAAAGGTGAACACTTTGCGCTACATACTTGGAGGTATGCTTAGGTACGCCGATCAATTCCCTTTCTAGTCCAAGCGGTAAATTTAAGCTGTGCATGCATGCCTGCCTCGTTGGAGACAGCTTTTGTGTTTATCGTGGGGCTGATGGTAAGCTCAGTGGGCTGACAAGAAGTCGGGGGAACTGTAATCCAACACAGTGGCGGCGCTGGCAGCGACCATCTATTGCATTTTGTGTCGCTGGCAACCTCGCTCTGCCCTCAGTCGCAGAGACCAACCGCTCGAAGCTCCAGATCTGCGAACACTCGCGATTTGCAAGAAAAAGGATTTTTAGTGAAACTCCGAGTGCAATTACAGCATATACCGTAAAGGCAGTAATAAAAAAGTTAATGGACACATTCTTAGTTAATTACTCAACAGTCTCTGACGGCTATCCGCCACACTAAGAAAGTGCAGCGAAGGCACCATCTACTTCACAGTGAGCCGAGCTTTTTTAATTCCATTCGCAAGTAAACAAATCGCCCTCTGTGTTCTTCTACGTTCAAAAAGCATAGCGCAGTAAGGAAGTTTAGCCAGACTTACATCTTTGTTAACAAAGATGTGCTTGAAGGCACCAGGCTCCTTCACATTCCAGCGGAGGACCTGGAGGGCTGCCACTGCCTGGTTGTCTGAACAGCAAATTGAAAGTACAGAACTGATTATGTCCAAAGCATAATTTATTCAATATGTGGTCATGCTTACAACTGCCATCTACTAGAGCATCGTCATGAAGCACTATTGTGTCCAGACATATATAGGGAGTTCCAATACCGGAGAAGTAAAAACATGAAACCCTTGAACTAGAAAAAAAAATTATTCATTCGGGATAACATTACAAACAGTAGCAGACGTCAGAGCATGATCATAAGGTGATAATTAGTAACATAACTATAGGGTAGTTATTTTGGTAAAAACAGTGATTGATATATGGCAACTAAAATCAGTGAAACAATTTATTAATCAATTCAACGAATGAAGTAGTTCTCTCTCAATTTACACTCGTGCCCTCGTGCCTGCTGCAGTTGGCAACATTATTCAGAAATAATTTCTTTAATTGAACCGTCATAAAAGGACCTGTTAGCCATAATGCCGGGTACAATCCTGCTGGTTTGTTTTAAAGACTAGGAGAGACACACTTCAAAATGAATTCTCACAACGAATTCCCGAAATTATGAAGACAAGGGGCGTTCAAAAAGTATCAGACCTGAATTTCTTCCGCAGAAACAAATAAAGCGCAGACAGCGTCCAGTGGTGGGGAGGTGGAGGAAACATTTGTGCGCCTGCATGAATCTTATCAAGCCCGCAGAGAATGTGAGTCGCTGGCAGTCAGCCCCTGACTGAGGAAGTGTAGTCAGTGCTCGTCGCTTTTTTCTTCCCGCAAAATGAGGGAACTGTTTGGTTCAAGCTTGGTGACACTCCAGTGGAAACAATTAGAAGGATTAAGCAGGATTTTTGGCGACGATACCATGGGCATTACACAAATTAGGGAATGGTATAACTGGATCAGAGGTTGTCGCACGTCGATGGAGAGCAACGCATGTTCTAGAAGGCCTTCAAGCCGAAATAACGAGGCGACCAAGTGTGGACTTTGGTCATGCAGGATCGTTGCAGCACCATTCAAGAACTTGCAGCTCAGGTGGGAACAAGTTCGATGCATTCAATTTTGAAGGAAGATTTAGCTTTGTGGAGTATGTCTGCAAAACTCGTGCCAAAGTTGCTCACAAATGAAGTTGCATCATGACAACGCACCAGCTCATTCCTCGCATGTGATTCAGAGTTTCTTGGCCGGATGCAGGTTTCCTACTCTCCCCACATGGCTCCTTGCGATTTCTGGCTCTCCCCCAAGATAAAAATGCCGCTGAAAGGAATCTTATTTGAGTTACGGGAAAAAACGACAAGCACTGACTAAACTTCCTCACTCAAAGGATGACTACCAGCGACTCACATTTTCTGTGGGCCTAATAAGATGCACGCATGCGCATTAATGTTCCCTGCACTGGCCCCATCAGAAGGTGCTGTCCGTGCATAATTTGTTTCCACGGAACGAATTCGGGTCGAATGCTTTTTGAACGCCTCTCGTATAAAGGAGCATGCATAGCTTTATGTACAGTGCTGGATAAAGCCAACAAAAGCCACAGGAGTGAACGGCCTCGGGCTACACACCCGCGTCACGTTGCCAGCAAGGGCCACTGACACCAGGTTCTGACTTATTGCAAGATTACGGCCTATCCACACCCAGTTATCCAGACTGTTCTGCTGCTGGTGTACAAACAGACATGCCTCCGGTGGCATGCTCTATGCTGACTTCACTATATTCAGTCAGCTTAATTCACAGCAGACCCTTCGGAAACTTGCACCTCGCCAGCACTGCTGATTCTAGTTCAGACATTTTGACTTAATTTGTTTATGATTACCTGTATTGAGTAAGCTGACTTTGCATCCTTGGACAATTTTGAAACATACAAGAACAATTTTAGTCCTTCAATCCAAGGATGCATGAACAGATTATTCAATACAGACAACCGTAATAGCGTTGAATCGAAATGTATGAACCAGTACTGCCCAAGGGCAAGTTTTCAAAGGCTGTGTTGTGCATTCAACTGAACGAATATTGTGAGGTCTGCATATACAGAGCTCCGCCCGAGGTAAATAACCTTCATTCGGCAGAAAAGCAAGTCGGATGATCAAATGTTGGCAGCCACAAATATCGGAACTACGCAGCACCCACAGCCAATAGCTCCTCTTGCTGCTAGCATGGCGCACATGCTTATGGAAAATAAGCGCCGAAGGAATGGGAACAAAGTGTAGAATTACAAAGATACAGGGCGCACTCTCAACTGAATATATTAGAAATAAAACCAAGCAATGGGAGCACACCATCAGATATAACACGTCGAGTTAATACCCGCCCAGCCCACGTTTCAAATATTGAAACTCATCCGTAGATAGAGTCCGAGAAGTATCACTAATGCATTTTTCACCCCTACTCCTAATCTCAAATGCCTCATGAAGCTCGCGTGACACTTTGTTTTTGTACTTAACCAAAATGTTAGAGTTGTCAAATGACGGGGCGCAAGAGCGTCTGCTGCAATGTACAGTCAAATGCCCTGACGGTGTCGTTCTAGTTGAAGTGGCGTGCTCGCGAACCCGATCATTGACACATCTTCCAGTTTTCCCTAAATTGCATAAACCACACGTCACTGGAATTTCGTAAACGACGCCGGTTGTGCAATCAGTGTATCCCTTTTTATGTTTAGTATTGTACAGGTCTGTTATTGGTTGGCGGTCATTGATTTTCCTGCATAATCGCGACATTTTGTTAGGCGCTGACATAATCCCCCAACCGATAACAGACCCGAAGACGGCTTAAAGAGTTCGCAGTGCGACATGCCGGTCATTACGTATGTTGCTGGTTACAGTGCACATGCTGCACTCAAGTGCATGCGCTGCGAAGCCTGTGCTGAACTACTTGTGACGGATGGGAGAATGTTGGAGGTGGAGGACCTTTGCCTGGTCTCCCACTTAACAAGAGGGGGGTCTCAAGTTTCCGCAGCCATGCACTGTAACAATGGTCCTCGTCACTAAACTAGTGGTTGAGAAACTGTCGGCTCCTGAGAATGCTGGTGCATTTTTGAAAGGCGGAAAGCGGCGGTCCTTGATAGTGTCTATTGCGTTATCACTGCTCAAAGAAGCCCTCGACATCAGCCCCTGCTCGATGAGCCACAGCGTTTTACTTCTCATGAAGCATATGGTGAGCGCAGCAACTACACTGTTGAGGAACAACTGTGGCACGATCAACGATGGGATTCAGCAGAAGGCGCAGCAAGTTCAGGAGTCACGAAAAACAAAAGCCCTGGCCAAGAACTAGGACAGCAAGCACAAACACAAGCCTTCCCCTAGAACGCAGAACAATGTAAAAACGTTGAAGGCAGAAATTCGACTGCTGAAAAAAGAAAACATGCTCAGTACCTTTGCTTTTTTATTTTGGTAATAAATTCAACACACTTACATTTCATAGCATGGCTGGAGTTTGTTTTTCTTCCCTTGAACGCAATAAGATTGAAAACTCGATGAAAATGGATTAAAATAAGGCAACTACCTGTTGCAGGCAACCGCCTGTTGCACAACACATCTACCTGCAACGTTCATCAACGTCAGGGATACTGGGTTCAATCCCCACCCTGCTCGTTTCGATCTGGATTAGCATCGTACCGGCGTGCGGTCGTGTATCACTACCGCGCGATGCACGTTAAGGACCCCAAGCTAGCGGTTGTACTGCACTGGCTAAATTGCTCATCTACAGCGAATGACTCGTCGCTGACCTATTACACGCTGTATAAACATCCACACAACGCCAATTATTATTATTCATCAGCGTCACCAAGATAATGCCGAAAGTTCCAATCAAATTTAGCTAGTCATCGACGTGAAAAACCGTAGGTAACCGATCGATTAGAACGACAGTTCCGTTAATTTAGTGATAAGTTTGAACCTCCCAAGTACGAAGTGTTTACAAGGTTGCGGCCTACCGATCGAGCCGCTTTAAAGTCGTCAAAGGTTACCTACGCACGAAAAGGCCCGTCACAGCGCGTAGGCATGTTGTGAATCACAAAATTACGCCAGATTAAAATATGAGCAAGGCAAATGACAAACCTAGATCCAGTAAAACACCAAAGCGCAGTGAGGCCTAACGATGGGCAAATTTCCAACTCATCTTGAATTCTGATCACCAACTTCTCGTTATGCAAATATCCAGAGGCTTGCTTCTCACACACAACAGCATAACCACCACACACGGATCATTCCTGATACGGTACAAAGCAGTCTAAAACAGAAACAAATTGGACGAAGCACAAGCCGCTGTCACCATCGCAGCCATTGAGCCATTGCCGAACGGCAAGAGTCCGGCACAGACGGACATATGGCGTGACGTCATGAGTGAAGCGGAGACGGCTTATTCAGTCCATGTGGTGCTGGAGAGCGCCGACCGACAGTCCGACGAGAGGGAAGAAGAACCTAAACTCTCGGAACGCTGCCGCCGACTGCAATAGACAAAGCGAGGCGCGCGCGCGCGCGGAGAACGCCCGCTCGCAGCGCCTGCGTAGCAGATGCGCCTGTCCCTAATGGTACGTTTACACTTGCGGATCCGCCAGCGGATCCGCCCAGCTTTTGCCGCTGGGGCGAAACGCTGGGCGGAAAACGCGGCGGCGAGCCGAATAGGTCCGGGATCTATTTCTGCCGCCGAAAGAGGCGTTTCGCTGACCGGATGTGACATCCTTGCGCAGCGCGACGCTGCCTACGTCACGAGTACGCGTTCTTCCGGGAGCAGCAACGCCCGGGAGAGAGAGAGCCGAGGCGGGAACTCTCGCGCCTTCTCGTCATATTTGACGAGACGTTACGGGAACCGCTGCCGCAGCCGGCGCTGCCGCCACTGCTCGAAGGAAATAGATGTAAACACAACCAGCTCGTCACCGCCGCCGCCGGGAGCGGATCCGCTCCCGCGGCAGCGGATTTCTTTTCAGGTGTAAACGTACCATAACACGTGACCTGCGAGAGACCGCAAAAGTTCCCCGCCGCCCCCCCCCCCCTCCTCCTCCAGTCCCCGCCCCCTGGCTGGGAGCAGACCCCACTGTAACCAAGGGGAACGGATCAAATCCATTCATCACCGTGCGGTTCCAGTGTGTTGCGTCTCACTGGATCCGACTAGTTACACCCAGAACCGCGCAGTACCAGATCGGATTAGCGCAGATCTGAACTGTCCACAAGTTTAGAACCGCGCGGCTCCGAACTGGAACCCTCCGATCTGACATTTTCGTACGGGTTGGCTACCGATGAAGCCCTCTTTCATGACACTAAGGACACATCTTCTGTGCACGATGGTCTTCTTTTTTTTTTTCGTGGCAATCAGTTCGTTATTCCCTCTAGAATGAGGAGAGCCCACATCGGCTGAGCGCACGAGGTCCACCCTGGTACCGGCAGGACTTCGTCCCGACTCCGAGAGCTCTACTTGTGGCCCCGTATGAATGCGAAGGTGAAAACAGCGGTCTAGGCCTGTGGCGTTTGCGGGTCTGCCGACAAAAGTGCGAAGAGCGCCAACACCTCTTCAACCTGTACCTCTCCCTGAGCGACCATGGTCGAAGCTTGGCATCGACATTGTTGGATCATTTGAAACTTCACCACCAGGGTATCGGTACGCGATCACACATGAGGACAATTTTTCAAAATGCCCGGAAATTTACTTTTGTTCAAACGTCACGACAAGCACAGTGAAGGGGTTCCTGCGTCTCACCTTTTCACGGGAAGGCTACCCCGGAAGTATTGTTTCGCACAACGGATACCAGTTCACCTCCGTAGACTTTAGGAACTCCCTAGCTACGCAAGGTATCAACCATCACCTTGTCTCCGTCTACTATCCACAGGCCAACGGAGGTGTTGAACGCTTTAATCGCACTTTTAAGTCGTTTGTAGAGTGCGCTTCCCTAGAGAAGTGACCGATCCACTCTGGCGTCTTGGATTTCTTGCACGTGTCTCGCTGTACACCTCATGCCACGACAGGATTGTCTCCTGCACTCCTGCTGCATGGTCGTAAGCCACGTAACCGGCTACACATAACCGGCCTGTCACCATCGCAGTTCCTGCCAAATCCACTGGATGAGTTACAACGCCTGCGTTGTCGAGTCCAGAGAGGGCAGGAGAGCAGCAAGCGAAATACAGACCAACAGCGAGGGGCGAAAATCCCGAAGTTTCAGGTCGGCGGATGGGTGCTTGTCAGAAAACCAGGGAAGGTGAGAAAGGGAGAAGAAGCTTTTGGACCTCCAATGAAAATTGTTGAGCGCGTGGGTCGATGGACCTACAATCTTCATGACGGACGCATCTGGAACGCCTCCAAGCTTACGGTGGCGGCTCCACCTAAGCAACGCATCGGCAACAAGTTGCCACAAGAAGTGACAAGATCATGTAAGGGGGCTCCTGCAAGCATTACTACGAGGGACATTTCAACGAACCGTCATCCTCATCACGAGGGGCAAGCGCCCACATTCAGGGAGGATGCTCAGCGGCAACAGCGGCAGTTACGTCCGCAAACACCCCCTCCTTTCCCAGCTTGCCAGGAACCTGAGTTGAATGGAGACGTGGCGTCTCCAGGTGGTCTGAGTGGATCTGATCAAGCTATGCAAGGGGAGGCTCCTCGCCGATCAAAACGAAACCGTCGACCTCCAGAGCGATTTGGAGACAGGAGTCTCTAACTGGCACTCCTGTGTTTCGGATAGAAGTGACCAACGTGGAGACGGATTTATTTTTTAGTTGAAACGTTTAAATTACCTAGTTTGTTTGGGAGCAGTACATGTTTAGTATGGATACGTAAAACGTAGCCTTGGCCAGGGGTAGCTTGAATGAAATAACGAATGAATTCTGTGGAAACGCTTATTCATTGTGTGAATAGAGTATGTATATGTAGAGTGTAGAAGTGCTTTCATTGTTTTCATTGTGTAAATAGAGTATGTATATGTAGAGTGTAATATAATAGGGGAGACGTCCTTTAGTATGTCAATAGAGTATGTATATGTAGAGTGCAATGCAATAGTGAAAAGTTCTTTGATTGTTTTCTTTTTTATTATTGACGCATGTTTGTCCGGGGGGGGGGGGGGGGGGATTGTTGTGTCTTACTGTGTTTATCTTTCACCTCTTTTTCTTTGTGTTGTCCAATCTATCGCGTTATTCTGCAATACATCTTCTTTCTTTTCCTCTTCTGTGTTCTGTCCGAATAAAGCAGTTACTCACGAGACTCTGCCAGCGATGGTCGTGCTCTGATAGCGGTCCACAAACCGCCCAACGCTACAGAATGCTAACACTAATCACTTTTCTCGGGGACCAAAAACGCGTCAAAATTCGAATCCTTCATACACGCCTTTAACTGCAGTACGCACCAGTAATATCTTGAACTTAAGCACACGCATGGAATGTGCAAAATAAGAAATTCGGGCGTTGTTCGAGGCGACAAATGCTGATTAAGCACCACTGTAGTCGAAGTAAACGAACGACGGCACGAGCGTTTCTACTGTCTTGAGGGTGCCGCCAAACCATCACCGTACGAGTAGATAGTGTGGGGAAGTATTTTAAGTACCTTGTACTTAAAGTACTACTTGAAGTAGTTTTAGGAAATTTGTTGTACTTTACTTGAAGTGCATTCTCTGAGTATGTACTTGTACTTTATTTAAGTATTTTTTCTGGTACTTTCCGAGGAAAGTAAAATTCTCGACTTCAAAGTACATTCCCCAAATTTGGTTTTGTTAAATTTCTATCACGAAATGATGCCTTGTCAACTCCGAAGAAATACAGGGAGGGATATTCTATTCTCACCAGAGACGTAGGCAGACGACGCATGGCTCCGCTTGTTCTGGGGGCGGCTTTCCAGTAGCTTTTAGAACTTCCGCTATTTCTCGGTCGGTCAGCGCAAGCGAAGAGGTTTAAAATATTATGAGAGCAAAATTAATCATAATCTAGCACCTGAAACTGTGGTGCGGAACAATTAAACTTTCAAGTCGAAGGAAAAGACAACAGAGAAGAACATCACAATCTTCAGAGATATTCTCTTTTGTCTTTTTCTTCGACTTGAAATTTCCTTAATATTTTCGCACCACAATCTCAGGTGTCACATTATGATTAATTATCACCAGCTCGCTTTCACACTCATTGTTGTTTTTTTTTCCTGAAAGAGAGGCGATCTATGAAAGGATTGCTTGCGCAAGCTACGGGGCTGACGTCATGCTCTCTCCTTTCACATTTAACCCCCTTGGGTGCAACAATCAAGTGCAAGTGGCGCCAAATTCACAAGAAAGACTTCTGAATTTGGCGCCATCCCTGAAAATAACTACCCTGTGGCCACTTGACTTTATCAAATATTCGCCACTGTTCTTGAAACTAGGTCATGCACCGCTGATTACCCCTGGGTATTGCATACCCGTTAAAAAATCACTGTGTAAGTGAATTAAAGGACATAATGAAAGATTGTGTTTACTTTTAAAGTACATTGTATATATAGTACTTTACTTGCAGTTCATTGCACCCAGTGTACTTACTACTTTACTTAAAGTACATCACGTCTCATTTACGTCGTACAAATTTACTTGAAGTACCTTTTAGATGTATTTTACCCAACATTGCGAGTAGATGGATCTTCTCTTCTAGGAAGTGCTGGGTTATCATCGCGACACGCGACGAGAATTCAGTCAGGGATAGCGCTCTACGCGGAACGATGAGCTTCCACCACGCCGACCACTTTAACGATGACCACCGACGACATGTCTTTCAGCAAAGAGCAAAAATCGCGAAACAGCGCAGGCGCAGACTTATCTTTCTCTTGCTCCGTTTACCACGGGATAGATGGCGCATAACTCCGAGCATTATAAAATTCGGCAATTTCCGTCACATCGCTAATTATTCAACAAAATGTGGGTCAGAATATTTTTTAACGATACTTTTAAGAAACATTTGCAGGCTATTTATTGTTTATGATCGCGGTGCTGGTGAGGTAGTCTCTTATCTAATAGGCGACGTGGAGTTGGTTGACGTGCCGTGGCACCGCGGATGCATCGCAGAGAAAAGGCAGAGCTTTCGAAGGTGTAAGAGAGTCCGCTTTTCTTTTAAAAGTTTCATAGCGAAACATCTTTTTTTGCTATTTTTGTGTTTTGGTTTTCCTTTCACACCTTTTACGGCGTGTGATGGATGAAATTCGATTTCTAAATCGTTTCATGGTCCCTTTAAGTGTGTACCGCTATATATAAAAGGCTTTAGGAACATGAACGCTATATTTAGATAGTGAATATAGAGGGGATAACCGGTTCATTTAGCTCTTTCTGCTGTAGATAGACCTATTCTGGTTCATGCCGTGATCATAGGTTCGAGATGCTTCCTGTGCGACGATGCAAGGAACTTCGTTGCCACTTGTATTCACTGTGCATGTTTGGCTTAGCTGTCGCAGCCGTACCTTGTTCAGCACCCGCTTCTGAACTTTGTCAGCCCTTGCCTTAAGTTCCAAACTGGAGGCAATATAAAATGGTCACTGTGGTTTCTCGGGGTCGACTTGAAAATGTTGCGATCACCACATCCGAAGCCTGCTTGACGAGATTCCATTAGCTACTTAGCCCCTTCCCGTGGCCAAGCAAATCCTCCTGCCCTTTACGAGATGCGAGCAATTTTTCTGCATGCTGCTTGAAGATCTAGATCCGGCGGAGTGCTCACCAAGCAGCTTCAACCTATCTCTGGAAGGTGGTGGAGCACACTGAACAAACTGGGAGCTAACTGCACTGGTCACCATTGGAGAAGTTTGATCTGTAGTCACTCGCGGCATTTCAGTTTGACATTCACCCTACTGCTTTTACAGCAACAATTTGTCTTAAAAGTTGAGAACATTAGAGGAATGCAGTTATGCTACAAGTATATTGACAAGCTGTTCAAAGGTTAGCAAAGTCATGTGGTGTAAACATTCCCCCAAACAGCTGAAGTTGCAACCAATGTTTGTCAAACATACCAGGTAGGTATGTTTGACATAAAAGTCAAGGCATTAAACATTAGCTGCACCTATCCTGCAGTTGTGGTTTACACAGGTCTGGCAAGGCACCAAGAGACAAAATGGAGAACAGTACAGCACCGTCTGCTGTATTGTGCCTTGGAAAGCAATTGCTCTGCCACTGCACCAAGACCAGATGCACAGTTCCAATCCGTAGGCTCTCTCTACTTGCCAGGCGAAATGTGTGGAGAACCTTAGACTTTGCCTCCACGTGCCCGGTGCCGAAGCCCACATTCCCCAACGGCGTGAACACCTGTTGACTCCTCCAGTGCCAAAGCCGACATTCCCCGCCAGTCTGGGTCCCTTTGAACCAGGCACGTAGCCAGGGGGGAGGCCCGTGGGGCCCGGCCCCCCCCCCCCGAAATCTTCCATTTTGCTGGGACCTCCTCTCCCCCCTCCCCCTCATACAGCGTTTTGTCATGGGCGCCCCCCCCCCCCCCCCCGCCCCCCCGAAACAAAATTCTGGCTACGTGCTTGCTTTGAACCCTGTCACGTAAGCAGCACCGAGGAAGGCATGCCCCGCTTGCCTACCGGCGAACATCCATTGGTGTTCACGTTAGGGTAAAGTGCCGGGACTTTTTGTCAGACGGCCGCTACGCTGCTCGCCCGTGGCCTAATTTGGGTATGAGATTGTCGGTGGGAGGGAAAGAAAGCGGGAGACGAAAGAGTCAGTCTGCCTAATAATGAGGTGGCAGGAAGGGGTCTGGTGTGTCTTCACTTGAGTCTTCATTTGGGATTGCTGATTGAAGACTTTATGGTGTAAAGCTACTATGGCCATACTGTGCCAAGCTTGTTTAGTTGGAAGGTACATACTCAGAACTTGTTAATACAAATTACCTAGAAAAAGAGGTTTATGTGACAAGGTTAAAAGTGATACAATTAAAACTACAACTCCAGTAGGAAGCCCGTTTTTCTTAAGTAATTTATGAAACGATCGAACCATACTGTAGGGTTCTCATCAATTAGCAGTGCGGGGTGAAAAGGAATCTGGTGTGAAAAAAAACTCGGGGAAATATGTATGTCGTTCTTGCTCAAGCACCAAGCACAGCCACAAAATGTGTAAAATAGATAAACGCTCGTCACTGTCGTCACACAGTGGTGTGGGTTCCCCCGAGTAGAGGCTTGTGGGTAAGGTAAGAGCATTCAATTCTCAGACGGCACAGAACTTCATGGTGGCGGGTTCTGTAGGATGTACTCTCCCACATCCCAAGAGCTGGCTTAATCACATGGTTTGTTTTCGCATTCCAGACTCCACTCAAATTGCCATAGTTGAAAAATTAATGATTTTACTAGTGGCATTATGTCTTAAAATGGTATCTGTGAGGTAGTTGGCAATAAGTGCTTAGAGCTAGTGGCCACTTCGGCTGCTCTTTCATTACTTCGTATCCCCATATGGCTATGCACACAGCAAAATTTTGTCTCGGCCAAACCGCAGACCACACTGTATAAGTGCTTAGAGCTAGTGGCCAATTCGTCTGCTCTTTCATTACTTCGCATCCTCATATGGCTATGCACCCAGCAAAATTTTGTCTCGGCCAAACCGCAGACCACACTGTACCTTACATAGGACACGTTGTGCCAGTCTATTTTACTACCCTTCATTGAGAAAAGTGTGGCGAGCACACTTTAAGAATCCATTAAAAAAATAGATTTCATTGTCTTGCTGCTGAAAACATACTCCAAGGCCATCAACACTGCATAGAGCTTTGCTGTGCATATACTTGCACATTCCTTGAGAGGCTGAACCTTGCCGAATCCTTCAGAATAAACTGCTGATCCTACAAAATGCAGTAATTTGGCACCATCGGTATAAAATTGGGAGTGGACACCATATCTATCCTCACCTGAAGAAATTGTTGCTGAATCACCACTGGGGGGACGTTGTGTTTGTTGAATCTAGTAAAATACCAATCACAAAAAACGGGCAGCGTTATCACGGAGCTTCAATTTCACCTTTCGGCAGAAGGTAGGTCTCGCCAGGGGTCAGGTCAAGAGTTGTACAAATGCGCTAAAGGCGAAGGCTTGGATTATGCTCTAAAAGAAGAGGGAACAAAGAATGTAACAAATCACCGGAAGTTCGGTGATTTGGATCAGACAGAATTCTGGAAGCATAACTCACAGCAAGATAACGCTGTCTGTGCCTAAGTGACATCTGATTGCACTCAACATACGAGCTAGGAATAGGCAATATGCAAAAGCACCTGTAGTGAGCCTTAAAGGGAGACCTGCAGAAAGATTCTTCCGCCTGGCGGAAAGTTCTCCCCACCCTCTTTTTTTGCCCTTTCCACCTTGTCTAACTACATGGAGAGGCGGGGGGAAGGTCCCCTTTTGTACCGGCTTCTTCTGTGTATCGGCTTCTTCTGAGAGGATAAGCCAAAGGATAAGCAGGATTTTTGGCCCCTCGCAAAGCCTAGCCCTCCGGGTGGATGTTTTACGAAGCTGAAAGGCTGCGCCCTGGCAGTCACCCATTTGAGTTGTCAAAGTTGTTTGGCTGTAGCCTTTGGCAAAGTAAACGCTCACTGGGAAGCTGCGATGCATCCCCACACCAATTGAACGTACTTTTCAAGAACGCATGCGCGAAATGTGGTGGCTCCAGTATGTGAGCATGACTTACATGTTCACAAGACATTCAGCATCCTCACAAATCCAGCCTATCACGCTCACACCTGCCTCAAGTGGGGAACGATGGAAAAGATAAATGTGTACCAGGCGCCGACATCTTAGCGAATCTGTTTTCGTACAGTGCGCACAAATTATTGTGTGCCTAACTCGCAGGAATTATGGCCAACGAAGTGTGGATGAAATTTATATTTGTACATCCTAACAACCACATGAGTTGAAAGGGCAGCATGGGGATTAAATTTATATTTACGGATCCTAACCACATGAGCAGAGAAAACAGCAAGAGTGAGTGTCGATATCAGGAAGTTTTAGTAGATGTTTTTAGCTCTCCCATAACCGTACTTCACAACGATAAATAAGCTAGGTTTGATGTGAGCATGTTTTATCGAGCACGGCTATCGGAGCGGAAAACGCAATATTAAACTCCTATTGGGGAGTTTAGCGTGTTCTGTTATCGTTCAACGTTGCTTGTATCGATGCTATAGCACGGGGGGCCACAAATACTTCTTTGAAACTCTTTTTTTAACATGACATAGGGCAGTAATTTCACATTTTAAATACATAGGAACACTGCGCCACGAAGTTCGCACGAACAAACTATCGACGATTTTTCTCGTCCGTTTCTTCTTGTGAGAAGTTAAGATGTTTAGAAAGCTGTTAATGCGAGTATCCAACCTTGCCGGTAGATCTTAGAACTAGGCAATACACAGCTGGGGAAAAAAAGCAAAAAGCGCCGATGTCTTGTTCACACTAACAATGTGGCGTAATGTACGCATACCGTTACACTATAAGTGCAAGCAGAGGAAGTCAGTAAATTTATTAGACAAAAAAAACTATATGTTTTTATAGCTGAAATTTGTCAGTTCTATACAAGCGATTCGGCAAAGAGTGCAGCTATTGGTCACCGCTCGACGTTGCATTAATTTGTTCCTTTACACTAAAATCTCCATGACCCTTGCATTGAGATGTCGCTTTTATGTTTGTGCTAGCTGTGTCACGCAGAGCACGAAAACAAGTCTATTTCTCGAACATTTGAACAAAACTTCCATTACGCCAGATCCACATTTTGCGTGTACGTTTTTATACGGCTTGTTTATAGTTATTATCTACGTGCGATTTGACACTCTTTGCAGAATCACTTGTAAAGAAATAACTTTCCAGCTGTAAAAAATTGTGTTTGTACAATGAATTCATTTATTTTGTCTGATCACGAAGAGGTATGCGTACATTACGCGACACTGTTAGCACGAACACAACATCGGCACTTAATGTTTGCTATTTTTCGCCAGCAATGTATTGTCTAGCCCTAAGATCTGCCGCTTAGGTTAGATACTCGCATATAAGAGTTTTATAAGCATTATTACCTTCTAAAGACAAATCAAAAAAGGGAGAAACCTGCGCTAGTTTGTTCGTGCTAACTGCGTGGAGGAGTGTACCTATAATGTTTTACAATGTCAAATTACAGTCCCGCGACCTGTTAAAAAAGGGCTCCTTTTGCTTTAGTTTCTTCAAGACTCCGAAGAATACTTTGAAGTGTCAGCCCGTGCTATAGTACCGAAGCAAGCAAGGTGGAACAAACAAGCAAGTCTTCGTAGACGGTTTTTCCACCTCCGCTATGCTCTCTAGAACGAAGACGCCACTACTGCGCATGCGCGGCGTTAGCCTTGCCTGCAGGGTCCCGGATCTCGTAACGGGTTGCGGAAAACATTGCGGGACAGCGGAAACTATCTACAAAAACTCCCTAATATTAGGGAGCTTTTGAAGACCGCGTTTCCCCCTCCACTAAGCCCTCCACAACGAAGAAGCCGCCGCTGCGTCTTCCGGGTATCGTAGCGGGTCGCGGGGAGCGTTGCGGGACGGCGAAAACGAGCTACGAAGACTCCCTACTGTGGTTTCCGCTCCGATATCCGTGCTCGATAATGAATGCTCACAGTAAGGCTAGCTTATATACCGTTGTGGGGTACGGCTATAGCCGATTCACATGACCGATCGAATCGCGATTTTCGTCCGCGGACCGCGTACACGTGACCGGCACTTCACCGATTCCTGCGATCCACGTTCGTCCGCGGACGCGCGGTCTGATAAAGTCGAGCGCCTTTTCACTCGCGGATTTTTGGCGGGAGATAGACTTAAAGAGCGTTTAGTCTGGCAACTGTGCAATGCTTTCGTCTTGTTGTTGTTTTTGACCAGGAGGACGGCGTCACGTGATTTTTTTTAAGCCTAGTCATAAAAAAAAAGTCCGCCCGGAAGTCGGCCGGTTGACGGTATGCTATAAAATTCTATGTCGTTCGGTGGGATTTACGAGTGATGAAGTTGTCAAAACTGACGGGCGTTGGGCTAGTTGGTTGTTATGCTTGAAGCCAGCCGCCAAAACAACAGGGATACAATGGTAGATGCAGACGTTCAACGTTCGGTCTGGTGTGCCCCAGGGCAGCGTCCTGGGCCCGACCTTGTTTAATGTCTTCGTGAACGACTTGGTGCTCTCCTTGAAATCTACCCCATTTCTCTACGCTGATGATGTCACATTGCTACAACCTGCCCTAGGCCCTAGGCACTCTCGGGAGCTGCAAGAGGACCTGGACCGCATACACCAATGGTCACTGATCAACCGCCTACCGCTAAACTCTTCCAAATGCTCTGCCATGCCGGTCTCCCACAGGAAACAACCTGATGAGCAACAGATACTAACCATTGCTGGTGACGCCCTTCACCGCAGTCATCAAACAAGACTGCTGGGCGTTACGCTCGACTATCGACTCCAGTTCACTACCCACATCAACGAGGTGTTATCAAGAGCCAGGAGGATGCTGGGCTTTACCACTCGAATATCTAGGGGTGCCGGAGCCGATACTCTCAAGAACCTTTTCACTGCGCTCGTTCTTCCTCAGCTCGAATACTGTTCTACAATATGGGACCCCTCGCAGGTTAGCCTCATTGCATCACTAGAGAGTGTACAATGTCGCGCTGCATACACTGTCCTGTGCAGAGGCCTCCCACCACGCCCTCCCTGTTACAAAGACATGCGGACTTTCCAGTTGCTCAAAGCTCTAGGTTGGGACACCGTGGCCCTCCGACGGAAAGTGGCGTCCATCAGGCTGCTTGCCAGCATAACCTGCCCTGACCAGCGTCCCCCTCCCTTGTGTGATGAACTCCGGCACACCCGTGATGGCGCTCTTCAACCCCTGTTTGCACGCACAGAGCGTCACCGACAGTCATACCTAATTCGTATTGTTCAGATATGGCGCTCACTGCCAAACGCGCTGACAGCCAGTGCCCTGGAAGGCGAGATAAATGTAAAAAAATTCTGCAGGGACGCTGTGCGTTCCCTCCGCGCCTACTAGATTGCGACGCTTGCCTCCCTCCCTTCCCATTTCGGTTCCATTCTTATTTATTCGTGTGAGTGTGCATGTGTGAGTGTGTCTGTGTAAATTTCTTGTATGGTACGGGTACCACAAGCCTACGGGTACGGGCCACTGGCCTTCTGTGATGTCCCATCTCTCAAGGGTTAAATAAAAAAATATCAATATCAAACAGGACTAGGCGCCTCGTCCTGATTGCATTTATCCTTGTGTCCCTGTTGTGTTGGCGTTTAAATTGAAGCATGACGAACGGAGCCAACGGAGGAGTGACGCGCGGCGATGCCCGAGATTGTCGAGATGCGGAGTCTGCGAACCACCAAAGCGTGACATCCGCGTGATAACGCACAGCACCGTTTGAGCAACAGTTCTGACGGAGAACGACATCAAAGGTGTAGTCTCTATCAAAGAGTCACCTTGCAAAGTGTTTGCGATCGCGGCGGTCGCGCTTGATTGTGTGGACGAATCGTGCTGGTGTTTCCTAACGGCGATGGGATTGTGTAGTGTACGAAATTGCAGTAATCGGTCCGAGCGGTCAAAGAAGTCGCCCACTGGTGTTTCGTTTCATCGGTGAGTGCGTTCACCCTTTGCTGATGAAACGCTTCATTGGCAAAGACATCTTTAGTTCACTAAATGACCACATGCTTGAGAATGAACTAATGGAGAACCACGCCCATCGCCTCATTCGGTCTGTTGCACAGCAGTACCTGGACAACAGACAGCAAAGCATAAGCACGGTGTCCACAGATGAACTACACCAACAGAAAGTAAGGCGAAGTCACACCGAACTCGCACAGTTCAAATGCCAGTATAAGCCAGATTAAACAGATTACCATGTCTTCTGTCAACCTTGTAATTATTTTGTCCGTCTGAAAGGGGTACCGTAACTAATTTATAAGTCAATATTGTGCTGCAAATCTATTGCTATGCTGTAAATAAGTGTTGTATATATTGTTTTAATTTTCGAAGTGATTCTAATGTAAATAAAATACGTGATTTAAGACACTTCAAGACAAGTGGAACTAGGCTTTACTCGCGGTGAACAAATGAAGCTGCCTCCGCAAGGTAAGTTGATATCCCACGAGCACAGCAGGAGGGGTATAGAGTTCACCATGATTCGTTTTCATTCCTTTGTTGGATCTTCCTAATTTTCGGTCGGACGCCTCGCATCGCTAAATCACTTCTCGTTGCCGAAGACATCGCGATGACAACGTCAGCTCTTTGTGCGATTTCGCAAAAAAAAAAAAAGTTATATATATATATATTTTTTTTTTTTTTTTTTTTGGGGGGGGGGGGGCAGCTTGAAAGAGAATGCTAAAGCGCACGGAAGGACCGCTGCCCAGGACCGGCTTGCTCGAATGCAGCGTCTCAGCTGAGACGGACTTAAAAAAAAAACCTCCCTGTAACGCCGAATTGGAGCACAGCTCTTGAAGAGCAGGAGGGAAGGGTACTGAGGGGAGGGTATATTCCTCCTCCCTCCTCCTCCCTCGTGATCCTGCCTGCTAGTCCTCCTCCCCTCCTCCTCCTCCTCCTCCACCCCCTCCATCTCCTTCACCTCCTCCTTTTCTTTTTGTTCTTTTATTTTCCTGCCTGCAGGGCTTTTCAATTATGTAATTTTGGCGGAGAGCTACCACGTGTAGCTACTGAACGAAAGGGCTCGGTTCGAAGCTGGCCGAGGGACAAGAGATAAGTCTTTTAAAATCATTTTTCGGAGTAATGAAAATTCGGATTCGTCCCCTCTGCTCATCCTCCCTGCTCCCCTCCTTTCTCCTCCTCCCCTCACAAGGGTCACGTGATCTCGGGGGGAGGGGGTTACGTGCCCCGGGACATGGGGGGGGGGGGGGGGCACGTGATCTGGGGTAGTCACGTCACCTGGGAAGTCACGTGACCCCCAAAGTCACCTTATCCCCCAGGTCACGCGACTTCGGAGGGTCACGTGACCTCGGGGGCGTCACCGGGTTGCATGCAACCCGCCGGAGCCGGAGGCTTGCATGCAGCCGGCGACTCCGCCGGGTTTCATGCAACCTGTACTATGTGCAACGTGGGTTTCATGCAACGCGTGGTTACGCCAACGCCGGCGGGTTGCATGCAACCTGAGTTGCATGCAACACGCAGCTACGCCGACGGCGACGGCGACGCCGCTCAAGCCGGAAACGGGCGCCTAAGAGTTGCGCTCTAAAAAGCACTGTCAAGGTTGGAGCGCGCGAGACGCGATTTAAGATTGAGCGCTGCCTTTGACAGCGCTTTCTTGAGACAGTGTCTGCTGAGACGCTGCTGAGACGCTGCTTCGAGCGAGCCGCTCGACTTACATTACGAAGCCTGCTAGAGATTCACCAACTACGTAGGTGCACCGCGAAGAAGTGCTTTAGTTCTGAAATTCCACAGTTCATGCTCTATTCGTAGCGGTCGATAATTACAAGGCAAAAGAACAACTGGCAAACGCTACAAATCCGACACCCACCGCCTCGGCGTTCACTGCCTACTCCGTAAATACAAAGCAAAAGAACGGCAAGCAGACGCTACAAATCCGACACCTTAGCGCTCACTGCCTACGCCGTAAATAGAAGGCAAAAGAACGGCAAGCAGACGTTACAAATCCGACACCCACCGCCTCCGCGCTCACTGCCTACTCCGTAAATACAAGACAAAATAAAGAAAAGCAGGCGCTACAAATCTGACACCCACCGCTTCCGCGTTCACTGCCGATTCCGTAATTACAAGGCAAAAGAAAGATAAGCCGACGCTACCAATCCGACACCCACCGTCTCCGCGCCCACTGCCTACTCCGTACATTGAACATACTACGGCTCACCATAATAGCGCCTCTACTAGAACCTACCAGAAAAAGTCACGTGGCGGGGCCGACTCGTCCCGAGATGCATACCGTTTCCGGAAAAAAATGTGAGGAGGGTAGGGGGAGAGGCGGCTTCAGAAAAAGTTGCCTTGCGGAGGCTAGGCTCGTGACGTCATGCCATCCCCCTGTTTGTGACGATTAAAACAAAAATGGCGCATCGTAGTGTTTTGTGCGTTTGCTGGTTATTTTTGTAGCGCGATTCTTGGTTCCACGCATGAAAGAAACTGCAGAAACTTTTTTTTCTGGCTGACGCGACGCAGGTTCCGGTACTCCTCCAGTTTTGTGTCAAGAAGTTCCCGTCAAAACTCTTCTAGCACGCCGTGATAACTCTCGCACGTCCAATCAACCTTTCACCGAAAAAAGACCTTTGTTGTAGCTGTGGTGTACCTGAGTGTTGTGCACGAGCGCGGAGAGCGTGAAGGTATCTCCAAACGCCTCTCCGCGAGCCTAGAACTTTGGCGCTTCTCCGCCGAACCCTTCTCGAGCAGGACCATGACTGTGTCACTGTCATGCCTTGGCTTAGTAAAGCTAGTGGCGTTTCGCGCGAAGCCTATCACAGTGTTTTGTCTCAATCTGTACGTAACAGCGACGTACGATTCTTTATCGCAGTAGCAAACGTAAATTTCTCTCTTGGATAACGGTGCCACGGTGCGATGTTGGAGTTTCGCGTCACTGTGGGGTGGCGAATAGGTTCCGTTCGTCCACGCTGGCGTCTGCTCGTTGTCTCCCTTGTGTGGATGCGCTTGGCAGACGGACAAACTGTGGACACGTCGTCACGTGATCAATACGTCCGCGGATCAGTTCGTCGTGTAAATCGGCCATTATCAAAGAGCTAAAAGCGACCCATTAAAACTTCCTAATATCGATACCCACCCTTGCTGCCCTCTCACTTTATGTGGTTCTAGGGATGTGTAGATATAAATTTCCTCCACATTTTGTTGACCATGATATTCTGAGAGTTAGGCATACAATAATTTGTGCACGCTCTAGGAAAACAGAGATCCGCTAAGATGCCCACGCCTGGTGCGCATTTCTCTTCTCTATCGTTCCCCATTTGAGGCAGGTTTCAGCGTGATAGGCTGCCGTTTCAAGGATGCTGAATGTTCTGTAAACATTCTCACGAATTGAAACCACCACATCTCGCGCATGCGTTCTGCACTCCTTATTTCAGAAACCGAGAAGTTTAAAAAAATGAAAGCCGTTTACAACTCCCTGTAACGCCGAATTAGAGCGCAGCTCTTGAGGAGGAGGAGCCAAGGCCACAAAGGTCACGTTACCCCCCTCCCCAAAATTACGTGGGGGTCACGTGACCCCCCAAAGAAATTTTTCTGCTAGATTTAGCGGGGAAATTTTTCCGCTAAATTTAGCGGGGAAATGTTTTTGCAAGATTTAGCGGGAAATTTTTCCGCTAGATTTAGCGGGGAAATGTTTCCGCTAGATTTAACGGGGAAATTTTTTCCGCTAGATTTAGCGGAGAAATTTTTCCGCCAGATTTAGCGGGGAAATTTTTCCGCTAGATTTAGCGAGGAAATCTTTCCGCCAGATTTAGCGGGAAAGGTTTTCCACTAGATTTAGCGGGAAAATTTTCCGCTAGATTTAGCGGGGGAATTTTTTCGCTAGATTTAGCGGGGAAATTTTTCCGCTAGATTTAACGGGGAAATTTTTTCCGCTAGATTTAGCGGGGAAATTTTTCCGCTAGATTTAGCGGGGAAATTTTTCCGGTAGATTTAGCGGGGAAATTTTTTCCGCTAGATTTAGCGGGGAAATTTTTTCGCTAGATTTAGCGGGGAAATATTTTCCTCTAGATTTAGCCGGGAAATTTTTCCGCTAGATTTAGCAGGGAAATTTTTCCGCTAGATGTAGCGGGAAAATTTTTCCGCTAGGTTTAGCGGAGAAATTTACCCATAATGCACCGCGCGGTTACGCCGACGCCGCTCAAGCCGGATACGGGCGCCTAAAAGCTGCGCTCTAAAAGTATGTTCAATGGATGTGGGGATGCATCGCAGTTTTCCAGTAAGCGTTTAATTTGCCACGGGCTACAGCCAAACAACTTTAACAGCTCAAATGAGTGACTGCCAGGGCGCAGCCTTCCGGCTTCGTAAAACATCCACCCGGAGTGCTACGCTTTGCGAGGGGCCAAAAATCCGCTTATCCTAGGCGTATCCTCTCAGAAGAGGCCGGTACAAAAGGGTACCTCCCTCCCCCCCCCCCCCCACACACACACACACACCTCCGCCTCGCCATGCAACAAGACAAGAGGGAAAGTGTCTAAAAATAGGGCAAGAAGGACTTTCCTCCAGGCGGATAAAGATTTCTGCAGGTCTTTTTTTAAACCGAGGTGATCCACAGGATCCAAAACTTTGAGTGCTGAGCCCCACCGAGTCGAAAACTATAGCACTATAGTCCGGAAGTGATCGGATAAGGAAGTTGTATAGGTGTAGCAGACATGGAGTGGGCATGGAAATAGCTTAGGAATGCATCGTTCTAACGCTTTGTGCATCCTTGTGCAGGTACTGGCATTGCTGTTCTTCCTGCGGCTTTGGTCACCGTCACTTCAACCAGTCATCGCCACCCCGTCAGAAAATAGTCAAGTGCTGCTTGGCTTTCCGGACAACATCGTCGGCGGGCCCTTCGGCGCTCTCGCAGATTGGCCACAGCTTGTCTTCACTCCGTTCGAGAGGGTTTCTGCATCGACATAGTCACTCAACGATGGCCTGGCTTTTAAACCGCGGAGCGCCCTTGGATACTTCAGTGGGCATAGAAACAGCTTAGGAATGCATCGTTTTAACGCTGTGTGGATCTTTGTGCAGGTTGGGTCCGTTCCATCATTACACACTAAGAAAACTAACAACCATTGCTTCTTGCTGTTTCCGTGCCCAAGTGTTTTTGTGCATTACTTATACAGTGTCTTGATGTTTGGAGGTCACTGTTATTACTCTGGCGACGTAGAGCTTAACCCTGGCCCCATGACTGAAGCCCAAGCGATGCAACTAGCTGATGCGCGCAAGCAACTGCAAGACCTTAATACTCGTGCCATAATGTCACAGGAGGGGTAGAGCAGTTTAATAAAAACCGCAAAAGAGATTAAAAAAACAGCAATCTATTGAAGCAAAAATTAACGAATTAGGAAGTCGACTGTTTCTTGCTGAAAGTAAGGTTTCTGCACTTGAAATAGTCGACCACGACTTCCAAGAGATGCAGGGCGTCACTGAGGCTCCGCAGAACGATAACGTTAATTTACTCGAGCGTCTTAATGACCTGAAAGATTTTTCAAGACGTGATAACCTCATTATTCATGGTCCTCCTGACGTTGCGTCAAAAACACAGGCGGAAAGTGAAACGAAAGTTCTCGAGCTCATTTCCCGTTCCCTTCAGCTCCACGTAACTCCAGATTGCATTGAGCACGCACATCGAATCGGCTCCTTTAATCCTACCAGATGTCGCCCGCTAGTTATAAAGTTTTCTTCCTTTAAGGCCAAGGACAACGTACTCTACTCGCGACTAAAATTAAAAGGAAGCACGACGTATATCACTGAAGATTGTTCTCCGGCTACTTGTATTGCCAGAAAAAAACTAATCGAATTTGGTGGAGCCACGAATTGCTATATCAGCTGCAGTATAACAAGCTTCATGTCAACAAAAGGTGCTACATGTACAACGCGACTACTGATACGGTTTTCGAGCTCGGTTCCGCCCTTTATGTACGCGCGAGAGATAACAAAGCGATTGTTCAAACTAACCTAACACCTGCATCATCATTACAATTTGCGAGGGGTGAGGGTCGTACTGATAAAAGCAAACATATGTCAGTACTTTTTTGTAATATAAGGAGTGTTTTACGTCATAGGGATGACTTGCGCTCTGCTGAAGTTTCATCCAGTGCTGATATTGTGGTTTTAACCGAAACGTGGCTTTCCTCTTGTGTTAGATATTCCGAAATATTTTATTGTGAAAAAAGTTTCAAAGTTTATCGTTGCGATAGAGGCAAAAGGAGTGGTGGGGTTGTGTTAATCGCAATTGCAAGTCATATTGAATCATTTTGTGTGCGCCTGAGTAGCGAATTGGAAATAACATGGGTATGTTTGCATTTGAATCACCAGAAACCTATTTTGGGCGTATGCTATCGTCCGCCATCTAACAACCAGTCCTTCGTTACCAGTCTTCATGACGCAATAAACTCATTATTAATGCGCTTTCCTTCTGTTCCAATCATTCTTTTGGGTGACTTTAACTACCCAAATAGAGTCTGGACTGGCTTGCATGCTTACAGTCACCCATTTTCATCAGACGCGACTGACCTCATAAACTTGTGTAACGATTTCAGCTTCAGTCAATTGGTGACTCTTCCTTCTAGAAGTACCCATACAACAGCCAACATACTGGATCTAATTTTAGAAACGTCACCTTCTTTAATATTTTCAAATTAGCACCATGCAGGGCATAAGTGATCATTCATTAACATATTTTGTAATCGATGTTCCTCGTAGAAATGCTCCAAAGAACCAGAAAAAAATACGCGACTATGCTAAAGGTAACTTCGAGGCCATCAACAGCGAACTTTCTCTTTTACTTGGTGATTACTTGCCGCTCTTTTCGGAACGCTCAATTCATAAAAATTGGGAGTTATTTAAAATCAAGGTTGTGCATCTTACTAATACATATATACCGTATTTTCGGGCTATAGTCCGCGGACTATACATGTTTAAAAGTTGAAATTTCTGGCTGTGCGGACTATCTACGCGTGCGGACTATACAGGAATTATGTTTTTCAATATCGTTGATTATGACGAGACGGGACGGATTTTGTGAATAAAAAAGTATGTTATTGATAATTTATGTATATTATAGGCTTTTTTTATGAGCTAAGAAAACATACATATGTCAAGGTGTGCCGCGTATGAGAAGAATTTCGTGTCGACTAAGCACCAGGTGCGGACTATGCAGCGGGTGCGGACTATCTAAGCAAAAACTTTCCTTTTTGACCCCAAATTTGCCTCTGCGGACTACACACCGGGTGCGGACTATAGTCCGGAAAATACGGTACCTTTGCGCAACATTTCCGTTTTCCCGCAATCACCATGGTTTAACACCACATTAAAAAGGCTTTCTCACAAGAAAAAACAAAAATTTCGAGCAGCTAAATTTTCAAATGTTGACTCTAAATGGTCTGCATATTATATTGCTGCCCATAATTATAAAAGTGCTATTGAAAATGCGAAGGCTACTTATTTTAATGTAACTTTACCATCACTTTTAACAAGCAACCCAAAGCAGTTTTGGAATGTAATTAATCAAAATGAATAATCGTCAATATCATTGTTTAGTTCTTCAGGAAATGATGTGCCTTTTAGTGAGTGTGCCCTTGTTTTGAAGTCCTCCTTTGTCGCTTCATTTTCAGACGATAACGTTTCATCTTTACCTCCCTTTCAACATACTGGATTTGTGCCTATGTACCCGGTTGCTATTGATGCTTATGGAATTGCTAATGTAATCGATAATTTAAAAATATCGTGTTCTGTGGGAGTAGATGCTATTATTCCAAAATGCCTCAAAAGTACCAAAGAATATTCTTCTATAATACTTTCTAAACTATTTATTCAGTATCTTAATTGTGGGTGTTTACCTGACGGCAGGAAAGGGGGAAAGGTGGTGCCCATACACAAAACGGGTGATCAACAATCTCCTTCTAATAACCGCCCCATAACACTAACAGTGCTCAAGAAATTTGCAATAGTGATAGACTCCAAGAAGTTTACTAAACGTGAAAAAATTACGTAATTTTTTCACGTTTAGTAAACTTCTTGGAGTCTAATAACTTCTTTTCTCCTGCCCAACACGATTTCCGTAAGTCATTTTCGTGTGAAACCCAGCTACTAACTTTCACTAACGACCTTCACCTTATTCTTGATCGAAGTTCCCAAGCTGACTGCATATTCCTCGATTTCGTTAGAGAATTCGATAAGGTATCACATAGTCTACTACTTCATAAACTAAGCAAACTCAGTATTGATTCCGGCACATTATCTCGGATTCACGCCTTCCTAACTAACCGGTCTCAGTTTGTATTTGCGAATAACACGTCTTCCCCTTCAGCTTCTGTGACGTCCGGGGTGCCGCAGGGTTCCGTACTGGGTCCTCTTCTTTTCATTATATATGTCAATGACTTACCCTCCTGTGTTTCATCTTCAATAAGCTTGTTTGCTGACGACTGTGTTATATATCGTGAAGTGACTAATAAAGCCGATGTTTCTTCTCTCCAGTGTGACCTTGACCGCGTATCTGAATTGTGTGATTTATGGCATATGCAGCTTAACACTAAGAAATGTAAGGTAATGAGGGTTTCTCGGCTTCACAGTGATGTCTCTTGTTATTACCTGAACCATACTCCTTTGCAATAAGTAACAACCTACAAATATTTGGGAGTTCATATTTCATCCAATCTGTCCTGGGAAACTCATATTCAATACGTAACAAGTAACGCCAATCGTATGCTGGGTTTCTTAAACCGAAATTTTTCAGCAGCCCCCTCATCGTTTAAACTACTTCTTTACAAAACGCTTGTTCGCACTAAACTAGAATATGCCTCTTCAATTTGGGATTCCGGTACTGACGTATTAACATCTGCAGTTGAAGCAATTCAAAATAGATCCGTCCGTTCATACTTACTAATTATCATCGCAGTGCCAGCATAACATCCATGAAATCAAGTTTGAACCTGCCTAATCTTGCATGGCGTAGAGAAGTTTTCCGTTTGTGCCTGTTTCACAAAATGTACTACCACAATCATACTTTACGTGACAAGCTATTAGCATCTCCTTTTTACATATCACCCCGTCTCGATCACCGACACAAGATGGGCGTACCTTCATATAACACTACTACTTTTCACAATTCATTCATACCTCGAACCACAGTGTTGTGGAACCACCTTCCAGCCTCTGTGGTATCAATATCTGACAGCGCCGCTTTCAAAAACTGCCTTAGCAATGTTAAAATTTCAGCGTTTCACTAATATGTACATATTGTTTTACATTCATAGGTTGTTATTTATTGTACGTTGTTGAATTCAAGTGATGTAACCCGCTCCACTCTGTAGAGCCTTCGGACCCTGAGGAAACTTTTAAATAAATAAATATTCTATCGGATCCCCATGACTTATGCGCTAAGATTTCTTAATATTGGCTGATTTGAGACTACTTTTTCAAGCCCTTCAGGTGGGAAAAACAGCGAAATTTTCTGTTTTGTTTTAACGCTTATAGGAATCCTGTTTAATATCAGTTCTGGATCCAGAAACAACCCTCGAAGCAGAAAGAATAGCACAAGGACAGCCTTCTCAGGCGAAAACGTAAACCTATTTTCGTCAGCTCACTTACTAATTTTGTTGATTGTAAGCTGCAGTTGGCGCTCACAACTAGACAAATTGCAAGAAACTGAAATGTGAATATCATCCACATAGAGTGAGTATGAATCCGAGAGTGGAAACCCCTTTGACGAGTTAATCTTTACGGCAAATAAGCTGACATTTAATACGCCTCCCTGAAGAACACCGTTTCCCTAAACGTACTGGTCGGATAGTGTGATGCCAAGTCGAACATGTGAAATAGAGCGCCCTGTAAGAAAACTGCTTATACAACGCAGCATGCGACCACGTACACAATACAAATCATGGAGGATATGTTATACCACTATGACGTATCATGTGCTTTCTCCAGGTCCAAAGTAGACCGCACTTCTCGAAAGCCACACTGGTTATTAGTAAAGAAGTGATTACGCTCCAAAATATAGGCCTCCACGTAGCTATCTAAACTTTTCGTCAAAGGTGTTGTGGGATGCTGTGTCGTGGTGACGAGCGAATCCCAACATAGGAAAAGAAACGACGGTTTTATTGCCTTGGTGGCGGCGGTCGAAGGACGTTCCCGTGCCCCGCGTACCTGTGTCGCGCGCGGCCGTGCTTCCCCGAAGCAGACGACGACGAGGTTGTACTGCGCCAAAATGTTGGTGATTGTGCGTCACCACATCAAACCCCCCCCCCCCCCCCCCCCCCCCCCGCGGAGTGGAGAGCCCTCAGGGCTTCTAAAAATCCGGGAAGCGTATTTGACGTCCACAACGTGTAGTGACTGGTGCGGGCTGCGGTGTCGGGGGTTGTGGCTGGACGCTTGAAGATGCACTCGGGTTGTTTAATTCGTCCGAAAGGATATATGCTGGCTTCAGCCGGTCGATAGAAATGCGGATGTCCTTCCCGTTCACGTGTAGAGTGAAATCTTTCTCGTCGCGACGGGTAACCCGGTAGGGTCCGTTGTAAGGCGGCTGAAAAGGCATGCGGACGGTGTCGTCGCGGAGGAGGGCGTGTGTGCACGTCGCCAGATCCCTAAAAACAAAAGGCGTAGGCTTGCAGTGATGCGCAGCAGGTGACGGGCGGAGGGCGGCGATAGCGCAGCAAGAAATTCCCCAGGTAGGCGCGGGGGTTCCCCGTAGACTAGCTCTGCGGGTGTAGCTTGAATGTTCGGTTTGAAGGTGGCGCGAAGACCTAGGGCGACGGCTGGGATTGCTTCGAGCCAGGTTGAGTCGGGGTGACACATGATGGCTGTCTTCGATTGCCGGTGGAAGCGCTCAATCATCCCATTGGCGCAAGGATAGTAACTGGTGGTCCTCAAGCGCTCGAACCCGGTGGTGAGCCCGAGCGGCCTGAAGAGTTGCGATTCGAACTGTCGTCCTTGGTCGGTTGTGACGCGGCGAGGGGAGCCGAAGCGGGAGATCCAACCGGTGAAGAAGGCCGAAGCGACGCCTTCCGCGGTGATTCTCTCGAAAGGCCATGCCTCAGGCCATCGGGTATATCGATCGATGGCGGTGAGGCAGTAGCGGTAAGGTCCGACTGGCGGAAACGGGCCTATAATGTCAAGATGGACGTGTTGAAAACGACCAGAGGGCTGAGAAAATGCTCACAGCGGTGAAGCGACATGCCTGGTGATTTTGGCGCGTTGGCATTGAGTGCAGGAGCGCGCCCAGTTGCGGCAGTCACGCTGCATGAAGGGCCAGACGTAGCGGTCAGCCACAAGGCGTGAAGAAGCGCGGATTCCGAGATGGCTGAGGTGGTGTAGCTGGTGGAAAAGGCTACGGCGATAGGACGGGGGCACGTAGGGTCTGAGGTGTCCTGTGGACATGTCGAAGTAGATGGTTGTAGTCGACCCAGGAACGGGGACTTGTTGCAGCTGTAGCGAAGACCCACCTTTAAGAAGTTGCTGTAGTTCGGTGTTGGTTGTTTGAGCTTCGGCGAGAACATCAGCTGTTATTGGCGAAGATCTGATAGCCGATACACGAGAAAGCGCGTCGGCGACCACGTTATCTTTTCCGCTGACATGCTGGATGTTGGTGGTGAATTGGGCGATAAACGAAAGCTGGTTCTGCTGAACTGGCGGAAGTTTGTCACGGCGTTGAGAGAAGGCGTAGGTTAGAGGCTTGTGGTCGGTATAAATGGTGCAGTGCTGTGCCTAGAGGATGTGGCGAAAGTGCTGAACTGCTTCGTAAACGGCGAGAAGCTCTCTGTAGTAAGCTGGTCAGTTCGTCTGAGCGGAGGTCGTAGTTGTGTCGGTGGGGCTGGCGGTGGGAGGGGACGTTTTCCGAATGGAGAGTTTCTTTGAGAAAAATGCCAAGGGACGCCAGATGTTGTCGACACGTTGCATGAGGGAGGCGCCGACTGCGAAACTGGAGGCTTCCGTGAAGAGCCCCAAGGGAGCGTCTGGTACGGGATTAGACAGAAGTGTGGCATCGCAGAGTGCAGCTTTGCATTTCTCGAAATTTTGCGCTAAAGCTTTCGTCCAGGTGACGGGTTGGTTGCCTCGTAGACCAGCCAAGGCATCATGAAGGGGAGCTTGTTAGTCAGCTGTGTGAGGCAAGAAGCGCCTGTAGAAGTTAAGCATGCCGAGGAAACGACGGAGGTCTTTAGCAGAGGACGGTTGAGGATAATTCTGCAGGTCTGAGATGCGGTGAGGCAAGGGTCGAGTTCCCTCTGATGAAATTTCGTGACCGAGGAAGGTGACAGCGGGGGCGCCGAGAGTGCTCTTTTGGGTATTAACGAGCAGGCCGTGGTCATCAAGTCGTTGGAAAAGTAGGCGAAGGTGCCTATGGTGGTCTTCGGCGTTTTGGGAAAAGATTAATATATCGTCAAGATAGATGAAGCAGAAGTCGAGGCCGCGGACGACTTCGTCGATGAAACGTTGAAAGGTTTGTCCTGCGTTCCTCAGGCCAAAGCTCATGAAGGGGAACTCGAACAACCCAAAGGGTGTAATGATCGCGGTTTTGGGGATGTCATCCGGGTTTACAGGTATCTGCGTGTAGGCCTTCACCAAATCTAGAACGGAGAAGACGTGGCAGCCATGGACACGGTGGGCGAAGTCCTGAATGTGATGAATGGGGTATCTGTCGGGGATGGTGCGAGCGTTGAGGGCGCGGTAATCCCCGCAGGGTCGCCAGCCTTCAGTCTTCTTCGGGACAAGGTGAAGCGGCGAGGCCCATGGGCTGTCGGATCGGCGGACGATTCCTTCGTGTACCATGGACTCGAACTCTGCTTTGGCGATGCGCAAGCGGTCCGCAGCAAGGCGACGAGCGCGGCAGAAAACAGGAGGGCCCGGAGTGGTTCGGATGTGGTGTACAGTGGTGTGTCGCACGTCCCGTGGCAGCCCGCTGGGTCGCGTTACACCGGGAAATTCGGCGAGTATGGCGTGGTACGGCGAAAGGTTTTCCACACCGAGCACTTTAATGCTGGGCTGGTGGGTGATCGTGCGCTGGCCTGGCGAAGAAAATCCCGTTGTCGCGTCAATGAGTCGGTCGTGGCGACAGTCGGGAAGGAGGTTGTAGTGTGCCAAAAAGACTGGGCCGATGATTGGCTCGGAGACGTCGGCGATGACAAAATTCCAATGGAGGTCAAGGTGTAGGGTTTTTAGTTGGACGTGCAGACGGAGCGAGCCGTAAGTCTTGATGGTGGACCAGCTTGCTGCGCTGAGCTCGAAAGACGTAGGTGGATGGGAACCTTGAAGATGGGTACGAGGATAGCAGCAAATGTCAGTGACACAGTCGACAAGGAACCGCTGCTTTGTGATTTGATCGGTGACGAAGATGCGGCGGCCTGCGGGTTGGCAGCTCGTAGCCGCGTCTACACGCTGCCGTTGGCGTTTCCCTGATGTCCGGCGGAGCAGGGTGGTCGGCATTGTCGGGCTCTGTCCCCGAAGCGCCGATGGTAGTAGCATCGGCTACTGTCACGAGGCGGCTGTGACGGGCCGGTGTTACGGTCATGGCTCTGTGAGCGGTAACGGGGGCGCGTCGGAGGACTTTGATCCAGGCGTCGTTGAATGGAGCTGACCTGTCGCGTGATATCGTCGATTCGGTGCACGAGCTCTGTGGTGTCCAGCGGTGCACCGACGGCGTGGACGGTGGGCGACAGCGACGGTACAGAGACCTCGATGACGCGGTCAGCAATTTCGGCAAGTTGGTCCAGAGGTAGCGTAGGTTGAGCCTGCAGAATGGCCTGGACGTGTCGTGGTAGTCGTTGGAGCCATAGTGTCCACAGAAGAAAAATCGTAGACTTGCGTGTTTCATTTCATTTCATTTATTGGTTCCCCTTAAGACCCACGAGGGGTATTACAAAGGGGGGACATTTGGCAGGACAGTGTCAAAACAAAAGAACGCTAGTAATATAAAACAAGAAAATTATCACAGATGGAGATGAACGGCAACATTATCGGCAAATTTCTGTGGGTCTATTATTGTGACAATAACTTCGGGTAGTTGGTTCCAGTCACTAATAGCAAGCTGAAGAGGCGAAAACTTGTAAAGGTTAGTTCTGGGAATGCCTGCGAGAGCACGCATGTGGCGGAGGAACTGTGATGGTTTGCGCTCGGCGAGTTCTGCGGACTGAATAAGTTGGCGGACTTTCTGCTTCCGATAGTGACAGGCGGCGGGTGAGTTCAGTCTTCAGATGTTGATAAAGGTTGGCCGCTGGTGGATTGTCGAGGATATCCCGTATCTCGTTGGCGTAGCGGCTGTCCAAGTGGGCGACGACGTAATCGTAGCGCGTTTGGTCTTGGGTGATGCGCGCCAGGGAGAACTGCGCCTCGACATGTGTGAACCATACCTCAGGCGAGTCCACCCAAAACGGCGGAAGTTTGACGGCTACACGGCAGAGGCCGAGTGAAGCAGCGTCCGAGATGACAGCTGCAGGGGTTCCGCCGCCTGCTGCGGTGCCGGTAGGTACGGGCGGTGTGTGTTGGCGTTAGCAGGGTCCTGTTGCACGGGACCATCGAGTTGGTGCTGCTGTTGCTGAATCTGCTGCTGTTGCCTTTGAATCAGTTCCTGCTGGGTCCGAATCTGCTCCTGGAGTAGTTTCATCTGTTGTTGAAGGTCCTCCTGGTCGGCCATGGCGACGTGCTGTGTTCGTTTTCCGGGTCACCAAATGTGGGATGCTGTGTCGTGGTGACGAGCGAATCCCAACATAGAAAAAGGAACGACGGCTTTATTGCCTCGGCGGCGGCGCTCGACGGACGTTCCTGTGCCCCGCGTGCCTGTGTCGCGCGCGGCCGTGCTTCCCCGAAGCAGACGACGACGAGGTTGTAGTGCGCCAAAATGTTGGTAATTGTGCGTAGCCACAGTGTATTTCCCAGGTCGGTTTTTTCTTAAGTACAAAGCGTCGCTCCTTTTCTGTAATAAATAGGACCAAAAAACTTGCAAGGGTCAATGGCGAGCGGCGACGCAGACGACCAAGTCGGGTAGGAGGGCGCGTTTATCGCTCGTATTGAAAAATGGCGCTACCTCCTTATTGAGACTGCTCGCGAGCCGCGACCACCTGGTTTTTTTAAAATTAACATAATCTTTTTGTAATGTACCTCTGGTTAAAAAATAAATGCGGACAATAAACGCAAAACTTAAAGTAAAAAAAAAGTTTTTGCATAGCGATGGCGCTTTTGCTGCCAACGGATTTCGTCTGCCTGTCTGCTTTCTTTCGCTGGACAGCTACACAGCTGCACCTTCCGATGCTGTTCCCGACACCATCTATCACTACGCATGCCAAACACGTCCCCCAACTCGACTTGGTCGTTTGCGTCGCCACCCGCCATTGACCCTGGCAAGTTTTCTGGGCCTGTTTTTTACAGAAAGAGAGCTACAACCGACAACGGAATACAGTGACACTTTGCACTTGCCTTAAAACGTTTAAATTCCGCCCGATAATTTCGGGAGCTGGAAACATTCTCTAAGTGCTCTCCAAGCAAATTAGCAACTTCTTTCAGCGTATTATCCGGCGAGCTAAAAAGAGGAATAACAAATGAACGGTAAATCCCTTGATTTGTTTTGTGCCTGTCCCAAACTTCTTTCTGTGGGAAGCGGCTTATTTTATTTAGGAGGGAAATGTAATTGGTCCAGGACACCACCGTTGCCTTTCTACTAGTCCATCAGGCCTTTGCTTTTAGTTCTATCTATCCTGTCCTATTTGAAGTAGGATACCTCCGAAAGGAATCCCATGCCCTATACTGCTTTTACCTTGTGGTTAGCAGTCTTCATTCCGCCAAGGCCTACACCTCTTGGGTGAATTTTCATAGGTGCGAGGTATGACATCTTGGGCGGCACTTGATTTGTTCAGTAACATACATTGTTGCTTCTTCGGGCGACAGATTTGCTAGAACTTGTAATGTTGGAGATGTAGAAAAATTGAAGGATTCCCTTGGATTCAAAGAACAATGTACTGGCGTTTATTCGTTAGTTGGTTGCAATTTTGGAGAGTCTCACAGTTGCCAGACCAAGCCAGATTTATGGCTAGATTTCACTACAGTAGACACTACATTTATCCCCCTGAGAAAATAGTTTTGACGAGACTGCAACACTAAAAGTGTGCTGAAAATGTCCAACTGGTAGAGGAGTTCTCTTTCGCACCAGCTATCTCCCTGAGAAAATAAGACTCAAAGATCAAATTTGCTCTGATACATTCGTTAACTTGCAATGTTTCTTTGAAAAAAAATTCCTCATCAACATTTCGTTAGAAACGTTTTCTACACTGCAAAGTCCGAAAGATGACGAGGAGCACGACGAACTCTTGTCGGATAACGGCGCCCGGCACTGTTTGGTCGGTTCATTGGCGGTGCAGATGGGGCCAGAGATGAGCGATGGTCTAAGGAGATGCGACTGCCAGGGTTTGATGGAGGGGGCCCTGGATCTTCGATGTCCAGTTCTTCTCGTCCAGGCGTGATGGTTACTTGCGATGCATCCTTGAAGAAGGCAGCGTTTCGCGTTGTGACTCTCCCATTGCGAGAAGCCTTGACACGAGATCCATGAACCTTAATGACTGTGTAGGGCTTGGGGTCGTAGAACGGGGTGAACTTGTAACGCCTCTCCTGTCTGCAGATTACAAGATTACCAGGAACAAACTTGTGATGTTGAGTGTGTCGCCGTGCATCAGCATATTCTTTGTTGTATCTTTTCCGGGATTCGTCGTTTCTTTGTGAGTTGATGTGAGTAGGGCTACTGTTGTCTGGGTCGGGGATTACCGGAAGTAGGTTACGCACTGTGCGCTTGAAGAGGAGCTCGAACGGTGAAGTTCCTATAGAGCCATGTGGGGTGGAGCGGTAGGCTAGCAAGAAGGATTGTAGCTCTTCCGTCCAGTCCTTGCCACCAATTCTGCTTGCCAAGACTAGCTTGTTGAGCGTTCTCATAAATCTCTCTGCCTCACCGTTTGCCTTGGGCCAAAGTGGCGTGACACGGTGGTGTTTGAATCCGAATTCTTCAGCGAATCTTGAGAAGTCTCCGCTGTGAAATGGAGGACCATTGTCAGTCTTCAGCACCGTTGGAATGCCGAACTGGGCGAAAATGGTACGTAGTTTGCTGATGACAACTGCTGCGGCAACTGTTCGCAGAATGCTTACTACTGGGTATTTTGAGTGGTCGTCGATGAGGACCATGGCATACTTGCCATCAGGAGATGGTCCAGCGAAGTCTAGAGACAACTCAGTTCAAGGACACTCTGGTAGTTTGGACGCAGGCAGTGGATCACGGTGGTGTTCAGGTGTTGCCGCCTGGCAGGCAATGCAGCTCTTCTCAATACTGTCCACAAGCTTGTCTATCCCAGGAAACCAGACTTTGCTTCGCAGCAGTTGCTTCGTTTTGACGATTCCTTGGTGCCCCTTGTGTGCAAGGTGGACTGCCTTGTGCTGTAGGTTGGCAGGTAACACGATCCGCGTCCCTCGCACCATCAGTCCTTCTCTGGACATACTAAGTTCACTCATTACTCGGGAAAATGGACGGAGTTCATCCTTCCAGGCATTTTTGTCGAGTTGCGGCAGTTGCAAGGCTTTGGTCACCTTGGTCAGCTGGGGGTCTGCCTTGGTTTCCTTTAAGACATTTTCCAAGGTCATGGCACATGGTAAGCTGTGCTGTATCATGCAGGCCACGTAGGCTTCTTACATCTTTACAAGGGTGCGAAGCTTGTCCCTCTTGTCTGGTGGGGTCTGTGGTGGATGTCGAGACAAGTAATCGCTGGGATTAGTTGACCCCTTGGTGTGTGCGACGTCGAAGCTGTATGGCTGAAGTCGAAGTGCCAGACGTTCCATCCTCGCTGACGGAGAAGAACGTGGGTTAGACAGGATGTTGACGAGCGGTTTGTGATCGGTGAGCACTCGAAAGCTGGTGCCGAACAAGTAGATCTGGAAGTGCTCCATACCCCAGACCACAGCCAACATCTCTCGTTCTATCTGAGAGTACCGCGCTTCCACAGCCGTCAAGGCTCGGCTTCCGTAAGCAACCACCTTAGTTCCAGCTGCGGAGGACTGGGCGAGAATTGCACCGAGACCATGTGGTGCAGCATCAACGATGAGATATGTGCTCTTCTCGGGGTCGAAATAGGCTAGAGTAGTAGAGTTCGAGAGCATGCCTTTGAGCTCGTCGAATGCTCTTTGTTCAACGCTGGTCCAAGTCCATGGAGTTCCTTTGATGGTCAGCTGGCGCAACGGTTGAGTCAGGTTTGCGAGGTTGGGTAGGAAACGTCCGCAGTAGTTGAACATCCCTAGGAGACTCCGGACTTCATTGGCACTTGTTGGTGGAACAGCGTTCTGGAGAGCCGACACCTTCATCGGATCTGGTTGTACTCCAGCACTCAAGACGTGTCCAAAAAAAGTGAGCTGCTTTTGAAAGAAGCTACACTTCTTGGGATTTAGCGTGAGCCCACCCTTGCTCAGACGTTCCAACGTTGCCTCAAGGGCTTTGTCGTGGTCTTCCTTGGTCGTGCCATAAACCAGGATATCATCACTGACGTTAAGCACGTTGGGAATGCCGCCGAGGACTTGTCGTATGGTGTTTTGAAATACTTCTGCTGCTGAGTTGATACCAAAGTTCAGACGTTTGTACCTGAAGAGTCCGGCGTGTGTCGAGAAAGTTGTTATTGGCCGGGAGTCTTCGTGCAACTCTAGCTGGTGGTACCCTTCCTTGAGGTCGAGTTTGGAGAACACCGTTGCTTCATTGAGTGCTGTGAGGATGTCGTCAACTGTTGGCGTGACGTGCCGCTCGCGGCAGACCGCCTTGTTGGCGCATCGCATGTCTACGCACATCCGCAAAGCCTGGTCGTGTGGCTAGGGCACTAGAACAACCGGAGACACCCACGGTGTTGGCCCTTCAGTCTCCTCAATGATGTCGAGCGCTAGCAGTCTACTCAGCTCTGCCTCTAGTGGTTTTCTCATGGCAAAAGGGATGCGACGGTGTGGTTGTGCGACTGGTGGCACACTGTCATCCACATGCAAGCGTACCTGTTGGTCTCGAAGGCATCCAACTCCCGTGAAAAGTTGGGGGTACTGTTGCTGAATATTGTTTTCTATCAGGGTGTCTTCGACGTTGTAGGTGATCTGGACTAAACCCAGACGTGAGGCTGCATAAAAACTCAGAAGGGCTGGATGGTCACCGTTGATAACGAAGATTTCGTCTGTGCCTTCCTGAGCTTTGTATTTCATGGTCACGGACAGTTTGCCAAGCACTGGCAGTGGGGACGTTGCACCATATGCGAAACGTTTTACACCTGTTTGCTCCAAGCTGTGGCGGAGCCTGAGTTTCCACAGGTCACTTGATCCCACGGTGGACACAGTAGCTCCTGTATCGAGGGTGAATTCTACTGGCGTACCGTTCACTTCCACGATCACTCGCGGTGACCTCGAGATGTCGCATGAAGTGTCAGTTGCGAAAGTGTACCCGTCGCTGTCCGAGCCAGCGTTCTTCCGTATAGCACGGACAGTGACTGGAGCCGACCGACATACTTTGGAGAAGTGGCCAACCTTCTGGCATGACCTGCAGGACTTGCCTCTGGCTGGGCAGCTGGATCGACCACCATTGTGCGGCCATGATCCTCCACAGTTGTAGCATGATGCGTCCGGGTGTTGACGACGTGAATTCTCACGAGGCTGTGATGAGGTTTTCTGGTGGCGCTTGGACGGGTGGTGGTGCGAAGACAGCTTGGCGTTCGCTGCTATCGCTGCCACTGTGTTCTCGCTGGGCTGCTGCTGGCTTCCTTGTTCCATCAAGGTGACGTTGTGCTCCACTTCCTCAAATAGCCTGCCCTGTTTGAGGATTCCCTCCAAATCGAGGTCATGCTGCATGGCATAGCGGCGAAGGCGTGACGATGTTGTAGACAGCAGGATCTGATTTTTGATTTCCGTGTCTGGATCGGCGAAGGCGCAGTGTCGCACTAGCTGTCGTAGTTTGGCGTAAAATGAGTCAAGGGGCTCTCCTTCCACTTGCCTGGCTTGCCGGAAATGGTAGACCTCGAAGGTTGTGTTGACCCTTGGAGCGAAGTAGGCGTCCAGCTTCTTGCGTGCTGCGGTGTGGAGCGGGCTTTCGCCAGCGGTGCTTAAGACAGCTGACGCTGTTGCCGCAGGTGCGGTCGCAGGAGGTTCGGGAAGCACACAGTAGATGTCGTGGACTTCCTCCTCGATGTAGTGTAGCAGCAAAGCGGTCTTACGGGCGTCGCTTGTGATTCCGCAGGCCACTACGAAGTTCTCGAAGCGTCTCACCCACTTCAACCACTCGGTGCCGACGTTATTGGCGTCAGTGGCACGCACGTCGAAGAAGGAAAACGTGGGGAGCATGCTGTGCTCCATCCCGTCAAACAAGACGTCCGTTGTTGGGTGTGGAGGGGTCCGTGCGGTTCAAAATTGCTGCTGGGCGGTTCTTGCGTTGTTCTAACGCATCCTCGTCGCCCTTGTAATGTTGGAGGCGTAGAAAAAGGGAAGGATTCCCTTGGATTCGAAGACCAACGTACTGGCGTTTATTCGTTAGTTGGTAGCCATCTTGGAGAGTCTCACAGTTGCCAGACCAAGCCAGATTTATGGCTAGATTTCACTACAGTAGACACTACAGAACTGACAGGTCAAACACAGCATTGAGTTTGAAGAGTGCGCAGTCGGCTTTGTCCAATTTCAACCTCGGTGCTCGTTTTAAATTATTTGGCAGAGGAATGAGGCTTTGAATTACAACAGGGAAAGTAATCGCTCCATAAGGGTCGTTTAAAACCTTCCAAGAAAAACAAGAAAATAATGATGATCACCATCATTATTTTAAATGAAGCGGTCGACAAATACGAAGCAATTATGAGTGGAACCATAAAACGTTGGTTCTTTCGTAGTCAAAAGTCATACATCTGATGACAGTAAAAAGAACTTTCTTCAAGAGTGTCACGAGAGTCAAGACGCTTACTGCCCCACATGGGACTGTGAGCATTACAATCACAACAAACTAAAAAAGGCTTTGGAAGTTGCTGAACCAATCCTTGAAGTTCATAAAGATATAGTTGACGATGAGGTGGTAAATACAAGGACACAAGCGTAATGAGGCGATCTGCAAGAGCACATTTTGCAACTGCTTCCAGTGATGTACACAGAGATACTTTTACACACATTATGCCACTCTGTACAATGGCAACAACACCAAAATAATAGTCTGAATCATGATCCTTCCTAAAAACGCGGTGATTTAACACATTTGTTTGTGTTGTTCAGACATGTCTCTTGCAAAGCACACAGCAATGGGCTGAAGCTCATCCAGAAAGAAATTAATGTCATCAATATTTTGCAGGCTTCTACAGTTCCACTGCATAAAACTATACTTACTCATGTTAAAGATACTATAAAGTAACAACAAAAAGACCTGCCCTAGCTGCCCTGCGGCAGGATGGGTGAGGTTACTCGCGGATCGAGCTTTTTCCGAGATGACTTTTTAAGCCTGGCGTCATCAGGAGACACCGAACGAGAAGAGAAAGTTCTCAGTTCCATCCGCTCTTCAGGCTGAATGGCAGAGGGAGCAACTGGTACATGCACCTCCTTAGATGGTGAGGCTTCCCTTAAAATCTTAAAACGAGACAAACCCCCCTTCCTCCTGGGAGGGGTCCGAGTAACCAAGGCAAGCACATGGTTCGATGGCCAGTCTTTTGAAATTGAGGAAACACTGAAGCTGGTGTTGCCGCCTCTCCTTTTGTTTCTCCTCTGCTGCCACAGAGGCATACCTTGCCTCTGTACCATCTGGAGGACCCTGTGGTTCCTTTGATTCCAGCAACCAATGGAGTTGCGGAGCTAATTTTTGTGAGGCAGGGGGTGGTGGTGGAATTTCCTAGTGTTTAGGACAGACCTGGGTTCCTACCGAAGACTTTGATGACCCGCCCCCTGCACGTGCCACTGGAGTAAGACCCGTTCTGAAGAAAGGATCGCTTCTTGGCTTCAAGAAACGGGATATTCTCCTTTTCCTTGAGTCTTATTTCTTTTTCTTCTTTCGATTTCCTGGAAGACCGAGAATAAGCTGGGTGAGGTTCATTGCAGTTGATGCAGCAAGGTGATTTTGAGCAATTTTCTGCTGGGTCATCAGTTTTGCCACACTTGGCACACAGTCTTTTCCACGTCAGCTCTGGGCGCCATGGCCATACCTCTGGCAATGAAAGCAACGTTGAGAATATGGCACATACGGTCGTACTCTACATTTGACATAACCTGCCTTGACTGATTCTGCAAGCATCCACAGCTCAAAAGTCAGAATGACACAGTTTGTCTTCATCTCGTCACCATCACAACAAAAATAAATTTATGTTGCACCAATGACTTTTTGGTCATGAAGGCAATCTACGATTTCATTTTCGGAAAATTCAAGGTCGCCTTCAGATATTACGCCTTTAACATAATGCAGAGTGCGGTGTGGCAATACAGTAACCTTGTACCCAGAAACCAAGTTGACTGCCAGCAGGTCTGAGCTTTGCCAAGAGGTTGTGACTTCAATGAGGTCTCCAGATGGCTTTTTTAAACTTTAAAATGCTTCCCGATTAGTTACACGTCTTAGAAACCAGGAAGGAAAAGTAGCTATGACAACGGTTTCTTCGGTTTCAGAGTGCACCACGAGAAATCGAGGAAACTTCTCCACAGGTACACACGTTTCTGTAACCTGTACTTCTGTCCGAACTTTTTTCAGAGCCCGATCAGGTTTTGTGTTTAATTTAGGACCCATAAGAAATGGAAAGGACTTCGGCATCAGTAGGATAGGTAACAACTTGTAACAGGTCTGGCTTGTCTGGTTATGTTACTCTATTAGTGCTACCAGGATGCTACAACCAAGTGTGAATTAAAAGAAAGTTCTGTCGCTACCCAAGGTCAGCCCTTGTCACGAAAAAGGGGAAATAGGAAAGAAAGAAAGTTAAAATTTAAAAGAAAGGCAACTGACTAAATCATGCTGGTCAGGCCAAGCCAGGACACCCATCTACGAGAAGCGGGGGCTGAAATGGTGCATTGCCTCACCCGGAGGGCCCTGAAGAGTTCAAACCTATTCCGGGCTCAGCTCAACCATCAGAATGCTCTAATCCCCGGACATGGGAAAGCCACGCAGAGCCAGATGTGGGCGGGCGAACCCGCATGGTTCGGGATCCGTGGTGACTCCACACACCAAACACCTACTAACACAAGTGCACCCTGTGAGGCTTCATTTGGAAGTCTTCATTTCAGAGTTGATTTGACAGTCTGGATTTAGAAGTCTTTGAGGAATACCCTCCATGGGGTCTATCGGGGTGCTTCATCGGAGGTCCTGAGTAGTCTACTCATAGTCTTTAGTAAAGGGTATTGATTCATGGAGGGAGCTGTTCAACTGCAGCCACCACCAGAGAATGGAAATTTGGGCAATGGAACGCGAGTAAACTGTTTGATTGCACTTGCTGTGTTGTGCGACTTCCTTGGAAACGACTCAAGTGTTTCTCGATGGGATCGGGCATAGTAGAAGGTAGAACGATTGCACAGTAGTTTGGCGCCCAACGTGGAGCCCGATAATCAGCCATTGCTTTAGATCACCCCAGGAGTCGCACACCTCACAAATTCTCGTTCTTGGAGAAACTGTTTACGTCGAGTCCTCCAGGCGTACGCGTACATGGTCGCGAGTAAACAATGCCCACTGAAACAAGATCCAAAGGCGGCGCGACTAAGGGCAGTTCTTCTGAGGGGGCGAGGATCGAATGTTGGCAAAGATGTCCCTGCGGATGGGAGCACCGGCCCACAACTGCTATCGGAGGCTGGGGCTTTGCCCCCAGCTCCGATGGCAGGTGGCAGAGATGCGGTTGAGCTTGTGCGTGCCATGATAGCAATGTTGGATCTGGTTTCACAGCAATTGGGCACTGAGCCAAGTGTTGACTAAAAGAAAAGGAGTTGGCCGTCATATTAGTGCTAAAGAAATTCAACCTTTATATTGATGGTATGACTTGACATTCAAAAAGACCACGTGGTGATAACCAGAATTCAGAGGCTTAAGGAGCAGGCGGAAAGGTTGGCTCGCTGGGCACTGTCGCGACCAGGCGGCCGCAATACGACAGGCTGTCGTATTGCGACAGTGTTGCCGTTGGGCAGTTCGTGAAAATAGCCAAAACGCAGATCAAAAGTAGCCAAAAGGAGCCTTTTATTTGTCTTGGCGCCAAAAATGTCGCCACGATTTTTTTCTAAAAAAAGAATTGTCATACGAAGTTATAAAATGAGGTTACGTGCAGCCTTAATCAACGGAAATAAATGCTGCCACGTTTAGAGTAATTGAGGGTAAGTTTTAAGAAGCTCGATTGGAACGTCAAATGTGGAGGCTGTTCTCTTTTGCAGGCACAGCCCGAACTTTAGTCTCAGAATCGCCACAAAAACGTCCAGCTTCATCTTGTTTCGCAGTTGAGTTTTTGTTAGTGAAACTTTCGAAAACACGTGTTCAGAATTCGCATTCAACACTGGAAGCGACAGGAGTCTCAGCGCACCTTCTGCGAGACATGGAAAAGGGCACACTCCAGAAACGCTCCTGTAAGCAGCCGCTCAGTATCGTGATAGCCAGGAAGTGTCAAGTTTTTTTGTAATCATTTTTAAAGCCCGTAGTAATGCCTAGAAATGATACCGCGTATCATTGTTGAAAACAAAAGCAAACAACTAAGTTTTCCAAAAAATACTGATTCTAATGCAGCTGTTGCTTCCGTTTATATTATGTTTGTGGACTTGTAATTGACCGCTCTTTCAGTATCATGATGACCAGAACGTGCCGCGTATTTTTCATAATTTTCTTTTAAAGGTATTTGTAATGTCAGAAATTATGACCCCTGTCAGACGGGCTAATATAGTGCACTTCAACCAAGTGCACTTCGCCTTTAGTGTCATTTCTGTAGTGTGCCACACGGCTTCTTTCTGAGGAACACACTTGGTTTCGAGTAAGTTTGACGAACTCGATTCACTAGATCGAATGCGTGGCATCGATAGGAGTGTTTCAAAAGTTAAACATAACACAGAAACCAAAAACGTGGCGTAAATTTTATTTTATAATGAATAGGAAATTCGTAAAAGAGAGAACATACAGAAAAGTGGCATTGCAAAAAAAAAGCGGAGTGGACTTGGAGTTTAGGTTGATCTGCATCTGTACCAAATTAGCGCCGCGGTGAATTGATAAAAGACGACGACGAAGTCAGTCGTTCCAAGGCTATCTTGGTTAGCAGAGAAAGATAGATCTTACTTTTGTTTCAGCATGTAACTATTCGAGACAACACGATAATTATGATCTAATTAGGCAGTGTCAGGGCGTCCTCGTAGACTTCCGTGGGTCGAAGTGGAACGCCAAAGTTGGATATGCTTCTTTCTTTATATTGGCTGGCGATGATCGATCAGAATCTTCCAATTGGCGTAAAAATCGTTCATTAATGTAACGTTTTTTTTTTAGAGTGCAGCTCCTAGGCGCCCGTTTCCGGGTTCAGCGGCGTCGGCGTAACCGCGCGTTGCATCGTGGTATGTTTCCCAAAATGACGTCCCACGTGACATCACGAGGGTAAAATTTTCCCGCTAAATTTGGCGGGAAAGGTTTTCGCACAGTTTGGCGGGAAATTTTCCCACTAAATCTAGCGGGAAAATCTATTCTCGTGACGCCACGTGTGATGTCACGTGACGTCACACATTAAATTTCACGTAACATGTCAAGTGACATCACACATCAATTTAGCGAGAAAATTTCCCCGCTAAATTTAGCAAGAAATTAAGCTAAAATGTTTCGCTAAGTGGGAGGGGAAGAGAGGAAAATGGGAGGGTACGGAGGGGAAGCAGCTGGGGGTATACCCTCCCCCCCTCCTCCTTCTTAAGAACTGCGCTCCAATGCGGCACTACAGAGAATTGTAAACGTGTCATTTTTTAATGTCTTTATTAAGGGGCATCGGTAGCCGAGTGGGCTAGCTCACACAACATAGGAATATGTGGAGAGAAAACTCGCGCTGCAGAACCCAGTGATCCTGAGTTCCATCCCCAGCCCTGCCCGAAGAACACACTTCCGATGAAGTGAGTTCGGGGAGCACACTACGCTCGCTCCGGTAGACCGAGTGTGTAATCTCGATAGCAGTGCTCAAGGAGTAAACATAATAGAAGAAACTAACGCTGCGTAAAATTAGTATCATTTCGATAGGAGTAACATTAGATGCGCATGTGTTTTCTGTTGGCAAGAAAGTAGTGCATTGCAGGAAAACAAGCGGCTAATCTAGTTTCCAGCCTTGGCCCTTCACGACGGCCAGCAACGACCAGGAGGCACCGACAAGGCTCCACTAGGAATTTGAAGGTGGCAGGAGAGACGCGAAAGGCTTGCTTGAAATGGAACTCGCCCAAACGGGGCAAGGTGTCTTCGAGCCACCGTTCGTTCCTCTGGAAAGTCCACCGTTCTCGACTGATCACGGGTAGGCTGTCGGTCAAGAGAGCGGCTGTGGTGAAGGCATTGGCCTGCAGCTGCTGATCGATGTCACTCGAAATTCTTGTCTGTGTGTTGGCATTCATCTCCAGTTGCCTCTCACCTGAAAGGCGTCAGGCTCTCACGAAAAAAGTGCCCCCACCACGCGCTTCCACTGTCCAACATCGTGGATATCGCTCTCCAGCTCGTCCTCCATTCCATGATGTTTCCTTGTGGCGAGTGAAGAGTGGGCTCGTGCACACCAGCTCGGAGCACGCGGAGCGAAAGCTCGCGTTGCAGAACCCAGGGTCCACCCAGGAATCCCCTGGGTTAGATCCACACACCTGCCTATTTCGTTATGGATGAGTATCGTACCGGCGTGCGGTCGTGTATCACTACTGCGCGGTTCACGTTAAAAACCCCAGGCTAACGGTTGTACTGCACTGGCTAAATTTCTCATCTACAGCTTGGAGACAAGTCACCCATTGAGGCATTACTAAGTTCTACACACACCCCCAATTTATTTATTTTTTGTTGTGGCGATTGAAGGTGATGTCTAGATTTTGGATTTGCCTGGCTTGTAATGGCTCATCATAGCCATCAAATTGAATTTCAATTTGGACTAAAGCTCGTGACTTAGCACAACAATGTGTGGTAACGTGTCTTTAATACGACGACGAAATTATTTATGAAAATATGTGTATGCACTTTAACATTTTGCGTTCCATTTACTTTACCCATAGTCATTGCCATCATTTTGGAGTGACACTAAGTTTTTCTGTGTAGCAGCAACATGCTTCTAATGTGTTTCCACGGGTTGAAGTGCACTCGCTTGAAGTGCACTAGACTAGCCCGTCTGACAGGGGTATATGTCTTCCTTCTGCCCGCCCGAGTATGAACATTCTTTGTACTAACAATTTGACAAAATATAAATTAAAAGTAGACAAAAAAATGAAAGCCGTTTACAACTCCCTGTAACGCCGAATTAGAGTGCAGCTCTTGAGGAGGAGGAGGGGAAGGGTACTGAGGGGAAGGTATATCTTTCCTCCCTCCTCACCCTGTCTGCTACTCCACCCTCTGAGTGGGCGCGAGGTCGCGTAACGAGGGTGGCGTGACCTCAAGGGGGTCACGTGACGTCACTGGGGTCATGTGATCTCACGGGGGTCACGTGACCCCTTTGAGGTCACGTGACAAAAACGTCATCAGTGACGCCACCAGTGACGTCATCATCACTAGTGACGTCATCAGTGACGATGACGATGTGGATGACGATGCGGATGCCGATGACGTAATCAATAACGTCATTGATGACGTCATCAGTGACGTCACTGGTGATGTCATCAGTGACGAACACGACGACTTCATCAGTGACGTCACCGATAACGTCATCAGTGACGATGTCGATGACATCAGTGACATCACACGTCCCATAATGCACCGCGCGGTTACACCGACGCCGACGCCGCTCAAGCCGGGTACGGGCGCCTAAGAGCTGCGCTCTAAACGGTCAAGAAGAAACTTAAAATTTTTGTTGCCAGACCGTGCTCAAAAGTAGCCAATTTGGTGCAAAGTAGCCACCAATGGCAACACTGACGACAGCAGCCAAGGGGGGAAGAAAGACAGGTGCACACCAGGTGACTGCTGAACCAAAAAGTGATTTTATTCCCTGCATGCTCGCGAGAAAACAAAAACACCGTCGTGTAGAACAGCGGTGCCATTTGTTTGATGGGCACACCACTACATCCCCCTTTTGAGCTCGAGGGGTCGTCTGCAGCCTAACCTCGAGCTCATAAATTCAATCTCTTTGGTGGCTTCACCTGCCGCTAGTAACAGGTGACCCAAACACCTTAAAGGGCAACTCCGCTCAATTCCGAAAAATTTAGGCTTCCATGTGATTCACATTCACAAAGCACTACTAAACAACTCTACGTCTTCGGATTCGCGAAATGTGGAATATTATTTGTGTAATCCTAATTTAAACGTCAGCAGATACCGAAACCGAAACTTCGGTTGCGTCAGGCAACATCGGTCTTGGGTCGTCAAAGGCATGCGCGTCACGTCGAACCACGTGGTCTTGTGACGTTCGGGAGGGAGCGAGAAACAGGACACGCGACGCGGGCAGGTTTTTTTTTTTTTTTTTTTTTTAATTGGACGCGGGAAGGTCGCTTCGCGTGGCGTGGACGGTGATGGCCTGGGTGAGAGGGGGAAGGGAAAAGACGAAAGAGAAGTGGAGCGGAGAAACAGACCGATAAGCGCGCAGGGCAGCGCAAAGTAGCGCATCCGTGTTACGGTGATCACGTGAACGCCCGGTCAGCCAACACCGGGAGGAGAAACTCATGACGCCATCGTTGCATTTCGCTCTGAGAAATAAAAACAAGCAAAACGTGAGAATGACGTACATGCCTCTGACGTAGTGGCTCAACGTTGGCCGCTCCAACTCCGTGGCATTGACTGCGCTGATGATTGCGCCTCGCGCCGCACGCTAGAGTTGGCAGATTTCGGCGACTTGGCTCGCTTGAAGGTTTGCCGGCCAGTTTATTAAATAAATAAACGGAATTAGATCGTAATAATTGACGTGGGGTCTTCCTATATGATACTGAAGAGGGCTACATAGTTTTCTAAATATCAAAAATGAAGCGGAGTTGCCCTTTAAGGAGCACTTGTCCCAGAGGTGCTAGGCACGTCCGACGAGTCACGAGTTGGAGCATTGGCTTGCCACTCAGCTATGGGGCTTCACTGACCGGGTATGGCTGGCAGTCATGGAACTGGATCGCTCAGCCGACTGAAAGTGAATGATACCAGATGCTTGCGGTTGTTGCACCATTCCCCTTGGCGTTTCGACGACGTAGGAATGGGGGAGGGGGTGGCTGTGCCTGGCTGAGTACTTTTGCCGCGCACAAAATGTCCTGGACCCAAACGTCCGTGCCTGCTTCTACAGACCGCGGTGACCGGGCCGCTTGACGAAGGTTGAAGTCCTTTCTTTGAAGACTTCGCATTTCCATGTCTCGGAGTCTGACGAACTCTGGCAATGGCCACTTGGGAGTAAGTGATCTGTTGACCCCTGGAAGCCAAGTCTGTAGGCACCTTCCCACCAGCAGTTCCGAGGGGTTGTAGCCAGTCATACCAGAAATGTCACGATAGACCGGCAATGCCAGTGCGGGTCGTCCGACTTGACAAAAAGCTCCTCGGGCGTCCGGACCATGTGCTCTGCTTCCGCGCTTGCTTAGGGGTACCTTGGGCTGCTTGTCTGATGTGTGAACCCATAGTGGCCGCAAAAGAAGCAAACTCGGCCGACGAAAGCGATGGACCATTGTTCAATACCAGAGAGTCCGGGATTCCAAAACGAGCAAAGGGGCTCTTCATGAAAGCAATGACAGAACTTGATGTCATAAACATAAGACTCACCACTTCCAGGAAGAGCTAGTAGTCCACTATAATGGCATAGTTCCATCCCATCAGTTCAAACGGGTCCACACCAACTCGCTGCCACGGACTGTCTGGAGTGCGAGTTCCCACAAGTGACTCGCTTCTCACAAATGCCATCCACCTGTTCCAACTGTGACAGTGTCTAGGTGGCGCTTGGGCGCAGTCATAATCAACATCATGATTATCGGCCGTCGCACAAACCCTCGACCGATAATGCTAGAATGTTAGAAGCGCGAGCCCAGCGCGTTTTGCGTGCCGGCCCCTCACGCCCTCTCTCCAGAAGCAGACACAAAGCAGGAACGATTTGGCCCGCGTTTGTAGAACACTGCTTCCGCATCACACTGGACTGCTGTTGTCTTCATATAACTCGGTTCCTGGACTCGGCAAACATCACACTGGCGACGAGGATGTTTACGCACTGAAGTTGCTGCCGCCGACACGTACGGCTGTTCCAGAATGCCATCGGTCCGCAAGCTCGAACCTTTCGACGCGGAATCTAGCTGGGAGGAGTACCGGGGACGAGTCGAGCAATACTTCATCGCCAACGATGTCAACGAGGACAAACGGCGAGCCGTGTTCCTCACCTGTTGTGGCCAGGCCACGTATTCAGTGCTGCACAGTTTACTGGCTCTAGTTAAGCCGTCAGAAGCCACCCTGGTGACCGTCTTTGAAGTGCTTGGCAGGCACTTCTCGCCGAGGCCGTCAGAAGTCGTGGCGAGTTTCAAGTTTCATTCACAGGTACGTCATGCCGGGGAGGCTGCAGCAGATTTTTTCGCCGGGCTAAACAAACTTGCGGACGACTACGACTTTGGCGTGTCCCATGACCGGAGGTTCCGAGACCGTATAGTCGGGGGATCAGCGATGAGGCGATACAGCGGCGGCTTTTGGAACTTCCGGACCTGACCCTCGACCTCGCGAAGAAGACTGCCATCGCGATGGAAGCAGCGACGAAGGATTCGCAGCTGCTATCGACACCGAAACTGCCGAGCGTTGCGGCTGAAAATGCAATGTCACATGATGCTTCTACCACCTCTACTGCTCCTGCTGCATCGAAATGGAAACAAAGGACTGGCGCTATTTCCTGCTTTTGCTGCGGGGGCGAGCACTTCGCCACTCAGTGTCGTCACGCAAGTAGCATCTGTCACAAATGTCGGGGAAACGGCCATCTTTCACGAGTTTGCAAGGAGAATGCGAGCTTCGGTGACCGAGCGCCGCCAACCAGGCCACAATGATCGGTCCACGCCGTGGGCGAAAGCGTGAGGGATGTCTCGCCGCCGGAGGTCTACGAAATGTGGCAACTGGGGGCCCCTGCAATCGATGGCCAGCCTTTTCGGGTGGAAGTTTCGGTGAACAGGACTCCGTTACTGATGGAACTCGACACGGACGCCAGCGTGTCCGTCGTGTCGGAAGAAACACTTCGCCAACGATTCCCGCCGTTGCGGCTCGACCGGTCAAGCGTCATGCTGAAGAGCTACTCGGGTGAACTATCTCCTGTGCGCTGAAGCCTCGCTGCAACCGTACAGCTTGGAGACCGCCGGTGCCAGGACATTCTGTACGTCGTGCCGGGTGCCTGTCCGTCCCTACTTGGACGGGGATGGATGAAGGGTCTCGGCATTGAGTTGCGCGGGGCAAAAGAAATAAACGTGGTGACGTCTGTTCAAGATGTCATCGCTAAGTATTCGAGTGTTTTCAATGATGGCCTCGGAACGTTCAAGGGCGTGACTGCAAGGATAACTATAAAAGAGGACGCCAGGCCAAGGTTTCTCAAGCCTCGGCCAGTCCCGTTCGTGATGCTCGACAAGGTTAACGAGGAGCTGCAGCGTATGGAACGGGAGGGAGTCCTGCGTATTGTGAGGACGTCTGAATGGGCCGCGCCTATTGTTCCGGTCCTGAAGCGGAGTGGACAGATTTGCATTTGTGGGGATTTCAAGGTGACGGTAAATACTGTGACTGTGCCTGAGAAGTACCCGATTCCTCGGGTAAAGGACCTGTTTGCCAAGCTGAGTGGGGGCAAGAAGTTTAGCAAGCTGGACTTGAAGGATGCCTACCTACAAGTTGCGCTGGATGAAGAATCTTCAAAATTGGTGACCATCAATACTCCTCGCGGTCTTTACCAATACACGCGCCTGCCATTCGGTGTGACCCCGGCACCATCGATTTTCCAGCGTTAAATGGACAACCTGTTGCAGGACCTCAAGCACGTCGTCGTGTATTTCGACATCCTTGTGACTGGCGAGAAGGACCAAGATCACCTGCAGAACGTTGAAAAGGTACTAAGTCGTCTGCAGGAAGCTGGGCTGAAGCTTAAGCTGGACAAGTGCGCTTTCTTGATTCCCAAAGTTGAATATTTGGGTCATATCGTCACCTCGGCGGGTTTCCAACCGAACCCGGAGAAAACTGAGGCTGTCCTGAAAGCACCGAGGCCAACGGATGTCAAGGTATTGCAAAGCTACCTGGGACTAGTTAATTTTTACCGGCGATTCCTGCCAAACTTGTCCAGTGTGCTGCACCCATTGAATCGCCTCCTGGCGACAAAGATGCCATGGTCTTGGGGTGCTGAGCAAGAAGAAGCTTTCCGTAAGAGCAAGGAGTTGCCGCTCTCTGCCCTGGTGCTGGTGCATTATGACACAAAGCAAACTGTTGTGCTGATCTGTGATGCACCACCATACGGAATTGGGGCTGTCCTAGCTCATCGTGAAGATTCAGGCGCTGAGCGGCCGATTCCGTTTGCTTCTCGAACTCTCTCACCAGCTGGGCACAACTACAGCCAGCTCGATAAGGAAGCCCTGGCCCTCATCTTTGGCATGACCAAATTTCGGCAATACCTCTGGGGACGTGACTTTGAAGCTGTCACAGATCACAAGCCTTTGCTGGGACTGCTTGCTGCGGACAAGCCTGTGGCCGAGACCTGTTCGCCGCGTGTCCTGCGTTGGGCGCTGATGCTGTCTGCATACCGCTACAAGCTGCTATATAGGCCTGGTACAAGAATAGCGAACGCAGACGCTCTCAGCCGTTTGCCACTGCCTGTCCCTGCGCACCCCATCTAGCGGCCAGACGAGGTGCTCATGCTTGAGAACGTCTATCCCAAGGTGTTACTTGCGTCTGTTGTGGCCGAGGCTACCTCAAAGGACCCGACCTTGGCGAAGCTTTGAGATGCGTTGTGGTCTGGGGCTGAGCTGCACGACCCAGAGTTGAAACCATACGCAGGCCGAGCAACTCACCTGAATGTACAAGAAAGTTGCATACTCTTGGGGTCGAGGGTAATCCTTCCCAGAGTTTTGCAACGAGATGTGCTGCGACTCCTGCATGAAGGCCACCCAGGTATCACTAAAATGAAGGCCGTGGCACGTAGCCATGTCTGGTGGACATCTTTGGATGACGATATTACTGCGACAGTACGAGGATGCCGTGTATGCCAAGAGAACCAACGTATTGCGCGGCCAGTACCAATGATGCCATGGCCGTTTCTAGAGAAGCCTTGGTCTCGGCTGCATATCGACTTCGCAGGACCACTTAACCAGTACTTGCTTATCGTGGTCGATGCCTACTCGAAATGGATCGAGGTCGTTCCACTGTCTATGCCGTCAGCAGAAGCCACAATTCCTTGCTTACGACTCACGTTCGCAAGTCACGGGCTGCCGAACCTTATCGTATCCGACAACGGGCCAGCATTTGTCAGCGGCACTTTTAGGAACTTCCTCCAAAAGAACGGCATAAGGCACGTTCTAATGCCGCCCTATCACCCAGCATTGAATGAATCTGTGGAGCGTGCAGTCCAGACCATTAAGTCCAAGTTGAAGAAAGCCGCTAGCGGTAACTTCACCTGTCAGCTGGCCCGCATCTTGTTGAATTACAGGACTACACCGCACGAAACCACAGGATCTACACTAGCAGAACTGCTTATGGGACGCAGGTTGAAGACAGCGCTGACGTTGCTGCATCCAGACATGAGGTCATCAGTGTCAAAAAGGCAGCTTAGGCAGAAGATGGCGCATGGCAGGAGCGCTCGGCTGGTACCGCCTGCCCAGATACGAGATGCAGTTTATGCGCGCAACTTTCGTCCGGGTCCGCCATGGGTCCCGGCAACGGCAATCGAGACGCCGAGCGACCAGATCATAGATGTGACATTACCAGATGGCCGGTGTTGGAGGCGTCACCAAGAACACCTGCGTCCGGATCTCGCTCAAGTCACTAAAACACCAGATCACCAGGAATGTCAATATCCTGATCTTGCTCTAACCGCAGCATCAACACAACCAGCACATCAAGCCACTTCCCCTGTCGAGGCTGCACTGATTCAAGGGTCTCCTGTGGTGGACTCACAGACTGCCTTGGCCGCTCCTGCCCAAGCTACATCTCAAGGCATGGCTGCCCCTAGCACCCCACTACCAAGGAGAAGCACAAGACTAAAAAAACCCGTAGTGCGTTTCTCACTATGAACATCGGCAGAACATCAGCTGGTGCGTGCAGAGGGGGAGGAGTGTGACAGTGTCTAGGTGGCGCTTGGGCGCAGCCATAATCAACATCATGATTATTGGCCCTCGCACAAACCCGACAGCCGATAATGCTAGAATGTTAGAAGCGCGAGCCCAGCGCGTTTTGCGTGCCGGCCCCTCACGCGCTCTCTGCAGCAGCAGACACGAACCAGGAACGATTTGGCCCGCGTTTGTAGAACACTGCTTCCGCATCACACTGGACCTGCTGTTGTCTTCATATAACTCGGTTCCTGGACTCGGAAAACATCACACTAACTCGCTCTTTATGGCGGGCAACCAGACTGAGTCGCGAGCCCTTGCTTTACATCGCCCAATGTCTTGGTGACCTTCGTGGGGGAGTTGGTGCAGCTCCCTTTGAAGAGACTTGGGAACCAGGATACGACAGTCCTTCAGCAGCAGCCCATGGAATGCTGTGATGCTGCTTCGTTCCCTCTAGTAGGCTTGAAGTACAGGAACATTGGACACCTTTTTTGGCCAGCCGCCCTCGGAGAACCTGGGCAAGCCAGCACAGACTCCGTCTTCGGCTTGGTGCCTGCGAAGACGATGAAGATGAGGTCGCGAGACCTTCAACGTCCTTGAGCAACAGCTAAACTGTGTCGATTTGGTTCTCGGTGGCCTTCATAGCAGCTCGGGAAAGTGTCCACTCTTGCCAGAAGCTTCCCGGGCACGTACAGAACCCTTTACTGGTAGGACATCAGACGTATCCTCAATCGTTGGACATGAGGAGGAATTGTGTCCAGTTCCACAGAACCCAGCGGCGCGACGAGGGGTTTGTGATCGGTCTCAACGTCGAACCCGATGCCTCAAACTGGTCGAAGAGCTCGATGGCCCACGTGACAGCCAGTGCTTTCTTTCCAGTCTGAGTGTACTGAATCTCTGTTGGTGTGAGAAACCATGAAGCATAAACGACTGCACAACGCTCTCCTGACAATTGGTCCTGCTGCAAGATGGCTCCCAGCAGACACCGTGGTGGGGCAGGAGGGGTCGTACTTGGCCATACAAACTTCGGACCTCAGCATGCCCTTCGGTCGTTCAAAGGCCATCTGCTGACTGGGCATCAGCACCAGGCACTGTTCTTTTGAAGGAGGGCTCGGATCAGTGCAGTCAAGTCAAACAGATGGGAAAGAAAACGGCCTACATGGTTAGCCATTCCCAGCAGCCTCCAAACGCTGCCACGTCCACTGGAGCCTCCAAGTTCACCAGAGCCTTGAGCTTGTCGGGATGGGTGCTGATGCCGTTGGCACCGACTGTGACTCCAAAGATCTTGACCTTCGGCGCTGACACACTTGGCTCGGTTCAGCTTGACGCCGGCTCTGCTGAGACTGATCTTCAGGTGGTGGTCATGCTCCTCTTGCGTGCATCCAAAGATGAGGATATCGTTGATAGTGTGGAGGACACCATCCAGGCTTTCAAGAATCCTTCTCGTCTGGTACTGCAAATACCCTGGAGTGGAGCAAATCCCAAAGGGCAAGCAACAGAAGCAGTACTGTTGAAAGGGTGTTATGAAAGTTGAGAGGAGCTGGCTATCTGCAGAGAGCTTGACCTGGTGAAAGGTGGCCGTGGTATCAAGCTTGGAAAAGTTGAGGGCACACCCCGGGCGTCTTAGGATGTGCTCCACCAATGGCAGCACGTGACGCTCTCGCCAAACTACCTAGTTCAGGTAGTTTGGCGCAAATGTGGTAGCCCCCTGCGGACTTCGAGATGACGATGCCTGAGCACCAGTCCGTTAAATCATTGACTTTCCGAATAACACCATCGGCTTCAAGCTTGTCCAGTTTCCTGCAGAAGATGTGATGAAGAGGTATTAGTACACGCCGAGGGACACCCAGGGAGAACGGCTGTGTACGTGGCTGGAGGCGAATCATGTACTCGTCCTTAACTTCTTCCAAGCAATCAAAGATGTCATCCTGAAGTGGTGTCCATTGGTCACGACTGCAGAGGGCATCGATGGACTTTACGACGCTAAGCTTCTGGATGGAAGGAAACCCAAAGAGTGCCCGGTCTTCAGAAAGTGAGATATACACCCGCTTCACAATGGACTTCCCTTTCCAGGTCAGCGTCGCTCGGAACGTGCCGAGGACACTCAAGGGACGGTTTCCAGGGCCTCCCAGATGACCTTCCGACTTCTCAAGATGCTAAAGTGCACCAGGAAACGTGATTGGCACGACCGTCACCTCAGCTCGAGTCAACTTTGAAGGTGACGACGTACTTGTTGACAGCTACCTTGACGAATTTGGCACAATCCGTTGTCGACACGGCATGTAGGTGAACAAAGTTCAGGTCTCTATTCCACTTCTCGCAGACGTCCTCAAAGTGTCCTAGGCGCCAGCAGAAGTGACACTTTACCTGCCGAGCGGGACACTCATTGTAGGAGTGTATCCGAACGCCGCAGAACCTGCAGCTCCTGCCAGCTTTCTTAGGCGACAAAGACATGTCTCGCTTGTGAGGCGTCTTGCCGGATGACTTCTGCCACCTTTTGAGAAAAGATGTGTCCAGCATGAGCTGCTCAGGAGGAACAGGTCCAGTCCCCTCACAGAAAACTGTCGCGCCTGCCATGATGACATTCTCGTGGATGCAACCTTGAAGACGTGCTTCGGCCATCATAATATTCGGTCACTGGCACAACTTGTCCAAGAGATTCTGGGGCGAGGAGTCCCACGACAAAAAATTCTCGAAGGCAGTCTTCTAACTCCGCGGAATGGTGGCACTTGCAAACGAGCTCCCGAAGCACTGTGTAAAAGTTGTACTCTCTCCCCAGGTTCCTAGACACGGTGGTGGAATCTAATGCTTTCGTACAACTCGTTGAGCGGGTGCACAGAGTGCACCATGAACTCTTGACCACAGCGAAGGTCGCCCACTCCCTGCGGGTAGGCCTGAGTATCAAGGACGCGACACACTTCTTCAGAACCCATTATGTAGAGCAGCATGCACACCTGAACTTCCCCGGGTGCTTGGTGCAGGCCGGCCACAAAGCTGCAATCCTCGAACTGAAGTATCCAGTGCGGCAAAATGTCCAGATTAGTGAAGTTGAACATCAGTGGCGGAGCAAGGCCCTCGCTTGGAAAGGTGACGGCGATGGTGGAGATGCCAGACTCTCGTGATCCCTCAGTCTTCCGCCATGGAAGAACGCAAAAGAAAGCAGAAGCGGTCACCCTGTTGGCAATTAACGTGATGCAAGGTTGCGTGATGACGTGAAGGTGGTTTTCGGCTGTCGAACCCTGTAAGGCCCAGCATCCCACTTCCCACTACTAACACCATGTCATGACCAGGCGGTCGTGATGCGTCAACATCCAGGGAGGATGGATGAAAGAGAGATGCACACCAGGTGATCGCTGAACCAAAAAGCGATTTTATTCCTCACATGCTCCCAGAAAGAAAACGAAAACACCCCGTGTGGAACGGTGCCGCCATCTGTAAGATGGGCACAACACTACATGCATTAACCCTGCAGCACTACTCATGCATGGTCAAGTTCCAAAAGGGTTTGACCAAGGTCACGGACGCACTCTCTCGGGTGCCCCAGGACGGTCACGAGCTGGTGCAACGGGGAAGGGCGCCGAGGAGCGCGGGGCAATGGAAAGTATTGCAAGTTGCGGGGGACAGGCCCAGCACGGTTGTTGAAGAGCGAGGAGAGAGCTGTACGGTGAAGCAGCCGGGACTTGTGGCAGAGGTAGCAGGCAACAAAGGCCCATGGCAGCAGGAGGAGGCTGCACAGGGCTCATGGCAGTGGTAGGGCACTGCACTAGAGTGAAGAATCATGACTTGGGGTGAAACAGTAAGATTTGCTCGAGGCCCAGAAAGTACACAAGTTTTGTGGGCTGGTGTTCAAAAATTTGCAGAGATTGCAGTTAACACCAGAAAGTGAGTGAGTGAGTTTTAATAGCACAAAAGCATCTAAGGCTATAGAGCGCCAAAGTCTGTGACTATTTTATGAATGGTTTCTAGAGAGGAAAGAGGGCTCTAGTGGCCAGTGATAGAATGAAAGGATGTGCATGAATTTGTATATAAATAATGTGGGTGAAAGATTTAAAATTGCAAAGCAAGTTTAAAGTTGACGTAAAAGTCCAGTGCTTTCTAGGAATTTAAAAACATTTGCATGAGGTATAAAAGGTTCATCTCCAAGTAAAAGAGGAAGGTGTAAAGGCATCTGTGCTGAATAAAACTCTGCGAAGTAGAATTGGCGGTATCTGTTATATGCGGGGCACTCAAGAAGGATATGCACTACAGTTAATGGTTCTGAACAGTGTTCGCATGTAGGTGGATCCTCTCGGCGAAGCAGATACCCATGTGTTAGATGTGTGTGGCCAATTCTTAACCGACAAAGAATTACCTCGAAAAAACGGTCCCTATGACGGGCACTCGCCCACTCCTGTAGCATCGGCTTCACAACATGGAGTTTGTTGTTGGTTTTGCGGGACCATTGCTCTTGCCATTTACACTTGATATTTTTCTTTATGGTCGTTTTGTAATCCTGGTAGGGTATGTCGAGAATATCAACCTTCCTTGAAGCACATGTGGAAGCGGCACGATCAGCAGCTTCATTGCCGGGAATACCCACGTGACTAGGCACCCAGCAAGACTACCTGCAATTTGTTGTCCCTAGCCGCAGCAACCACTTTATGTTGTAGCTGAGTTATTAAAGGGTTTTTTGCTATCTCAAGGGATCTGAGTGCTCTCTGAGCACTTAGTGAATCAGTGTAAACTACAGAGTATGGATGCCTATTTTTGATAATATAGTCTGTGGCCAATAGTAAACCGTATAATTCAGCAGTCAAGATAGTTGCACTGGAATTAATTCTCCGCACACATTTAAGTGATGGTCCAATCACGGAACAGCCGACACAAGAATCGGTTTTTGTTCCGTCGGTATAAAAGCTGGTGTAGTCTTTATATGTATTTTATAGCTCAAAGAATTCCTGTTTTAAGACTTCTGGTGGGGTATTTTTCTTAGTGTACTCAGTAAGTGACAAGTCTGTGATGAGCAGACCATGTTCCTATGGTGCCACTGTTCCCAAAAGCTGAGCAACAGGTGGGTTTGTCTCAAGGCCAGCCAAAACGGCCGCGGTCTTGTTCCGCAATGAAAAGGGAGGCTTAACAGCGGGCTTGCTTTGGAAGGTTTGTTCAAAACGTGTTCCCTTTACTAGTTCCCGACACAGATGCTGTACTACAGACCGTATCCTAAGGGAATACATTAGACCTAGGACATCTCGCCTTTTCTCTAGAGACATTTCATTAGCATCAGCATAGAGGCTCAGCACAGGAGATGTACGAAACGCACCGGTGGAGAGTCGTATCCCTGCGTGATGGATTGGATCCAACATTTTCAGTGTTGATGCACTCGTTGATCCATACACCAAACATCCATAATCTAGGCGTGACCGCACAATCGATTTATAGATTCTTAGGAGGCACAGTCGATCGGAGCCCCAAGTCCTGTGGGAGAGAACTCTCAGAATATTAAGGGATTTCTGGCATTTTTGTTTTAGCATTTTGATATGCTGGCTAAAAGAGAGCTTGGAGTCGAATATAAGCCCTAGAAACTTATACTCTGTTTTTACCTGAACTGGTGCATTGTATATGGTCAACGAAGGTGTCGGCATCACCACCACGTTTTCGTGAAAAACAAACACAAGCAGTCTTCTCCGTGGAGAATTTAAATCCGTTATTGTCAGCCCACCTTGTCACATTATCAGTGATGTGATTGGCCTAAGCCATTTTGGAGCACCTTTTGGAGCAGCCAAAACAGTGTTTTGGAGCAACAAATCTGGACTTTGGAGCAGCCAAAACAGTGTTTCAGAGTAGAAAAAGTGACTTTTGGAGCATATATTCTTAGAAAAATTAATATTTGTTTTAAGTGCTGGACAAACGAAGGCCACTTTGTGTTGTGTTGTGATGTGACGTGTTGGGGCGGAACTCGCTGCTTGTGTTTGTGGTGCTGAGACATCCCACAAGTATACAAAGCTGTAAGCGTTGCCGAAAAATTAAAAAAAAAAACACTTGGTATCGTTTTACTGGTTCCCGACGTGGCAGATTTTTATAAAAAGTAAGCAAACCTAAAACAATAAATTTCAAGCGTCCCGGATGGTGCTTCTCGTGCAATCATGTTCACATGCCCGTGAGGGCAACTTCGGCAGGCTTGCAGTTACACGTGATTCGCCGCGCGTGCGGAGACAACGGCTGTTCGACCGACCCAAAATAATATGCAAAATGTAACTGACCAGCATACGACAATAAAAAGACCAGCGGCGCGTGCTTGCCAGGCCGGCAGGCGAGGTACAGGCTAAACACACAGGAAAAAAGCACCTGAGAGTATCGATGCAAGACATTACGAATCAAGGTCAAAAAGTTCTTGGAGCGCTTTGTGCAACGACTGAGCTCGAGACAAACAAGCGCGCTGTGCAGGTTCAGCATGCATACATTGCCTTCTTTGCTTTAGCTCGCTTCTCGTCATCAACTTTCTTTCGCGGCAGATTTTTCACGTACCGGGGTCCCTCTCGAAAGAAAGCCCATCGAGAGAAACCTAGGTAATCAAAACTTCGCCAAGCATTGAGTTAAAGAGGGATTTTTATAGCTGCGTATGATTTAAACAAGAGCAGGAATGTTGATGCGGTTCAGTTTAGAAAGCGCCATATCTGCAGTGACGTGGGGACGGAAACACACGACGTCGGGCGACCACGGCGATTGTGGTCGCGCGAGCGCTTCAGCTCACAAAGTAACTCTCGCCACGCAAAAACGTTGTTTTGTTTCACAGCATGACGGCATGGCTGGAACCCGGCCACACTAACGTCGGAGCGTCCGCACACGCCCACGTCTATCGCTAAAAAAAAGAAGAAAAAAGAAAAAAAGCACGAGACGAGATTTCCGAGACGACGAGAGCGCGAAACGCAAGACGACGGGAAAATACATGCAAGACCGAATAGACGATTGATGCAGGGTACTTTGTGTCGGGCGGCGTCTTGTGCCACCTAGCTCATACATGCTCAATTATGGTAGTCAGTTTAGTTTCGTTTTTGAGAGGCGACCAAAATTGGTCCTTTGGCGCAGGCTTGGCGCAGATTAGCCATATTTCGGTGAAATGTAGCAGGATGTAGCAGGGTTAGCCCCTTGGCGCAGTTTTGCGCAATTGGCGCAGCAATCACATCACTGCAATATTAATAGTTAGTTGAACACGCCGTTCGCAGATTGCGAGGCTACATGAGGAAACAGCGATCTGGAGGTCCTCTACATACAGTGAGTAGTGGACTGAAGGTGGCATGACACGCGCGATAGAATTGATTTTTATAGCAAACACAGTAACACTTAGAACACCGCCCTGTGGAATGCCGTTTTCCTGTACGAACCATCGTGAGTGTAGACCCCAGCCTTACTCGGAAAGTGTGTCTACCTAAATAGCTCTCAATGGCATGGAACATGCGGCCCTGGATACCAATGTCAATCATGTCCCTCAAAATTCCATACCGCCAGGCAGTATCGTATGCTTTCTCAAGATCGAAAGACACAAAGGCAGTACTGTCTATTGACGAACGCCTCTCGAACAGTTGTCTCCAATCGAATCAATTGATCCTGCGTCGAGCGGGACGAGCGGAAACCACACTGGTATTTATCTAGGATGCTATGTTTTTCCAAGTGCTGCATCAGTCGCCTATTAACCATTTTTTCGAGGGTTTTACACAAGCAGCTCGTCAATGCTATTGGCCTATAACTAGTAGCAGCATCCGAGTTCTTTCCTGGTTTAAGCAGAGGGATAATTGTAGCCGTTCTCCAAGCTGATGGAAAACGTCCCTCCTCCCATATTCTGTTCAAAAGGTATAAGACCAGATCAAGTATAGACGGGTGGAGATGATTCAACATGAGGTAGTGGATACCGTCAGGACCAGTAGCCGAGCGCTTGACGCTATGAAGGACCATCTTTAGTTCAATAAGAGTGAAGGATCTATTATACGGTTCCCGTGCACCAACAGGTGCCTTTATGGTCCTGGCTTCTTTCTGCTGTTTTAGCCGAAGAAATGATGGTGAATAGTGCCTGGAACTTGAAACAGATTTTAAATGTTTCCCGAGAATATCGGCTTGTTCCTCTAAACTTTCTGGACAGGTTCCGTTGCAGGATAACAGGGGGATGGTGAAAGCACTATAGGATCCATTGATTTTGTTAATTCGGTCCCAGACCTCCTTCAGTGATGTGTGGCTATTTATTGATGTCACATACCCTTGAAAACTTGTTCTTTTCGATTGTTGGCGAATGTACCGTGCACGGGCCTTCATTTGCTTGAAGTGAAGACAATTGCTTGATGGCGGATGCCGTCGAAATATGCTCCATGCCTTTTTTTTTTTTTCGCGATTCTGAGCATTCTTCATTCCACCAAGGCTTGGGACGGTATGGGAGGCATCCCGAGGTCATGGGGATTGCCATTAAGGCCGCCTGAAGGATACAATTTGTTAAGTATTCATTCACTTCATCAATTGAAAGCTTGTCAAGAGATGTGCATGCGAGCAGTGAGAATTCACTGAATTCTGACCAATTTGCCTTCTCAAATTTCCAGCGGGGAGTCCGGCTGGGGAGGGTTGCACCTGGGTTATTTAGTCTTAAAATAATCGGCATGTGGTCACTGCCTAAAGGATTATCTGTAACCTGCCATGTAAACAGTGAAAATAAAATAGGTTCACTTATAGAGAGGTCAATTGATGTAAATGAGTTTGTGGGTGCACTAAAACATGTAGGCTTCTTCTCGTTAAAAAGACACAAATTTGTAGACAAAATAAACCGTTCAACAATTGCTCCACGAGCATCGCGTCTAGTACTGCCCCACAACGGATTGTGTGCATTAAAATCGCCAAGAATAATGAATGGATGGGGGAGTTCAGCAATGAGTGACTCAAGGTCTTCACACCTTCAATGAAAGTTTGGAGGAATATAAAGTGAAGGGTTATCAGGCGGTCTGACAGAATGCGAACAGCCGCTGCCTCCAAGGTGGTCTGCACCGGAACCTCCACACATGCCGCTGATTTTTGCACTACTATGGCCACGCCACCAGAAGAGTAGGACGAGTGATCTCTCTCCTTGCGGAAAAAATGAAAGTGCCTAAAGACACTTGACTGACTCCCCTTCAGGTGAGTTTCCTGGAGACACACTGCCAGTGGACGATATTCCTCCAACAGGGAGCAAACATCGTCATAATTATACAAGAGACCTCGGCAGTTCCACTGAATAAGACTCATTGTCGGTAACGAGTTTGAAATTCAGGACCTCGAGTTGGTAGCCCTAGCGCATAAGCAGCTAAGGTTGCATAAGCATAAGGCTAAGGCACCACTCACAAACTAGGGTTCTAAGAAAACATCTAAAAACAAATTTAATAAAAAACAAAAGAGGACATGAATGGGTGTGGATGTCAACAGGAGGGCAGTTCCGACCAAACCTTCGGGGAAAAACAAATAGAGGTAGTGCCCCAGGCGAGGGAGTCGCCAGTAGTCCTCTGGCTGATCCTTCTGGAGCTGCCCTTTCTGACCTCCAAGGGCACCGAGACTTTGGGCCAATGCCACTGGCGAGGGAGTCGCCGTTATTCCTCTGTCCCAACTGATCCCTAAGAGTGAGTGAGGTAATGCAGGTTAGTGACAAAGGACAGTGATGCTGTGAGGTGTATGAAGTATTAATGAACATTTTTGGGAGAGTTGAAACAGCATCCACGACTAAGCACTTGCTATGTGCCAGCTTCTGGACCTGTCGCTTTAGTCTTTTTCTTTGGATCCTCAACTTTTTATGAGATTTTACCGCACTTCGGGGCAGGTGGAGGCCCCGGCGGACTGCTGGAGACATCCATGCCCTCAAACTCGCGATGCGAGGAACATGAGGGGCGTCCTTCAAGGCACTGTGACTCTGTCGTCACAGTTTTCTCACGTGGGCGTGCGGGCAGACGGCGCGGGACCGTCGCCTTTGAGGAAACGGTCCAAGTTGAATCCCTCTGTTCTTGAGGAACTCCAGGTGAGATTTTGGGGGCTTGGGGTTTGCGCGGGGCAGAAAGGTCTAAAAGGCAGACCTGTGTTTCCACGGAAGCCGTTGTTGGTGCAGCCCCCTTGCTGACCGCAGCGGCGTAAGTGCCTCTCTGTAAGAATGAGAGGCGTTTTCGGGCTTCAAAGTAAGTCAGATTTTCGTTGGTTTTCAGTGTTAGTATCACTTTTTCTTCTTTAAACTTTGGGCATGAGCGGGAGTATGCAGGGTGAGTACCTGAACAGTTCACGCACTTGGAGAAATCACTTGCACAGTTGTCAGTAGGGTGATCATTGCTTGAACATTTTCCGCAGGTTGTCCGCCCCCTGCACGTGGCTGCCCCATGTCCGAAACGCTGGCAGCTAAAGCAACGTCTCGGATTGGGGATAAACGGTCGAACCTTGCAGTTGAGATAGCCTGCCTTGACCACCTGGGGGAGGGTCGTGGAGTTGAAAGCAAAAGGTGCTTCGAAGGCTTCTCTTGGTCATCTCGCCGAAAGGTAATACGCCTCACTGCAATCACACCCTGATTGCCGAGTCCCTCAAGGATCTCATCCTCAGTACTTTCCAACAGATCATCTTCGGAGATCACACCCCGAATGGTGTTGAGAGATCGGTGTGGCATTACTGTGACTTTGTGATTAGCAATACTAGTAAGTCCAAGGAGCGCTTTACTTTGTTGTTCTGTTTCAACCTCGACAAGGAGGTCTCAGAGTGGAGCTTCTTTGCTTTGTAAGATTTTCCAACAGATGATTCCAGGGTTTTTGCCCCAAGGAAAGGGGAGAGCCTTCCAAGTGGTAGGTCGTATTCACAGTGCATTACTAGGAACTTTGGGAAGGCCTGAGTATTATCAGTAGTTTTTAGTGGAACGGTGGCTTCGGTGCGAACTCTTTTCAGAGATCGATCAGAAGGAAGTTTAGCTTTGGAACCCATAAAAAAATGGGAGGCCTTCGACATCTGCGGTGTGCCACCCACCATGGAGCCCAACATGGGACAGGGTAACGGCACATAACAAAAATGGCTTTGCTGTGCACGTTACTCAAGTAGCACCTACCCAAATGTTATACCCAAGAATGGGTCTAGACTAGCGTCCTTCTCCACTCAAGGTTGGCCCTTGCCGCCAAGAAGGTGAAATTGGAATGGAGAGAAGAGAGAAGTATAAGTAAAGGTGGGAGTGAAAGATCGGAGGGGATAGTAGAAGAAAAGGCGACTAGGCTGAATCATCCTGGCCGGGCCTTACCAGGACTCCCGTCTACGAGAAGCAGGGGCCGAAGTGGTGTATTGCCTCACCCAGGGGGCCCCGAAGGATCCAAACCTACCCCGCGCTCGGCTCAACCACCAGGATGCCCTTTTCCCCGCACACGGGAAAGCCACGCACAGCCATACGTGGGCGGGCGAACCCGCATGGCTCGGGGTCCGTGGAGACGCCTCTCCAAACACCTGCTTTCACAGGTGCCCCCTGCGGGGACACCAGAAAGGCTGATGACTGGAGTTCTTAGATTTATGTCTGCTGGGAGAAGACGGCTTGTTGCTTTGCTACATCCCAATGATTGACGAAGAGAAGGGGAACGACTCTCCCTTAAGGACTATTTCCTAAGAAGCTACGTAGAGTTTATTGGGTACCTTCGCGACTCGGCTCCAGATGGTCATGGCAGCAGCAGCAAGACTTCAAAAGCCATGTTGCCGCACGACCTGGCCAGTAATTAGGCAGGACGTATTTTGGTATGCTCGTAGCTGCCCAGTGGACAACCTCTGGGTCTGATGCAGTCGGTGGGGTTAGCACCCGGGGCATAGACGTTTGTGAAAACGTAGGCCCATTGCCAATGGGTCCCCATAGAAACTAGTATCTGCTGTTAATCACTGAACATTTCTTTAATAGGTGAAGATGTACCTTTTGAAGAAACTGGTTTCGGAGCGCGTCTGGAAGTTACATAAATTCCTGCACCTCGGCATGCCACGTCTCGTTAGCAATGCTACTTACTTCACCAGCAAGGTTTGTAGACTTCTGCTTGGTGCTTACTATAATGCACAGGTGGACACCATATTCTCAGCTTAAAATCACCGAGTGAATCGAAACCTGAAAAGAATGTTGACTGCACTAACAAAGAGACAGAGTGGCTGGGACAATCACATCGCCGAGATGAGCTTTGTCATTCGGATGACTGAACGGAGCAACTGGATTTATGCCAGAGTTTTCGAATGAGGGTAAAGAGCTACCGTCTCCACTGAGGAATGGGCTACGAAGCCTAAGCAGATAATATGGACTTTTCCCAAATGTGTGGCGGAGCTCTAGAATTGCCTTTTGGGTGCCATTGCACAATACTAGTAAAGAACTTCGATGCCGCAAGGATGGAGCAGGCAGCCGTCACCCGGAATGCGTTGGAAACTTAGTCCTACGAAGAACTCACTTGCTGAGTAACACAGCTAGTGGGTTTGCATAATCGCTGGCCCTGAAGTGGGGAGGGCCTTACCAGGAAGTCGCTAGTAACGCACCTTAGACTTGCTTGGCCGGACACAACAGCGATTTTGGCGCTTTTCACACTGCCGACATGAAGAGCTACTACCTTTGCGACCAATACAACAGTGAACCAGGGATTGCAGGAAAACAGGGTACATCCCAGTTCAGGTGACCCATACGTGCAATCTGGAGCACCGACTTGGCATGGCGGCCGGATGGTCAACGACACCAGTGAGCAAACTTCGGAGGATAACTGCAACCTTCGTTACAACCCTTGGTCTAGAGTGTAATGTCTCTCAGTGTTTAAATTCTTTTTATCCAAAACGCCTGCTTCAGAATATTGGCTAGGAGTGATGCTGGTCGTGGACGGCTCCACTTAGCAGGCCCGGTTCGCCCAAATGCGGTCACAATTGCTCTTCCAGTCACCCCGGGCACTTGCCCAAAGCCCTCGCATCCTGTGCCATGAGGTGGTCGTCCCTGGAGCTGACCGCACCTTGGGTTGGCACCGCCTCAGACACCCCAGAGCCTATGCAAATTGCTCTATCCCAAATCAGAGCCACTCACCACACCCTTGGTGACAGCAGATGCCTCGCTGTGCTTCCCAAGAACGTCAGCCCTTCCTTCCAGCAAGGAAGCAGCTGGGCCGCTTCTGCGAGGGGGCTGTACTGTCCCTTTCACACCTGCTGCCCTGGCACGTCCCATCTGCCAACTGCGGTTGTCGCCCCGGATCCCCAAGTTGGTAACCATTTCCCACCTGTGCCTGCCTTCCTTTCGGCTGTAGTGTCTCCGCTGTCTCTTTAGACTAGAACCAGCTAAAATGTAGTGATGGCCAAGCTGGAGTTGTTCCTCTCAGGAAATCCGGCTGCCCCCACCATCTCAAGACCCCGTCCGAGCCTCGAGGGCAGGTAAGCGTGGAGAACCTTTGGCTTTGCCTCCACGTGCCCGGTGCCGAAGCCCACAATCCCCACCGGTGTGAACGCTTGTCAACTCGTCTCCAGTGCCAAAGCCTCATTCCCTGACAGTTTGGAACCCTTTGATCCCCATCACATAAGCAGCGCCAAGGATGGCATTCACCACTGCCTGCCGGCAAACATTCGTTGAGGTTTACGTTCAGTACAAAGCCGGGATTTCTCAGACCGGTACCGCAGTGCTCACCCGTGGCCTTATTTGGACACTAGATTCTCGGTGGGAGGGAGAGGGGTCGGGAAGGCTATATAAGATCTCATTGTGCAATACGCCAAAAAACAGACGAAAACGGAGAACTGGACATGGAGGCAGCATAACTTTAAACTGAATGGCTTATTTGGACGAAATACTTTTTAAAAATATAAAAACCAGCACACCTGGCAGCACACAAATATATGGTCTAAAAACACTTCTTTCAAATACCAGCATTATTGGTTCTTTAGATAGAATTTTTTATCGGAAAAAGACAGGGTAATAATACTGCGCTCTTGCCTTTTCTGACCTTTTTCGCTAAGGTTTCAGAAACATTTAGAAAAACATATAGTGTACCCTGCCGCTTTAAGTCTGCTAAGCTGAGAATTAAAACTGTTTTTCATTCAACGTGGGCAGGATTTTTTTAGCGCCGCCCTCAAGCAAGATGAGGCAATGTCCTGAACGGCAACATTCCTTTATTGTAACAAGGATCATATGCCCCGCAGGCATGCTCCGCAACAAAATACAAGCCCAGATCCGTAAACTGCAATCGACCACGAACCAATGGCTCATGTGTGAATTTTAAGCCGAAAGCACAAATTGCAACAGAAGGAACATGCAAAAGTTTTTTACGTACAAGAGTATTCGGTGTGCGTGTCCCGTCGTCATTGCAGACGATCACGTGATCGCGGGGTTTTAAGAACAATTCATGAGCTATGCTTTTGGCTTAAAGTTCACACGAGCTTGGCTCATGGTCCGCTGCAGTTTATGGATGAGCATGCTTTGGCATGTTCATTCATATGAGCATGCTTTGGCGATCAGGCAGTCCCCGTCTGGCCACCTAGCGGTTCACTATGACCATTGCTAATGCGGGAAGTGCAGCCCCATTTTTGGCAAGACCCGTGTTATGGGCCATTACAAAACAAAAACGGCCAGAAAAATTCATGGAACCTTTATGATCAGGTCCCACCTAAACCCCTGCGTAAGTGCACTCTCTTGGTAGGCATAACAAATGCCGAGACATTAGAAGGAAAAAGGACACGAACAAGGCGAACAACACATGTTCGCGACGTTTGGTGTTCTCTTTTAGAGCGCAGGTCTTAGACGCCAGTTTCCGGAAGCAGTGGCGTCGGCCTCAGGGCAACCGCGTGCATTGCATTACGGGATGTTGACGTTCCTTGCTAAATTAGCGGGCACACTTCCCCGCTAACTTTAGCGGAAAAATTTCCTACTAAATTTAAGAGAAAAAAATTCCCAACTTTAGCGGGATAATTTTCCCATTGAATTTGGGTTAAGTTTCCCTGCTAAATTTAGTGGGAAAATTGACGTCATGCGACCTCAACACCAATTCAGTTTCCCCGCTAAATTTAGCAGGGAGAATAAAGTCTAGACTTTGTCATGTCACACATGAACAAAGTCAGCGACTGGAGAGGAGGGTAAGGAGCAGGGACAAGCCCTCCTCTCCTCAAGAGCTGCGCTTTAGATTCACATTACAGGCTTGTAAAGCTCTCATTTTTTCATGTCCTTTTTTCGTCTTCCAGTGTCTCAGGTTTTGTTGTCCGCAATTCACCAGCTTGCCTGTACTTTCTCTTCCGTCAGTTACCGTCCTTGTCCGATGAAAAATTCTATCAGAACCAATGACGCTGGTATTTGAGGGGTGTTTTGGACTATATCTTGTTCTGCCAAGTGTCAGTTTTTATCATTTTAAAAGTATTTCATTCAAATAAACCATTCAGTCGAAAGTTACGAGGCGTCCTGTCCAGTTCTTTTCATTTTTGTCAGTGTTTTTTGGCGTATTACACCATGATGCAAAACATCACTAGCCCGACTAGCCATCCTCATAAGTAGATAGCAGGCAGGGGTCTGGTGGGTCTTCACTTGAATCTTCAAATGAGTTTTCTTTTGGAAGTCATTGGAGTCTTGATTTGAGTCTGGTGTTAGGAGTCCGAGTCACCATAAGGTCTTCATCGGAAGGCTTCGTCGGAGGCCTTGAGAGAGTCCTGATTCAGTCTTTAGCTGAGGGTCTTGATTCATAGAGTTGTTCAGCTGCAACCACCACCGGAGACCGGGCTTAGGGCAATAGAATGTGAGTAAACCACTTGATTGCTCTTGTTGCGTTGCGACTCCCTTGGGAACGATTAAAGTGCAGCTAGATCGAATTGGGCACAATGTGGAACGATCTGACAAAGGCTAACGGCCAATATTTGAAGGCTGGGAACTAAAACACCAACTTCGAAGCAGTTTTTCATATTTGAAACATAATGCCCTTGCCAAGTCAGATCACAAGCTATTACATTGGAAACTGATTATCTCATCCAACCACTGATGAGTGCATCACAAGTCAGTATTGTCTTGCTTTACTCATATCCAACTGACACAAAATATTTTCTGGCACTGCTTTTATGTACCGTCATAGATTCCCTGCCACATGATGTTCAACCCTAACTATAGTGCGCCAATGTAAAAAGCTTTAATAAGCACTTACCTGAACTTACCTGTACTTCCGTGTTACTTACATTTTTCCAGTGCACAAAGAAACAGCAATGCTGGTACACAAGAATCCTTTATACAAAGTGGAAATTTCAGATGAAGGGTTGAACATAAGAATCCAGGAAATTAATCTCCCCAAATAAAGCCATCATGCAGTTTCTCAAGCTGCAATGTCAACTCAAGCTTTTCCAGAACACAACCTCCCGATGAACTACTGAATGCAATATCACCACATGACAAAAGACTGTTACTGATGTCATCTGGTACCAGATACACCGTTACAGACTCTGAATTGCCAATACTGCAGATGCTGGTGCTTTCACTTGTTTGTACCTCCTTCATAGGTTTCGTGTCCACCCCTCTTACAATGCTGTCAATAGCATTGCTGATGTCTTTCTGAGGTTCCATTTTAGTGTTTTTTTCAGCTACCAAGTTCGTCCTTGTTGTGTTGTTCTTAGTGCCGAGCAGAATGCAGGGTTGTTTAAGCATCCCATAGGCTACCTTCCTTGTAGCCTTTTTATTAACTAGTTCAGGCTGAACTCGAGAGGAAGCCCCAATGGTGCTTAAAGAACTTGCTTCACTCATCACATTATTTAATGAACCAATCACTCCCTTTTTTCTGAGCTCTTCAGTCTTTAGACCATCAGTTGCCTTTGACTCCAACACTATTCGTGGGTTAGCAGCTTCATCATTGCTAACGAACTTCCCCTTCAGAACCTTTCCATGTACTTTCATAGGTTCTGGAGTACACTGGTCGGAAGGCATTACAATTGCTGCCTTGTCTGTTTTCTCCTTATGTACAACTTCAGTCTGGAGCTCAGTTGACGAAGCCCTGATAGAGTTCACAAAACTCTTTTCACTCATGACATTACTTAGTGAACTGATCACTTCCTTATTTACAAGCTTTTCACTTTTTTTGCCACCAGTAGTTGTTGGCATGGGCACTATTCGTAGCTTAAAAGCTTTGTCCTTGCTAGCAAACTTCCAATTCAGACCTCTTCCACCCACTTTCACAGGTTGCGGAGTACACCAGTCAGGAGGCAACCGAACTGCTGCCTTTTCTGTTCCTTGTTTATGTACAAGTTCAGACTGCAGCCCCGTTACTGAAGCCCTAGTAGGGTTCACAGAACTCTTTTCACTGATTACATTACCCAGTGGACTGGTCACTCTCTCATTTACAAGCTTTGGAGTACTCCCACTAGCTCCCAAGGAGTTTGGCTTAGCAGCTTTCTGATTGATGGTGCACTTTCTATCTAGAGTATTTCCACTCTGCCTTTTCACAGGTTGCGGTGTCAACCAGTCGGGAGGCAACCGAGGATGGCGGACTCTTGAATAATCTTTGAAGCCCGCACCTTTAACACTCCACACAAGTCCCCCACTCCTAAGCCTTTCACCCCGAAAACATGAGCCATTTCTACCGTGACTAGGTGGCTCACTGGCCTGCTTTGCTTTGCACTCAGAGTTTATGGTCTCTACTTTCCCTGCCATTGGTGCACAGCATTCTGTACTTTTCTTTAGTACATTCAAACCAGACGAGGACATATTCTGTGCATGTGGAGTCCTAAACGACACTTTCTCAAGAATATGCCTTGCACTGTTCGCAGAATCCGATGCTCTTTCCTTCACATGACAGCTACAGTGTCTTGAAGATGTCTCATCATTGGAGATCTCACGTTTAGGACTGGAGACCGGTGAAATGTCCATCGGCACGACATCATGGCACTCTTCAACTTCTGGGTCTTTCCATTTAGAAACCGGTGAAATTTCCATCGGCATGGCATGGTGAGACACTGCAACTTTCGAGTTTTTCCATGAAGAGCCACATGAAGGTGTCATTCCATGAAATTCCTTCACTTCTGTACTGTAGGGTTCAGTAGCTTGGAGTCCTGATTCTTGAACCTTGCATGACACAGATGAATGGAAGCCACTCCATTCGCGAGATGAACTAACTTTGGTGCTTTTGCAGGGGATGGGCATTTTGGTAGCACTTCTGCAGCCAGTAATACCAGAGGCACATGGCTGTTGCTCTTGCAGAGGGTAGTAATAGAAGCTTGACACTCCAGAGCCTTGGAAGGTTCGTTTCTCGTACCAGGCATAGGTGTGATCCACTGGGTACCCATAAGGAACCCACCCTTGATTTGAATATGGGCCTTGCATTTCTCACATGGTCAGCAAAACCCTGCAAAATAGAAACAAGCCTTATGCCCTTGTGGTCATTTCTAAGGTGAAATACAAACTCGAGACTCCAAATGAACAAGTGTGGGGCCTGAATCAATACTTACACAAAAAAAATTTTCCAATGCACAAGTACACATGTAGAATAAACCCTTCTTTGATAGCTTCTGTCCAGTGTGCATTTTTGACACTAAAAGGAACCCTCACAATTAGTTATCGACATGTTTATAGCTGGTACTAGGTGTAGACTAAAAAAATGATTATAAATGAAGCAGCTTCCTAAAGTATGCAGTAACTCAGATGGGCCTCAGATAAGTATATTCCAATATCTTTGGGGCAGCTTAAGAAACAGAAGATAGAACACTCAGTTTGCTGCACTTCATATTGACAACTAAATACATCTGCATATTTTGCATCGATGTCTTGAAGATTCTTGTGTCTACAGCATAGTATATAAGGCATCATGTGGTGTTTGAAGTGCTATTCAAATCCATGCCATGCCTGCACAAGATCTAAGCATTTGACTCTTTCTGGCTCAACGATTTGGGGGAAAAAAACAAATTTCCTCATTAAACATTATGTTAGTGTCATAATCGAACCAGACGCCATGCAAGTCCCAGTGCAAGTGCGTGCAGCCCGCGCCGCAGCACGTTTACTTCTTCCTTCACAACACTTCTTCCCCCCTCACGAGTAGTGAAATATATAATAGTAGAAAAATTTTGCAGAAAACATGCACGGCAAAATGTTTGTTAGAACACAACAAAAAAAAAATATGCGAAAATGATGCACAGCCAAATGTTCATCCACTGTTTAGGGCGAAAACCGCACCACGGGCTCCCGCGCTCGTGTACCTCGACGAACTGGGGTCTGCTGATGTATCACCGTAGTCGAGGCTGTGGTGTCAGCAGCGTCCGGATTGACTGCGAGGTCAGTAGTACCACTGGACTGGGCGGGTTGGTGCATATCATCCCCAGAATTCACAGCTGAATTTGTGCCCACATCCGGGAGATTTCCGTCGTCGAGGGTATGGAGTCAGCAGCGTTTGTGCCTACAGGAGGCAGGTCGACACTTGGTGTGCATGGACGAGCTGATGATGGGAGTTCCGCGCTACCAGAAAAACTGGGGCATCTCGGTGCCACGCGGATGTGATCGTGGTGCCTTGTCCACACCCTGCCATCTGGCAGTTTCACCGTCGATGCAAATCCCTGGTCAGACTCTACAGTAGCCGGCACCCACCTAGGTCCGGGTCGGAAATCCGAGCAAAGACTGGTGTTCTGGGCGGAATATCCGTAACCCTAGTGTACGGTCCATTTTTGCGCACGTCCTGCTGGAGCTGTTTTAGGTTCACTGTGGTCCGAAGATCGGGTCTCAGCAAGCCCAGCGCAGTCTTGAGCTTCCGACCCATCAAAAGTTCAGGACTGCAGCCCGTCACTTCATGCGGCGTCGTCCTGTATGACAGCAGCAGTCTGGCTATTTGCGTATGAAGGTCCCCCGATCCCGCCTTCTTCAACTTCTGCTTAATCGTCTGCACAGCTCGCTCGGCTGCTCCATTGAACGCGGGGTGGTATGGGGGCACCAGCACTTGTCTTACGCCATTCTTCCGTAAGAATGTCTTGAATTCTTCGCTCACGAATGCCGGACCATTGTCTGATACAACTACATCCGGCAGCCCCTGAATAGCAAACATCTTCCGCAGACAATGAACTGTCACAGACGTCGAGCATGTGCTTACTGGAAGTACCTCGATCCATTTGGAATAAGCGTCGACGGCAATGAACAGGTAGGTGTTTCTCAGGGGTCCAGCAAAGTCTACATGCAGTCGAGACCACGGCCTTTCCGGAAATGGCCATGGCCTCACTGGTACCGATCTTGGCGCTTGCTGATGCTCTTGACAGGTACGGCATGCCTCCACTGCTGCCGTGATGTCCTCATCCAGAGCTGGCCACCATACATGGCTCCGGGTCACTGCTTTCATCTTGGAGACTCCTGGATGACTTTCATGTAGCAACTGGAGCACATCTGCCTGTAAAGACGTGGGGACTACCACTCGGCTTCCAAGTAAAATGCAATCACTCTGAACGCTCATCTCTTGAAACCGTGCTTCGTATGGCTTCCACGGATGTCCACAGGGCGGCCTTTGACCAGTCCACAGTGCTGCTCGCAGTTGTGACAAGCACGGATCTCTACTCGTAGCTGCTGCAACCGTTTGGGCTGACAATACTCTTGGGTAGCATCCTTGGAGCATAAACACCTCTGGGGGGCACTCGACCTGAAACTCGGTTGTAGGTAAGGGCAGCCGACTCAGTCCGTCTGCGTGAGGAATCTGTCCGCCAGGCCTGTACTTCAAAGTGTAATCATACACCGACAAGAACAATGCCCAGCGTAAGATACGTGGCGAACATGACTCGGGAATGAGCTTGTCAGCTGCCAACAGCCCAAGGAGTGGTTTATGGTCAGTGGCCGCCTCAAACGAACGCCCCCAAAGGTACTGCTTGAAACGCGTCACTCCGAACACCATAGCAAGCGCCTCCTTATCAAGCTGGCTGTAGTTTCGCTCGGCAGCAACCAGGCTCCGCGACGCAAATGCGATAGGTCGCTCTTCTCCCGACGCCTCCCTCAGTGCAAGAACCGCACCAAGACCGTACGGAGATGCGTCCGTGACCAGCACAGTTCTCTTCTTTGGGTCGAAATGGGCCAACGTTTCTGCTGATGCCAGTAAGGACTTACTCTGGAAGAAAGCCTCCTCTTGAGATGACGTCCAAGTCCATGGTACGTCCGGAACCAGCAGACGATTCAGCGGGTGCAGTACTGCAGAAAGTCGGGGAATGAACTTGCGATAAAAGTTAATAAGGCCCAGGTAGCTTTGGAGGCTTTTGACGTCCTGCGGTCTCGGAGCCAAGAGGACAGCCTCGACATTCTTGGGGCTGGGGTGCAACCCACTGCGCGTAATGATATGCCCTAAATACTCCACACGCTCCTTCATGAACTCGCACTTAGCTAGCTTCAAGCGAAGGCCTGCCTCCTGAAGGCGCCCGAGGACCCGGCACACATTCTTCCAGTGATCTACGTCACTTGCGCCGGTCACAAGAATGTCATCGAAATAGACCGCAACATGCAGCAATCACCCAGGAGATTGTCCATTTCTCGCTGGAACAAGGCAGGGGCGGCCACCACGCCAAACAGAAGCCTTGTAAACGTGAACAGGCCTTTCAGAGTGTTGATCGTGACCAATTCTTGTGACTGTGCATCCAGCTGGACTTGTTGATACGCATCCTTTAGGTCGAGCTTGGTGAACTTCACCCCGTTGGTCAGTTTCGCGAACAGCTCTTCCAATCCTAGGAATTGGATAGCTTTCGCTGACCGTCGCTGGATTGATGGTGATCTTGAAGTCGCCACAAAGGCGTACGCAGCCATCTTGCTTGACAACAGGAATTACGGGTGCAGCCCACTGCGACGTCTTGACAGAGCGTATGATGCCTTCGCGCTGCATACGCTGAAGTTCCTCTACTACTCTGTCTCGGAGTGCGAATGGCACTGGTCGTGCTTTAAAAAATTTCGGTCTTGACCCTTCCTTCAGGATGATCTTTGCTGACACACCCTGCATTGTCCCAAGCGTGTCTGAAAAAACTTCGCTGAATTGTTCGACTAGGCTTGTGACGGAACGGACCGCATTCACTCCCTCAGGCTTTGAAATAGTAATCTTGAATGCTTCCATCCAGTCTCTGCCCAGCAATGTCGGACATGTCCCCTTCACCACAAACAAGGGCAGTGTCGACTCAAGTGTTCCCACCTTGGCTGCTGCAGTAATCTTCCCCAGAACCGATGAGAGCTCTCCCGAATAGCTCTTCAGTCTCACTTCGGAGTGTTCTAACGGCGTTCCACGAAACAGTGCATTGAACTTTTGCTCACCGATGATGGAAACGCTGGCGCCGGTGTCCAGCTCCATGACTAGTGGCAAGTCTTTCACGATGGCTTTAATCTGCATGGGCCCGAGTCCCGTTGATCGCAACGACCACATGGCGCACTCGTCTACCTCGGGTTGTGTTTCCTGGAGGTCGTCCATTTGGTGCACAGAGCAAGAGTCCATTCGATTCTTTGAGCCAGTCGGTGCCGCCCTGCAGGCCCTTGCAATGTGCCCCTGACGTCCACACTTGAAACAGGTGCTCGCCCGGTGGCGACACCGGGACGTTTGATGTTTATCTCCACACCGATCACAGCCACGCTCGACTGCGTTAGCCGCATTCCGTCTGGGAGGTTCCACAAAGTTGGTGGGCTCCACTGCGGCCGCTGACTCAGGCTGAGGGCAGAGGGTGTGGGCATCTTTCCTTGCGGCTTCCATTGCAATGACCAGTTGCTTTGCAGACTCATGGTTCAGGTCTGACGATTCCAATAACCGTGTCTGCATTCCCGTGTCGTTGATACCGGACACTATCTGATCCCTCATCATGCGGTTGCACATGGTGCCGAAGTTGCAGTCATCTACCAACTTGTTTAGCGCCGCTACATAGTCACTGACAGCCTCACCTTCGTGCCGTCGCCTTGAGAAGAATTTGAAGCTTGCAACAACTTCCGATACCCTGGGCTTGAAATGGGCATTGAGAGCTGCGAAGATTTCGGTGAGCGTCGCCTCCCCTGGTTTCGTTGGCGAGAGAAGACTTCGTAACGGTGAGTATGTTGCTGTCCCGCAGCTTGTCAGAAATACGGCCGATTTCTTTTCCTCGGCAACATCGTTGGCCAGGAAGTACAGGAGAACACGCTCCTGGTATTCCACAAACTCAGTTGTACTTGCATCAAACGCTTCCAGCTTGCCGACGGCCGGCATCTTGTCACGTACCTCTCCTCGATATCTTCGTCACGGCACTGCGTCAATATATTAAGGTTTATCTCTCGTCGCCAGTTGTCATAATCGAACCAGACGCCATGCAAGTCCCAGTGCAAGTGCGTGCAGCCCGCGCCGCAGCACGTTTACTTCTTCCTTCACAACAGTTAGCAAGTGTCATGCACCAGCACCAGGTGGAGCACGCGAGAGCTCTCTTTTGTGTGCTGTTTTCTTCCTCCTCGTTCGAAGTCAGTCCTAATAAAACAGCAATGTGACGCTATGGATGCTACGCCTCGTCCCTCCTCGCCGGGCATTGTTTATTCCCATTGCGCGCCGCGACCCTGCATATACTCAATAACCAACAGGTTATGGGCCCAGGACGACGCTATGCCAGTGCACAGTGCGGTGAGCGACATTAATGTTTTCTGAGGAGCGACTCAACTACGACGAAGACGCCGACGAGAAATCATGCCACTAGTGTGGAACTGGACACGCGGATAACGAGCTCGGCTGTGCTGCAAAAGAAATGAACTAAGCAAAAACTGCGTCGACAGTTTGTGGAAGACGTCACCAAACCAGTATGTGTGTTCCTGCTTCGCTGGGTGCGGTAAGACGTGCAACGGGAACCCAACGCAAGTTCATCGCGGTAAGCCTACTTCGAACCGCTCTCGACGAAGCAAAGCGATACGACGGCAGCGCTGGACAAATTCAAGATACCAAAACTCTCAAGCGAAAATTACCATGCGTGGGCGATTCGAACCACAACGGCGCTCGTCCAGAACGGCAGTTGGAAAGCCATCGAGCCTGGCTATGGTGGGAGAGAAATGATGAACGACGAGAGGAAGATAAATAATAAGGCTTTGACATTCATGTTCCTAGTAGTGGAAGACACCTACCTGGACGACATTGGGAAATGTTCGACAGCTCACGAGGCCTGGAATACACTGGAAAAGATACATTCGAAGTGTGGCCTACTACATGCTCTTCAGTTGATGACTTTTTCAACACCAAAATGAAGCCAGACAAAACTATGCAGGATTACCTGGGTCGAATAATGAACCTGCACAGGAAGCTTTTAGCGGCAGGATACGCCATCACCGACAGGGAAGTGGCACTGGTGATGCTGATGTTTGCCAGAAGCTTATGAACCACTTATCCTAACTCTTGAGCAAGACGAAGGAACACTGACGCTGAAGAAAGTGAAAGCAAGGCTGCTGGTGGAAGAAAAGCGGCAAGTCAAACGTGAAGAAGGCAGACTGAGTGAGAGTGAAGAAAACAAGGCCCTCATGATGAACAAGCCCACTACACAGAGCAGTCAGCTCCATAGATGTAATGGGCAAGAACATTTTGCAAGGAAAGAAGAAACTCTCACTGCTACGAGATCCTCTGAACCGAAACGACGAGTCCGGTGTTTTGTGTGCGGAAAATTTGGACACATCGCCAGAGAATGCAAGGAGGGTCCTGATGATGAAGGGTGCGGCTCACAGAGAAGAAATTCCAGTGAACCAAAGAAGGCGCTCTGTGCCAGAGGTGGGAGTTCCTCAGGGTCACACATCTGGTACTTCGACAGTGGAGCAACTGACCACATGACGTGAAACAGAGCCAAATTCACCAGCTTCCAGTCCTGCTACTTGTCTGTTGAGGCTGCAAGCAACGAAGTCATGGAGGTTCTCGGGAGAGGACGAGTGGAGATTGATCTCTCGAAAGACAGCGGTGGCATCCCCATCGAGCTTAGAGATGTCCTTTATGTACCCAGCTCGGACGGTAACCTCTTGTCAGTTGGGAAGATTGAGGAACGTGGACTGAACGTGGCTTTCAGCAACGGAACGGCTAAAGTGAGTGAAGCCAATGGTGACTTGACTCTCATAGCAAAGCGTGATGGTAACTTGTACACTGAGTGAGTCGTGTGCAACGTTGAAGTTAGCAAAGGCAACAGACGTTGCCTTGTGGCATCGACGCCTCGATCATCTCTGCCATGAAGCTGTCGAAAAACTTTGCCGAAGTGGGAGAAGCAGTGAAGACGCGAAGTGCTCGACGTGTGCACTCGGCAAGTTGAAAAGAAACAGCTTTCCGAAGACTGGTGGAACGAGGGCTAAGGCCCCATTGGACCTTGTTCACTCGGATGTTGTTGGAAAGATCACACCTGTTTCGAAGGGAGGGTCGAACTACTTTGCAACGTTCATTGATGACTACTCCAGATACACTGTAGTGTACCCAATGAAGACGAAAAATGAAGTGCTGGACAGGTCGACCAATACAGACAAATGGTCGAGAACCTTCACAAAACGAAAGTGAAGATGCTACTCAGTGACAATGAAGGTGAATACATCAGCCGGGAATTCACCCAATACCTTGCTAAGCATGGTATCTTGCGACAGCTGACGGTGCCCAGAACGCCTCAGCAAAATGGGGTGGCTGAGAGGATGAACCGAACGTTGCTGGACACAAGGTGCCTACTGATTGAATCGGGCATCACAAAAGAGCTATGGGCTGATGTTGTGGTGACTGCATCACACATTCGCAACAAGTGTCCATCGAAAGCACTCGACGGAGCGGCTCCCGAAGCCATGTGGCTTGGCAGAGAGGTCAAGTTGAGCCATTTAAGAGTATTCGGATGCAAGGTATGAATGGTTGACAACAAGCGCGGGAAGACAAAGCTCGACCCAAGGGTAGTGGAGTGTGTGCTGGTGGGTTACCCAAAGGGAGTAAAAGGGTATAAACTCTGGGACTGGCGCAACGATAAGTTCTTCGTCAGTCGTGATGTGACCTTCAACGAAAACAGCTTCCCACGCAAGACTGAGGCTGAAGGTCGACTCAATGAAGAAGGCGGAGACTGTGCTGTAGACCTGATCACAGTCACTGTAGATGAAGAAATCCAACCAGAGGAAGAGAGAAGTGATGATGGTACCACCTGCTGTGACGAAGACGAGATCTCGGAAGAGGAAGATATTCCTACTCAAGTGGCAGAGACCACCAATGTGTTAAGACGTTCGGAGAGGCTGGCAGTGAAGAAGTAACTTCCGGAACGCTCTCGTACTTGATCCTCAAACAGTGGAGGAAGCACTCTCAATGCCTGATGCGCAGGAATGGAGAAAAGCCATACAAGAGGAGCTAGACAACCTGAAGAAAAATGACATGGGAAATGGTTCCAAGACCAAAGGACCAACAATTCATCAAATGCAAATGGGTATTCAAGAAGTTTGACCAAAATGGTGACCTAGATCATTACAAGGCTCAACTTGTTGCCTGCGGTTATTCTCAGGTAGGAGTTGACTTCAAGGAGACCTTCTCACCAGTGGTGAAGCTCAAGTATATAAGAACACTGTTAGCAGTAGCAGTTGAAAGAGACAGGAAGATTCATCAAGTTGATATCACTGCTGCATATTTAAATGGGACCTTGAAAGAGACCGTGTACATGGAACAACCTGCGAAGTACGAGGGCCGCAAGGACAACGTATGTCCCTTGAAGAGCCTGTATGGACTACATCAATCCGGACGGGAGTGGAACCTGGAACTGGACAAGTTTCTGAAGACGGAATGGTTTTCTCGGTCCAAGGCAAATCCATGCATATACTTTAAGCAGGGGGGGAACATCATTGTAGATGTTTACGTGGATGACCTCCCGATTCTCGCAAAGGACGAAGAGGCGATCAAGAGCTTCAAGAGAAGCATTGGACGTGCATTCAACACCAAGGACCTCGGAGAGGTTAGCCACATCTTGTCAATCAAAGTTGTGCGACATGAAGGTGGAGCACTCACATTGAACCAAACAGCATACGCCGAAGAAATCTTGAGTCATTTGGGATGACAAGTGCTAAAGGGGCGGTATCACCACTTGATCCTGGAATGAAGTTTCAGAGATCTACTACTGCCGATAAAGACAGGGAGTTGAAGCCCAAGTACCGACAAACGGTTGGAGCGCTTCTTTGCTTAGGGGGAGTCATACAACCACTTGTATGAGCCAATTCAGTGAGCATCCCACCTTGCAGATGTGAAACAGCATAAAGCACATTTTGAGGTATGTGCAACAGACAAAGAACTATACCCTCACATACACGGAAGACAGGAGGCTGTGTACAAGGTTTTTGTGATGCAGATTGGGGCGAATGATAGTCATTTAGTGGGTATATTTTCATGCTGGCTGGAGCTGCCATTTCGTGGAGCAGCAAGAAGCAGAAGTCCACTGCATTATCCAGCATGGAAGTCGAATACCTTTCAATGTGCCAAGCGGCGAAGGAGATACTGTGGCTCCAACACTTTCTCAACGAAATACCGTATTTACTCGCACAATGAACGCACCCCCCAAGTCGGCTCTCAAAATTTCGGCTTTTTTTTTTTCACTCGCGTAATAAACGCACCCCCGACTCTGACGTCAAAATTTTGACCCCCTCCCCCCACGCGCGCGAAATGAACGCACTTTTCTATCCTGGTGCAGCGAGGTCGCGAATGCATGGGCAGCGTGGGCGAACAAAACGCCTTGCCAAAGGCGTTAAAAAAAATTCGCAAAGATCTAAGGGAAGCAAAAAAAAAAACATAAAGAGGAGCTTTTTTTTTTTTTTTTTTTTTGCACAGAGCATTTTTGATTTTGGATTCACGCGCCGCCGCGCGCAAGGAGGTAAGAAAGAGAAGCGGAGAAGCGCGGAGAAGCGCTCTAACCGAACGAAACAGCTTGCGAAAGGCGGCAAAAAGAGAAAAAACACAACTAAAAAAAAACAAAAAGGAGCTTTTTTTTTTTTTGCACAGCTTAGTTTGGTTACTGGGTGTCGCGCGCCGCCGCGGGCAAGGAGATAAGAAAGATAAGCGGAGAGCCCTCGCCGAAGCAACGCCTAAGCAAACAAAACAGCTTTCGAAAGGCGGCAAAAAAAAAAACAAGGAACTAAAAGAAAAAGAAAACAAAGAGTTTTTTTTGTTTTTTGCACAGCTTAGTTTGGTTACGGGGTCGGGCGCCGCGCGCAACGAGATAAGAAGTTACTTCGATCTTTCAGGATAAAAGGTCCGTTCATTATGCGAGTAAATAGGGACGCAAAAATTTTACTTCGCGTAATGAACGCCCCCCCTAACTTCGCATAGATTTTTCGGGAAAAAAAGTGCGTTCATTCTGCGAGTAAATACGGTAGGTGCCCAGGAGTTTGTCGTTGAGCCACAAGTTGTGCAAGTTGACAAGCAAGGAGCTATCGCTCTTGCAAGCAAGCGACGTCAGAGTGCAGCAAACATATTGACCTGCGTCATTCTTCTTGAGAGAGAAGATTGAAGGAAGAATAAGACCACTGTATGTGAAGTCATCAGACAACTGTGCCGACGCCCTGACCAAGGCACTCAATGGAAGAAGAACCCGTGAACTTTGTGAACACTGGGGTCTTCAGGTGTGTAATGAGTGTGGTGGCACATGAAGGGGAGGGGTGTTAGCAAGTGTCATGCACCACCACCAGATGGAGCGCCTGTTTGTGTGCTGTGTTTTCTTCCTCCTCATTCGAAGTCAGTCCTAATAAAACAGCGATGCGACGCTATGGAGGCTACGCCTCGTCCCTCCTTGCCAAGCATTACGTTTATTCCCATTGCGCGCCGCGACCCTGCATATACTCAATAACCAACACATTAAACCAACTAAAATCATTCCTGACTAATGATTCATGGAATAGTCAAGCACTAAACTTGATTGCTAAATGGTGCAACTGAGCACCCGTTCCGGTTCAGTTGCACGTGTTCATATGTTGGAGTAGGTGGATGCCTTGTGAAGAGCTTTCCTACCTCACTCAAAAGGGTACTTGCATTGCAGTCCACTGCAAAAAATTGTATATACTTTCCTATTCAGGTGTGTCTCATTCTAGTTTCATTGAGCAAATATACCTCACTCAGGAGTGGCACGAATTGTAGAATAGCAAAAATCGCGAGAGATTGACTTTTCAAAAGTTGTCGAGATTTAACTTTCAAGCAACTCTTCACAGTTTATAAACACTAAATTTGATCGGGACATCAATTTCATAATGCCACTCCGGGGCTTAGGACAAGCAAGAGTTTAACCCCTTTCTACAGCTCTGTATATGATGAATTAAACTTTGAGCTCAGTGAAATGCTCCTCTATTCTGTTCATGCTTTTTAAATAGTCACAGGTGACGCTTCTGTTCCTGCAAGAACTCTGTGTACTGTGGCGGTACCATGTCTCGTTGGTGACCAGTCATTCTTCCTGCAGTGATGAGGACATCCAACAATTTTCTAAAACCAGGAAGGCACTCATCTGGCCTTGAACACATCTGTCATGGGTCCAATGAGGAGAGGCCCCTAACCACTGGGAATTTCAAAAGGCTCCTCTTTAGCGCTTTCTCACAGTGATCAGGAACTGTGTACATTCCATCCAGAACTGAAACACGTTCTTTGAACTGGCTTGACGATCTGCTCAGCCTGTAGGGCCTATATCCACCTTTTTGACTGAAGTATGATTGTCTGGGTTCTCAATGTCCAGCCTCAGGAGGGCAGTGAGTCCTCATGATGAGACAAGACTGAGCACTTCAAAAACCTTGATGGCAGTTTCCAGACAACAGTTCCCAAATCTCTTGCAAGGAAGAAGACCATCGGTCTGTCTGTTTGGTACTCCATCAGGGATGGCTTGAGTTCCATGGCAACGCCCAGTGCAAAAGTTAAGCTTTGCCGGCAGCAAAGTGCCGCTGCAGAACATAACCAAGTTCCAAAACGGCCCACATTTTGGCAGGTTTACCTTGCTTCTTGCAGCCTCAACAAACGTTCTGATGTCGCATCACAAGGCTCTCACTTATGGGGACATTCTCTACCCAGAGGCGAGGAGCAAACTTTATGAAAGATGTTCCCTGCCCAGTAACTGTTGTAAAGTCGTCATTCCTTGCTGGACAGCTCTCAAACAGTGCACTCATGACTAGACAGTAAGCAATCTAGTCCCCACCTACTTACTGTAACGCCTGCCCTGTAGGCATTGTGCACTGTGTGAAGCCCACAGGTGCCAAAGTCACACTTAGAACTTGGTATGTTTGTTGCAGGTGCACTTGGACATTCTTAAAGAACTTCAAGTTAACATTGAGACCATCCATCGATATGAAAAACCTTCTCAAGAGGCAAAGGTTTGAGTGCACTCAACAGCTTTCCTTGCATGTCCTCGGCCGCGGGGTGCCCCATGAATACTGAGTTGTAGTACCTTGTTGTCACCTTGTGAGATGAGTCCCAACACCTTACGCGCACATCTACTTGTTTGTGATGCAAAAAGTCGTTCAAAAACTCGTCAAAAAGCACCACATAGTGCTCACTGTTCGATTTCCCGCTGCAAGGCCATTAGAAAGAAAGGTCTCAGTCCATGGCACGTCACATAGATGCATTCCTTTTCTCCGCAAGAAAACGCTTTTGCCACCTCACTGTCTGGGAACATTGATGGAACAACTTGCCCGCTAGTGACGATGACCAGTAGCAACAGTGGGATGTGACGACCTTCAGAGTCCACAACACTTCGGCGTTTGTCATCTACTCGTGCGTCTTGCAAGCAGCCTTTAAGTTTGGCAACTGCGGTGGAGGTGGGACAGTGGATTGTTCACTCGTGCCTGGGAGCCAGGTAATTTTGCACCGAGCTCTTGGCTGCAATTTTCACGATGCCGGCATGTTTCATGCTCTTCATATGGCTCTTCAACGCTGACTCGCACATGACGGCGACATCAAAGCTGTTTCTGCACGGCTGCTTTTGCCACGCATTTTCCTATGACCAACAACAAAACACAATGCCAATAGCAGAAACAGTGTGCAAAGCATTCTCGGAACAGATTGGATTCGGATCTGTTCCACTGTGGCCAACCATCCAATGAATATCAGCTAAATCTAAACAAATTAAGATAATTTGGACCAAAACAAAAAAAAATCTATTACCAAACAAAAATGTACTATACTCGCATTTGCCATTATAAATAGCCATTCACGGATTTTTAAGGTCTAGCCAAGAAAATCCAGGGCTTTCAAGGGCCCTGCAAGCCAAATTATCAAATTCAAGGGTTTTCAAGTGTAGCAAAAAAAATCGAGGGTTTTCAAGGGTTTTAAGAAACTGTGCACACACTGGTCAGGAGGAGCATCGAGAAGGATGACAGGAGCTCCACAAGGCCAACAAGGTGTTCTTGGTCAGCGACAGCATGAAGCAGCAGCTCTCCACAAGGCAAAGGGCAGACACAACGCAAGACTACAGTCCCGGGCTTCTTTCAGAACCAGCCAGCCTCATCTGAGCCAGCATGTGACGCTACCCCCAAAAAAGTTTGCTTTAGGGCTAAAAATTTTTTGCTTATCGGGCTGCTTCTTGAGCATGTTTCTCTTCCTTTCTCCACAGTTCAAACCAGACAGATCTGTCTGAGCTTGAAACATCCAAGACTTATGCATGTTTAAACTTCAAAGTCGATTTTCTTAGCTTGATTTTTTTCACCACATGCTCCAGACTTACGAGCTTTTTTCATAAACTTCTACTCGGCCAATTTTTATGAGCTTAGCAGTATTCTCTTTAGCAAGAACTAAACAGCGAGCTAAACCCATTTTTATTATGGTATTTTTTTATAATACTAATATTTCACATTTGGGCATTGTTATAGCCATTTTATGGCCTCCAATTAGACTTGTTTTTTATGCAGATTATTCGGTTTTAAAGAAATGAATATAGCTTTATCTTGCATGGCATACCTCTCGGAAACAACTGACACCAATTTTAAGAATATATTTTAATAGGAAAGTGTTTTAAAACCCCGTAATAAGCTAATTATGTTTTTAATTATGTTTGTAATTTTTGTTACAAAAGGCATATTTGAAATCAGATTGTATTTCTGAAATCAGAACCACGCATACCTGCCAACTTGTGGACTTCCAAATTCGTAAAAGTCCCGCAGCCGCGGGGGGGGGGGGGGGGGGGGGTATGCGAAGCGATGTGCAGCTTAATGTCAGCCTGGCCAGCGCGCGAAACGCTTACATGCACGTGCTCCAAAATCCGAACTTCTCTCGCTTTTTGGGCGGCATGAAGCACAGAAATTTCGACGTGCAGGACTTCAGGAACACCCGAAAGTACCTCTTTTGAGGTTTTGAGTTCAGCATTGCGCCGCGAAGCCAAAGTGACCAGGAGAATGCTACAGTTACACGTGCAACAAACACAGACGCCGTACTTCTCGCCTCGAAACTGACCGAAACAACGAGGCCCAACAACGTCTGAACACGCCGAACCAACGTGCACCCCTGCACCGCCGAACATACGAACAGAGGCTTTGAGCTTTGGATTGGCTTTCGATCCGTGGCCACCGGATAGACGGATAGTAAAAACCACGACGCTGCTGTGGACAATACCTATCGTCCTCTTGTGGCGGTGAAGCTACCGCCAACAACGAAGTTACAAGACAAAAAGAAAAAAAAAATTAAAAAATATATTTTTCGTAAGATTTGAGGCAAGATTCGTAAAATCGTAAAATTAGCCTCAATTCGTACATTTTACGAAAAATTCGGAAGAGTTGGCAGGTATGACCACGTAACCATGCGAAATATCAAGGAGATAGGCCAATAAAGAAAAAGCTAAAGACGCCAAATCCTCCCTTAACCCTTTCCCTACCATGGAAGCCCTGGGTTCGTCCACACTGTTTGTACCGCTGCCCCCGAGGACGAGCTGGGCTCGTCCACGTTGATTTGGGCTCCAGTACGCTACCATGGACGAACTAGGCTAGTCCACGTGCTTCTAGTTAGCTTTGCCATGGGTAGATGGCGCCTCACAGAAAATAAAAACATTGTGAATTTCTGAATTTGACGGAAAATTGTTCCAACGCAGGCAACGGGATTTAAAATGGTGGCGTCAACGTCTGGTCGCTGCGTTCGTAGTGACGATCTTGCCTCAAAAGTGGGGCAAAAACGAAGATATTGTGGTGTCTCTTCAGATTTGGAAGACGAGATAAATATTTCATCGAACAGCGAGAGCGATGCAACTGAGTTATTGGATTTTAGCTCAGATGACTCCTATTACGATGAGGACATTGTGTCAGCATTGAACTAGAATCAACGTAAAAAATCCCCTCCAGCCCCTCCACGTTTTGCGATCACTTTGCGTGAAACGTGATGTGAACTGTCTGCAGTACTGCTATGCCTGGCCTGAACGTCCATGTGCAAGGTGATGTGAACTGTCTGTGGTAATGCAGTGAAGCCGAACTTTAGTCCCCTTTTCTTTTACAGTGTGTGCGTTCAAAGAACTCTCATATAATAATTTTTTGGCATTTGTTTTTGGCCTTCGTATTGCATATTAAATTTAGGGGGCACATAATAAAAAATCTGTATTTTCAAATTGTTTTTTTTTTTTTTTTTTTTCAAAATTTTGCGGTAGGCAAGGGGTTAAAAATGAGCCAGAAAGGTTAGATATTTTTTCTTTTGGTGTCAACCTGTTCCTCAGCTCCATATCCGATCCAGGTGTGCATATGAAAGGGCTACGACTCACTCGGCTGCACCCTGGTACAGTTGAACCTCGATTTTACGAAACCCGATCTTACGAATTCCGCAATCTAACGAAGAAATTTTGATTCTCTGTAAGGTTCCCTAGGGGTCAATGCTTTTCTGAACTCGAAATGACGAAATAACGTTCCAATTTAACGAAGCTTTTTTGAAAATAAATGTAAGTAAAACGAGGTTGTTTCACGGATATTTCGAAACGAAAGACTCAGAAAATTGCCATTATGGTGCATCAGTAACATTGAGGAACCCGATGTCTGTATTTTATGGAACTCCATGCAAAAACGAACTGTGCATCACGAGCTTTGAGTAAACTATACCCGATGGCGCTGGCGGTGGTATTTCACGTCGCGTGCAATAGATGGCGCCGCCGACGTTCGCCGTCGTCGGCGCCAAAGGAATGCGAAGACGGCTTTGGAAAGCTATAGATTAAACAAAACAGTTATTGCCAAAGAAAGCATTTATGACAATTCTAGGGGAAGCTCATTGTTGTTTGAGGCGAGGACTGTTGTTGTTTGAGGCGAGGACTTCGCTCTGTATGTTCTGGTTCTGCGAACCAGAACATACTGAGCGAAGTACCAGGAAATGGATACAGTGTGCACTGCTTGTGGAGAGGAGGACGAGACGGCTGAGCACTTGATACTCTACTGTAAAGGGCTCCACCTTATGCCTACCGAAGACGACATAGATTTAATAAAGTCATTGGGTTTTAGAGACAGCGAAGGGAGAGTGGATTTCAAGACAGTAGAGATTACCAAGCAAGGATTAAGTGAATGGTGGCAGAAAGCAAGAGAAAACTAGTTTTTTTTTTTTATTAACTGATGGCAAGGGGTTTTTATAGCCTCACTTTCTTTGCAGTGCAGAGTGAATATAGGTTACACATTTAAATATTCTAAGCTTAAATGGTAAAACAAAATGGCTAGGTGGCGTAAGCTACCACCTGATCCAAAGGGCTCAGCCGGATTCATCCATCCATCCATCTGTCGTTTTGGCCGTTTGCGCAGCCGAGATCCGTGTTTCTTTGTTCCTGGGTTGGATTCCTCTACCAACACGTCTACGTCGCTGCCAAATGGAGCCGCCAAAGAAGAAAAGTTCTCTCTCTAGAAGAAAAAGCAAAGGTAATCAATGCTGTTGCCAGTTGACGTAAAAAATGAGACGTTGCTACAGAGCATGGCATCCCAGCGAGCACGATCTTGAAGGGGAAGGACGCTATCCTTCGAGCGGCTTCGTCAGGAAAGGCGACGAAAAAGAAAAACCTTAAGGCTACGCCGTACAAAAAGTTAAAAGAAGCGCTTTACACATGGTTTATGGACATGCGAGCCAAGAACGTTTTGATATCCTGGGAAGTGCTACAACGGAAAGCGCTCTCTTTTGCATGTCTGCTGGGCTTTGATGACTTCAAAGCAAGTTCTGGCTGGCTGACGCGTTATAAAGAGCGTTACACGGTTGTAGGCAAGGTGATATGCAGCGAGGAAAATAGTGTCAACAGGCTTGAGGCCAGCGACTGGCTGTCTGAGAATGTACCGGACATCCTAACAAGCTATGCCCCCAGGGTCATATACAACGCCGATGAAAACGGTCTCTTCTATCAAATGCTACCGAAAAGAATGCTTGCCCAAAAAGGTGCGTCCTGTCACGGCGGCAAGCAAAGCTAGCAAAGGGTGACGATGCTGCTGTGCGTCAATATGGATGGGACCGACAAGCGAAAAGTACTGATCATCGGAAAGAGTGCGAACCTGCGCTGCTTCAAAGGATGCAGAGAGCTTGACATGCAGTACGAGGCAAATGGCAAAGCCTGGATGACGCGCGCGATTTTCGGCAAGTGGCTGAAGCAGTTCGATGTCGACATGTGCAGCCAAAAAAGGAAAGTGTGCCTTTTGCTAGACAATTGCACGGCGCACTGCGTCTCGCAGCTCGAGTTGACGAACGTGCAGCTCCAGTACTTCCCTCCGAACGCCACTTCAGTCAATCAGCCACTCGACCAAGGCATTATGAACAGCGTGACGTCTGTGTACAAGTGTCGGGTTATTGACAAGCTGCTGCTGAACCTGGAGCATGATCGAGCCACAAAGATTGACATCTACATGGCTATCGCTCTGATAACGGCGTCATGGAAGGCGACAAGGACGTCGGTAATAGTGAACTGCTTCAGGCACGCCGGCTTCAAAACGCCCGACACCGAGGATCCGTCCAACCCTGAACTCCCGAACCAAGAGGCCACGCCCAGTTCCTGGGAAGCTCTTCGCCAACTGGGCCACGTGTCGGAAGACTCGAGCTTTGGAGATTATTTAAGAGACGACGCCGATGCTGACATTCAGACGACGGAGGTCCTGGACGACAGCAAGATACTGGGGCTCGTTGCTACTGGACAGAAAGACGACGCCGAAGCAGATGACGCCGAAGCAGTCGAGGATCCCGTGCCAACGCCAAGCCAGGTGATGGATGCCGTTGATCTCCTGAGGCGGTTCGCGGGTGCGCACGAGGGAACTGCAGTTGCTTTCAACGCGCTCACCGCTTACGAGAAGTGTGTGCTTCCGCTTTTGACGAAGCACTCGGAGTCGAAGATCACCAGCTTCCTTCTTGAGCAATAAATTTGTTGTTTTCCAGAGAATTGAAAGCTTTAAAGGGGCACTGACACATCAAAATCATATTTTTTTTTATTATCCGAAACGATTGAAAACGATGCCGGGACATTACCCTCAAAATTTGAGATTTGGGAATTCAGTACTCGTGAAGTAAAAAAACAATTTCCAAATGCCGAATTCGAAGTTCCCGCGCGATCGGCGCCGGTGCCTTGACGTCAAAAATCGCGGAGACCTGAGAGTCGACTTCCTTTCACCACTCCCTGCTGTTGCCATGGCGACCCAAAGCGAGGAGGAAAGGAGCGAGCGCCCGGCGTTGCGGCGGACCGGTTTTGAGCGGTGTCGCCTGTTTTCCGTTGGAGGATACAAATCCAGGAGACGGCACCACAACGAACTCCCGATTTTTGGTATTTCAAAAAGAAGGGCCGTAGTGCGTTCGCAATTGCATTAAAAAACATGTTTTAGGATTGCCGTAATTAAATGTTATAGAGATGTCGCCTACAAAGCTTCTAAATTTCCTGATTTTTGACGTCACCGATCAAAAGAAGCGAGGAGGCGAGACGCGGGAAAATCAAACGCCAAAAACAAAAAGGCGCGCGCGCGCGCAAGAAAATTTTTTTCCGCGATGCGGTTTTTTTTGCGTGTCTATGACTGCAACTTGCATCGTTTTAGACAATAAAAATAAATACGACCTTTGCGGTGTCAGTGCCCCTTTAATACGGTGCCGCGGAAGCAGCTTGGATGCCGCTGCATTAAAGTCCTAATTATCGAATCGAATGGCCAAAAAATGCATTTCCCGATTTTACGAATTCCGCGATGTAACGAAGTGATTTGCGGCTCCAGTCAACTTCATTAAATCGAGGTTTAACTGTACTTTCTTATTCTCTCAGGGTCCCGAATTCTCAAATGGCTTCTCAAAGTGGTTTGAAGGGTTGGAGAAGCTCGAGTCTAAAGCTGTTAACGGAAAAGTGAATATCCCAACAGATTGGTGTGCGGGCGTTTTCGTTGTCCCTAAGGCTTCTGGAAACCTCCACATCTGCATTTAATTCTTCTCAAGCCATGCTTTGGCAACATGTCTTCCACTGATCCTTTCTGGAAGACGTTTTGGCGTCTTTCAAAGCTAAAGGCTGCTGCCAGTTTCCATTAGGCCAAGCTTTCAGAAGAGCCGAGCGCTTTTAACTTCAATTACACTATTTGACATTCTTCTGGCATCTCCTCAGGGTCTGCAAAGACTGAAGAGTATTTTAAGCAACAGATGACAGGATGTTGTAGAAGTCTACAATGTAGTGAAGCGTGTTCAGCTAAAATGTCTAATTTAATCAACTGAAACTACATGGCCAATTTTAGAATATCGAAGACACAATGTCGGTGTTTCCCGGCCGCTAGACCAAAGTTGTCTTGCATAGTGCAGGCTGTGTGGTGTTCTGTGTGATCCTTTCCTGGCACCTCCTCACAGCGCGTTGCTCCGTTGGCCAAAGGGCAACGGAGCGCTGCGCTCCCAAACGGCAGGTCGGGTATTAGCCCCCCCTGTGCACGGGGTCTTCCGAGAACGCCGTCTGGGAGACGAGCTGGTGGAGAGGTTGTGGCTACCGCTACAGCTTTGGCCACACTAACACAATGTCTACCAAAATGACATTTTCAAATTCTTTGACAATTTTATCAAAACTCCCATTCCTAAAAGAACAGGACATGACCAAAATAGTTATGTGAAAACGCTGGTTATCCTCTCGGGGCCCCTGTGCAGTATTTATCACACTAGTTTCCAATTTCATAACTCGAAGGCTAGGCAACTTGTGGAGTAAGCCAGAGTATGCAGTAAACTGCATAGCCCCGTGGTGCCATCTGTGTGTTCCTCCCAGAACTAAGAAACAAAGGTGGGAAAGAAAGAGAACAGTTTGCGAGATGGCTTTCGTGCCAGCGAGAATGTTCTATGGACCTTGCCTGTTTCTCATTCTAATATTTTGTAGCAAGTTCATGTAGATCAATAGCGATCCCAATCTTTCAAGGTCTATATGTAGTAAATTCAGGCCAATGAGTGTGCTTGGGAATCTAGAAATGTGAACTGTGCAACTAATTGCACATGAGGACTTTCACCTTTAGAGTGATAGCTTTATGGTTTGCAGTGATTTCGTCCTTGCCATGGCTGCACGCACAAAAAATAGAAAACACCTTTTTCTCTCTTGCTGTGAGGAGAGGAAAGTCGGGACTCCTCATCCGCCATGCCCGCCATGCCGCCCGATGCCATTCCCGCCAAGAATTGTAAATGATGGGCGAATCACTGATTTGTCTGCTTGAGACTTGTTTTCAAAACATTACTCGCAATATGTGAAATACCATTTTGGCAGTATCCAGTTACTACACGTAATGTTGGATGGTTTTAGAAACTTCCACCACGCTTTCCCACCTACTTCATGAATCACCGGTGGCAGTCGCCAATGGCATCCACGACGAAAATTAACCACGTCGCACCTCTGTCCTCAGGTATGTGACGGCACCATTCCACCCGTGCAACCGTGCGCTACTACCTGCCAACCTAGCAACATAAAAATTTGGGAAACCGCTGCGCAAAAAAAAAAAGGAAAAAAAAAGTAAATTTTTTTTTTTTAGAAGTTTTGAAATTATTGAGGTTGACATCGGAATGAGGGGAGGGTGAAGGCACACTAGTTTCTTTTGAACTGATCTCTATGTTCTCCATGGGTATATCGCGCGACTTGAGCGCATCCAGAACGAGGTTTCCGATCTTTCGCCCGGTGGCCTCTCCATGGAGTTCTTGTAAATAAAGCAGTCTGCTTTCGACATTCCATGATTCCTCAACGTAGTAAGTTGCCACGATGGGGTATCTTTGCGACCCGCTGTCGTTGCTTCCGTCCACAGCGATTGCGAAAGCACGGCGTTTCAGAGACTCCAGCATTGAGCTTTCGGCGACCGCAGCCATTTCCCCGACGATGGCAGTTGCTTTAGTGCGTCCACATCTGTAGCGCTTTGCGTCGTCACACTTCGGAACATTCTCCGAAATAACGGTCCCGCACGTCACGCTTAGCAGCAAGTTGTGTCGACAAGAAATCCCGTGAAGAGGAACTCTGCGGGGATCACACTGTTTTCGTAGTTGTTTTGGAGGAAACTGCCGATGGTGCCCCGCCCTTCTGCGGGACGAACATAGTTCTGACGCTTCTGTGAAGTGATGGGTATCTTGATGTCGGCCTTGCCGCGAAATAAACAACTAAATTGGGGGAAACAGAGGAGTTCAGCGTTCCACACTTCATACGACGACCCAACAAAGCCAACTGTAGCCTAACGCACCCACAATCATATAAGCCGTCTTCCAAAATATGCTCGAACTTACTCCAGAATAGGTTTCATACCTTGGCGTTTGAAAATCTACCATCGCTTTACGCTGCTGCTCCGACTGAGTTGTCACATAGTAACCCACCGGAGCAACCTAAAACTCGCACTGACACACACGTGATTATAGCAATAAAACGTCCACACAGAAAAGAAAAAGAAATTTAACAGCAGTTGTTTTTTGGGCGATTTTAGGTCGTGTCCATGCAATCAGGAAATGTGATCAGAGTTCGGGAGGCTCCTGGACAATTCGGGAGAGTTGGCAGGTATGTAAAGCTATCACTTTCGTTTCTTCACACATGGTGAATGAAAAATACAACTTTTTTTGTGCTTCATCTAATGTGTGCCATTTGAAAGTAAACTTGGAGGTATAAATTAATTTGTGGAGTCCAAATTCATTTGATTAGTTTTCTTTCACTACAGGAGTTTCTGAAGCTACCGCTAAGAACACTTTAAATGCAACTGCAGATTGAAGTGATCTTAGTCTTTCAGAAAAAGGCAAACATTTGATGATGGCTGCAGACGAACAAGACAGTAAGATGTTTCGTTAATTTTTTTTGGCTTTGCTTATCACGAAGCCACATGTTGACTGCTCTGGTGTCATTTTAGCACTGTAATTAGATATATCAAGTGCTTATTATTTTTAGTCCTCCCCCGTGCCATTTTTTCTCACCATCATTTTAATTATTTCTCCCTTCCACACATACCAAATGAATTGTCTTCCGATTCAGATGCTCGCTCCATATGGAATTTTTTTTACATATTCAGTATGTAAACGACAATCTTCTGCAGGTGTATCAAGCAACTGAAACATCCTGCCTTCAAAGAACAGGCCATGAATTTCATGGTGAACTTAATAGTAGCAGAGCTTTTTCTAAGCTGGGCACGTAACCTACTAGAACAGGCCATGAACACGAAAAATATTGCACAACTTCCGAGTACTGCAAGTGTTTGACACAACGAGGTAGAGGGGCTTAGATCGATAAACTGGTATCTCGACCACCAAGCAAAAATTACTCCCACTCGGCTGCCGGCATGTACAATTTTGACCACTAGACAAGTGACCTATTAAATTCTGAGGCTGTTGTGCAAAACTGAGCCGAAATTTGTATTGCGATAACTTGGTCGTGTTCCGTAATCGTCGATGCCAGCAAGCGCTTATCAGTGTGGTACGTCTCCTTGTGCCCGTCAGTCTGCTGTCCCGCGACGTCATAACTATGTTACTTCAAGCCAGCAGTTGAGAATGCAGAAGATCATCATACGCCCGGACTGCCTGATCCACAGGTATGCAAGACCACATGTGACAAGCGTTCTTTTGCGTCGGCAAATCAAAGTGTTATTGCCGCTTCAGCCGCCGTGGACTCCCGAAAGCAGAAACGAGGGCCCTACTCCACTTACAATGACAAACTTAGATGCAAGATTGGAAAATATGCTGCGGAAAATGGGACAATTGCTGCAGAGAGGAAGTTTTCTGGTGGAAAAGAAAAGCTTCTCATTGAGAGCACCATCAAAGGGATGAAGACTACCTATGTCCAAGCCTGCAAGTCCCGCCATTCGGAAGAGCTGGCTAGCTTAACTAGCAGACTTGGAGGTGTCAAGCCTGTGCTTGAAAACTTGGGTGATGACGTACGGGCATACATTGTGGAGCTCAGAGAAGCGGGCGGGATTGAAAACACCAGGATTTGCATTGCTGCTGCACTGGGCATTGTGCGGGCGACCGAGCCCTAACTCTTGCCAGAGTTTGGTGCGACTCTCGTTCTCGACAGATCCTGGGCAAGATCTTTCCTGCACAGGATGGGATTCATCGAACAGAAGGCAACGAAGACAGCACAAAATTTTTCATATGATTTCGAGGGTTCCAAGAAGTTCCTGCATACTATCAATGAGAAAAGAAACGACTTCAATATTCCCGACGACTTGGTGCTCGACTGGGACCAAAAAGGTGTCTAGCTGGTTTCGTCCAGTAAGTGGACGATGGAGGCCCGAGGTTCCAAGCAAGTTACGGTGCTTGACCTAGACGACAAAAGGGAAGTCATCATTTTGATGACTATGATGCTTTCTGGCAAACTCTTGCCTCCTCAAGTAATGTATGCAGGCAAAACAGACAGGTGTCATGCCAAGGTGAAGTTTCCAACTGACTGGGATGTGTGGTACTGTAAGTACCATTGGAGCAACGAAATCACAATGCTGCGGTTTCTTGGCACTGCTCTTCCGTACGAGGAGACGTATAGGAGTCGTGTGGGGGATGCCAGTAAACATGCACTTCGTATTTTTGACGTCTTCGCTGCACATCGTACAAAGTCTTCTGCACAAACTAGCTGCAAACAACATTGAGTATGTCTTCGTCCGGGCAAGCTGCATAGGATTCCTGCAACCAAATGATTTAAAGGGGGTGCAACTATTTCCGGACTTCAGTCAAACATTTGGGGAAGTTGCTTTCCGACACTTCTAAAATAAACAACAAAAAACTGATTTCGCCTGCGTGTCCTAGTTGTCATGTAAAACAGAAAAGAAGAAATATTGGCATTTCTGGCACCCCTCAACTCACTCCCAGTCTTCAAAGTCACACCTGGTCCCCTTTCTAGTGATGTAATTCGGGGTGCCGTCTAGCTTCCAGTGTGCTTTCTCAGAGGACGCTTCCTCTCCCTCTCTCTGCAGACATTAGAGGGCGCTAAGCTGCAGCTTAGAGCCGAGCGAGGTCACGTAATCTTCTCACCGTAGTTCCCTTGGCTGCCACTCGCGGCTGCAGGTGGGGGGAAAAGCTTGACTTTTGCTTTGTGATTATGCAGCGGAATTCCAACATTTTTTAATGAAGATGTTTTCTCTATCCTCTGGGACACTATAAACAATGTAAAAATAACAAGATGCAAATTCTTTTCATCTTAAAATTGTGGCACCCCCCCTTTAAACATTAACAATGTGTTTAAGACTATCATGAGGAACCGCTTTACCCAGTGATATGCCGGATGTGTGCAAAGGGTAATGGAGAAAGGACAAATTGTATCTCACGTTAAGATCGACTTGCTGGCGAGTGTTATGAAGCTCGTTCACGCAGTGTGGCTGATTGAGGTGTATGCGGATCTCGGGAACCGTTAAGACGCGATACCAACCCCTTGGCAGGAGTTGTCTGAAGGTGCCAAATAAACTTCTCGAGCTGAGCATGAATTCCGACTTATTGCATTATTTACTTTAAGACACTTTCCATATCCCATTCACATATCGCATACAGTAAAATGATGTGATACTTTTCGAATGAGTGTTTTCCTGGTGTGTCAATGTTGCTTTTGAGGTGATGAAATTTCCTCCGAATTGTTCGCGGGACCTATTGTTCGCGAAACGGAGGCGGCTCACAAAATTTCGAAGAATTAGGTCCATGCGAAAATTAAGTTCTTTACAGTATTTAAGGATCAAGGAGGTATGATGCAAGCTTATTGTACAGAATTGAGCCTAAGGCCACTGGAAATCATTCTCCTTGAGTGCCACAAGCTGTTTTTGCTGCATTAAGTGAAGCTTGAAACTTTGAAGATGGAGTTGATTCAACAGATTAGAAAGCAACAATGTTATACCTGTTTTAAGTCAGGACCTCAAGCACACAGTTAAAATTATCTCATACTATTGATGTTTATTTCTTACAAAATTTTTAAGCAAATTATTTATAGCAACTTCAGCTTCAGACATTAAAACCATTCTTTTTTTTGTTTTACAGCACGGCCTTTGGAACAGTTAACAACTAATGCAATGTATGATTGGTAGAACTTTGTCTCCACATCTTAAGATTGATAAACCATATTTTAGTTTATAGTTTTTCAGGGGTGGAACTCATGAAATGTATTTGGGAGCAGCCATGGGAGCAGCTGAAACCGCTGTTTTGGAGCAGGTCGTGAGCAGCTAAAGCTACATTCTGGAGCAGGCTAGGAGCAGCTCAGATCAGTTTTCACTGCACTTCAGCTTGTGTCCTAGACGAGCACGAGAGCAATTTCGATTGTGCTTAGCAGCACAGATGAACATGAATGGTTAGGAACCTAGGCAGATGGTATAACAGTGTAACAGATGCGAAAACTTGAAACTTTGTGAGCCTGAATGACAACCAAAAAGCAAGTACCATATGTTTCTGAAGATAATGTCCTGGATATTTTGAGTGGCTTTCAGTTGCTCAAAATGCAAATCAGCCCTGCTTATCGCACAACCCACACGTGCTCGACATAGTAATTATATGTGCGAACCTCTTGACGTGCGTAAGCAACGGACGTGCAGTTGCGTGGAGGAACAGGGCAACAAATTTCGAGTTTATCCTATTGTGCAACTCAATATCGAAGCAGCAGACTACAATTAACGAAGTTATTGTATTCAAAGCGATTAGCAAGAGCATGGTTAAAGTACGCCGAGCAGATCTAACGCTCGCGTGACAGCTGCTGGCCAGCAAGGTTTCGGATGGGACCGCGTTTCAGTTCTATCAGATCACAAATTATCTTGCGGGAATGCGGTTCTAACGATAAAGTACTAAAAGAAATCTTTTGCTCATTTGTTTTCAACTGGCTGCTGTCCGGAACCCAAGCCGCGGAGCCTCAGGCAATCTGACGCTTAACGACTCGACCTCACCTCGGCCAACTTGCTTAACCGCTGATGGTTGAAGAATAATAATCCAGTCGCAGGTCTAGCGCTCCGAATCCGATCCCAGAGTTTCTTTGGCGCGCTTCCTACTCGGGATACACAGGGAGAATAAACAGAACAAAGGATTGCAAGGCCGACCAAGCTAAACGCGCTCATTGTTGCCAATCGAGTCGATAGAAACCGAAACCAAAACAAAATAAAAATTTTTTTATTGCGCAAGTAGTGCGATTTGGTGCATAATGGCGCAAGGTATTGGCTGTGGGGCAGTTTCTGCGAAATGGCGCAGGTTGGCGCAGACAAATGCGTCTGGCACAACAGGCGCAGCCGTTTCACCCGTTTTTGCTAAGCACTTGAAAGTGCCACACCACTTACTACAAATTGACTGTACTATAATCCATCCCATGCTAAATTAGTTCAAAAGTAACACATTGTGAAATGTTAGTATGTCCCCTCCAACTGGCCAATTGGGGACGTCACAGGGTGTTTTACGACCTTTACTACACAATTATTGGAAGCATGCAACAAGACAGTGGCACCACAGTCCTAGCTCTGCTTTTACCAGAAGCAACTCGCATCAGGGTGCCTATATGTGCGCTTCGCATGGAGTGATGCCAACTGCCTGTTTCCCTTTCCCACACCCTCTTCCACCGCCATTTTGTTCCTCTCATTGTTTCTCCGTGCGCCGGAAAGTGGCCTTTGTGTCCATCGGTCCTCCCATCCGAGGGGGAAAATGCTAATCCTCCCTCCATGGGTTCCACAACGTTGCTTTGAACTTGAGATAAGGTGCTTGTTTCTAGGAGGGTTATAAGCCCCACGGATTATCGTCGAGAACCAAAATGGCTGCTGGTTTGTCGACAAGTGGTATTACAAAGGGTGGCATCACCCTAGCAAAGCGCACATGAGGGCTCCCTGACTCACATAGATATCCTGCTTTGCAGCTGACCTTAGTTTATAGCCAGTGTCAGCTTACCTAAGCACAATGCTATACCAAATGTTTGGGAACCTAGTCAGTGCTTTCTTCTTACACAAGATTTGGAATTGAGAGTGTAGATCTCTTCAATGCACTGGTGAAAACAGCAGTGATCGTGTTATTCCCAGTATGTTTCCTAAATCCACCATCGAGCGAAAAGCAGTTCGATAAAAAGGAGCAGAAAATGTTTTCATGTAGATTTTACCAATTCCTGGCATTAGAGAAGGTCATCCCATAGTGATTCCCAGACTGTCAAGCACACAAGCACTTTGTAAAGGCACATTCCAGAAGAGATACAACAAAAAAAATGGCGGTCCGTTGCCGTTGTAGCCCCTTAAATTTAACTCGTGCTCTGAGCAACTCCGGTCGGTAGAATAATTGGGAACGGCTACGGGTCGATGCTGGTAATGAATACATTTTCAAATGTCAAGGCACCAAACCTTCACTCTGGAGCAACATCAAGCCACTGGAAGACTCGAACGCGGCCAAAAAAAACTGTAGGTGCATAAGAGGTTCGAGCAAACAGCACCTCACAATCCGACATAATGTGGCCGCCTTCGTTGGTGACGCTGCCAACCAGCTGCCAAGGTGTCGCACACTCCCAAAATACTTATATAAATGATATTACTGAAAATAGTCTCAGAAAGCTACCTGTCAAAAGCCTTATACACAAGGAAGTTGCCAGATTCCTACAATCTTGCTAAGATTTAAATGTTTTATATAACTGCAACCCAATTCGAGATATTTTGTTGAGGAGTTTCTTTGCAGAAACTGGACATTTCTGTTACAAAAGCAATGGCAATCTACATAAATATTGTCCCAGAATATACATCCTCAAGCATTTTCTGGTGGCTTAAGCAAGTGCAGCACTAGTGGTAGAGCCGAAGGCCATTCGCAGCGAGACCATGAAAAAATGTGTTGCACTCAACTATAGCAAGAGCCAAGTATCCCGACGATCGTTTCATCGGCATGCCCCACAACACAGTATCCAGTTTAGGGGACGCATATTGTAGCAGCGAGCGACGGCACTTTTCCAGCATTATTAATGTTCCCGTGTGGCTTGCATCGGCTTTGCCCATTTGCAGATGCCCTTTGCCTTTTGCTTCATCGCGGCGTTTTTACGCCTCTGAGCACATCTTCAAGGCTCCCTTGCCAAGTATGGGCAAGTGTGTTGCGCTGCAAACCCGACCAACCAACAAACTGTGCCACGAGTGCATGCTCGCAGACGCTGCCACCGAGCATTGGCTTAAGCCGTCCGCGACATGGTAACCTTGCATTGTTTAACGGCACATCGTGAAATTGCAACAACATCACTACAAACAGTTCCTAGAGCCGCTCACAAATAATTGTTGAGCATGTAAGCAAGTTCTTGTTTTGCCGGCGCGGCAGTCCGTAGCGTCAAACTTTGTCGGCGACATACCGAATATCAAAGCTTTCCCCTTCACTAACGTCCAAAAATTCCACACATACTGGATGAATGTCGTTAATGTAAGCTCGGAACATTTTTTCAAGTTCACGTCAAAGCGTAGGTATCTTCGTTGAAAAGATGGTGCACGTCAGCACCTGTCCAGGCAGTTAACGGCATCCTACGACCTGGTAAGCACATCCGCGCGATGTGAAGTCGATCACCATCATGGTGCCAGCCCCGTCCTTCTACAGCGTGACGCGACACATGCAAGGCACGTATACATGCCTTGCATCTGACGTCGTCCTGTCAGCTCTCAGGTCACCACAAGAGAAGTGGGGACTCCCTTTTGAGTCCCAGACGTCGCTATTCACTACTTGCAGCGATGGTAGTACTGCGGTGCGAGAATCGCATTCCCTAGCTCCGGGATGATTGCCTCTACAATAGATATGTCCGCCTATACCTTCCCCGACATTAAAAAATAAAGTAAGGCCTAATAGTGCTCGTATACAGAAAAACAAATTATACACTGCAGGCCCAGATTTATACTGCTGTTCTACAATGATCATCCAGATGACAGCCATTTTGATAGGTGCCAGTGTGCCCCCTATAGGTTGTGATAGTTGCTAATTCTCCCCCGAGAAGATTGTGGATTAACCAGTTACTCAAAATTCATACAAAACCAGCTTTCCCCTCTTTATCTTCCGTGGTGGTACGAAATAGACGTTAGTGCAAGGCATGTAGTGGCAGTGATAAAAATATTGTTTTACACACAAAGGATTAAGATCTGCATTTAAAATCCTCGGCCGAGACAGGAGTGAAAAGCATAGAAGAAAAAATATTCTAAGGAATGTGGCCCCGCAAATGGATGGATGCTAGTGGCTGTCTGTTACATCGGGCGATAGATTGCGCCAACCAGCCTAGACACTTTCCTGCCCCTCCCTAATGTTGCGCAACGCGTTGCCCAGTGTAGCGTCAAGGTAACCCGCTGGTGATTGTAACATTGATTTTAGAAGCGATTGCGGAGACCCTTTCGCACAATGTTTAGGCTAGGGCATTACTTTGTCCCACTAAAGCTATATCAGGCACTTGTTTTGGTGCCGAAAACACGGAAGGCGCTGGCTGCAAGACTGGCAGTGATGCTGAAAAACGGAAAAATAACTAAACCAGCTCAGTGCACGTCGAGACAGGGGAAGTGGCAACAAGAGGGTAGGGGGATACAAACCCAGGGACGCTCAAACCTGTCGGTGAGCCCGTGAAGTGTAAAACTGCGCGAGAAACCAATGACAAAAATATCGACGAAGTAAAATACTTGCAAAACCCAATGCTGGGTCTGAAGTAGATCCGAGGACCGTAATAGCGCCTCTCGAATAATCGATCCCGAAAACACGTTCCACGTGCGTTCCCAAGATTCGAACAAAGAAAAACGCCTCCTCCCGGCAGATGTCTGCACCAACGGCGCCCAACATTAAGCCTAACTCCGTTCGAGATGAAGTATCAAACGGAACGAAATCTCGCTCAGAATCCTTTTCGAGCGTGTGGGAGGTTCACAACACTCACGACAACGACGTCGATGCACGAAAACTCCCAAACTTACCACTGCAGCTTGTAACCTCGCCTACCTCGTATTCCTAGGCAACTGCTATCAACCAACAAGCACGAACTAGCATCTGCCCACTGCCCAGCGTCGACGTTCAAAAAGACAAGAACGATGACAGCAACCGCTGCCGACTGATTTGGCGCTGTCGTCTGTAGCGTAGTCGGTACTCTGTACACGGGCCCTGAAGTTCGAATGATTCTAGAAGTTCTACAGAGGCACTTTGGTGTCACTCCTTCCGTCATGTTGTACGCAAAAGTGACTGCTTGTCACGTCACCACGAAATTGCAAAAATATGGTTTGCGCGATGTTTCGGGCGGACGCCGCAGAAGCCACGGACGCCCGGAACGTCGCGTATTCCCGTGACGTCACCGGTAAGATGGCAGCGCCCAGAGCTTGTTGATGCGAGTTGGTTCGGTGTTCCGAAATCGTGATGTGCCGCTGCTTGCCGACGATTTCGGAGTGCTTTGTGCTTCCTGACGCAGGTATAATGTGGAAATCTGAAGCAGTTAGACTTTATACGCTTTTTGCGCCAGATCGTTGTGTTTAGTAGCACCTGTGACTCGCGAGATCAGCAGTATCGCTGTAGCGATGTTCGCGATCCCATACGTGCTCAGGATCGATAAACTTTTAGTGCTTTTAGCATGAGATTTTCGCATTTGCATAGCTTTATTTGAGCGTTCGAATATGTGAGACTCGAAGTGGAATGTATGCGTGGCGTGTAGAATCTAGGGGAAATTTCAGCCGTAGGCCACGGCATGATCGCAGCAACTTTTAGCAAGGAAGCCCCTTTGTACCCATCAACGATTTTACGAATTGGCAGTTCTCCAGAATTTTATCAAAACGTGCTTTCACTGCAGTAGCTTGCACTCGATCGCAGTATTTTTTTTCTTTTTTTTTAAGTGAAAAGCTGACGTTTGTTTAGGTGACGTGCACGCGAACCCGTACGAATGGTAGGGACCAATCATTCGGAAAATATTAGGTGGTCCAAGTCACCAGGCTCGAACTAAAATGTACCGTAAAAATCGACGCCTGCACGTAGCAACCTTAACTTTTCGTCAAAGGTGTATTTCACAGGTCGGTTTTTTCTTGTAAAATTACAAAGCGTAGCTCTGTTTCTGTAAAAAATAAGGCCAAGAAACTTGCCAGGGTCTACAGCAGGCAGTGACGCAGACGACAGGGGTTCAGTAGGGGTGTGTGTTTGGCGTTCGTATTGATAGATGGCGTCACGAGCAGCGTCTGAAGGTGCAGCCGACCAGCGAAAGAAAGCAGACAACACGCAGATGAAATCCGCTGTCAGCAAAAGCGCCACCGTTATGCAGACGCGTTTTTTTACTTTAAGTATTGCTTTTATTGTCCGCATTTATTTTTTAACCGACGGTACATTTCAAAAAGATTATGTTCATTTTGATAAACCATGGTGGTTGCGAGCCGTCACGATTAGAGTTCCTGTATGGGCTCCCTACGGGAGCCAGAGTTGCGCGTCTATTTTCCACGTTCCGCCACGCCGCTATTCGCCGAGATCCTATCACGTGAGGAGCCGGATCAAGTGCTGTGCAGGAAAGTAGACGTTGCAAACGCCCCGCCGTACGTTCCCTTGCTTTTGAGCGCGCCGCGCACCTTGAACGTGTGGTGCCACTATTCGCCGAAGTCAGTCACGTGAGGAGCGGGATCAAGATGCCGTGCAGGAAAGATGGCACTACGGAGATGAACGCGCAACTCTGGCTCCCGCAGGGAGCCTATACAGGAACTCTAGTCACGATTAAAGCCCCTCGATGTATTTGCGTTTGTCTTGCAAGTAGCGTCAAATGCGCGAGTGCACGAGGCCCGTGTCTCGAGCGACCCTTGGAAGCAAATGGCGGCGCAGCACTGAAATGAGCGGCCCTTGGAAGCGAATGGCGGCGGAGCACCCGCTCGTAGCACGTGTCTCGCGCGTTTCCACAACAATGGTTGGCGGTACTTGTAAAAAACGCCTTTATCAAGGGGCTTTAGTCACGATAAGGAGGTAGCGCCATCTATCAATACGAACGCCAAACGCACCTCGCTACAGAACCTGTTGTCTGCGTCGCTGCCCGCCGTAGACCCTGGCAACTTTCTTGGCCTTATTTTTTACAGAAAGAACTTCGCTTCGTAATTTTACAAGAAAAAACCGACCTGTGAAATACACCTTTCACGAAAAGTTTAGATTGCTATGTGCAGGTGTCGACTTTTATGGTCCATTTTAGACCGAGCCTGGTGACTTGGACCACCCTGTAGTTTATTGCTAATGTTCATAAAACAGACAGTTAGCAAGTCTACATTTTTGATTAGTCAGTCCACAAATTACTGTATTCCACGTCCCTTAGAAATTAGTATTAGTAAGCTTCCAAGTTGTGACCTTGATGATCGGCATCAGCAGTTCACACTAAAGGCCCATTCACACACTTGCAAGCGAGTACGACTGAGTGAGACAAGGCCGGTTTTTAAGCCTCTTTCGATGGCATAGGACCAGATGCGCTACTGCGGAGCAGATCCTAAGCCTTCGCAAGAGGCTTAAAAATCTGTCTCGTTGCAGCCGGTGCTACCCGGTTGCAAGTGTGTGAATGTGCGTTAACCTGCAGTGTATGATCAGACTCCTCTTAGATGGTCGTCTCATCCATCATTTCGACATCTAAATTCTTACAAAAAAAAAATGCACCCCCCCTTTTTAGAGATCCAAAGATAGAACCATATATATGAACAACTGGTTAAATTTAATGCAACTCGAGAATAGAAGATGAACTGCAAATCATTTTTCACTGTCGTAGAATTTATTGCAGCCATTATTTCTTTCATTAGAGTCCATGTATCAGTCACTCAATTATTTACTTGCTCTAATTACCTGAACCAAATAATTGGTGTTTGTCCCTTGCCTAAAGGAGCAGTCTTGTAGCAATATATTAACTACCATTACTTTCAGTTTCTTCCATATACTTTCTCTCAAAAGTGTGAGCCTCCTACGCTTATTTTACCATGACCAGGCAAAGAGCAAACTCAACAGCCCCCTCAACCCAACCAGAGAGACGAAGTGAAGGTATCTGACGACTCTCGGCAGGAGGAGAGCTAGCACTCCTATGAAATGGTGTCACGTGACTTTTCGACGTGCATATTGGCTCCCTGGGACTGTAGCCTTTGCCGCTTGGGACCAGACATTTCATCAAACGCCGTTTCGTCGAACGCCGTTTCATCGAATGCCGTTTCATTGAACGCCGTTTTATTGAACGCGATCTTATCGAAAGCCATCTTATCGAAAGCCAGGGTGGCATTCCCGCTTCCTGAAGCTGGTCGGAGGTGCCCATCGCAAGTTCTGGAAGTTTTTGACTTGCATCGCCGCAGAACATCAACTGACGGAAGACACGCTGGAGGCGATGCTGAGTTCCTCCTCGCCAGAAGAAGGCCATACCGGCAAGAAATGAGAGCGTCCGCCTTTTTTTATGAGAACCAACAGAGCATGGCAGTGGGGGACTTTTTGAGAGCAATTGCTCATCATTTGAAATGGTGAATGGCTGTCGCACGAACACATGAACCTCCGAAAGTTTTCAAATAAAATTTGAAGTGACATACTTACTTTTGACTTCATTGAGTCTTAGAACTAAAAAAAAAACAATGTTTCGTTGCAGTTTCATAAATAGCACCTAAGCTTTAGCTAATGCAAGCTTCAGGCAGTAAAAAAGTATCAATAGAAAGACATGAGAGGCTAAAAGGCTCACATGGCTAGAGTTGTTGCGCTTGCGCAAAACCTAAGTCGCCTTCTGGCCTCCATGAGTTGGAGTACGCTCTTACCGGGAGTGCGACTTTTTATTTATTTGTTAAAATAGCCTCAAGGCCCATCGGGTAATACAGAGGCGGTGGGCAGATAAGCACAATATGCGAAACAAACATAAAAATCGGTTCAAATATCCTCATGGGTTACTTGCATGAAAATAAATTGTAACAGCTACAAGTTTGGGCATTAAAAAACCTGACGATGAAATGAGTGAATGACACGAAAATGCACTCGATCCGTGCATAAAAGAGCAGCCTTCACACTTTTTATATAAAAGACATTCAACGAAACAGCCGTCAGCAGTTCAATGAAACGTCCATTTTTTCTATGAAACGGCGTTCGATGAAATGTCCGGGAACCTTTGCCGCTTGCCGATTTGTGGTGAAACGGAGTATAGTAGCTACTGTGTAGCTACTATACTCGGATAGAGGCCTTCATACTTTGGGCATGCGCTCTGGGCCTGTATTCGACAAGAACATCATGTCAGCAATCACCGAACTTCTGGCTGTATAAACATACACACAACAATTCGCTTGGTTCAGCACCTGTTGGACACGAGTGCGGCATAAACATCCGACATGAACTGGGTGGGGTTCATTCATGTACTTTACAGCGAAAAAAATGGCGACCATCAATGTTGCTTGATAGGGTCTTGCAAGAGGTTGAATGTCATATGCATATGAAATGTAGTGCTACATAACAATGCCTATACTCAGATTCATCACATACTACTAAACTAGATGCTCAAAGGTGTGTTTGCCTTTATGGTTAACAAGTTACAGAAATAATTATTCCTATGTATGTCATTTTTGTTTTCAGTAGCTGTGCCCGTTTTATGTTCATAATGTCAATGTGCTATCATACTATTTGTATGTATTTTTAAATTTTTTCTCTGCAATGCCTAGACTTTGAGGAAATAAATCAATAAATAACATTTCCACATCACTGGAGTTTGTTTTGGGACACACCACATGTTCAGGAGTGGTGGAAAAAGTGCAGTCCCCATGCAGTCTGCCTATAGGCCTCCTGCGCTGAAGCTTTGAACAAACTGTAGCACCCTCATTTCGGGTAGTACAAGATCACCTGATTGAGCCTCGCACTACTTATGGCATGTTGGTTGAGCTTTTTTAATTCTGTGTGGTGCTGAAGAACGAAAAAGCACCTTTGGACGCCAGAAATCGGCCAGACTCAACGTTGCAAGACAATCGAAAGTGCCAAATTCATGACACCACTGCTAGGGCACGTGTCTCTTATCTCTGGGTGGTGACGTCAGAACACCTGTGTCGCGACGCTTTCATTTTGCTTTCTTTTTCATGTCTACTTTGGAACGCGTGAAACGGCATCTCTTGGCTCACGCTCTTAGCGTCTTAGCTTTGACGGCGCTCGAATTTTTGTTTCTTTGTATTTTCATTGTGATCTCGCGCAGAGCAGGCACGCTTCTGCATGCGTGACAGTTTGAGACGCTAAAATTTGTACTACCCAAAACAAGTCCTAACAAGTCCCTTTTCGCAGCACCCCCTGGGCAATGCAGGAGGCCTATACTAAACATGGTTTGTCATAATTCATATTGGAGGTTCTAGTATCCTCAAAAATCCACTGCCTCCAGTGAACACGATTCATGGTGGTGTTGACACTGAAGGAGGAAAGGCTGGAGTGTGAATATGAGTATTCGGCTAGTAAATCGAATATGTTTATTTTCACTTGATTACATGATTATTGATTCTTACCAAACAGTTCCATAACAAGTTCTTCCTGTGTCAGTATCATCTCAGACGTTGCCATTCTGCCCGTGCTCCTTGGTGTCGGATTACACTCCAGCTTCTGGCATGTCAGCTCAGCTCGGTCAACTGGGGGCCAACCCCACGGTCTCGCTGAACCCCACCCACCATCTTCTAATCGCACGTCATGTGCCGCCACTTACATCCTGTGCTGAAGTTCCAGAGCTGGCCAAGATGCCCGAATCGGAAAAAATAACCCTCCTAAATAACTTCAAACTTATAATCCGCAAATTTGGCTGGTAGTTTTGTACGCCATTGTAGTAAGTTCAGGCACATGTTTACGTGACTGTGCCTTTTGCTGTGCCTTTGGCTTGAAGGCTGGCGACAATTTTTGTTGGCCATCCAAGCCACTTCCCTTCCGCAGAGGCAACTTCTTTTGCATGCTGCAACCGCCGCAACTTGTGCAAGTCTCGTGAGGTAAAGTGAAGTTGGGTGATGCTTGGTATTCAAATTTCAAGAACAATCAACCATGCTATATTTTCTTTTTTTTTAGCCACTCGGCGACATCCTCACTCAAAAGTGTGAATCGTGTGCGAACTATCCCTCATGGAGTGGACACAGGTTATTGGTGTTGGCAAATTGTTATCGCTCTTGGTAGATGATCCGACACAAAATCGACCGCCGTGGTACAACGGGCCTAGGAACACCGTCAATTGGAAATATCTTTCAATATCATCCAAGGATGGATGAGTCCAAAGCGTGGTAGAGTGAAGTGGATTTGGATCAGATCGCCAACGACGACGAGGAGTGAGAAAAAACAGGACAACGAAAAAGAGAAGAAGATGAGAACGAGGAACGGAATAAGGCAGAATAAATGAACGTTTGAGATCATCCACTGAGTTCGGAAGACTAATCTAGGGATCATTACATACGCTGCAGTGTGGTTCTTGTAGGGCGATGATGTAGCGGTTGAAGGAGAGGCGAGTTTTGAGGTCATGTAGCCTAGCTGATAGGCCACGGCAGTTCCATTGTAGTATTGAAGGTGTCTTGTTGTTGGTTACCGTGCGTAGCAGTGGTGGTTGGCAGCCATGTTGGGCGTTATAGAGAAGGCTGCGGATGGGAGAGTGTTGAAGCAGGAGGGACTCGCTGTCTGGCGTGTGCGGAGGAGGGACAGGAGTGTGTAAAGAGTGTGCTCAATCTTCATATGTGTCCTGATCTGTAGCTCGGTGGAATGTGGGGTGCAACTCTCAGGACGGTACCTGTGACCGTCGGCGGGTGGGGGAGGTACGTAAGAAGGATGCCATGGTAGAGGGCAGTTAAGGCTCTGTGCAGTGCCTGCTGGCCGAGGCCGTCGTGCCTGCCGGTACAGCGGAGCGGGGGGCTGTAGTTGCTCGGAGCCGAGGAGGGTGCCCTGCACGTGCTAGTGATTGGAAGTTTGGCGCTCTGGCTCACGGGCGGAAGAGGTGCACTGGGTCAGGGCCGTGGTTGAGGCAAGGTCCGTCCACGCGAGTCCCGGCAGGATGCAATGGGAGGTCCATATTTCGCCAGGCCCGGGCGAGGTCCAGGCGGGGAGCCGGCGGTGGCCCCGCGGGACAGGGCAGGGTTACGTAGGGGGACCACGACGCCGGCAGGGGCGAAAGTGGTTGTCAAATTCACATTCTCATTCACAGGCGGGGGCGCCTGCCATGCCCGTTGATGATGGGCATGAGGGGGGCGGTCGGCGATGACCTTGCGAGCCTCCGCGCGGGGGATACTCTCGTGGACCATTATGGCCGTGACCTCACTTCCCCGCCGGTAGGTGGGACACCAACGGTCCAGCGCGCTATGGTTCAGCCCGCAGTTGGGGCAGCGCGGGGTGTCACTAAGGGGGCACCCTCCGGGAGGGTGGCGGCCTGTGCAGGTGGGGCAGGCGGTGGGTAGTCCGCAGGCCCCCGGTTGAGTCGGTATGACGCGGGTCTGCACCCCTCAGAAGCACACGTGCCCCGGTACCTCGCCCTTAAAGCAGACAAGCAAGTCCCTTCCATGGTTGGTCCGGTGGGTTGCGATGATGTGGAAGGGTGACTCAATGTCCGCGACGAGGTGTCGACTTCGAGGTCCGGGTCCACGTCAACCACCAGCCCCTAGGGGCCCTGGTGTGGGTGGCGAGCAGCAGCTCCACTCTGAACCCGCCCAACCTCTCTATTCCGAGGAGACGGGCAGTCAGTCGCCTCCTCGTCGTTAGTGTCCACCGCGATAATGTTCCGGCTGAGGTTGATGCCAGTGGTGCAGACCCTGCCTGCAATCAGGCCGATGTCCTGCCCCACACTTGGGCAGTTAACTCTTGCCAGGGCCGCCCGCTCTCTGGGCCAGAGCAGGACGGTCTGGGGGGTCTGCTGACCTGCATCCCGCAAGTCGCAGCGCGCTTGGAATTGTTTTGCAGGTGGGGGGGCTCGGCTCCATTGCCCAGTCCTCCACGTTCCCCATCCAGGTCCCCGTACCTACCGGCGCCACCCTCCCACCAGGGGTCATAGAGATCGTTGCCTCTGTCATTATCAGGCAGCACTTTGAAGATGTTCCTGGAATGGAAGCGGGGATCGAGAAGGCGGGGCCCGGAGCACGCTGCCGCCATGGTCTCTGCCGGGGTAATGAGGGTCCGGGGTGCGGTATCTCTCCCCGTCTCATCCCCTGGGCAAGATGACGATCTTGGCCGCTGTCGGCAAGGGAGCTGGCCGGGAAGGGCTCCCCATTGTCCTCATCCGCCGATATTACGGGAGCCAGGGCCGTGGTCTCCTCGCCCCTCTCCGGTTTGGTCCGTCGACTCGGCAGCGGCGGTCCTGATGAGCCGCAGGCTGTCGGCCGCGGGGCTTTAAGGGCAGCTTCCGAGGTCTTTTCCGGGGGTACGCAGCCCAAGTCCACGTCCCTGATTCCGTCGCAGCGGCACGCGAGAAATTCGCACAGGTTCTCCTGGACCTCGATCTGGCTGAAGATGGGACCAGGCACCGACTATCGGAGGTTCAGGGTTCGGTCGGGGCCAACAGTGGTCTGTTGCCTGGAATATTCCTTTTCTCCTGGCGAACTCGGGCTGCAACCAGCTGGCGGGACCGGATTGCAAGTGAGACGTTCGGGTGAACGGGTTCCTTCCGCTCTCCGGCCATCGACGCGGGCCCTGGGTCCTGCCCACTGAGCGCATCAGGGCTCCGGCATCACTTCCCTCGACGAAATGTAAAAATCCCCCCCCCCCCCCCCCCCGCCACGCGGGAGGCACTCACTTGATCGAATGACGTTTTAGCGAACGCCCACGTTTCATCGAACGACACTTTAGCGAATAGTCGGACGCCGCGAAGCGGCTTTTTCGGGTGGGCCAAGTGAGTCCATATTTTTGTAATGAGTTGCCGCAGACTGTCGCCGCGAAGCGGCGTAAAGCGCAGCGCGACGGATGGGTTAACGCGCGCCCCCGTTATTCGCTAAAACGACCATTTGCTCAAATGCCGCCGTTCGCTAAAATGTCATTCGCTCTTGTGATATGGACCCCTTTCCAAACGGAGCGATGGAAGAAGGCAGAGGAGCGCTCACGGCATCGTCTTGGATGTGACCGCACCAACAATGTAAACATGCCTCGATCCGGCACGAGAAGCTTGGCACCAAATCATTCGAACACACCTCTATGGAACACACTACATATTTTCAAAATACAAATTGATTGTCCTTTTTCCGAGACCACTACGCACACAACAAAACAAATATCAGAACACAAAAGCAAATCTGAAGTGTCTGAAGTGGCTGACAGAAATCGCTGGCAATGATCGTCTTTGGTCGTCTTCTCTTCGGATTTCACGATTTCGCATTTCGCCAACGTTGGTTTTGGCAGTTGGTCGTGGTTTTGGCCGATCCATTGATTCGGCCATTCGGCCACGTCTGCAAAACGGCAGCACTGGTTTATCTTGCCATATATAACCTTTAGCCATTAGCATGACAAGCCAAAATCCAATGTGTTTGTTCTGTTTTCTTTGTTTGTTTGTTTTTAGGCTAAGTGGTATCAAGATGGTGAATGAAAACGGTGGCGCGCAAAAATAGGCGGGAAAAAGGAGGAAAAAGCTCGGTTTCATGCGATCGCTGCTACTTCGACCTACGTTGATCAGAGAAAAATGTGTACCGTTGGTATGGAGACAGCGGAACTCAATGGCAAAGAGCCAAAACAAGCGAAGTAAGTGTTGAAGGCAGAATATTTTCTGAGTGACTGCTTCGCGAAACATTTATATTGATACCGTGCTCGTGTTATGCTGTTAAACGTTTCTAAGCTTGTTCAATTCGCGCACCCTTGGAAATATTCGTCCGTTCTCCGGGCTCAGTTAAACTGTTTGCAGAAAACCTCCGAATACCTGCTAGCTTTCTGCCATTAGGCAGCGTAAAGGCTGAAACATATGATGCGGAAAAAAAAAAAAAAAATGGACCGAGAATTGGACAAAAATCCAACCACCCGAAAACCATTGTCCAAGTTTTTCGGAAGACGAGCAACATGAGGCATTTCTTCTCGCACGGAAATCGCAATGCTTTACGTTTTCTCGCTCCGAGCCGTCTGATATTCGGAGGCTCCGTCCGAAAAATATCTGGCGCTCTAGATCTCGAATAGTTTCCGGTTTTCGCTAAAGGGGAGGAGCCTGGCTGCCTTAAATCGCTCGCTGTTTTCTCGGGAGGTTCCTTTTTAATCATTTAGATGAGAGCAGATTTATTAGGATAAATTTTAACACACAATTATGATTTCCCGGAGAGAATCCTGCTTTTCCCCGTTAGAAGTATTCTTTCCAGTCCTGCCAAACTTTTGCCTTCCAAGAAAAAAAAAAAAAAAAAAATGGGCGTGTTAACGGACTTCTAAAAAAAAAAAAAGATTTTTTTTTTTTTTTTTTTAACAGTTTAGTTGGGACACGCGTGCCAAGAAATAATTTTTATAGAAAAAAAATTGTTTAGAGCAATATTGACGGGGAGAGATTGATTTGAAATCTGTGCGCAAAGTCCACGACGTCACGAAATGGTCATTAGATCTTTCGACCTCAACAAGATCGCCTCTCGTTCTTTCCATCTCTCGTCCACGCGCCCAAAATGCTGAGAGAGAAAACAAGTGGAAAGGGGGGGGGGGGGGGGGGTGACTACCAACTAAATCATGTCTCGCGCCGTCAATATTCGTGTCTCCAGCTCGAAGCTCGCTTTCCCGCGGCGGAAACGGGAAACGCTCTAGTGAGGGTCCCCCGATTCTCCTGCTCAGCGGGCACGGCGGAACTGCTCGCGGTCACGGCTCGCGAAATGTCATTTCCGAGTGCAAGCAGCACTCTTCACTGTCCCAACGTATAGTGCTGCAGCCAGTATGGGATTGTACCTTACTGGTGAGTTTTAGTATGGCGCATAGAAGCAAACGCAAGCGGTGTGCGTTTACGTTTGCGTTAGAGAGTGCCCGACGTTGTGCGTGCGCCTCATCGCCATGCGCCATCCGAAACCGCAATTTCGGGCTCCGCGGACGCGCAGTGTGGAACGCGCAAAGCTAACGCAAACACACAGGGCTTGAGTTCGCTCGTATATGCAATACTAAAACTCACTACTGTTTCACCGGCTTCCAACGCCAACGAAAAGTGCTGCAGTGAGCAGATGTGCAAGCAGGTAGGCGTTCCGGCAAACTTGAGAGGCTCACATTGGCAAAACGACGGAGCGTAACTATGAAAATAACTAAATGTTATAAAAAAATAGATAACAAAAAAAAAAAGTTTCTTTTTTAATTTTTGCTAGAAAGTTTTCATTTATTTTAGACTTTTTATTTTATTACTTAGTAATTAAAAATGCTGCAATGGAAACCAGTGATGATAATTAGCACACTTTTGATTGTCAAATTTGTTCGCGCTGTTTGCGTGTTTGAAATGAGACCATAACCAACAAAACATATCAGAGCAGGAAAAATTACGTATTAAAATATCTGAATTTTAATAATATTATTATAAATACAAATCGCGGCAATATATGCCCCAGATTAACGCAAAGATCACGAAAATACGCCTATCTAACCATAATAGTCTTTCCAGAAAGGTATATATATATTTTTTAGCATATGAAAACTCTGACATCGTTATCAATATACACAAACAGTCAAATACTGGATATAATATGAAGTCCCATGCTTCACGCGTTGCTATAAAAGACACAGACACATTTCAGCTGTCTGACTCGGATTCCGTCTTTGGGATGTTGCAGTGAGAAATGCGTTTATTAATTTATACATTTTGTGGACATATTGTAAAAATTTGAATTATTTTCTTATTCCTGTGCTCAGAATAATGTTAAACCAATTAATCATCTAAATACCCCAAAACCCATTAAAAGACCCGCAGTTCATTATTTCCCTTAACAATTATCTGAGTGAGAAAAGGCAGCGAGAACGCACAAATATCAGCACTGATTTTCTTAACAACTACAACAACTACAAATTTCCGCCTGGATCGGACATGTATGTCACAAGATACAATTTCCGCGAACAACTTCTCTAAGTAAATAATTACGATGTGAAACGCATCTTGAGTTATAGAAGAATACGGAATCCAGACTTATATTGAGAAATTAAATCAAAAATAGAGGTTAGTTTCGGTTTCGCTCCAGAATTAAAATGTGCCTCTTGGCGTAAATATTACGCTAAAGACCGTTCTTGTTTTCAGGATAAAGAGGTGACCTGCGCCATAACACCCTAGCTTCCTCGTATTACCAGAAATAATTTGTGTCACTCAGTGAAGCCAGCACACTAGACAGGCTCAACAGCGGCACGCATATCCGACCCTCACTATAACCGCCATTTTGGAAAATGAATGGCACCACCTATAGTTAGTTGGAGTAGCCAATTGCTCTAAAAATTTTTTTTTTCTCTCCTAAAATTAATTTTGTTGACATGCATGTCCCAATTAGACTGTTCAAAAAAAAAACATTACTTTCCAGGGGCTCCTTAGTTCTGTGCTCCTTTACTACTACACTAATGCTCCAAATTTCATACTCTGAGCACAGCAACTAAACAGAGCATAGCATACAGCAGCGCGACAGACCAAAACTATCGACTAGCCACATGAGCCAATCATGACGAACTTGCCATCTTGTAGATACGGGTGGTAAAAGCCAAAATTATTTCGAAGATAAATTAATTGAGTCCCCCGTGGAGCGGCACAGTGTAAAGAAAAAAAAGTGACCTTAGGAAGTTTGTACGAATGTTTTAATATTTTTGAAAGGTTTGAAGACCGATCTATTTATTGATCATGCATGCTGTTCAGGTTTAAATGAAGGACGACATTCTTGAATTCGCTTTTTGACACAAGAAACTGTCAAACTTGTCGATGTTCTGTGGTTTCATCTTGCAGCGCAAAATGGAACCCGTTGATGTGCTACGCCGATACCAGCACATTACCGTTCAATAAATAGCATGTCAATTCGTTTTCAGGCAAGAAGATGCATGAACAAATCTTTTTCACAACCCTAACTGATATTTTGACTTTCCAATCGAAGTATCTTTATTCGCTGGGCTAAGCGTTGTAAAAAGGGCAGCAGTTTGAATGTCTTCTCATCTCGACAACTTTTCTGTCGCTGTGCTATCAGCAGGCTACCCTTCGATATATGAATTTGTTTTCAGGTGAGATGCATGAAGAAACCCCTCCCGCAACGCTAACTGATGTCTTGGTTTTCCAGTCGAAGTATCTTTATTCGCTGGGCTAAGCGTTGTAAAAAGGGCAGCAGTTTGAATGTCTTCTCATCTCGACAACTTTTCTGTCGGTGTGCTATCGGCATGCTACTGATCAATATTTGAATTTGTTTTCAGGCAAGATGCATGAGCGCAGCTTTTACGCAATGCTAATGATGTTTTGGCTTTCCAATTGAAGTATCTTTTCTCGCTAAGCTAGGCATGCTACCATTCAATGATGAATTTGTTTTCAGGCGATATGCACAAACAAACCTTTTCTGGAACACTAATTGCTGTCTTCTGCTGGATTAAGCATTAATCAACTGAAAAGGGACAGCGGTCCACTGCGCCCTTCGTCTCGTCAATGTTTCTCTCAGCGCAGCGCCATCCTGTTTATTGACATAACTTCATGGAGTGTGAAGAAGTCGCTTGCACTCCGAGAATTACTCGGTGCACAAAGAGCACGCTTGCGTGTCAATCTCCAGCGGCGCTCCTGTCCGTTTAGTGAACATAGTGCCAAACTCTCGTGCCCAATGTGACGCTTCCCCTAACTGTTCAGAAGTGTCTTCAATTCATCAAAGGCCTAGACACTTTTGCAGTGATGGGGAAATCGGATATCAAGCTGCTTTGGTTGCTTGCAGTCACGATGAGTACCAGTACCTGGACACGCTGGCACACATCCTCAAGAACGGAAGGCAGAAGGGAGACAGGACGGGGACTGGCACCATCTCCATCTTTGGTGCACAGTGCAGATACTCCCTTGCAGATGGTTCGTTGATTTGACATGAGAGAGGCCCGCTCTGCCTCAGCCAGGCCACTTAAAAGGCCCTTCTTTGTGCCAAGGAACCATGCCTTTGCTGACGACCAAGCGGGTCTTCTGGCGAGGGGTTGTGGAAGAGCTGCTCTGGTTCCTTCGGGGGTCAACCAACGCCAAGGAGCTGTCTGAGCGTGGCGTTCGCATCTGGGATGGCAACGGCTCCCGCCAGTTCCTTGACAGCCTCGGTTTTGTCGACAGGGAGGAAGGTACGTATGTGTGGCACCGTGAGTCGAATGTGGCGGTCAAGAGCTACAGCCCTATTGTTGTCTTATGTGACTGGCATGTGACCTCATGTTCATACAGGAGGAGGGGCCATCGGGGCGTTCTGCGCCATGTAGGTAGTCAGCACGTGCCTAGTGCCAAATGCTAGCTGCCTATCCCACCGCCGTTTGTACAGGAGTTGTTAGTATCGGTAAGTCTCTTTTGCACGGGAAAAAATGGCTGTCCTGCATGGAGTAGATGGGAAGGTGTAAGATTCTGGAATGTTTACGACCTTTGAGCAGAAAAAGCTTGTGCGTAGGGCAAGGAGCCCCCAGCGGGGCGGGCGTCCCCTTACCCGTGAACAGCCCGTGGCAGTGGGGCGACTCGCACTTCGCTGAGCTGGTTGCAGCTGAGAAGGTTCTCCGCCTAATGTATTTTCTCCGGTGGGCTACCGGTGCCACCACTCATGGGTTGTTTATGTTACGGAAACATTTTTCCTTTTTCCGTTGACGAGCGTAAGATTACCCTCCTAGAATTGTCTGAGGCGCTGTGCTTGGCCTGTCTGTATTTGTTCCTCCATCCGGTGTTCGGAGTGCCAGTGGTGATTTGTTGTGTCTGAGAGCCAGACTTGTCTGTCTCCTACGCTTGGCTTGGCACCTTCTCATCTCTGGGTTCGGGCACTGGATGAAAATGCTGACCCTCATGGAAAAACGGGAAAAAGGGACAGGCGGAAGGTTCACATGAGCACAAGCGAGACAAAGGGAGGGGACTTTGGTTCGTTATCGTCGGAGAGATATAAGCCACTCTCTGACAGCGGCTGAATTCGCGGCTCGAGTTGTTGAGGTCTTTCCGTATTCGTTCCGTCAACTTTCATTCAGTCGTATACGCCTACTATTAAATTTACAAAGTTTCAGACTAGAAGTTGTCCCGTCTGATCTGCTCCCTGCCGCCAAGACCCAATGAAGGCCCCTTCCTCCGGACCACCAAGGAGAAAGAGCATCCAATCCATCATTAAGAACCTTACTCAAAGGTTATGTTAAAGGCACGCTAAACCAAAACTGGGAGCGCACAAAACCAGGCTGGAGAGGTGGGCAGGACGCTGCAGAACTTAAAAACATCACTCATACAGCGATGTCTCTAATGGTTGGCCGACCAGACATGTCACGTCACGATTCTTATTTTCTTTCCTCTCCGCTTTGTCCCCTCGAGCAGGTACAGGTGAACTGAAGCGAGGAAGAAAGAAGCAAGGCCGCTTCCTCTCATTCTTAACTGTTCCAGGAGGATTGTGAAGTCACAGTCCTCGCTTGATCGCTCTCTTTTTTTCAAAAAATACGGCCATCTGTTTGAGATATCGATGTATGAGTGATGTTTCGGAGTTCATAGTGTCCTGTCCAACACATCTGTCACCTTGTTTTACAAAATCCAAATTTCGGTTCAGCATCCTTTTAAGTCGACGAGACAGTCGACTTAAAAGACAGAGGGTTGTTGAAGATATTAGAAAGGCCAGGCAGCCTCTGCAACGTCGTCCACTCCCTCCTCCTTATCTGGAAAGCAACTTTACCGCATCGCACGCGGAGAAGCCGTCATGGCATGCCGATAGGGGTGTGGGGAGCCCTAGCGAAAATGTACCGGCGGAGATGACAGAGAGAGCCTAGATTTAAGAAAGGGAGCAGTAAGTACGCCTGCATTTATTGAGGTTTATTGAGGTTACCTGCATCGTCTTGGAGGCATTATTGCAGGGAGAGGTTTACAAAGAACAGTTCAGCTGAAAACACAGATGGAAACACATTTCCGTTAAGCATGTTCCATTCTGATGCAGTTCGAACAAAATATGATTTACAACAAGAGCTAATGGTTGCAACTTTGTATTGGTGGTCCACTCTTTCCGACACGTAAAAAGGGCATTGAATGTAATTTTCTTTACTGATGCAAGTTTTATCATTATAAAGACAGTAGAAAAATTTTAGTCTTAGATTTTTTCGTCTGTACGACAGCGGTTGCCAGTGTAACTGTTGCTTTATGGCCGTGACGCTTGCTTTGAACCTATAAATATTTGAGACAAATCTAGCACCGCGATTTTGCACTCGTTCTAATTTATCCGATAGATGTTTAGTCTGGGGGTCCCAAACTATGCACGCATATTCCAGAACTGAACGTACAAAAGAGAAATATAAAGTTTCCTTCAATTCCTTTGGGCAATGGCGAAAATTGCGACGTAGAAATCCTAACATGCTGTTCGCCTTATTAGTAATGAAATTAATATGACTATTCCATAGTAAGTCGCTTGAGAAAATAACACCAAGATAACGAATATTTTCTTTTCTTTCGAGTTGTTGAGTGTTAACCGTATAGCCCATATTTTCTCTGACTTGCTTTTTCCTCGAAAATCTTACCATTTTGCATTTTTTTGCATTAAGCTCCATTCGCCAATCGATACACCAGTTTGACACTCGGTCCAAGTCTAATTGAAGTTTGAGATAATCTTCGTCTTCCTCAATTACTCTATATATGACGCAATCGTCGGCGAAAAGTTTAAAGCGCGAAGAAATGTTTGAACAGATGTCATTAATATATGTCAGAAAGAGCAGAGGTCCCAACACCGAACCTTGGGGAACACCAGATGTTACAGTAACGTTATTGGATGAACAACCCTTCAATAGTACACATTGTTTTCTATCATCTAAGTAGTTACCAATCCAGGCTAAAGCATCGGAATGGATATTCAAACACTCTAACTTTCTCAATAACAGAGAATGATCTACTTTGTCAAATGCCTTGGACATATCTAGGAAAACACAATCAACCTCCTTTCCGGACTCAATTGCAACTGCGATGTCATGATGAAAGTCAGCTAACAACGTTACACATGATGCACCGGACCGGAAACCATATTGTTCTTTTGCAAGGTGATTATGATCTTCCAAATGCGTGATTAGGCTGCTATAAACGACATGCTCAAGAATTTTACATATGATCGACGTCAACGAGATAGGCCGATAATTACTAACAACATTTCTGCTACCGCTTTTGTGGATCGGCACAACATTGGCGGTTTTCCAATCATCTGGAAACTTGCGCTCAGTTAAGCTTTTTGTAAAAATAATCTGCAAATAGCACGACAAGATAGATGCGCAGTTTTTATGCATGACAGCAGGAATGCCGTCAGGTCCGGTTGATTTCGACGTGTCGAGACTAAGCAGCAGTTTTTCAATTCCTTTGTATTGGATGATAAGCGGCAACATTGGATGATAACCTAAATTTACAAAACGTGACGTGTCCCCAGGTGGTATCTTGGCGTTAAACACAGATTTGAAATACTCATTTAAACAGTTCGCCTTTGCTGTATCATCAGTGACATCAGTTCCCTCGAAAAGGAGTGCCGGTATAGTAGTGTCTGTTTTCTTGTTACTCTTCACGAACCTCCAAAACTCTTTTTTGTTGTTGGCAAAGTTGCTATTTAGCCTCTGAAAATATGTAATTTTACTTTTTTCTGCAAGTAACTTGTACTGGGCTGACAAGCTCTTTAACCTATTTCTGTTTAGTTCTGACTTATTTTTACAGTATTTACCGAACGCTCTGTTTCGGCGTTTTATTAGTTTTAAAAGTTCTGGAGTAGCCCATGCTTTGTTGACAGCTTTTCCCTCTTTAATGTTTTTCGTGGGTATGTGTTTGTTCATAAGAGAGTGCAGTTTATCCCTGAACATGTTCTATGATGTTTCAATGTCTGTGAGGTTTGCCCTGTGATTGAAAACAGCTAAAAAAGACTGCAGGTCCTGTGAAAGTGCAGTATAATTACCCTTGTTATATAAATAAACTTTCCTTTTATTATGTTTCGGACTTGGTGGCCTTGTAAGGGATAGTTCAGCTGTAAATGCATCATGATCACTTATTCCAGGAATGACTGTTGTGTTTTCATTATATTCCGGGAAGTTGCACATTACCAGGTCAAGAGTGTTGTCTTTCTTTGTAGGCTGGGTGACATATTGTTTAAAACCAAAAGTATTCATAAGGCATTCAAATTCTTTATGTAAGATCGTATTTGGCACTCTAATGTTTCCATTGTCCATTACTATTTCTGGAAGATTAAAATCACCACCTAAAATTACACACTCATTTGGCATATAATTAATAATTTCTTGTAACATGGCTAATGTCTCATGACCTGATTTGGGGGGTCTATAAAAAGCACCGATTAAGATTGTTGTCCCTTTTACACATATACGAGACCAAACAGACTCAACACAGCTGTCCTGAATTTCAAAGTGAGTGCTGTGCAATTCGTCAGCAATCAATAAGAACACCCCTCCGCCGTGACTATTACGGTCATGACGATATACTGCATATCCCGGAAGAAATATTTCACAATCTTTAACACTATCATCAAGCCATGATTCAGTTCCCACAACGATTGAGGGACCTGTCGCTTCAATGAGACCCCATAATTCGGAGAGTTTATTTTTGACACTACGGCAGTTTACAACCAACATTCGGATTGGCTTTTCATGTTTTTTTGTTTTTGCAGCTGCTGGCGAAGACACCTGATTTCATTTTGTAGTACTCTCAGCAGAAGAGCCTACTTGGTCCCAGCTTTTTTGTTTTACTTCTTGCGAGGCTTGATCATACACGAATGTACGTTCACCAATGCACAACTTATCGTATCGTAGTTTAACCCCTTGCCTACTAATAACGAGTGTCACTCATGCCGCCATTTACGGACCATAAAACCCGACCACGAGTGTGACTCGTGTTTCGGTTTCAGAGCTTGTTTTGTGAGCTCTGCGGCAGATGGCAGCACCACCCCTGTTGCTCCTGTTCACCTTGGGTTCTTCCATCCAAGGCATACTTTGCCTTGTGCATCATTATGACGCAAGTGAAAAAACACACAGTCAAAATGAACTGGTCCAAGAGGTCCATAGTGGAGACCCCAATTTTCGGCAAAACGATGTCCTATGTGAGGTTTCTGCTAATCTCTCTATTTCTTCACTTCGTTGATAATGAAACGGCCGACAAGAGTGACCGTCTCCGGAAGGTGAAGCCTGTACTTGAGCACATGAACGAGAAGTTTGCATCTGTGTACACACTCGACCAAAAGGTTTCCATCGACGAAAGTTTGATGAAGTTTCGAGGGCGCCTGTGCTTCGTGCAGTTCAATCCCAGCAAGCGAGCTCGATTTGGAATAAAATTCTACAAGCTGTGTGAGTCGTCCTCGGGATATTGTTCTGCATTCAAGATCTATACTGGGAAAGATGAAGGAAGAGACAAAACTACCTGCGCAAGTGAAAGCGTGGTCCTTGAACTTGGAAAGCCGCTGCTGGAGAAGGGCTACATATTATACCTTGACAATCGGTACACATCTCCAAATTTGTTCCTCAAGCTCAAGGAAGGCAAAACTCATGCTGTAGGAACTGTTAGACCAAACAGGGCAAACATGCCAAAGGACCTGGTGGCAAAGAAACTCAAAAAAGGAGAAGTCGAGTCCAGGTCTAGTCACGGCATACTTGCAGTAAAATGGCACGACAGAAAGGATGTCTACATCTTGTCCACAATGCATTCTAACTCCGACATGACCGCAACAGGGAAGAAAAGATGGATCAAGAGGAAGGGACAAAGCGATGCCGAAGACATCATCAAGCCAAGGTGTGTTCTCGACTACAACATAGGAACGGCGGCGTCGACAAGCAAGATCAAATGGTGGCTTGCTTTCCGCTGATGCGCAAATTGGTCAAAGGCTACCAGAAAATCTTTTTTTATGTGATGGATATTGCTGTGTTCAACTCGTATGTAATCTACAAGAAGTTGAGTGGAGACTGCAGAACAAAGAACTTTGTTGACTTCCGCCTGGATCTTGCTGAAGAAATTCTGGAGAGTGTGAAACTTCCGGACTATAAAACTCGCGGAAGGCCATCCAACGGCGACACTCCCCTTCGCTTACAAGCAAAGTGTTGGGGTCACTTTGTGCAACACATCGCACCCACTGAGAAGAAGAAGAACCCGACGCGGGCGTGCAAAGTGTGCACAGCCAACAAGAAACGGAGTGAAACAACTTGGGAATGTGGACAATGCAAGGTGGCTCTTCATGTTCCTGAATGTTTTCAGCGCTATCATACTGTGAAGAACTACTGAAGAAGAGGAGACGACCAGAAGTCCTGGTAAAGAGCAAGAGACTACGCCTGAAAGCCAAGGAAACGTTTTTCTTTATTTTGACGCAAATTGCTTGATTTAGATACAGTATAGACCACTTACAACGTAACCGCTTATAGTGCAGGACCGGGTATAACGCGGTTTTTTTAAACCACCGGTTCGCCTCCCATAGAACTCCATGTAATTACATACCGCTTAAAACGCAGGCGCGCGACGGGAAATACCGGTTATAGTGCGGTTTCTGGCACAGCCCGCCGACCGCGCCGACGACCGGAGCAGCGAGCGGCGCTGACGGCGCGAGCCGCAAGCGTTGCGCAAGCGGCACTCGCGGGGCAAGGAGGGTGCTCGAAGAAGCGGGAGAAGCTAAGAGAGAGGCTTCAGTTGCCCTAGCGACGGAGGGACGCACGCACGTGTCGTTCACGTGCGTGCATCCCTCCAATGCGTTGGAAACCAACAACCGCAACGACAGGAGAAGTGTTCGCGCGCGTTGCATGCCCGTCGCGGGCCGGCTGCTTCTATCCGCGAACAAGGCGTCGGTTGTGATCAACGTTGTGATCGTCGTCGTAGACGGCGTTCATCTCATCGTTCCGCGTAAAAGCGCTATCCTTGACTGTGAATTTGCGTCGTGTGTCGCTATGATAACCCGGCACGTATTAAGGCGCGTTCACACTCTTGCAACCGAGTACGACCGAGAAAGACTTCTTGGGACCGGATGCACTGAGCGGAGCTGGTCCTAAGAGATCGCAAGAGGCTTAAAAACCGGTTTGGTCTCTCTCGGTCGCACTCGGTTGCAAGAGTGTGAACGGGCCTTTAGAAGAGAAGATCCACCTACTCGAGCGGCGATGTCGTGGCGGCGCTCTCAAGTCGGCAGAAACGCCCGTGTCGTCGTGTTTGTTTACTTCGACTACAGTGGTGATTTCTAAGCATTTGTGTCCACGAACATCGCCCGGATTTCTTATTTGGCGCATTTCATGCGTGTGCTCAAGTGCAAGGTATTACTGGCGCGTACCGTATGAAGGATGCGAATTTTCACGCGTTTTCATCTCCGGAGAAAAGTGATTAGGGTTAGCAATCCTGAACGCTCGCAACGTCCGTCCGCAACCCGCGACGCCGTTAAAAGGCTGCGCCAGGCAAAAGCCGCTCATTTCTTTCAAAATGTGTGACACACTTGAGAGAGAAGTGTACTAGTCTGGTGAAATAAAGACTTTCCTCAAACTAAGCTTTATTTTTCATCTAACGTAAAAAAAATGCTTTTACAAACGTAAGTTGTCTCATGGCATGTATTTTGGCCTGAAAAATTGATGTTTTGGTTATAGTGCGGTACCGCTTATAGTGCGGATTTTCGCGACTCCCGCGACATACGTTACATGCGGTCTACACTGTAAAGCTTTCTGTACGATCTTTAAAGAAAAAAAATGAGTGGGCAAGGGGTTAAAAGGACCCTCTTGAGATCTACCAAAATCTAACAGCTTTCTACGAGCAAGCCGAATTTCTGGTGCGAAGTCTTCACTTACAGCAAATTCAGAGCCTTTCAGTTTATGGGCGGACGACATAATGGTTTCCTTTTTCTTAAAAGAAGAAAATTTGACAATGACAGGACGGTTTTTTTTCTGTTTAAAATGACCCAGGCGATGTGCTCGTTCAATTTCAGTTGGCTCAATACTTATATCAAGCAAATCAGCACAGAGTTTGATAATATGCTGCTCGGATTCCGTCCAGGTCTCTTTATCCTGATCTTTAATGCCGAAGAACAGGAGATTACACCTGCGTGATCGTGTTTCCGAGTCAGCGCACCGATGTTTCAGCGTATATAGTTCTGCATTCATCTCCGACAACTGCCCCATAACTTGAGGTGATCCGGTCGCGTCACCGATTTCTGATTTTTGTCCTAGGCCATGGACGCGTTGCTTCAGAGACAAGATAGACGAGTCAATTTCTTGTTGTTCTTTTTATAAGTCTTTGATATCGCCTAGTACTTTTGCCTGGCCTGCCTCAAGTTTTTTCATGCTAGTAGACAGATTCTGGACCATTACATGCACACTCATTAACATCTCTTCTTGTTTTGCTGTCATGGGACCTGGGTTGGTCTCTATATCCCCGCCCAACAAGATCAGCAAACGGCGAAATGTTTTCGCGCAAACACTGATTGTCGCTCGGCTAGTGTGTCGAGGAAACTGGGCGGAGAGGCAGACATGTTTGCACGACGTGAACGCTTTTGAGTTTTGATTCCTCTCCTCTCATGCTGCAGCTTGTTTTGCAAACACGGCCTACAAACCACCTGCCCTCGATCGAGTAGTTGCCCCATCTCTTAAATCTAGGCCCTCTATACCCATGACAAACAAGCTTGAGTGCGAACTTTGTGCCGTGCGCAGTTCCTTGTTTGCTTTGTGATCCGTGTCGGTGTCCGGTCAATGAGGTCGCTCTTGTGCGAAAGTCTACTTCACTCAAGCACCGATTCGGCGGATCATCACCACCCAATGATGGAGAGTCCCGGCACAGCCGGCACCTCGACGGGGAATACGAAGGCAATCTCCTTGAATCAAAAGCGTGCCATCCTCGACGGAGTGCGCATAAACGTAAACATTACCGTCCACTGCCGGCATCCCCTGCCGGGCCATCGCAGCTGTCGACATGGTCTGTACGTAGCAGGGTCTTTTCTCGATCGGACCTTCTCGCAGTTGGTGAGAAGTGGCTCCGATCTAGCAGAAGACGCGTGCAGGGAAGCCAATACCGCTTTCTGCAGGCTTGATAAACATGTGCCCGTGACAACTCTTGTTATCTCTTTTTTTTTCATGTTATTTGTATGAGTTCATATATAACGAAGCGGATATAGCGAAACGATTTGCGATTCCCGGTGACTTCGTTACAACCACTCTCGACACTACCTCAATAGAAAAACCAGCCTCATCACAAGAGTTAACAAAGCACTGAAGCACGACTATCTCGCCAGCGGGTTGGTGCGACATCATAGTTTGGCTTTACTTAATCACGATGCTGCAGACCTTGGTCTTTGCAGTCCCTGCTTTTTTTTAACCAGTTGCTACGTTTGATTTAGCTGCACCGGCCTGCACTGGCACAAAAAAGTGTAGCACGGTGCAGAAAAGTGCAGAGCAGTGTACTTCCTGTTGTGCTTTGGGATTGCCTGCACTCGTAAATCAACTGTGGTGTGCACCGAATGCAGCTGGTGCAGGAGGTGCAGGCAAATCAAACGCAGCAAATGTTTCACCAGTTTTAATGTAATCGGCGGTTTTCCTTCCATTTGTGTTTTGGTAGCACCTTAAAGGGAAACTCCGGTCGAAAACGAAACCAAAATGAATGACTGGTATCACTTTAGCGACACGAAATATGATTGCAGCCAAAATATTACGTCAAAGTGAAGCGACATGCTCCACTAGAACCGATTTTAAAGATACGACCAGCTGCTCTTTGGCGGGCAGCAAGCAAGTAGATTTAAGTCAAGGAACACTGGCGCAGATTCCTTGTGACTTCACCTCGCGGTGGAACTGTGGTCAATTGATTGCACTGCGTATTGCAGCATCCTTGTGATGTCACAACATGGCTGTACGGCTGATGAGCAGTGTTGCCATCCCTCTAGCAGTTAGTTTCGGTTTTGCCGTAGACGCCCGACACTGCACTTTGAGCCGTGATATTTATAAAACTGCACACAATATTGAAAAAAAAAATTATGCCATGTAGTAGTTCAGGTTTTAGCTGAAAACAGTCGTAATCCTCAGTTAAAAACTATTGTCTGAAGTTGCCCTGTGTAAGCATATTGGATTGATAAAACTGTTTATTTGCATTACACCTTGTATTTTGTTTTACTTTCTGCACTGGTTAATTTATATTGCATGTGATCCAAGGGTTCTTACAATGCACATTTTTGGCTTTATTGCATATGAAATTTCGAAGGCAAAAATGACAGATAGATTGAAATTTCTTCTACAAATAATTACATTGTTTCCAGAAAGTGTATCTAAAGATAACTCCAGGTAACCCTGGACACACTCATCGTCAGCCCTAGAAAACTCCTTTGTGGTTTTTCGTTTCTGGGCTACAGGGTCATTCAAGCTGCCCTATAGCGTGTGAAAGAAACAAGTTTATGGTCGGACAAACTGTCTTCAGCTGTTGCATGCACATCATAAAGTGACCTATTAAACACAAGGTCTAGAATGGAGGATGGAGTACCCTGCATTTGCGTGGGAACATCAAAGGCTTGACAAAGATTGCAGGCAAACATAATGCCAAGGACGGTTTGGTCACAGGCTGAGACAGACGACAAATTATCTCAGTCGACTTTAGGTCAGTCGATAAGTTAGTTAAGAGGGGACACTGGCTAGAGATTTAAAGGAGCAGTGCAACGATATTCAATTGGAATGTTTTTCACTTTACACGAGCTTACTGGCACACCTGGGACTCAAGGATACTCACACGCAACGCCACTGTCCAAGAAGCTCCTTTGTTGCGGTGTAATTTCAAGGACAAAATCGATCATTTTCATTCAATCTCTCCTCTGCAAAATTTGATGACGTAACGTGGGTATCGCAGTACACCCCATATTACGATATTTGAATGCGGTTTATAGATTGGACTCGAGCATTGCGTGGGCGCTCGATTTGGGCTCGTGATAATTACTAGCTCGAGAAGCATTCGGGTAGTGGTCTGTGTCCAATCGCTGCAACGACGACAATAGCCGAGCCATAACAATGTCTGGAACTCAGCGCGTGTCCTGTGCTTTGCCAACCCCAGCGCGTGGCTATGATCAACATTGGCTGCATATAATCGGCTCCAGAACAGGTGGCCGCTTGCTCTGGCTGCGAGTTGAGGGGGTGAATGGTGCTTGTTTTTCTTTAATTTTTTTCCGGAACTTGTATTGCGTGGGGTGAAAGACAAACGTGTGTTTCATAGGTCATTAATGTCAGGGATCCGTTTTAAGCAGTATTTGCGCAAAGTACAAAAATTGTTGCATCGCCCCTTTAACTTCTGAACTACTCAAGTGATCGGAATGAAATTTGCAGGGGAGATTTAACGTCAGCTGTAGGCCTACTGTGCAAACTTTCAGCTCTCTCGGACAACTTTAGATTTCTGCATAAGAAGATGTGTCACTCTTTGTTAAGAAATCTATGATATGCAAATGAAGCTATTAAGCATCATTTCGACTGGTACAATATAAAGTGGGGGATGTGGAACTTCGGGCTATCTAGTTTTTATAACTTTAATGTAGATATTTCAGGAAGAGTGATTACCTCAAAATATGAGATGCATATCTGTCCTATGTCAATTTTTGAAAACATAGGATTTTCTTAGTGAAGACTTCAACTTAAAACAAAATTAAGTAGATAGCCCAATTCCCCAGTAAATTTCAGTTCAGAAAAATCTTGATTGTGGTAACGAAATACTTTTACCTTCGAACAAAGCGTTCCTTCGTACAAAATTTGCAGCAAAAAGTGGAACTGAAAAAACTGCATTCAAACAGTGAACTCCTTTACATTGTTAGTGCCTCCAATGTGGTGAAAATATTTTTATATCAACGTAACTGTTTGGCGTATGGTTATGAAATTAGTCTCAGGGTGTATAATTGGTTTCTAAAACCGAAAACCTCAAAATTGAAAAATGAGTTTTTATGAAAAAAATTTTAATTTTGGCCCATGTCCCCCCTTAAAGTCACAGGCTAAAATTGACCAACTTTTAGAGTGCTTCAGTATATGATCATGCAGTTTAGTTAAACCTTCTACGCTTGAGGAGGGCAAACTACCATAATATCCTGAACATACTCTTACCCTTGAATTTTGGCCCACCCCACTTTTATGTAAAAATATCTCTGTCAAAGAAAATCCTGATATATTGCCCACCTTCCAAAAGTAGCAATTCCGAAAAAACTGGGGACACCTGGGGTAGACTATTTTCCAGAAGTTTCCGGATGCATGCATGTATGCACCAAACTAGAAAGTTGCACAAGAGCCTGCCCTTAGGATTCCCAAGGTGCCCGACGCCAAAGTATTTGCCAACGCAATCGCCGGCTTTAAAGCTTCCCCAGCATCGCTCTTCGTGGTTTCTTTTGCCTGCTTGCTCCCTTGCCAGTTGCACTTGGTTGGTTTTTTTATTTTCTCGTTGACTCTTTTTTTTCTTTTTTTTTACTCCATTCATTTTTGAATTTACAAATCAGCAAAGGCTAAGGAGCCTAACAAAGGGAACATAGCAGTGTAAGAAACCTGCTTTCACGAAACAAGCGTTTGCGCTGTATGCCAATCGGCAGTATTCGTTGCGTGTATGCAAGCAACGAACTTCGCAATAATAAAACATTCTTTCGAAAAGGCAGATGGGCAAATCTCGAAGGTTCACGCTCCCACCTTTTTTTCCCAGTTATCTCTCGCGAAAAGGTGGGCGTTCATTCAGGATATTACGGTTTACATAGTGAACAAGATAAATGATTTTCCATAGTAATTAATCCGAAGACAGATTTTCATGATCAGCTATATACCAAATTTACTCAAGTAATAGCCGCACTGTTTATGAAGAAATCCTGAGGGTTCGCTTTTCCGCAGAGCAAGCGGGTTGCCAATCACCGCGATTGACAGCATGATTCCAGTTGTTTACAGTACAGAGATAACGGTGTCAGTGTGAAGATATTGTCTGTAAAGATCGCATTTGTATGGAGAATCGTGTTCTCAATCTGGTTATTCGCTATGATATTTATGTGCAACGCAATGATTGGCTGTATATGTGTTCTGTGGGAAAGTAGACGCAACGGCTTTGTTTATAAATAGTGCGGCTATTACTCGAGTAGATGCAGTATGATCTAACAATACAGCTGACTAGTTATTCTTTAGAATGACTGCTATGGCCGCCTCCATGGGTTGGTCTGTCTCTTCTGTTGAATCAGAAAGTGATGGTAAATGTAAATCATCAAATAAAACAAATCAATCATACTAATACATAAATCTGGTTACACAAGCAGCTGCATCAACAGAGCTAGCAATACCAACGGTTGGGTCTAACTGAAAGAGCCTGTCTGGGTAATGATGTGAGCTATGTGAAACAATAGGAGCCATTGTGTAAAGCATGTTCTGGGCTTTTCAGGTTTGACAAAAATTGTTTTACTACAGCCGAGAGCAATGCAGTTTGTGCGCAGGATTGCCGTTGCAAAGCTAAGTGACTCAGAACGTAAGGAACATGGCAGTGGCGCATAAACTGGTCTAAAAGAAACATTATAGGAATGAACGGGACAGCAACGAGCATGTATCTTCCTGTCTTTCTGTTGTTGATACTGGTTTGCAAGTGTGTTTCTGACTGATGTCTTTGTGCAAGTTATAGTTTGCAAACTTTTTGGTTTTGGCATCGCTGTTTCATGGGTGGCAGCGGGGTACCGGAGAGACGTATGCCACTTAAGCTGTTTCAGCGACGTACAATGTAACTAGCTGTCCCGTGTTTTGTGTGTTTGTTTTTCTCCGATGTTAGGGTATTTTTGGGAGGTTTATTAGTCCCCACAAATTTTAAAGCATCAGTTAAAAAAAAAGTGTCTATTTGGGTTTTGTTAAAGAAAACGGCACACAGACATGAGACTCTCCAATTCTCGGGGAACATGTGTGTGACTTGGGTACTTGAGAAACGTCCCGATACAGATGAGAGGAGGAGACGAGACAATTGGCGTGGTTCTCGAAGAAAGACTTCAACGAGAGCTCTGTTTCGGGTCAACACAAGATAAAGCTGTAGCCTGTTAGGCTTAGATTTTCCTTATTCAAGACAAGCTCCAATTCAGGATTTTTTGTTTTTTTTCTGATTTTGATAAAACGGGCTCGAGGGTTAGTGTTAGGAGTTTATCCAATATTTTCAGAAAACACGGAACCCTCGACATAACTGTAGTGAACGGCATTGGGTGCCGGCCGCATAGCTGTTCCCGCCTCGCGTAGCAAGCGAGGCAGGAGCATGCATGATCCACAATTACTCGACACGAGCTACGGAGAATCAACGGTACAAGCTGCATTTGGCGGCTGTGGCTCGGCTCGCTTCGGACGGGCCCACGTTACGACTTTCCTAAATATGTATATAGATAGTTTTGTGACATGAGCTGAGGCCACAATGACTATGAGGTTTTTATAGTGCTGGGAAATGTTTCTAAATGGCCGAAAGGAGCTCACAATGCCCCACTTGATGTTTTAGAGGAAGGGGAAAGTGGCAGACCAGCTTTGTCTGCTGGCATTCGAGAAAGGTGGATTGTCAGCCTCCACGTTTGATTCGACACTCGTTCAGGAGACCTTGGCCCGGTCTACGGATTCCAGTGGAGGCACTTTGGAGCTCCTTACCGGACCATGCGCACGGACTACGGGGACGAGGGTGTGGACCAGATCAAGAACCTGATCGAGACCATCAAGACCAACCCCAATGACCGCAGGATGATTCTCTGCTCCTGGAACCCGGCAGGTCTCTGACACTTTTTGTTTCTTGGGCATTCCTTCCGTTGACACATTTTGTCTATGCGAACAAGTTCTTTCTCAGCATTGCAAGTTTCCCTGAGGCTTCAGGAACTTGTCAGATCTGAAGCCTCGCAAGTTTCTATATGCTTCAGAACTTGTTCTGAAGCCTCAGTTTCTGAAGCCTCACAAATTTTGTATGAATTCAGAAACTTCTTCTAAAGCCCAACAGCTTGCTGCAAGTTGAGAAGGAGGAGGAAACTTTATTAGTCTTCCGGGATCAGGTATTGGGGGTGGTGGAGGCCCAGAGGGCTGCCGCGACTGCTAAGGCCCGTTGGGTGGTCAGGATTTGGCTCGGCTCCTCCGGGTCGCGCAACATCTGCTCCCAAAGGTGATGGGAGGGAAGAGGGTGGTATGGGTCTGCGGGGTCATTCACAAAGGGAATGGTAGTGAGTGTCGAGTGGCCCGCAGGCAGGACAGGCGGGGCTGGCAAGTTGAGAAGCCACTTGGGCATATTATTCTTATGTTTGTTAACCATTAGTTCGCTCAATTTGTTTTATAAACCTAAGTGTATGAGTGCATTCAAAGTGTTTATTTTAATGCTGATTTGTTGACAGATGTACCGTAAAATCCCTTTTGGATACCCTCCCCCGAAAGATTGCCCATCCTGTTTTTTGGACTAAATATTCATAACATGAAAATTCAGAAACGTCGCTCACGCACCGACGGGAATCACATTAGCCACATAATCTGGGATACTGTTATGTGTGAGAAACAAACTCGTAGCAGGTTCCTATGTGTTTATCGCACAGTGGCATCGGAATCTGCTGTGTTTGCAGTCTGTGGTATTGTCCCATGACATACGTGTTTGAAGAGAGTTCCTGCTTTTTTTTTTTGTGGCAGTCTGCGCATGCGATACCGGTTCCCGTGACACGCGAGTTTGTAGCAGGTTCTTATGTGTTTATTGCACCATTAAACCCGAATCTGCTGCATCCGTCATTTGCAGTATCGGTTCTTATGACATCCCGTGACATGGGAGTTTGCAACGGATTCTCGCGTGTTTATTGCACCGTGGAACGTGAATTTGCCATGCCCGCAATCTGGGGTGTCAGTTCTCATGTGACATGGTTTGTAGGGAGTGCTCCTGTGTTTGTCACTACTTTCTGGATAAAATTTTGTTGCTGCATCCTCCAAGTTCGCTTTCCCCATATTTTTCACCATGTATGTCTTCCTTGTGGGTGGGCATTCTTACGGGATTTGAAGGTATACACAAAGGTCACCCTCACCTAACATTTATACTGAATTTGAAATTATGTTTGCATAGCACACTTGCTCTAACCTTGTCACATGTTGCAGTACTGTATTTCTAAATAAATAAATTAATTTATCACAGGCTGGTCTACTAAAAGTGGGAGAGTTGACACTTTAAGGATTGGAAAAGCAAAGCTTGTTTTTGTAGCTTTGGCACCATAAAAAAAATGCTGTGCCAAAATAGTATACCAAGCATATCCCAAAAATGTGCCAACAACCAGAGGGGGTGTGCCAAGGTCCTTTGAGACATGGTCTAGACCAGGGGTGGCCAAGTCACGGCTTGCGAGCCGCATGCGGCTCTTCGCGTGTTAAAGTGTGGCTCGTGGCTCTTTTTCTTGGCTCCCCCCCACTCCCCCGTCTCCCTCCCAGTCACAAGACCACTTCCCCGAAACCCCAAAAAGAGAAATGAAACTTGTTTTAAATCGAAAGACAGGTTGCGGTCTGGTAGTCTTGTGCAACTGCTACCTTTCGTATAGTTGGACTGCTTTTGACTCGGATAGACTGAAAGTAGTTCAAGTTTCGTTTATTGCTCTAAACAAAAGTTTAGAGCGACTCTTGGAAGTTTCGTGGTTTTTTTTGCGGCTCTTAGGCTGGGTCAGCCTGGCCACCCATGGTCTAGTCTCAGTCTATACTCTAGAGCAAAGTTGCCCTCAATGTGTCCTTTCGGTGTTCTTTCGTTTTACCTAAAATAAAAACACCTCTTTAGCTTTAAGGTCGTGTGACTTCTTTTTATTAATCTCTACACTTCATCTGATTTTTTTTGTCGAGTTTCGAGGTACAGCATGTGAAACAGCCAGGGTCCAGAGTTTGTGCTTGCATACGTCCGACTATCACAGGTGACATCCGTAGAGCCCATTTTACTTTTTGGTTTTGCACAAATGGACTGCAGTGTGCTGATTTGTTGCAATACCTTTCTGACTGTTCAAAGTAACTAACAATTAAGCATTTGGGCTAACTGTATTCTACTCTGATCATCTCGGGCTCAACAGGATCTATAATTAATTTTATTGCTCCACCCTTTCTGTTTTGTAATGGTGGCTTTCAGAATACAGTAATTCCTCGTTATACCAAGTCAACGGAACGGCAAAATAAATTTGATATAAGCAGTACAGTCACCGATCGATTTTTCGGACACCGATAATTCAGACTTGTTCGATATTTCAGACCTAAAGAAGGAACCATGACCTACCTGATAGAAATAGTGCATGTTCACGACCAATGTTTCGGACAGCTTGAAGTCTGGAAGTTAAACATCCCTGACAAAATCGTCGCGAGCGATCAGCGGGAAATACTATTGGGAAGCCGCCATTTTAGATTCTATGTTGACTGCCCATGGATTGGCGTGGTTGGACAGCGCTACTCGAGTACTGTTAAGTCCTACTGCTTGGTAACGCTAAGCTACGGCTTTTTATTCTCTAGCTGTGCGTCATTATCATCATCATTGTAACCATTTTGCTTTGTTCATTCGCCATTGTGCAGTCCTAGACTTGCGCCTCTCATCTCATCTTGGTGAATCATGTTTTCTGACTGCTCTGACTTGGACGTTGTGGCGTCATTTGTTATTCCGCCGCCACTAAGTGTCACCACGAAGCACTGAAAGTACTACTTGACCATAACTTTAGAAAAGAAGACAGCAGTTCTCAAGCTAATAAAAAGTGGCTGAACACAAACGGAGGTGTAACTTGAAGCAAGGTACTATTGACGACTTCTTAAGTCCGTTGCTTTCGCCGCTCCGTGGTGGAAGAAAGGGAGGAAATGCAAAGGTCTCCGTGCGCCTCCGTGTAGGCTTTCGGCACATCGGCCTTCATAATAACAGGGATGGAACTGCAGCGCCATTGTGCACCTAATGACTTTTCATGCGCCACACTGATACAAAAGTATAAATAAGAACAAATTTGTGCTAAGGTGCGCCAAAACTGAAATTATAAATGAGCATCGTCTAAATTATCCGTCTCACAGTTTTTGTTGGCAACACTGACATCAGACACTCCGGCCTAAAGGGAACTTTGATGAATCCGAATCCGAAGCTCTGTGTCCGAAGGTCGCTGCCATGGTTATACTTTGTTTCAGCTTAAAATAGTTGTTACAGCATTCTCATTGCGATGCTCACGCTACCAGACCTCTTTGAAGCCATTCGCTGTCGCCCTGCTTCATCCAAGTCCACATGAAGATGATGCTACAAACGAGAGCTCCGGAATTTCAGTGTCCCTGCCAAGAATGCACGCTCGTGCAGTGCAAACACTGTTCAAGGCCACATGCTGGTGCTTGTAGCATCGGCTGCGTCTGCTGCCGTTATTGTGTGCTTTTCTGGAGTGCAAGAGTCACTTCATCTGAATAGCGGAGCAAACAGCATCGCCGTATTGCAGTCAACTCAAATCTATTTAAGTTGGCGCACCTCCCTCTTGGCTGTACTTGCGTGACTATAGACGTTTCCACTGTTTACAAAAAACACAGTCGACGCGTGCAAAATCACAGTCCATCCAGCACTCGCTTGCAATTGCAGCCAGCCAGAAACTGCGCATGCATAACACACAAACACCGCAATGAACGCGCTCGAATACGTTTTTATGGAAAGGTGAATTGCAAGCCCGCAGCCCATGTTGGCCTGCCCCCGAGGCCCAACGCAGAAAACTTGGGAACATAACAAAGGAGAGCGAGCAGTGACGGAACAAGGTACAAGCTGAAGGCTATTTATACCTCTTTGTTTACATTTACCTCTTTGCGAGTCGGTTCCATCACTTGTCACTCTGTCGTGCAGTTTTGCTTTATATGATTTGTCTAATTTTCATGTAATTTTGTGAAAAGCGTTTCAAATGAAATGTTAATTCAAACTACTGTTAAGTTCACATTGAGTTATCTACATGCCATATTTCCTTGAGTTTTGAAAACCATGTGACATTTAGCCTTTATTTTAATTCTTAAAACTGGTATGCTGCTCCCAACTTGCTCCAAGACCTCGTTTTTGCTGCTCCCAGCCTGCTCCAAACTGTAGTTTTTTTCTGCTCCCAAGATTGCTCTAAAGCTGCTTTGCCCAGTTCCATCCCTGTAATAAGTGTGGTCGGCCGCCAATACACTTAAAATCATTCGGTTCAAAATGTGCGCATTTCAGTCAGGACCACGTTGAACTTCGAGAAAAGCGATAATCTGAAAAAAGGGATTTTTTTATAGCGAGGGACTACTCTATGAAATTGCTTACATTCAAAGTGGGCTTACAGCTACATTTACCTGCAAACCTATTTCTTCCTAATTCTCGTCTTCTAAAGGGGTTAGGACATGCCAAAAATAAAATATGAGATACATATATTGCTAAGACACATTGTATGTTCCTAAATTTTTGCTAAATTTCTTCTAAAAACGGCGCTATAGTTTTGTGCATAGATTGATTTATTTGCGGGACCCTCAGATCCACCCTATTCAAGAAGGCCGCTGTGTTTGTTGGGTTGGTGATGTCATCCGCCCACTGCGCGGCGTCCACTTGCACGCACTCGCAGGCTTGGCTCTCTTGGCGTCTCACCCTTCTGCTTCTTTGTTTACCTTCTGCGGTTTGTGTGCACGGTTTCGAGATGATGGCATCTACGGCATCGCTCACATCGTTGGAGTTTTCAACACTGATCGCAGCAGCGATGAGAGTGATTGTTATCGAGAGATGTTGGAAGCTGGTCTTTTTGACTTAGACCCGCTGACGACCAGCTCCAGCAACTACGACGAGATAGTCGGGAACAAAGTCACCATCGTCCGTGACGATCTCGCACATGCGTGCAGGGTGGAAGGTCAAAGAGTAAGGGGGCAAGAGCACAAGAAACATTGGAGTAGTCAAGTAGCGTGATGGTGTGCGATTGTACTGCGGCGAGGCAAGCTTGAGTGAGCCTAGAATGAAAGAGCGTTCAGCTAATTATGATGATCACATGGTTTATGGGCACCATGTTGTGACTGACTTGGCCATATTGCCTGGTCACCAAACAAAAATAATCAAAATTTGTAATGTGATTATTGCAGTTATGTACTAGAGTTCTCAAAATTGCAGAACTTTTTGTATATACTAAGTAGCCTATGAGCATTCTATTTCAAAGAGGTCGGTCATCTTACAGTTACATGAGTAAAATATCAGATGTGAGATGTCACCTGTTGACTTGTGTGCGTGACGCCATCACGAGACTGCAGTTGAAACAATATCGGACACTCTGGCTTCGCTCATCAGGTTCAGTCTACATCGCCATCTTAAGCATACAACAAAAATTTCCCGTTGGTCACCTGTTGCAATGTCTGCGCTGGGATGTAGGGGGCAACTCCGCTCAATTTTGAAAATTTGGAGTTAGTGGATGATGTTACCTTGCAAAGCACTCTTAAACGACCCTGCATACTCTTTTCCAAGAAAAGTAAATTAATTTCCGAGTAATCTTGAAAGAAGCAAAATCGCAAAACGAAACCGAAACTTCGGCAAGGATGGGCAACACTATCGTCAGCACCTACGGTCGACGTCGAGAGCATGCACACACCACGTGGGATACAAAGGGTCAAGTGGCCTTCCGCACGGACAGGCGCTGCACACACGTCGTCTGCATCGCATCGGCTGCACAGGACGGCTCCCGCTTCATTTCCGTTGTGAACCGAAACACACAACGAGGTAACTTCTTGCCAAGGTATATTTTGTACGCAATTGTAGTAGATGCAAGCTGGGCCTGTAGCCGCCGTCATATCTTATTTTATGCGGGGAAACCAGTGCAATCACAAGCTTGTCAACACTACGTTTTCGTGCACGCTGCACGCGCTTGCACGCTGCACGCGCTTGCACGCTGCACGCGCTTGCACGCTGGGAGAGCTGTATTTCTAACCTGAACGGGTCTGAGGAAGGACTGTTGCAACGTAGTCAGCATGTGTGGCTTCTGTTCGTTGTTCTAATAACTTGTGTGGTGCGACCGTTCGTTGTTCTAAATTCCGATTACGTAGTTCCAATAGCCCCCGTTTATATGAACCCATGCAACCCTCCGATAGAAACGACTGCGTTGTTGCGTATGAGCGACTGCCAGCTGTCAGGAGACAGTGAGCATACGCATCGTGCATCGTGTTAACATTGCCCCGCGAGAAAGATACATCTCGAAAGCCCACGATCGCGTAGTGAAAACATGTTCTGGTTGCATGAGCAATCGCTCAACACTTGTCTATGCCAAAGCGATGTGCTGGAGTAATACGTTGCCGAGGTAAAATCGCGTTAGCCACTCAATTTCCTGGCTGTCGAGATCTGAACATGATGGAGCCACCGCTGAGCCGTCTGCTGTCGGGGAAGCTGTGCCGCGTGCGAAGATCGACGGCACGGCGTCCGGCTTCAGCTTCGCGTACTTCGTCGAGAAGCCACAGTCAGCTAACACGCGCATATTTCGCTCGTAACATTCGGACAAGAAGTGATCGGAACAGATCAATATCCTGGCAGTTGGCGGCAAGGACTTCTCGGGGTCCCATAGGCACAGGGCGTCCGTCCAAAGTTTCCGCCGTTCAATGTCGCCAGGAAACCTGTGGAAGAGAGGACTCCTGGGCTGTTTAGCTGGTGGTTCGGGCATCCAGCGACACAACAATGTGAGCCTCTGCCTTTGCGCTTTCTGCCAGCCATTGCAAAGGCACACCAGGAACAAATCTACGCGCCTCTTGCCTAAATAAAACACGAAGCAACGAAAGATAACACGGCACAACCAGCACAACGGCAAAGACGCAACCGGAGCCTCCGCGTTTGCTCGCAGATCACGTGGACACCGCCTCCGAGGTAGAGTAGGTGGAGTCACAATAGTTGGTTGAGTCAGAGGGCAGAGTGACCGCCGGAGGCGGCGAGCGTTGCGCCGCCTGTGGGATCTGTACCTCGAAACGAAAAAACAAAGAAAACAGCTGCGCATGCTATAGACGTCACTGACGGTGGAAGCGGCGGAAGCAGATCGGCGGAAGTGCAGTGTTGGCTGCGCCGCACGTTCCCGCTATAGTTAGCTGATATTGTTATTTTCGCGCTTGTACAACTTTTTTAGACGGAATTCAATTCCAGTATTTGACTTGTAGCCTTTCTAGATTATACTGAATAGAATTACATTGTTTTCTCAGTAGCAAAAATTGAGCGGAGTTGCCCTTTAAAGGGATACTTCAACGAAATTTGAAATATATCCGTCGTGTTCAAAAATAGGTTGAATATGATCCATAATATCTAGGGGTGTGCGAATATTTGCTATTTTCGAATAACGAATCGAATGTTACCCTATTCGATTCGTTAATCGAATCGAATAATATTCCACAAAAGTTTCGAATATTTTTCAAATAAGTTCCAAATAGTCGTTACGGTGTCGCGCCCCGAGATTCCCTTCACAGGCGTCCCACAACGCGCCGGCACGCCTGAAATATGTGCCCGCAAGATGGCAATACGTACCCTCTTCTCCTAGACAACGATTGTCATCATCGGCAGCAGCCGTCCCTCTCCGTACGTACGTTGCTGTTGCCTCCATTAGGGACCACTGTGTTAGGTATAACCCGCATGTAAGCGATTTGCCGAGAGACGAGACAGGCGACGTTGACCCGCTTCGCTGTCGTTCAATCAGTCGCGCGATGAGGCAAGCCGCATGAAAGTGGCGTGAGCAAGTGACCAAGGCGATGAGGACGTTTTCTAGAAATCCAAACACCGAGCGACGCGACGAGCGACAGTGAGAAATCTCTGTCGCTTGCTGCTGACCCTCGTCGTCGCTGTCGCTCGTCTTGTCGCTCGCTAAATCGCTTACATGCGGTTCAGCATTTAGGAACAACTTTCGCTCGAGATTGCTCATGCACTCTTTTGGAAAGCGTGTGGTGGAGACGTTTCAGAACTAGTTGCAACGGTACCGCCGTTCTGTGTAAGCGAAGTAGAAGTGGTAGAAGCAGGAAGTTGTTCGAAGAGAAAGCGCACTAGAGTGGGGAAGTTTTTCGGCTGCTCCCATGCAATCAATTCAATAAGCCACAAGAGCTGCTTGTGTCGAGTCTTTCCCAACACTTTCCATGGTTGTTCCACTTGTTCAGTGTGTGAAGATGTTGCTTTTTGAGGGCGCAAGTAGATCAAGACAATGCGTTTTTCCCAGAATCTTCTCAGATCAGTGAAAATAAGGTTATGATTATAATGCAATTAAATGCAAAGGTGCAAGCGAGCTGGACAGTAATGATGAAAATAATCCCTGGAGAAAGGGAACAACAGGGACAAAGGACAAACACAAATCTCCAAACACAGCTAGGTGACTGGTGCGCGACCGCACCAGTCACCTAGCTGTGTTTGGAGATTTGTGTTTGTCCCTCTTGTTCCCCTTCTCCAGGGATTATTTTCATCAAAATAAGGTTCCTTGACGTTAGCGCACAGGCACATCACGCCCTTACACATTCCTTGATCCTCAATTCAAGGACATCTGCTACAAAAAGGAATAAAAAGATACTGTCGAGTTCCTATCATGGACAATGCTTCAGGATCTACCAGGCTCAAGCGAGCTGTGATTTTATGTTCAGCATCCGCGTGAACCGTGATAGTATGTATAGCATTCTAATATTTTATTAGCTTTTGTCTTTATTTAAATATATATATAGGTAGTTGAACTCTAGTTATTATTGTCTAGCTGCGATTTTACAATAATTTTAAGAAACGTATTGGAACAATAAAAATCAATTTATAGTCTCTTTGCTCTACTTTAATAGCTGTCTACTTACTATTCGGAAACTATTAGAAAAGTATTCGATTCGGTCCCACAATTATTCGATTCGTGTTCGATTCGGTTTCAAAAATCACTATTCGCACACCCCTAATAATATCCGTAAATGACAATCACACGTTTGTATTTTGAGCCTGGTGGCTGCATTTTTTGTTATAAACGGCCCACTCTAGCAAGCGCTCTGAGAAGGCCCAGCTTAGAGCATGTGACATCCAACGCAATCGTGGCGTAGGTCGTCTCGGGACGAGCGAAGCTACGGCGAGGCTGACGTCGAGGGGATGGCCTAGTCGTTCCAGCCACCGAAGCGGCTGCTTTTGTACGAATTTTGAGTGGCGGGTTAATCTTTTATAATCTTGTAGGAGGACAATAGCTACTTCAGGCAACACACAAAAGGGATTCTCAGGAAGACGGGAGTTCCTCCTTCCCCTCTTCTCTCGTCGTGGCTGGAGGCGAGACACTCACCGTCACTAGCTGTCAAGGTTCCTAGACGGGCATTACAAACGAGGCGTTAGCGACATCCACCAGGTGCTCTTCGCTAATCGTCTAATTGGTTTTAAAATTCTTTTTCGTGACTTTTTTTAACAAGATATTGGTGTGTTCGATGTGATACTGCTTCTTTGAACACATATAGACCATAAAATAAGTGCCGAAATTTCGTTGTAGTATCCCTTTAAAGGGATGGTGAACCGAAATCTGGATTTCAAAAAACAATGCAGAAGATGTAGGCGGGACGCTACAATCCCTACAACACTACTCGTAAGACGATATCTCAAATGGACGGCCGTATTTTTGGAAAAAGAGGTCGAGAATGAACCAGGCCGACGAGGCACGTGACGCCAAGATACCTTGTTTCCTCCTCTCTTCGTTTCGCTCCCTCAAGGTGGCGAGGCGGAGATGACGCGAGGCCGTTCCCTCTCCTTCTCGGAGAAACATGACGTCAACATTTCTGCCAAATGCACCTTCTTTTCTGAAAAATACGGTCATCCGTTCGAGATATCGCTGTGTGAGTGATGTTTTGGTGTTTGTAGCATCCCGTTGCACGCCTTTGCCGCGTGTTTTGGAGAATCCAGATTTCGGTTCAGCATCCTTTAAAGGGATACAAGGCAAGCCGCATGAGGCAATGAAGCAGTTGCATGCAATCAGAAACTGCTCTTGGATTGGGGACTTTGCACAAAGTGCATTTGCTCTCAGCAGCAAAGCAGACTACACATATTGTAAGGGTTCCTGCTTGCACACTTTGTGTACCATCATGCCACTGAAGAAAAGTCTACTCACAGATGAGGAAGAGTTGCTTTGAAAACGCCATCTTGCTGCAGCAGCTTGTAATTGGTGGGCTAAAGGAGGTGAACAATGGCGGGGCCAACTGTGGTATGGAATTTCCCGCCTCCTGCTGACTAGTCCTTCAGCTGGGAAAGCTGCTGGCTGGTAAAGATCCTTGTTCTACGTGTGACTAAGGCCTACGGTAGTGTCTGGTTCTTCCTCTGCCACCAGAACATGGTGTCCGAAGTAAGATCAGCGCCGAAAATCAAAAACCGCTATCCGAACCGAAGGTTTCTGAGGCACCCGGAGTAGCAATTCTGCTCTAGAGGATGTGCTGACTGCTGCTCTCTTCCTGTGGGATACGTCGACACACCGTAGTGACCATTAACGAGGGAGCACGTCTTTAGATATGCCTCTATTTTGACCTTGATATGGGGCATGCATCTAAAGACTCGCGACACTTTCTTCAGATGTAGGTGAGTGTGGTGTAAAACACTTGCCAATTTTTGATAGAGGTTATAAGTGCTGCCATCTATTGAACACAATACCAAACACATTGAGGTTCATTTGCATTCGCTGGCCGGCGAAATAACTTCATTGCTGTGGTAGGAAGTATGTTTTTCTTGTAGTTCTGGATCATGCATGCTTTGAAGCGGCACAAAGTTTTTACAGACATGGAAATCACGGCATCGTCTTAGAAGAAAGACGGATATTTCCTATCGGAGCAATAAAATTATTTCGCCACGCCAGTGACTTTGGCTCTGCTCGATGCAGACCTGGGGAAGATGGCCCTGCCTCCATGCCACTGCCTGGCACAGTTCTACGTGTACGAGGATGAGCTCTCCTGCCAGTTGTACCAGCGCTCTGCTGACATGGTGAGTAAGGTGTTCATCTAGTTAGAGGGAACAGTGGTATGTAAAGATACGTTGCCGTGATCGGATTCATCCGTATTTGGTTCAGGATTGACGTCAGTTTATCCCAGAGATCCAGGGAGTCAGTGAGCGGAGAAAAAAAATGTCGCCTTCCGCAACGGCAACAAGCCCTTTTGTTGCTCGTGAAACTGCTCGGCCATTGTGTTAGGCAGGGATTTTCATGCGTCTTGATCTTCAGTTATGCTTGGTCAGAAGGATAAATGAAATGACCTCCCTACTAGTGTTTTCTGAAAAGAGAACAGTTAATCGTGTCACAAGTTATGCTAATGAATTTACAAAGACTTGGGAAAAAGCTAGGAGTGCCTGAATTATGGAAATACATTATTATATGACTCGACCACGTTTGCGATCTGCTTGAAGCGAGAGAAACTCGTTGCACAACGGTAGCATACATTTGACCAAAATGAGGAATTTCCACCAACATTGTACAAAAACTTTATTTCCCTTTAATAATCCTGAAAATAAGTATCTCAGACCTTGTTACCCAGCCGGATTGTTATGATATGCTTCTGCAGGTTTTCAGAACTTTCGATACCCGCCCCAAATAACATGCTATTCGATTTGATTTCGCATCAAACACTGGCAGCACTCGGAAGTTTTGCAATAATTCTCATGTTCATGGTTCTGGCGGGTTAGTTATGGCGAATTCGGGTGGTCAATCGCCGGCGAGACCGGGCTGGCGGAACCGGCAACCAAAAACGCGCCGCGGCACACCACGTCACCCTCAGCACCCAAACACGAAACGCCATACGGTGGCAGTTTACTTTGCCTCTTGCCCGCACGGCACCGCTAGCAAGACGCTGTCGCCGCCGTCATTCATGTCCCAACGGCTTGGATTGACTTGATTAGTGGCTGCTGAAGTGACTTCAGATCAGTTTCGTTCTTTCATTTATTTTTTTCTCACTGACCTCTCTCATTTCGGAAGTGACGACACCGGATACAGTCTGGCGCCTGCTCGCCCGGCCATTTGAAGCTCGGGTGGAAAAGGCACCAGAAAGTTGCCGGTGCTTGTTGGAGAACCACCACCCGAACGCTGCGCGCTGGCCGGAAGCTGCCCACGCTAACACTATTGCCGGTTTCCTGGCAAAATAAGTTGCCGTCGACTGACCACCTGAATTCGCCATTAGTATCGTTGAGTGTGCTTCTCATTGCACACTGATGAACTGCAGTGAAGCGACAACCGCAAAGTAGTCATCGCGATTTTGCATGTCTTGCTTTGACGCAGCACACCCGCTTGCTCAGGGGAAAGCACTCTTTGATAGCTAGACGTTGCACAATTTCTGAATAAAATTTCGGCTTGTATGCACCTCTCTCATGTTTTAGAATCTATTAAAATGCACATCTAAGCATATAATCTTCACAGCCCAACACGTACGGGCTCATGTCTTTCGAAAGCAAGGAAAACGCGTGCCGTACGCACAAACTATGAAGATGGAGCCAGCCTGAAGCTCTTTATTGGAATGGTTTGGACGCTATATTTGAATGCGCTGTTTGTAGCAGATGCTCAGAACGAGCTTACATTAATAAGCTACTAAGACCGGTAATCTTGATGGTTTGGAAGGCACGCTGCAAAAGAACTGGATGCTTGCCATCAGCATGCGCTCAGCAGTTGTGCAGAGCTATGACTGCCAGTGAATGCTCCCTTTACACCAACACGCAGCACTGACGTAACATTGCTGCGGTGGCACTGCGACTGGCAGGGAGCATGCGTAGACGCTCCATTTGATGCGAGTGTGGTTCCTGCACACGCACAGTGCACATGCAGTGGCCACACCTCGTGTGGAAACTGCGCGTGTGCCCGCACCTTGTGAGGGCTTGTTTGGAAACAGCGCGTTGGCCTACAGATAGACTGCGATATTCTGGTGGCATCTTTTTTTCAATTCGAGATTTCGTAAAAATACTTCGGTATTGGAATTATATTTATATGGACTCTTCTGTAGGATTATGTTTATGCTTTGTTTTTGTCCGAATTAAGACTTGCAGTTTTATTACAACCTCTAGCATTTGAAGAAAACAAATTTATGTGCTTACAATAGACTCTTCCGAAATTCAGCCTGGCCATTTCGATAACTATCATCACCTAAGTGTATATCATCTGTACATGCTGATGGCTGCCATTTGATAGCTGATGAAGGAAGAATTTGAAGGTAGGCACCCATCCGGAGCCTGAACATTCCAGATGTTTGTTGGCTGAATTGTTTTATGTCAGCGAGACGAGACTTATATACTTCTGTGCGCTACACATTTGAGAGTGTCACGTCAAATTATGGAATGCTCGGCTTTGGCACACTCCAGACTGCTCATGACAATAAAATATGGTGAATATTATTAAGAGGTGTACTCAAGTAAGCTCCTCGTGCAGAGTGGTAGTTTCTTGACACCATTAAAACTTAAGCAAAAAAAATATTTAAAAGAACTGTACAGCGAAGAACATTGTAACTCTCGTATGTCTGCCGTTGACAAATAGGTACCAAAATTTAACCGCCATTAGCATACAAAATTTTAGACTGATATTTGAGCTGCTAGGTGCCATCCAATTTCTGAAAGGGTCTATTATTGTATTCTAACATTATTTCAGTGGAATTTCTTACCTAAAATAAGCATTCACGGCACTTTGTGCTGTGTTTCATCGGTCATCTTGTTATTGTGTCGTATGTCGGGTGCTTCTACACGTAACTAAGCGGTTAGTTTTGTGTTTGAGGGAATCTCTCCTGCTGTGCAATCGATGCTAACAAAAGGTTACATTTAACTGAGAAGGCAAAGTAGACATTGCATTTAGTTGGACAGGCCAACGCACGAATCTTAATATAATATTTGCAGTGATACGAATTAAAATGAAGTGTGTGCTTATGCTCTAAAGGTTCTTTTTCTGCTCCAAACTGGACTTTCGACTGTTCCAAGGGCTGCTCCAAAATGAGTCGGACCAATCACGTCACTGCATTTAGAAATTTGGATGATTGTTATGACCCCGGGGGTACCCTACACTAGCCCCAGTGTCCTAAGAACTCATTGTGTGGGTCTATGGTCTATACATTCTAGAAGTCTGCATGCCTCTCCCTACCCACTCTAAAGCCACGGGTGCATTGCTAATACATCGTACAAAAGACAGGCAGCAGACACTGTCCTAGACACACTTCTTTCTTGCATCTTAAAAACTTATTTTTTAGGCTTTACAAGTTTGTCTTAAAAAGATTGAGGTACACCCAAGCATTCCTATGAGTTGTGAATGTGAAAGCATGCAAGCCGCTCGTCCGCTTCCTTTTTCGTCTGCTGCGTACTTTTCGTCGCCGATCGGCACGTGTGCTTCCCTGGTGACCTTGGACGCTCCGCGCTGATGGACACGCAGCAGCATGGGGTGAGCGGTTGTGGAAACTGGCGAACGCAGCGGCTAGTGGGAGCCCCGTCGACGCGCGCCAGCCAATGGAATCGAAGGAAACTATCTGCCATTTTCGCGCTTCAGACTGATGACGTCAGCTCGCTCCATGAGACAGTTAATGCTTTCACTTTAAAAAACTGAAAGCTACTCTAATGCGGTCGGGTGAGTTATATAGCCAGGGGTACATCATATAGTGTGCTAATTGTCATGATAAGTCGGTTAAATAGCTAAAATTTGTTAATTAAGTATTATTGAGGAAAAAAAAAACACAGCGAAATGAAGTGTGCACTTATGCTCACAGCATATGTGTGTACTTTGAGTTGGAGCAAGCGCAAACTCAAAATTTGGAGGTAATCGTGTAGAACTGGGAGATGGGCTGTCCTTAGGTCAACAACATGTAAAGAAAGACATGTCGACTTAAAACGAAAGAAACACACAAGAGGACGAAACAAACGACACAGCTTTCGACTTGCAACTACAGATTTACTGGGGCGGCTCGCCGCTCAGAGCTCGACTTGGGGAGGCGATGGGGAAAGGGAGGGGGGGATGAGGGGAGGTGTAAGAAACACAGGGAGACCGCTGCGGGGGCGAACACAGCGGGCGGTCTGGAGTCTGGTCCACGGCGTGGTCTGGTCCGTGTCGCCTCTCGTAGATGACACCTCGCGTCGCTTCGTGCCGTCGGGGGCGCGACGGAGAGTGGGGGAAGGGGGGGGTCATCGGAATTCCTCGGGGAAGGCGGAATTTCTCGGGGAAGACACCTCCCCTCATCCCCCTCCCCCCTTTCCCCATCGCCTCCCCAAGTCGAGTTCTGAGTGGCGAGCCGCCCCAGTAAATCTGTAGTTGTAAGTCGAAAGCTGTGTCGTCTGTTTCGTCCTCTTGTGTGTTTCTTTCGTTTTAAGGCAGTGTAGATTACCAACATGCTCAAGTCTATAATAAAGACATGTCATTTGCATATTATCCGAATGTTACAGAATTGAGGGGTGGGCGCTTATTGTGGAATGGGTGGGGGCTTCGGTATTTTACGGCGTAGTTACAATTACAAACTTCCCGAGTGTCATGGAAAACCACTAAACAAGTAAATTTGAGACATATGGGACATACGGGAAGGTCGGTGTTATGCTAAAGTTGCCACTCACGCAAAGGACGCAGGGACAGTTATGCGAAAACACGGGCGATAAGAGACGGAAAACCCGCGCGGGAGGGTTTTCGCACCCGCAGTCTCGTGCCCGTTGCAGGAGCGGTAACTTTAGCCACCCCCGTGCTTCCAACAGGCTCCTTTTTCCTTCGTCAAATTTACTTATTTAGGGGTTTTCGATGATACAGGCATACATTTATTTTTACTGATTGAAACGTTAATGAACAAATTTTAGGTAATTGTTTCACTTGTCGCAATGATCAGTCCCCTCTGTTGTGTCCACCTGACCGTATAACTAACCCGCGCAGGTTGCATTAGTGATAGGTTCTGGGGCTTTTTTTAAAACAAATCTGTAAGGGCCTAAAAAAGAACACCCCATATACGCACGAAACAAACACGCTTCGAATGTGCACCATGTCAGCAGTCCGCAGGCGATTCTGTCGTCACGTCTGCGCCTTTTGTGCGACGTACAAGCAGCATGACTGCAGCTTTAGGAGGCGCACCTTTACTTTCGCCGCTCTGGGAAACTGTCCTTCCCATGTACGAAATTTCTCCGCTCCCTGCGGGAGTGACAATGGCGCCCTCTCTCGCAACACCCCAGGGCCTGGGCGTGCCTTTCAACATTGCCAGCTACGCCCTCCTGACCCACATGGTGGCCAAGGTGACCGGGAAACGGCCCGGGGACTTTGTGCACACCCTGGGGGACGCCCACATCTACCTCAACCACGTGGACGCTGTGAAACAACAGGCGAGGCTTCTTGGGCGTCAATCGTGCCCGTTGCACGGTCAACGCATTTCTTGAGCTTTCCTTGGGCAGTCGTCGTAGGGTGCGACTCCCAGGGTGCTACCTAGAGCCACTAATCGGGCCATGCTTCGGTGAACCGTCTCTAAGATAAGCCACGCTTGAACGTATGGTTTCTTTTAGAGCGGTGGTTCTCAACCACCAATGTTTTGAAAACCCCTTCTGGTTCAGCAGGGGTAATGGGGAACCCCATCCACTAGCGGGAGGGAGGGATATTGGACGATTACAATGACGAATGGGTAAATAAGGAAACTAAATGCATGCAAACAAACTTTGAAGCTCTGAAACAGGGAGTAATCAACCGTTTCTGACTCTTCACACACGGTTTAGTCTTTTAGCTTTGTGGGACAGCCAGCACCAGTAATAAAAAAAGTTTTATTGCTCAGCTCGCCCAAAGGGAGAGGGCTTCGGGGAATCGCGAGAAGTCCTTTTGCGAAGACTTTGGCCATGGTCCTCGTTGCGAAGACCATGATCCCATTGGGTCGTGCAGCGTTTTCTCTTGTGCAGGTCGGTTTCGCACAACATGCACCCCCGTCGGACTTCCCTCCTGATGAACCATTGCCCCATGGTTTCCTTTGCTTATAGACAGTGTCTTACAGTCCATTCTAGTTCCTTTGCATCGTGATTCGCTCTGCATAGTCGGAGTACTAGTCGGTGGCAAAAGGGAGCAGAAGCGGAAATTCAATTTTCACAGATACCCTTTGGCCATTACCTAAAGTTAGAAAGCACTGAATTAAAAAATGTGAAAACTTGTTTTAAAGTGTTTGGACAGAATGTGTATGTCACAGAATAAAATTTCCCCAAAAAAGGAAAACAAATGGCCACCATATTTGCTCCGTAATGTCCCGAGAGATAGCCCGAGAGATAGCCGAGAGATAGCGAGAGATAGCCAATCAAAAGCATATCGGGGTAAAATAAGGGGTGGGCTAACTTTTGGTGTGGGATCAAAAAGAGTTGAAAATATGCTAGTTTTAGATTCTGTGACCTGCGAAACTTGTAATCGCAGGGAGGGGCGACGAACCAAGACGACTGTCCTTCCCAGTCAGCAATGTTCGATTATATCCCGCTGTGCTTAAGTGACAGCATTTCTACTGAGGTCACCATTGGCTAGGGCTCTGGAATTACTAAAAAGGGACTATCTTTCCACGTTTAAAAAAAGAATAGCAAATCACACCGAAAATAGGGGCAGGTTATATTTCGGGGGGTGGGGCATCTCTCGAGATATTTCGGTAGTAATGTGGAGGGTTGAGCTAGTTAGTACGATAGCATCGTATTAAAACAGCACATCAGCAGAGAGGGAGAGCTTTCTGTGTTCTTTTCTCTTCCTCTCCACTTGTGCACCGTTTTAATGCGAGATTCATTCCGAGTCTTCCCAAGTGCTTCTATTTGGTGCGTATACTTTGGGACGACGTCCATTCGCTTCCATCGGTCAGTATTATACCACCAGAAGATTGACTGCATCGATTGTCAGCCAGACTGAATAGAGATTTTAACGTTGTTTGCGACTTTTTCTTTCTCGCAGTTGGAGAGGGAGCCACGGCCGTTTCCCAAGCTGCACATCAAGCGGGACGTTAAGGACATCTTCGACTTCCGCTTTGAAGATTTTGAGATTGTCGACTACCATCCGCACCCTGCCATCAAGATGGAGATGTCCGTCTGAAGTGTCCAGCCCTGAACCGTGCGTGCATTCTCCACCGGCTTGATTTCCGTCTGCCCCTGCATTTAGTTTTGCGTTGCATTTGCATTGTCATTTCAATCTGTGTTTCGTTGCATTTATTTTGCTACCATTAAAGCTGCCGTGCAAGTTTTGAGTGGCAACCCTACTGCAACTCCTGCTTTTTTTTTGCAATTACTGGATCTGAACATGCTAGTTATTTTAGTGCTTGTACACATACAGCTGAATGTTTGCTCCGTGATGAGTGTCCACTTCTCCCATTTGTAAGTGTAAAGCAAGTCTTATGGCTCGCTAAATACGTTAGTGAGAAGAGTAATTTTGCTCGACATTAAAGTGGAATTTTTACACAACTTGGAAGCGACTGGGATTCAAATTTTTTGTTTTGGCTTACTAATGTTTAGAATAATCTCATGTTCATGCATGAAACCAGCAGCAAAAAATATGCAACAGGTTTAGCAAAAAAAAAAAGAACAATTATAAAACTAAATTTTTTTTTTTTATTCATGAACACGAGCCTATTTTAAACATTGATGCGTACACAATGTGATGCACTCAAAATGTGGTGTCTTTGAAAAACCCTTCTTTTGAAAACCAACAGAGGTAGGATTATTTCTTGTTGCAAAACTTATTCTTGCTGAGATTATGTATTGAAGATTAGGCCATTGTCGCTTTTGAATGGGTCATAACAGCACAAAGAAACCCATATGCTTCATTATGACAATGCTTGTATCAAACTTTCAATGAAAAAAAAAATTAAAACATTGATTTAGAAAGTTTTGTTCTTGAATGATTTTCGTAACTCTCCAAAGCAAAGATGCCAGCATGGACACCTGTGCTCTTTGCTGTCAAAGTGTCAATAGACCATTTTCGGAAATCATTGGTTCAGGAAGTTCTTACACGAAAATATGTGAGCATGTGCACTCCTCTCGACCAAGGAAGCTAGATCCTGCTGGCTCCAATGAGCTGCACTGATAGATTGGGACCCCCCATGGTCTCTTTGGGGCCGCATATCTTTGCCCCCGAATTTCGTCCTCTAAGACACTTCTCTCTCCTAAGAGCCTGGCACAGCCCTGCCCACTGCCCTCTTGGGCCCGCTATCCATTTCAGACAGCCGGTCCCGTCCGGCCCGGCTGTTCCCGGCACTAATTTCCACGGGCCCTTGCCTGGCATAACAAGCTCACTTGCCGCTGCTACACATGTCGATACAGTATGCAATAGTCAATGCAGAAAGAATCTTTTGTTTTGTTGTTGTTAATTTGTTTTGTTCTGTTTTGTTGTTGTTAATCTTTTTTTTTGACCAAAAGTCAAATTAAAAGATGCATGTGAAATTTGTAATATCCAGCACTTTAGATGAGGTGGGCTGACATTTTTGTAATGAGCCGTCGCACGGCAATGGCAGTTTTCGTTTCCCGTGTCTCAACATGTGGTCTCTCTTTCGCCCTCTTTGCAATTTGGTGTGCGCTTAGAAATTTATAAACTGGCTTTTTCGCCGACGCGCGCAGCCGATTGCACTCGTCGGCGCAGCCAACCGCGGCCAGCCGACCTGCTGATATGCGCTCTCGGTTGAATTAACCGATATTTTATATTTCAAGATCGAAATAACGAGTTTTTTTGCTATAAAAATGTATGGACTTTTTTTGGGACTTTTGAACAGGGCCCGATTACATGACAAGTCAAATTAACTGAGATTGAATTAACGCGAGTCGACCGTATTCGGACCATTCTGCAGGCCTCGCCCTCATGGTCTTTCCTAGCGCTGAACCAGTGCATCGAAAGAACAGAAAAAAAAATGGCGAGCAACGGGAGACAAAATGTGCAAGAGATGAAAAGGAAGGGAAGCGTCTGGACAGGTTCGGACAAAGGACAAAAAATGTTCTAAACTGCCCCACTCTTACTTTGCACAACCGAAAAAAAGTGACCGAAAGAATGCTGCCGTCTTTTGCGGTGATCTGCAAGAGATTGGTTAGGAAAAAGAGTCTCAGAAAACCACTTTGATGGAAGCGACATCTCTTCACCCATATTGTGGATGCACGTGTTCGCACATAAGGATGGTTTATGCCTGCGAGGGTATGTATTGTGATGGTGACAAGAGACTAGACAGCGACAAAAAGGAATGCTGCGCTGCTCGTGCTCTGGAAGAGCAGCCAATGCACACTCAACTGAAAAAAAAAAAAAAAAAATTACCTGCAGAGATGAAATTACAATTGGTGCATAGGCAAGCGGTGGAAGTTTACCACGATTTTAACTCAAGAAGGGTAGAAGGAAATATTTTTACAGTGGATGAGAAAGTAAAAGGGACAGACAGCGTCTCTACTACACTGTCTATAGAGACGCTGCATGTCCCGTTTTCTTCCACTTTAAAAAAATTTCCTGCCCCAGTCTGGGGTTAAAATCATTGTGATAAACACGCAGATGCTTTTAGAATCTGGATCTCCTCCGTTGCATTGTCTCCCCCAACCCCCCCCCCAAAGAAGAGGTCTTGGCCGACTCAGTTGCTTGGCCTGCCTTGAAGATTCGAATGTAACTGTGAAGCCTGAGCCTGGCCCGTACTTGTACAGACCTCTACCGAGTGGTGCCACTTATTTCTAAAATGGTCGACGTTTACGACCCAATGGTTGCACAATGCCCACAAGTGGCGTGTGTATGAACTCGCCCTCAATATTGTTTATTCTGTCCTCTTTCTCTTACCGGAATTTTTCTGCCCTTTCCTATTAGCACTACACTGTACACTCTTGTGTCCCGGCATCTTGCAGAGGAAGCAGACGACACCTGTCGACCCACACGAATGACCCTGGGGCAAACAACTTTGGCACCGGGGACAGTGCACGTGTGACAGTTTAACGCAGACGCCACACTCGTCGCAATGTCTATAAGGTCCCCCGTCCTTGGATGTGCAGTCTTTGCAGATGTCGCAGTGCGTATTTGAAAGTGCGACCCACCGGTCGCAGTCGTAGCAGTACCTGTACCGATCCGACGGAAGTTTCACCTGACCCGGCGGAATATCCGTGAAAATCCGCACGGGGGAACCTTTGGTCCGACCGGATTCGTTGAAGGTCACATGGTTGCGATAGTCTACCGCAAAGTCCAGCATCCGTAAAGATGGCATGGCTTCGACAATCCGCTTTTCATTGAAGTACGGGAAGAACCAGAATATGCTTAAAGCGGACCCCACAGCTGCGGCATCCGAAACCATCTTTGCAAGGGTCCTCACAATGGCGTCAACGAGGCCACCGAAAGGGGGATCTATGAGTAGGGCGCATCTGGTTCCCGAGCTTAGATGTCTCTGAACAGTCTTTTCGGCCGAGCTTCCTCGAAAAAAGAAACCGTTGAACATATTGAACCAGCCAAACTCGCTCGGACCATAGAACTGTTCGTAGGTCTGCTCTATGTCCAACAGGATGCTGGGTAGCTGGGGACAGCTCTCGCGAAGGTGCTCGTGGATAGTGGGCGCCCCCAGGCAAATGACGGATTCGAAGTGTTGCTGCTCGAGAAGACTGCAGAGGAAAGCGACGCATGCATCGCTAAAGAAGTACTGCGCTTTAGTGGTGTTGGTGACGTCGGCGTTGATGAGTCGAGTGGGCCGACGCAGGTCGTCGTCTTCGACGGGAGTGGTGACCGCATGACCCCGATGAGCGCCAAGCTCGGTCCTGGCCAGCAGCTTACGACAACAGAAGAATCGTTCGGAGGGTGGGCGCTTGGAGACGCTTCGAAGCTTCTGGTAGAGCTGGTCGTGAGAGGAAGTTGGTACGACTTCTTTGCGAATGTGATCCCAGGTTTTGGAGTCTGGAAGAGGTCGTGACAGGAGGTCGTCTTTCCAGACGAAGAGGGCGCAGTCCTTGCGCTTCCTGCAGCCGGAGCAAGCGTAAAAGGGCCGGCCGCTGTTCTTCCCGGCCGTACCGATGCGCCTGAACAATAGAGCTGGGCCGTGCTTACAGAACGGAACCTCCGTGGAGTCGTCTTCAAGGAGCTCTACGGTGTTTGTTGAATGGTGCATAGTCGACACACACAGGTAATATGGCTTGTCAAGACTCAAGAGTGTCATCAAAAATCGCACACAAACAGCCGACCACACGCGTGAGCGTGTCGTCGGCTTAGGCTGGCTTGCAAGCTGCCTCGAGTCAATAATGCTCGAGTGCAGTTAATAATATAAAACAAACATTATATCATGTGTAGTCTATCGTAATAAATGTGATCAAGCGAAATTTTTGTATAACTAATCTTAATTTTTGTTTAGTTTGTACCAACGTTACGTTTCTACACAACAGTAGTCTCCCGTTGAAGTACTTGATAGCTTCTAGATGGCGCAAGCTAATACCTTATTCAATTAAAGGATTCACAATACTGAATCTAAATAAAGCTGTAAAACAAGTGAGCAACGAGCAGCCTCCAGCCGCTGCCGCTGCTTTAGCAGTTTTAGCCACTGGCCCACTGGCTTTAGCAAAGCAAGCTGATTCTGCGCTCGACCGAAACTACCGAGACATAGCGGGGGGCTCTCTACTAGGATGGAGTTCTTCGGGCTGGACAAAATTAGGAAGGTTCTCGAAATCGTTCGGCACAATGGGGGTGTAATGCACTCGTTTTGGAAGAGTTTCAGGTACGAACTGAACTCGCCATCAAGTCGCGCACTGAAGGTCAACGCGATCTGAGGATATCCATTCGTTTACAAAAGCTACGATTGATATGCACGATTAAGAAAATATTCGATAGTTTTGTCTGCATAAAGTGCTGCTAAAAGGGGCAGTCGATGTTACCGAACCATTTATACGATGGCTCCGAGTTGAAGGGGTTCGAGTCGGTCACAGCTATGTTACAAAACGAGGGCCCCACTTTCCAGGATGGACGATCTGCGGATGGGAACTCTGGTAGGCACGGACAAGGTAGGAAACAAGTACTACGAAAACAACCGATTTTTCTACGGTAAGTCATTCCACTTCCTACACGCTTTGTTTCTGTATGTATTTATTTCATTTATGGTGCGCACTTCCTACGTGATGTTGATTTGGCAGGTCGTAACCGGTGGGTCGAGTACGCCGACCACTACAACTTCGACTATGACGGCAGTCAAGTTCCCGCCGAATGGTGAGCCGAACGACTGGCATGCCGATGACTTGCGTCTATACCTGCGGTACTGTGTGCGTGGATTACGTATGAGCTAGCAGGACAAGCTAATGTCCCTGAATAAGAAAGGTAGCGACATATTCTCCCTCCTCCTCTGACGCGAACACCTTTTATCTTTGTACCTTGCTCTTTTACACCCACGCGTCGATTGTAGTGCCGCCTGGATCGCTCCAAGATATCAGACGGCCTTCCTATTGGGCAGGAGATCGAACTATAGGGGGCGCTCAGACCCGTTTGTTTTCCCCACGCTCGGTGTTTACTCAACACAAGGCCTGTGCACATGCCAACAGGCCTTATGGGCATGGCCATGTCATCTTCTACAATAGAGCGCGGGGCACAGTTTAATGTAAAAAATACTAACAATCGACGAAGCGACGTTAAGTGCCGGATCTATCCTCAGAGAATGCAAGCTTGACCCACTTCGGCTTTTGTGCTGAGCTGGGATCGTGCATGCTGCATTGTTCATGCAGGCCGTTGTGGAAACAAAAGAGCCCCTCCTCGCCCTCGCCGGAGAGCACGAACTCCAGCCGAACGCTGACGCCGCGTTCGGTTATGTCGGCCGAGCGCTGCGTCATTGTATTTGTTGTCCCCATCCGTGTAGTTGATAAGTTAACCGCTTGGGGCGTCACGGTCTGTCCTCCTCCCCAATAGTTGAGTCAGAGCACAGTCAAAGGCTGAGAGACACGCAAAATACATACACACAGGTTCAAAAACGCACTGTCACGGTCTACCAGCCTCGAAGAATGTGCTCAAAGAAAGATGATCAGAGCCGTGACGTTACACAGTCGGCGTTATTTGATTGGCGAGATGAGCTCATAGCATGCACTGCATTCCGACAGCATAGGCATTCCTTCTCCCTCCTCCTCCCTTATGCACACTTTTATTGTTATATTTTGCTCTTTCGCGCTCGCGTAGGGAGGCTCTAGTGAGGGTGGGCGCAACTCAAAACCTGGAGATGGCGGCGCCTGAGAGAGAGGATTCGGGAAAGGATATGCGCCAATGTTGCCTGCACGAGAGCAGACGCCCGCTCTGTTGCAACACTGTTGCTCCATGCGCCTTTTCTCGCCTCCCATTGCAAGTAACGAACGCCTTGGCGCAGCCTCTCTCGCTTCCTTCTCGCTCTGAGAATTGCAGACGTCGAGAGGAGAAAGCAGGGTTGCCAGACAAGCAGCAACGTCCAAGATGGCGAAATTTACTTTGTTTCGTGTTAAAAAAAAATACTTAACCTATCGCAACAAAACTGGTGGCTAAGGAAAAGTAATCATTTATACATGGTGTAAATTATTCAAGTACCTTAATGGGCTCTTATGACATGAGTTAGGAAATAAAACGACCCTTTGCCCCATAGACTCCCAGCAAAATTTAGCAATTAAATGGCGTCCATGTCTCGTGATCCCCGATCTAGCAGTTGCACCCACCCTCACTTGAGCCTCCCTATGCTCGCGCGTCGACGGTAGCGCCGCCTGGATCGCTCCAAGATAGCAGGCGCCATTCTTCAAAGGATGTCGCTACTTTTTCGTATACAGGGGCTTTAGGACAAGCTGCTCCCACAAAGATCTGTGCTCGTCGCGATTGGTGTACTCGCGTCTCCTCTAGCGGGGATTGTGAGGAGCTTGTCTTTCTACTCTCAACGTGCAACAGACTATACTTGCCTTGCACTGACATCACATCATCCATTTCGCACCACCACGGAAAAGTGAGAGGGGAAAGCTGCTCTTGTATGAATTTCAAGTGTCGTTTAATCTTTACAGTCTTCTAGAGGGCAAGTCTGGGCACACAAAAGAGTTCCGTTATGAGGGGAGTTCCTCCTTTCCCTCTTCTCTGCTGGTGGCTCGAGAGCTGACGGGATGACGTCAGGTGCAAGGCATGTATACATGGCTTGCATTGACGTCACATCAGCTGCCATCGCTCCGTACCATGCTCCTATGCCCATAACCTCAGCAGCATGCATTTGGCACCATTGAATTTGTTCTTTTCGGCGAGGCTTGCCGAGAAGGTACGGGCACAGGATCATGGTGCCATATGAAATCACGTGCAAGGCATGTAATGTAAGTTTATCCACCATTTTGTTGTTATGAGTCGTCTGGCATGTGCTGAAGGCAAGTATTCTAAGGATTCACACGACACCCTCAAACATGTGGTGCACAGAAGCTTATTTGGAGCACAAGTTCATCTGCTTCTTGGATAAGGGTTGCGATCATGTCAGAACGCCGGGCTCTTATTAACTGATTGAAAAAAATAGTGGATAGACCTCAAGGCATCTAGCTTTGAGGTCTAGCCACTGTCCTTTCAATCAAAGCCAATCACTGGCTCGGTGTCATTCTGACATCACCGTAACTCCCGCGCAAAAAGTAGACGACTTGCTCTCCACGTATGTTTCATCATGCTGACATTGGAAGCCATGCATGTGGAGAAATAAAAAATGTCTCAACAACAAAAACTATAAACAAAATGTTGGATTAATGTCACATGAAAGCACCCTATACATGCCTTGCATGCGACATCCCGCTAGGGAAGGACAGGGCCCCGCGCCATGCTGGTGGTTAACTTCACACTGCGCTCTTGTACATACCAAGGTGTAGGATGCCGCTAACTGCCCAGACGTGCGCTGGTGTGCACCATATTTTTAATTAAAGTTCCTATAGCTTTTGACGTGCGAAATTTTGAAAAAAAAAAAAAAAACATACTGAGCTTACGATGACGACGTTCAGCTAATACGCAGAAATTTTCGGCGTTGGTTGCTATTGTGTTGATTGTACTACTCAAGGGTCGCCGCCGACTGATCACCGCCTACGCGGGCTGCCGGGCTTGCGGCACGACAGCTCGCCCATACTTAGTAAGGGAGCCCCGAAGGTGTGCTCAGTGTGAAAACTGCTTAATCAAGTGAAAGGCAAAACGCATCCACATCACGAACGGGCAAAGCCGATGCAAGTGCTTTCACAAACATAAATGTTGGAGAAGCGTTGCCACTTGCCCCTACAAAATGCGTCCCACAATCTCAGCTGCGGCGGCATCCCTTCCCTGCCACATGCGTCGCCACATGCCTTCAGGGTATTATGGATCTTCGGATAACACATTCTGTTGTTCACGGTGATCGTCGATGTTAGCATATTTGGTCCTTCCTCTTCCGTAGGAATAATAAAGATGATTATTATTATTATTATTACTATTATTATTATAGCTCAATATCGGGCTTTCTTTTCCTTTGCTTAACAAGCGAGCGCCTCTTCTAAAGGGACATCGAACAGAGTGTGTGCATAGTCGAGACACTGCTCCCATCTCCACAGGCACAGGTGGCTGCACTACAGCACGGACGACCCCCCGACCAAGGTGCCCCCCGTTGCCTACAAGTGGTTGGCCGAGCACACCGAGAACATGACCGGCACCAACCAGGCCTACGTACCGTACAGCACCGTGAGGCCCAAGATCCAGCCATGGGTGCCTCCGGCACCCAAGAAGTGACGGGGCGTGGCGAGAGTCCGCACGGCACACTGCAGGTCTTCGTTGGAAGTAGTTTAATGGGGGCATTTTGTACATAAGGTAGCGGATCTAATAAAATGCCATCACCGAATTGCATGTTGTACCATAGGATGCCACCGGGAATAGAAACCGGAGATTCTCGAATTTTGCATCTCGAGGGATCCCCCCCCTCTATCTTTCTGGATCGACAGTCGAGAAACCCTTTCTGGCCTTGGCATTAATGCGATTCGGCAGCATGGAGGCCTTTGTACTGGCTCATTCCAGGGAGTGCTTGGCTCATGGTTATGTACGAGTGAGTGACCTATTGTGCCTTGCCGAGAATTTGAATTCTCTTCGCATTCCAGCTGGTGGAATTTTTTGGGGGGATATAGTCGATAATAATAAGGCTTCATTCAGAGTTTTGGCTGTTGGAGCAATATCTCCAGTTCCCTCAAAGCACACATTCAAAAACTTTGTATTTAATTCAGATGAGGTCTGAAATGTCCGAATATAATTCGTGGCTGAAAGTCTGGTATACATACACTTCGCTTACGCATCATTTCTGGTTTCCAGAATTTCAGCATACCACCAGAACGTCGTACGACCACGCCGATTAGCGAAAAAACTACGACCACCAACCTAATACCACGTTGATTCATCTTTGGCACGCACAACAGTAGCGACTTATCTTGGCATGGATTCCACAAGTCCTTTGCTAGTGCCTCAGGTACGATAGTATGAGATTGGTAAGCACAGTTTATGCAATTTCTGTAGATTACAAGGAGGTGGTTTGCAAGCTCCGAGCTGGCGCCCCATTACGTCTCGGATGTGCTCAATAGGACCAATATTTGACGAGTTAGGTGGCCGAGACGTCAACTGGAATTCAACATGGTGCTCTTCAGTCCCCTGTAGCACAATTCTCGTCTAGTGACATGCGAGTGTTTTGTTCTGTGCATAGGTTATACACATGCCAAGGCAAGACTGAGTATAATCAGTGTTGTGTAAAGGACATCTAAATTACAGGAGGATGCTTAAGCTTTGCCTTTAAGAGGGGAATGAGACAGCTAAACGTATAAACCCCCTGTTCATTCTCGAGCCATGTATGCGTGGCCTAGTCTGTAGCATTTCTGGCACGCGACCGAAGGTTCGTAGGTTCGAATCCCGCCTCTGCCTAAAATTCTTAAAATTTCTTCTTTAAGGCAAATTAATTACTTTAGGAAGTGAAATCATTTCAGACGTCCGGCGACTTTTGATTCCCATTACGTCATGGTTTAATCACTCATTCCATGCGTGATGTCACATTCCATGCGAGCTTTGTGGGTTGCTTCAAATTCTAGCACGAGGTCATGTGGCTGTGGTGTCATGACCCTATCGACTAATCAGGATTCTCCCTCCCACTGACAGTGACGCTGGATTTTCTACGACACGAGCTCCTCAATGCTATTGCATTAAAAGTACTTGAAGTAAAATACAAAGTACATGAGAATATATACTTCAAATAAAGTACTATAAATACAATGTATTTTAAAGTACAAGTACTTTTTTTAATACAATCCTTCATGCTGCCCTTTCATTCCTCTATACAGGGGGAGGGGGGTTTACTGGTATGGTTTGGGGGTAATAGGGGGCACATTGTTATTGGCAGAAATGACAGCAAAAAATGACCGCATCTCCACGTGGTGAATGATTTTGATTGGGGCGAAGCTCTGGTGGTGCTGATGATACCGCTTTTTTGTTCATAGGTGCTGATGGTGCTGATTTTTTTTTTTTATTGCTCATAGGTAGTGCTGAGTTTCGGGTTGCGTTTTGACTTAATTATTACTGCTTTATGGTCGGTGAAATGCAGAGCCAGTGGTTCTTCTAGCGGATCAGCTTGGATCCGCTAGAAGCTGTGGGAACGCATCTTCACCGCTTAAGGGGCGACACTGCCCAGAAGAAAAAAAATTTCTGCAAAAAAAGTTGATTTCGAAAAATGACATATTTACATCCACCAACATCTAGAGAGTATTCCCAAAAAGTTTAATTAATTTACACTATATAGTTAATTCTTTATAAGTTATTTTCTGTCCACCAAAGCTAAAGAAAAGGTAGGGTTTGGAGCACTTTGAACACATTTTTCTCTGTTCCACTTTTTAACATAAATTCCATTTTAGACAATCTATCGTTTGATAATGGCAAAACAGGGAAGGCTCATTCTTCCCTTTTTCTGACTGAAATTTAATATGGAATGCGGCTATGGAACTTCTTTGTCAGTTTACAGATGTATTTTATAAAAAATGTTGACATTTGTCAAAGACACAGAAGACCAAAAAGTTTACCAATTTTGCAGTAGAGACAATTTATAGAAATAAACGACTTTTTAAAAAAGCGTTCCATAGCCGCACCCTCTAGGCATTCTGCTACATATCCAGCAAATAAAAATCTTGAATATTGTGAGTTTCCAAATGATAGATTAACTAAACAATGTAAGTGTGTTGCTGATAGAAGCTACTCTAATTTACTTCTCATTTGACCGACAGACTTGAAATTTCGTTGTACACCCCTTAGCATGACAACCAGCCTACCCTGTAAATTTCATTAATTTTAAGACAAGGGTTTAAAAGTTGACCCCCCTAGGGGGTGTGTCCCCCTAAGTCAACGGTCCATGTCAGAAAGAGAATGTGTGGTATGAAACGTGGTTATATACACATTTGACTGCAGTGCCCTCTCGTCTATAAACGTTGAGCCAATGCATGCAAAGTTTAACGCGATTATATACACATTTGATTGCAGCGCCCTCTCTTGTATAGACGTTGAGCGGCTACATGCAACGTTTCATCCACGACATCCGCAGCTCTTGAGTTACTACCACATCTCAGAGCCCCCTACTCGTCCCGCAGTCGTAGCAGGAGTGGTTAAGGCGATGGACTAGAAATCCAGAGTGGTCTCCCTGCACAGGTTCGAATCCTGTCGACTGCGCAAACAATTTTTCTTTTTATGTGAGCATGGGCGCCGGCCAGCTGGACGGACGAACAAGGCTAGACCCTAAGGAGCTTTGCCCCTAATATTGGACAAAGTCAAATGGCCACAGAGGAATAGTTCTCAGAAGTGCCGCCGAATTTAGAAATCGCTCATACTTGTGAGTTTGGCGCCGCTTGCACTGGATTGTACCCAAGGGTGTTAAACTTGTTAGAAAAGAGCCCGACATCTACCCATAGCTTCTGCAAGCAAACCTCTCGTGGAGTGTTCTCTCCTAATATTTGTAACCTCCTCGCTTGCACTGACCAAGCGAGAAGTAGCAAGAGTTTGAAAGGCTTGGAGGAAGCTGCCCGCAGTACAAACAAAGCAATGTGCCATCTGCGCACGTTTCTGGTGAAAGTAGAATATCCCTCCCAGAATTTCTTCAGGGTTCACAAAGCATCATTTCGTGATAGAAATTTAACAAAACCAAATTTGTGGAATGTACTTTGAACTCGGGATTTGTACTTTCCTCGAAAAGTACCAGAAGAAAATACTCTAAGTATAAGTTTTCTAAACCTACTTGAAGTGCCTTTTAACACAGAGTATAATGCTATGCAAAATAAAGCTATTTTACTTGGGTTGCATTTCACAAAGCTAGAATTGATTCCTGCAACTTTTATACCCTTCCATACAAAACAAGTGCTAGGCTGTTGCATATCGCATAGACCCATCAGACATATTTCTAGCACAGTGAACTCCTACAGAACCAGCACAATGGGCCTTTAAGAGCTCAGAAATAAAATACTGAAGCAATGGAAGGTCCACTATTTCCATAAAATAAAATTGAACTGTCTGAATGCACAGATCCAATTCAACGAAAAGACTTCTGTAATCTAATATTACTATACCTCACTTCAGCTGAAGTCCAGATGCAGCCGACGCTACAAGCTAATGGGACAAATCGAGCAGAGTCAAAAGTGCAAGTCACTATGCCTTTTCTGTTTCCGATTGGTTCAGCAATGACAACATGTACAGCAGCACGACACCAGGATTCTATGTTTTTGATGCTGTCCGATGGGTCCCATCTGCTTGTAGCATCAGCTGCATCTGGACTTTGGGCAAAACCAAGTATAGAGTTCTTTTTAGGACTTCAGTTCCCCCACTGGGGTCTTGATGTTTTTCATAAACTGGTGTTATTATTGCCAGTGCCACTCCCAAGATGTTTTTTTTTTTGCTTACTAATGAGAAACAAGCTTTACACTTTTACTAGAACAATGCTTGTGAGGCGAGTATTAGACTGCAGCAGGCTGGAGGTCACGTGGAGCCAAGAATCTCTGAAGCCCTTTTGCCACCTTGCCATTCATCTTGGGAACAAAGTTTCAGATTACTCTATTGAATGGAAATTAAGCTGTATATGCAATATTTACTAGAATTCACTGACCCCAGAGCTTAGAGAACTAAATTTGCATCACCAGGCATCCAGTAGGTTTGCTCCGAGTACAACTCTTCTGTTCAGTGCAAAGCATTTAGACATGCTAAACTTCAGGCAAAGTTTCATGGTTTTACCCTGTTGGACTTTGCATCAACATTACATTAAGTGGTGATTAGCAATATTACTTGTCAAAAAAATAAACTATAGGAAAATAAAAAAGGTGAGAGCTTTTACATGCACAAAACTAAAGCAGCCATCTTTATTAACATTATGTACAAGTTATAGAACACTTCTGTACAAAACAGCGCACTGCAGATCACACCTGCTAGTCACAAATGTTTTAAGGGTCAAATCACAGTGTGTCTCGGTCGGGTAAATAAACATTAGTCAGATTGTGAAAGAATACATGGATTCGTTGTGCGCACATTTCTGCACAAGGCACTGGACTGAAGGCTGTATGCTACTACGGGACTCGTCTGATCAGCAAATGTGGCGACAATAAATATCCACAAACAACTGCACACTTTTGGTGACAGCATCGACGCCTCTCGGAGGTACCCGTCGTCTGCAAAGAATAAAGGGGACTGTGTGATTCTGCATCCTTCCTCAAGCTTCTCGCCCACGAGCCGAAAGCTAGTTTCGGCAAGTTTAGCACCGTACGTCTCCAGGAATGATCAGAACTGCATTCGTAGACATGTCACGCCTGAGCTATCCAAGAAATGCGTGTGCTGTGTGCAGTTAGTACACAATACAAGAGGCGGGCAGGTGTATCAGCATGTGTTGGACATGGAGGGAACAATACTACTAAGGCACATTTTAAAAGTCCGGTTTTGATCTTCGGTTATAAAATTATGGCTCTATCATGACAGCTTTGACTTAGGCACACATTGGTTCACATTAATGTAGTGGGGTGGGAACAGTCAATGTCAGAAGGCACACACAGATTTAGGCACAAAAGTACACCCCTTGTTGCATTACCGTCATGATGCGACTAAAAACTCGATAATACCACAACATTTAATTACAAATACAGCAAGTGACAACATTTGAACACATATGAAGGAGAAACATTGATTTGAGGAAGGTTGAAAAAAAAAATGATAATGGAGTAGCCAGCTACATTTTAGAATGGCCCACATCTCCATTTATTTTATATATCGAAGGGGGGGAACTGGTCAAAGTATCCCAAGTCACTATCCTCCCTAAATTTAGACTAAATTTAGCACATAAGTCTTTCTAAAAATACTTAGTTTTTGGAAGACTGGAACATCGCCATGGCTAATTTTCATCGGTTACATGAAACTGCAGCTTAATTGATAGCAATGCTTGAGTCACAAAGCTTCCTTGGAAAAGAGCCTGGCTTAAAATTTGGAAGCCACCCCTTGAGAACCCTACCTCCCTTTGTATATGCTAGCGCAGTGTCAACACAATCTCGCAAGTCTACTTGAACAGCGAGCTAAAACAGTGGCCTTTAAAATGTCTATGTGCACAGAAAACAGTTGCCACGTCGCTTGCACTGTTGGTCATCCCATTGCACAGGCAATACCGAGGTTCTTTCTGGACCTTGGGTAAAACCTATAAAATATTCTACTCCCCGAGCCACTAAGAAACCTGCATAGAGTTACTTTTCATTTGGCATCTCTAGTTACTGCCTCGATTAAAAACAACCACACAAACCAGCCTTGTGTGGGACTGATCACCAACTAGCCCTTATGAAAGGAGCACCGTCTGATGCAATGGTTTCATGACCGGCACATACCACAGATGGCCGGAGTCTCGTGAACAAGCAGGGAACGCCAAGGCCAGTTGCAAGCTTACACTGAACTCGTGCTCCTTCCCAGTGTAGCCAGTCTATCGGAAGAGCTGTTTCCGTGAGCTTATGGCAACGTGTGCACCGCACAGCCATTAAAAGGTGGTATTAGGTGCCAACAAGACAACACAGAGGGCGGTCCCCAAGAGCGCTCACTCAGAGCTCACGCTCAGCCCAGAGCCAGGGAGAGCCATCTCGTACTTGTCCTTGGCACGCAGCAGAGGTCGCCGGTTGGTGTGGCCCAGGTTCTGGCTGGCCGTGATGACCAAGCAGTTTGAGAGGGTTGAGTCTTCGCTCAGGCTGCGGTCCTGCTGCCGTACCTCGACCCCCTCCAGGGCCAACTCCACGTCCCCCAGCAGGGGCCTCCGCTGGGGGTCACAGGCCCAACACTGCTCCATCAGGCGCCAGCAGTCCTCCTCAAACTGGGGCAGGCGCTCTGGGCGAGCCCCTGCAGGGACAACGGTCTGTTGAGGATCGGCCTCTCCGGAAACTTCTTTCAAGACCCATCTTTGCCCAGCATGTCCCTTCAACTCCAATCTCTGTCCTGCCATGTCCCATCAAAGCCAATCTTTGTGCAAACATGTCCCATTAAGGTTAATCTTTGTGCTAACATGTCCCATCAAGGCCAATCTTTGTGCTAACATGTCCCTTCAAAGCCCATCTTTGTCGTAAGATCTACTGTACCCCTCTTTGTCGTAACATATCTTTCAAGGCCCCTCTTTATCCTTATATGTCCGTTCAAGATGAATCTTTGTTCCAACACAGTGACGCAACCTGCATTGGACCTTTTGTAGCAGGATTTGTACCAGGCAAAATATTGGTTTGGAGCAGTGACCAACATTTTTCGAGCAGGCGCCAACACTTCTTGGCCCACCATTTTAACATAAAAATGTGATTGCATCGCTAAATGAGGTCATATCTGATAATGATTGAGAGTTAGTTTTTGATACTGAAGCATATCACTTGAACTTTTGCAGTAAAAACAAATACCGTAGAATATCGTGCATCCGCCCCATTCCACATTAAGCGCCCATTACCAAATTTGTAAGATCTGAAGAAATACGCACAGTACATTTATACATAAAAATGATGACCGGACAAGCGCCCATCCCCCATTTTTTTGCAATTATCTCCCAAGTTTGAGCGGGCGCTTGCCCGGTATTTTACGGTACGACACAAAAAACTTGCAGCCTTCTTTAGAAACGAGGCTCAGATCAGTGGGTTCAATTAAAATAAGTATTTAAGAAAGACGTTGAAAAATAAGGCCTAGAAGAACACTTAAGTTGAGATAAAGCTTCTCTCTTCCTCCCTCTTTTACATTTGGGAGGAATTTAGCCTATAAATATAATTCCCGTAAAATTCCGGAAAAAATCGGCATATCTGCTGAAACGACTGACTCAAAGGTTACCCCAAGACCAAAATCTTTGAGAACTCTGGTTCTAGGCAGTGTTGAGTAAAATGCATCTAAAACTACTTGAAGTCAAGCACAAAGTAAATGAGAGGTTATGTACTTCAAGTAAAGAAGTACACTGGGTGCGATGTACTTTAAGTACTACCTATACATGCAATACTTTCAAAGCAAAACACAAGTACTTTTAACATAATCTTTCATGATTACCTTTCATACCCCTATACAGTTTTATATTTACCGTAAAATACCGAGCATTCGCCCATTCCACACTAAGCGCCCATCCCTAAATGTTACATCTGAAAAATATGCGCAGTACAAATATAGATAAAATTTGTGACCCATCAAACGCCCATCTTCACTTTCTTGCGATTATCTCCAAATTTTGAGTGGGTGCTTGATCGGTACTTTACAATATATTTTTAACTGGTATGCATCGTCCCAAGGGTAATCAGAAAAGCATCAATTATTTTCGGACATGGAGGCAATATTGGATAAAGTCAAGTGACCACAGTAGTTGTTTTACTCTCGCTGACAAACTATTTAATACAATCAACTTGTAATGCACTTATTTATATTGGTCTTATAGCTACCATTACTTCACTTTGAGCAATGACCAAATAATATCTAGAAAGACAATGGCTTGCTTTAACATGACGATACACCATTTTTTCGTTAGAGATTGGTGAACTCTTGTACTTGCCCTCTCAGTATTTCTTTAGAGTTCAGAAGGCATAATTTTCTGATACGAATTTAACAAGACTGAATTCAGAGAATGTACTTTGAAGTCTGGAGTTGTACATTTCACGGAAGGTTGCAGAAAAAACACTTGAAGTAAAGTACAAGTACATACTCTGAGAATGTACTTCAAGTAAAGGGTAGAGTTTTCTAAACTGACACAAGTAGGACTTTAAGTACAATGTACTTAAAGTACTTCCCAACACTGGTTCTAAGGCAGAGGTTTTCCTACTCTACAACCAAAAGGAACACCCACCGTATTCACACAATTGAAAGTCGAACCATTTTTAAATTTTTGAAAATCTGAACTGGGGGGGGGGGGGGGGGGCAACCTATAATCAGAACCAAAGCATCCCACAATTGACAAAGATGAAAAAATTGCGATATCAAGAACACTTCAGCTGTTTTAGGAGTTCAGTCGGCTGTACCTGTAGCTTGTCGCAATCTTTGCACTCTTTTTACAAGTTCTATTTTAATTTTTTTTATCTGCGCAAACAAGTGTCACGATCACGGTGATTGCGATTCACAAATCAGCCTGAATGTACGGCGGTGAGAGGCGCGCCCGAGTTTCGGGGGTGGTGGCACCCGACGTAAAAGCCGTTAGAACAGCCTCACTCCACGCTGCTTGCCGCACGAAAAATGGTAGCACATCATTTGATCAAATGTCGAGATTGTGCGACCGGGCTGACCGGGAAAAAGCACTTTTTACACCTCCACTGTAAAAAAGTGCTTTTTCAAGCAACTTTAAGTTCCTGTAAAAGAATTTAAATTTTAAGGTCGGGAAATGTAGCACCAAAGTATTACTTAGTTCTCTTATTATCTTTCCAATAAAGCCATTCCGAAGTCAATCCATTCCGTGGCTGCTGAGAAAGAAAACGAAAAAGTTGCCACTGGAATTGCATAGGGCTCGGGAGCTGCGATATCCTCTTAATGGAAAAATGCTCGATTTAAGGGGGTCGGACGGTTGAGAATATTTAGGAGCCCAGGAAATTCGTAAGCGCACTTGGGGTTCTCCGAGCACCCAAATTCTCTCGATCACCCCTCCTCAAGGGGTAGTATTTTCCCAGTTGAAGCAGCATGTTAGGATTTCTGAGGCAAGCATTTATGAGCTGAATGCACCCTAGTGTTTGCCCTATTGCAGTAGGCTCAATAATTCGAACTCCTGAAAGCCACTAATTTTGTGGCTTTCACCTAAGCACTTCTTATGAGTGGTGATTGCGAAAGCAGGCACGTAATTCTTCCGCTCCTTTATTTCGTCTGCAGCGTATTCGCGTTGATGGCAGAGCGTGCCCTCTCCTCGCAGCTCCAACCTTGGACGTTTCGTGTTAGCAGCACGCGGACGGATACGCAGGACCATGGGGTGGCGGTCATTGAAACTGACGTGCAGTGGCCAATCAAAAGAAAATCAAATTTGGGGGTTTTAAAGTTGGGGCTTGGGCGAGTTGGTACGTACTTCGGAATTAAGAACAGCGCGGAAAGACGAGGACCAGACAAAGAAGTGACACGGACGTAGCGCTGTGCCAAACCAACGACGGACATGTCGCACGCACCAGCGGAGGACTGAGGATTAATTTTGACCACCTGGGGATCTTTTGACGTGCAACTGAAAGCTCGATTCCCACGGCGCTTTCTCTGCAATAAGCCTCCGTCAGATTGCGGGCACCTCGGCCGGGATTTTAACCCGCCACAAAGGATCCGTACGCCGGCGCTCTCGGCTTGGAGTCACCGAGGCAGCTCACGCAGCGCCCAATGGGAGCCTCGTCAACGCGTGCCAACCAATAAGACTGAAGCCGAAATGCATCAGCTTTACTCTGCTCTCTTGGGATCAGAAAAACTAGGTGCCGTTTGGCTAGGCTTTTTGCGTGGTTTCATAGCAGGGAGTTGGCTTCACTTGGAGAAAGCAATTAAGCTGCAGTTTGGCGCGGCTTCAAACCTGACAACGGGGGCTTGCTCCAAGGGAGAGTTAATGCTTTCGCATTAAAATAAAATTATCCTTTGCCATATGAATGGCTACACATACAGAGCAGATATTTGATGATTTCTTCTACATAGGGGTACTGATCATAAGCAGGTATGCCACACATGAAACATTTGTGAAATGTATGACAAGTTAACTTATCTCAAAAATGTTGTTCGTCGTGGACCGTTAGACAGCACATGACAGCTCAAAACAAAATTAAGCATGTTTATCAGGCCAAGAAGTCGTCTAATGTAGACTATTAAGCAGGGGACACATGAGCGATGAAAAGGGGCGGCGCGAGCGGCAGTTTTAATAGCAACTTGTGCGGATGCTGTGACATGGACCTATGCCTCGACGCCACGTCACAGCATCCGCGCAAGTTGTTATGTAAACTTCTGTGTGGTGCCCGTTTTCATAGCTCATGTGTGACCTCCTAGAGCCCAGTTGAGTGCGCTTTTCACCGAGCACCAGTGCACTGCGGAGAAGCAACACCTGCAGAAGCAAGCTTTGCGAGTGTTGAGTCTCTGCAGTGCACCGGTATGAATCTCCAATAGGCAGAAAACAGGCATGTGTTCCACTTGGCAGGAGCCTTTTGCAACGCTATAATGCTTCCCTATTCCGGTCTCATTAAGTACATTGAAAGCATACACCTGCATCGTTCAAACATGACCCACAAGAAGGCAAACATGCAAATTTAAGCAAGTTTCGAACACAGCGTCGCCTCTTACTCCCTCACAAAACCTTCTCGACGAAAACATGCTGATGTACCCTTGCTGGGATGTTCTTGGGAACAAGCATAGAGTGACGTTACCTGCCAAATCTGTTGACTTTCTACATTAACCTTTGAATAGACTAAAAACAACTTAACTGGAATGATAGGCTTGTAGGTTCTCAACCTAAGGGAATGCCCGATAATAAAGGAATGGCCATACCACACTATGCTTCATGCCATCAGTACCAAGACAGCCCCCTCCCCCCCCCTCTTCCTTCCCCCACCCCAAACGTCTCGGTACTGATGGAATGAAGCATAGTGTGGAAGTCTACGACCTTGTAAGTAGTAATGCACACACTACGGAATGTTTGATGCATAGTTACAGATTGACGAATGGCTGAAATTTTCTAAAAATGTGCTGGAACTGGACAACAATTACTTGCAGACAGGAATGGCCAAGGAAGCAGAGGAGCTTGGGAAACCCTCGAAAGTACTTTTGAAAAACCCCACCAGTCATAGGAAACCAGTTTGAGAGCTTGTGCATCTATCTCGTATAGAAAGTGTTTTACTGCAGACAGACGACAGCCACTCAAAACGCTGTTCCCATTCTTTTTGGCTGCATTTGTTGGTTTGGCAAATGCGCGTCGGCGTCGCCGTGCAAGTACCTTTGCGGACGCACGACCAAAGCTGGTCCTTGGTCTGGCACTGCTCAAAGACGTAGGGCAGCTTGACGTGGCCCGCACAGATGTACCAGAAGAGGATGCCAAAGGCATATGTGTCCACGCTGTTGTCGTAGCGGCCCGTGAACAGCTCAGGAGCCATGTGGATGGGCGTGCCCACGATGCTACCAGACATCATGGCCTCTGGCTTGCAGAAGCCCAGGTCTGTGAGCTTGGCACGGTTGGACCTGTCCAGCTGCACAACCGGGACAGGACAGAAATGTGGCCACCAATGCAAGTCAACGAAGAAAGAGGTCACGAGCGGCGAGGGTGTAGAAGCACCGAGCGCGACAGTTGGCGCGAATGAGTAATTGCCGGTTTTTTCCGTCCTTTCAGAACTTAAATTTTGTCGCGAAAACTGGTAGCGGGGTCAACCGTGGTGTTCGCCCCGAGCGAGAGCTTAGGAGACTGAGTTCGTGTTCACGAATGCGCTACTTTGTGTGGGCAAAATATGCGAGAGTGCCATTTGTGCCAAGTGCTGCGCAGCATACAGTAAGGTGTTCTGCAGTATCACATGGCATACGTAAGCTACGGTATTGCGCGCCGCGCGGTAGTGTCGCAGTGTCCTGCAGTGTACGTACACAAACTGAAACCACAGGGAAAACGAATTTAGATCAGAAAGATAACGCCTTTTCATTGTTTTGAGCCAATCGTACTGCTAGAGGGAACAAGGTCCAGCATGGCAGTATGTACAACTTCACACCATTACGAAGGAAGTAGTACAGTCTAGGCTCATTAAAACAGACCTGGTTACAACAGATATTTGGATATAACATACCCATTTGTGAAGTTTGGTTGGTTTTCCTCTATGTACCATTGACTTAACTTTATATCTGCATACAACATACTCCTTTTACAATAGACCGAAATCTTCATCAAAATCAAGGTCTGTTATAACGAGCTTAGACTGTAGCACCATGCTTGCTGCATTCACGTATACCTTGGTTTCCCTTGGCAACACAGCAGTGATAATATCCCTTATTGATGCAATCATGCAGAATTCCTTGTCTAGCCCCCATTAGCTTTCTTACTGCTAGATGAAGTTCCATGCATTGATTAAAGAGTCAAGTTCTTACAAGCTCCAACAGTCCCACATTCCCTACTGAGACAGCCCCTACTGAGACAGCCACTTCCATTTATGAAAACATAACCATTCTGAAGATACACACTGTACATTCCATATTTTTTTACGTATAATCCGCATGAAAATTTGTTGAAAATCAAAGGCATAGTTGGGGTGCGGGTCATGCGCGAAGTTTGGCGGACAGCGCAGCAATTTGCGCGTAGCCGTACGGATAGATCCCCTAAGTACCTCTTCTCTGGTCCCTCTTAGGGACTTTCTTCTCCCCTACTTTATCGTGTTTTTTTTCGGGTAGCCATTTCTGTTTTGTTTTTGCACACTCCGAGACGTCGGTTCCACTCCACGCTGTCATCAAATTCGTTGCCAAAGAAATGGGAAACCAAGTGGCAGGCCGGAACTACGACCGCTACGTTGACAAGTCACACGAGCGAGAATACGAGAATGGAATGGCGGTCTGAAGACTAGCGCTTACCCTGAGCTTGAAAAAAAGATAGCAAAGTTCATCAAGGAAAGAAGAGGTCGCGATCACGGCAACTTTTCTAGAAAAGATGGTGCGTAAGTTTTAAAAAGTGCTGCATTAGCATCGCTTTGACAGAATAGACGACGATGCTATCTTCAACAAGGCACCCGCACGAGCGTGTTTAAAATAAAGGTATGGTTCCTAGCGAGATCTGGACATTACTTTAAGTGGCTAGTGCAAGTCTTTTTTATGTGAGGAATTTTAAAATTTTCCAACAGTAGCAAGCTGGGGGCGCGAGTTATATGCAGGGACAGGTAATATACGCAAAAATACAGTATCGCCAAATAACAAAAGGGATCCGCTAGAAAACTCTGCCACGCCAATTCCAATATCGGCCTCAAGAGTTTGCCAACATGTGCACCAGTTGTCTGCATTTAATTTCTAAACATTACATGCACATTAAAGATGAGAGGAAAGTGAAACTCACCAGGACATTCTTCAGCTTGATGTCTCGATGAACTAACCCCTGGCTGTGTAGAAACCGAATGCCTTGCACCACATCAAGTGCAACCTGCATATGCCGCGCAGGATTTCAGACATCAGTCGAATATGGGCATCAGACAAATGTGCCATAGAGGATTTCAGACTACAGTCAAGTTACCAGAAAGAACTTTCACCAATCTCAAGACAACACACGTAAGCAAACAACACTATAGGTATACATACTTTGAAGATAAAGTGGCAATGCTATATTTGTCAAGAATCTGAGGAAAGTACCTAACTGTCGCCTAAACAGGGCAACATGCATCTACAGCAACCTGGGAAAAGCAGGCAATTTCAATCAGTTCCTTCACTGACCTTCTGCGACAAACTGAGGGGGCTGCATGCAATAGTGGCACAAGTTCGAAAATGCAGGTTCCATTCGTTGCTCTTGCACTGGTCAAGGTTGAGACTAATTTCTATTCGACTTGACGGAAACAAACGTCTGGGATATTACATCAGTAAAGACAAAGCTGGCACAAGTATGACATATACCTCTGGGAATGTAAATAGAAGAAAATATGAGTCAACTTGTACAGTTTATTGCATGCAGCACCTCAACGGGTCCTCTCCACAACATTGAAAAAAGGGACGGCTAGCCACGGAATGTCAGCTTGACAACAGTGATCACAAAAGTGACCATCAACGATGCAAGCGTACACTTCTGGTCAACGCTTTGAAGTATTTAGTTCAAAGTGTCACTAAAAAGTATGATGCTGAAAGTATTTCTTTCATCGTGATAAAATATGCTAGTTTGATCATCTTCCATTCAGTAAAAGTTGCAAGTGCCACAGCAGTCACAACCCATAGCCGATGAGGTACCTAGGAACCCGTCATGAAAATAGTTTTTTTTTTTTCACTTAAACGACCAACATGAAAGACTAACACATTCAATTTAATACATATTAGTAAATGTAGTGGCATCAACGACGTACAAGTTAAGCCTGTTAAATAAGTGTTGGATAAATTAGCACCTGTATTATCCTTCATATGTAATCCTATCTCCACAGGAACATTCCCTCACCGTATGCAAGTAGCCAAAGCCGTTCTTAAAGGCGGAAACAAAAATGAGCAATCAAATTACAGGCCCATTTTCATTTCACCGGTGTTTTCCAGGTGTTTTGAAAAAATCATACATAGCATAATCACTTTTTGTCATCAATTCTTCATTCTTACACCCTCACAATATGATTTTCGTAAGGGACGATCAACCGAACTTGCCCTACTAACACAAAAAGAAACATCATGAAATCATTTGAAGAAAAGCTTATTACTCTTGGGGTTTTTGTGGACTTTTCCAAAGCCTTCGGTCGTATTAATCATACTACTCCACTTAAACAAACTTAATTTCTACGGCTTCCATGGTATAACACGCAAACTGATAGCTTCATATTTTCAATTTCGTCAACAGTTTGTCATCAGTAATCAGTGTTCCCACTCATTACCTCTAACTGCCAATGTTCCTTGGGGAAGTTTATTGGGTCCATTGTTTTTTACCACAACTTCGTGATAGGGCCATCTTTCATTGAAATAGTTCATTCTGCTCAAACTTTAGGTGTAATTTTCCAAGAAAACTTGTCATGGGATTGCCACATTGAAACTATCATTGGCAAGATTTCCAAAGCTGTAGGTGTTCTTAAGCGTCGTTTGAACCTCCCAGTAACCATTGAATTACTCATTCACAACTCTTGGCTCGCTTCACATCTGAATTATTGTCATCTCGTTTCGGAAACCACAACAGCAACTAACATAAACAAACTCCATGTTCTTCAAAAAAAAAAAAGGCAGCTCGGTCCATCATTAATGTATCATATGACACCCGTACAGAACCTCTTTTAAAAGCACTGCATCACATGTCAGTTATCCATCTCTATGATTACACCTTAATTCCTAGACATGTAACAAGCAGAAAAATATTACGGAACCCAGATGCTAAGACATAATCTCCCATCATTACTTAATAATCTACTAAGAAACAACATCACTGTTGTAACGAAAACAGCACATTTCATCAAAATTGTGTTTATGTAACGTATTGAGACATGTGTAGACTGTAATAATGAGTCATTTTTTACATCTGCAAGTTTTATATGTGCTTTACATTGTTATTTTACAGTTAGATCACCTTTTTTTTTTTGTATTGACATTGTTTTTGCTGAGGAAATTGGGATGGGCCTCATCAAGTCAACCTATGTTGGCTTTTTGCCCTCGCCTCCGTCACCTGTACAAATTGATAGAAAAAAAATTAACTGAATTTGAATTTGAGGAACTAGGGGTCTGGGATCGGGCGAACTGTGGTCACCGACTGCTCAAAAAATGCAGGCTGTGGCAAATCCCGGGCATCCTATTATCATCCCGCGGCCAATGAGACTACGACATTAGCCGATAAGAACACCAAAAAATGTATCCGCGCGAGCATAAGAAGCCCTGTAAGCATTTGTTCAACTGTTGGTAGGCAAGACCTGGAGACTGAAGGAAACCCACCCTGAGCCGATCGGGCCAACTGAGCCCTGCCCTGAGGGCCGTGTACAGGTCCCTCTGCAGCCGGTCCATGATGAGGAGCACTGCTGGTGTGGCCCCTCCTGCATAGTTGTGGTCGATCACCGAGCCCCGGATCTGAACTATCCGGTCGTGGTCCGGTACGCTCCTGCACACCAGAGGGCACGTCAGCCGACAGGTTCGCCTATACAGTAGACTTTCATTAATTAGACGTCGACGGGACCTTGAAATTTGGTTGAACTATCCGAACGATCACCTGGTGTAGAAGAACTCCATGGCAAGGTCGTTCCAGTGCTTGTCGTCGGGGGGCACGACCGACTTGACTGCGCAGGGTGAGATGCCGCCCCAGGCGTCGCTCGAGTACACCACCCCGTACTGGCCCCGGCCCAGCTCCCGGCCCAGCTGGGGCATCCCGTACAAAATCGTGTCCCTCAGGGACGTGCTCTCCAGGGCGTAGCGGGCCAGCCGCGGGGCGTGCACCTTGCGCACCTGCAAAGACAGTGCCGGATGTCCACATTCGTGTGTAGGCACGGCGAGGGGCAATTCACCGCGGAGCTGGCTAGCGATGAGCGCGTACTGGGGGTCAAAAGATCGAACGCCCCGCCATTTTCACCTCGCCAGTGTTTACAGGCAATGGCACCACCCACGAGAAAATCGGGGAATGGAGTGTCGACGCTCCGACCATAATAATTAGGGGCTCTGCTTCAGCCCGAGAGCCGCGGCTCACCTTTAACCGCTGGCTCTCTGTGCGCTCGAGGCGCCCGGAGTGTACCGCCTCCAGCTGCCGCATGGCTGCCTGGAACTGCTCGTGGGAGGCCCTCAGCCGGTCCCGGAACTGGGCGCAGATGCATCGTGCCAGGCGCCATTCACTCAGGGACACCAGCATGTCCCCGGCCACGCGCTGCTTCCACTCCACGTCTATCCGGGGCGGCGTCCGGCCCGGCAGCGTTTGCGCCAACTGCAGCGAACACCACTGCTGATGTCAGCGCCTTTCGTGGGACTACGCTTGGCGTCCGCAGCCTCAATCGTGCTCGCTTATGAATGTCCCATCCTACCGTATTCATGCAATTCTAAGCACCTCCACAGCCCTCGCCCTTCCCCTCCCTCCCTCCCTCCCTCCCATATGATGCATTATCATGCATCATACAAGGACCTTCTCAATGTAAGAAATACGTAAGTAGGGTCATTTTCCGCTGGTTATCTTTACAGCTTTTATGGAATGCACAACCACAAAGCACTCCATCAAGATATCTGTACAAAGTTTAGGGTTCTAAAAATGCACACTTGAAACCCTACTTGAAAGCTAGGTTTCACTTAACCATAACCCTCAAGTTGCAATTTCAGGTTACGGTGAACTGATAGGGCCCTTCGTTCCACTGTGCCTTAGGGTAAAAAAAAAATATTCAAATTCAGCCACAATTGGATCAGAGCCACCACGAGTTTGAGGCAAGACTTCGAAAGCCACTGACCTGCTTCATCTTCTCCCAGAGCACCCAGAGAAAGGAGGAACTGGTCTTGACAGTCACTTCCACCTGGCATACAAAATAATGCAAGTTTAGCGCAAACTCAGAGCTTCAGAGACGTCAACGCATTGTTGCAGTGCCTTACCTGGTAGGCTGCATTGAGGATCTGCTTCAGAGCGTTGCTCGCTTGGGTGCAGTCGTCCTCCTTGCAGACACCTTCCAGACTCGCCAAGCACCTCTCCAGTGTACCTGGAAGAACGAAACCAATGTTGCTTCAAAGCAAAAGCAAGCAGACGACGCACATCGGTGACTGTCCCCACGTGGGAGATGCCGTTTACCAGGAAGGGAGGGTCCAGACATGCTGGTGGAAATTGCGCACCTAACAAAGCCACAGACCATGATGCAGACACATAAAGGGGTCTATCCTATTCTTACCAGTTGTTTCCGTCTAGTATACCGCAAAGTCTTTCTCTCCACAACACCAAACAGTCGCCCAGACAAAGAATGACGTCCTTATATCTGAGAATGACACCAAGTTCAGGCATTCTGAGCCACTGACTATGGAAAGGCACGAAGGCCTCATTAGTTGCTTCCCTCAATATGATCGGGGGAAATATACCAAATATCCAACACCGTAAAAGACGTTTAAAAAATAGGCTGGGTTTTTAGCATTTCCCAAAAGCCTCCTAAAGGGGTGTTTAAAACAGGACACTACAAAGATCGTCAGGCCACACAACACCGACAAATCGTTCGGCGCTCCGCTTCCGGCCGTTCTCTTTGCCGGGGGAAATTTCCCCCCCGTCAAATCTCCCCCTCGTCAACACAGCCAACAGAGCGTGTAAATAAGTGGCTCTCCACACCCACGTGATGAGCAGAGCAAGGCTGCCGTGGAGGAAGCGAGGGGGAGATTTGACGGGGGGAAGTTTCCCCCCGGCAAAGAGAAACGGCTGGAAGCGGAGCGCTGCACGATTTGTCGGAGTCGTGCGTTTTGTAGTATCCTGTTTGGACACCTCTTAACACGTAGCATTTCTAAAGCCTCTTCACGATACTCCTTTTGCGGGCACATTAAGCCACGTCATGGCATTGTGCAACATCAAATCACGTCGCATTTCATCACGACGTCACATTTCATCAATGGTTCTCGACCACTGATGTCCCAAGGACCCACCCTGGACTAGCGAAAGTGGTGGAATTCACCAGGGGAAGGAGGAGGGGGGAGAGGTTACGGGCAATTTCTACGACAATTGGATAAATGAAGATAACTAAATGTGTGCAAACCTGCTTTGAAGCCGTGAAACTAAGAATAACCAATCTTACTCACTGGGCATGCATGGTTTGGTCTATAACTTTGTGGGACAGCCATCATCAATTAAAAAAAAAAAGATTAATTTCTCTGCTTGATGGACGATCGAGGGCTTTGCAGACACCAAAAATACCTTCAGAAACCCCCATCTGAGAACCACCACATTAGATCACAATGTCATGTTGCATCATGACGTTGACACCACGGTGTCAAGTAACGTCGCAAAGAAAGTGCCAATGCTATGCATTTAGAGCAGCACCTTTGGAATGACATAGTGTCACATGAGACTGTGACACCATTCTACGTACCAGCGAGGAAGCAGAAACCCAAAGAGATGGCTCTATAAATGCTCTGTACTTAAAAAAAGAAGAAAAAAAGAAAGAGGCACAGTAATTCTGATGTGTAGTTGAAGCAGCCTCCGGTGGGGCTTACCTACGAAGCTCTCCCGGAGGCAGTTCACCGAGCCGACCAGTTTCTCGGCCACGGCAGAGTTGAGCATCCCGAGCACCAGGTCCTGGATCTGGGACGTGCAGATCTGCAGGGTGCTGGCCGTCGGAGGGGACCCATTCTCCCCTTCTTCAAGGGACACCCCTGCGGTTGACACACACGCGGAAATTGGCTTCCGGAAATACTCGAGCCAACTTTCCACTCGGTACAAAGCAGACTCGCTTTCTCCATTCTATTTCATCGACTTTCTCGGCTGTGCGTGAGCCCTAATAGGGAAAAAGCATCTACATAAAGGTACAACTAATGAGTGACTTGGCAAGGGTATTCCAGTTCTACCAGCAGAGACGCAAGAAGAATGGAAGAAAAGCGAAGCATTCATGTAATACTACTACAATACAATGTGCCCTAAAGAACCATAGGTATGTCACTTTACACATACAACCTAACAGAAGAATGCACCCTTAGGAAAAAGATAAATTTTTTTCCTTGCATAGCTTACAAAGCTAGTTCCCCCCTTCCCATCCTTCTTCAAAACCATCTCCATCTTTGCCCTTCCCAAGGAGACCTAGTAAAGGTCACAAGGAGACCTAGTAAAGGTCACAAGGAGACCTAGTAAAGGTCACAAGGAGACCTAGTAAAGGTCACAAGGAGACCTAGCAAAGGTCAAAAGGAGACCTAGCAAAGGTCACAAGGAGACCTAGCAAAGGTCACAAGGAGACCTAGCAAAGGTCACAAGGAGACCTAGCAAAGGTCACAAGGAGACCTAGCAAAGGTCACAAGGAGACCTAGCAAAGGTCACAAGGAGACCTAGCAAAGGTCACAAGGAGACCTAGCAAAGGTCACAAGGAGACCTAGCAAAGGTCACAAGGAGACCCAGCAAAGGTCACAAGGAGACCTAGTAAAGGTCACAAGGAGACCTAGTAAAGGTCACAAAGAGACCATAGCCCTATGATGTTCATTCTAGCCCACCAATACAAATAACCCAGCACAACAGAATTGTATCGGATACGCCAATGGATCCTCTCCAAAGCTCAGTATCGTGCTGGCATTCCTCTCATCCTAGGAGTGTATGGTGGCCTCTCGGTGGCCAATGAAGAAAGAAGTTAAAGACATGCACCCAAGCGGATGAAACTGCTTGTGTATTCGAGACAAATTAAGTGAAAGTGTAGCGTCAACATTCAAGTCGGGGTCTGGTTCAAAATACCCAAACACACCCTCGGCTCTACGACTCTTTGGTGTACAGGATTAGATCAGGAGGGTCAGCGCCTCATACACAGGTTTTTTCTCAGTCACCTTTGGAATCAAAACGAAACAAAAAAGAAAGAACTGCACGGTGAAGGACGCTTTTATGTCTGCCGTTGCTGCACGAAAATTAAAGTGTCCCACAAAACGTTTTAAGGGCCAGGTTGTGGATTTTTACACAAATAAATAAAAACAGCCAACTTTCGTGAACGTTTTACACTTTTAATGTAGTTTGAAAAGTCACGTACTAGGGTTCTTTGCTGTGCAGAAGGTTCGCTGCTCATGGTACGGTAAAAGTTAGGCTGATGTTGGTGCCACCAAATGCCACTGAATTTCTAAAAGGACATTTCTAAAAGAACTGATTTTACCGCTTTATAGATTAGCTACAGCATGGGTTCTCGAACCGGGTTCCTCGGAATACAGCGGTTCCCCAGAGCAGCCTTATGGGTTCCCCATGCTCCCAAATTTCCTCAACAGTTCCCTACCCCGAGTAGGCATTTTTTCAGTTTAAGCCCTATACTATCAAACCTTAGTCACCCTTGATGCATAGCTAGAGCCACTCTTTAGTATACAGATTATTGTTTACAAGGCCTGCATGCTTCTGCATTGCTTTACTGCACCAATGCCAAGACCTGCTGTTCAGGGCAAATAGGGGTCCTAAAAGTTTGAGACCTAAGAACTACTGAGCTAGAGGTTAACTGTTAGTAAAGACACTGGTTAGGTGGCACAAGCCACCGCCCGATTTAGACAATTTGGCCGTACGCATCTGTCCATTCATCCGGTCTGGACAAACACCCAGTACACCAGGGGTGTAAAGACGGAAGCAGAACACTGCAAATCCCGGGTGCAGACATCGGCGATCCCAAGAGAAAGAAAGGAAGAGAAAGACAGCGACAGAAGAGCGAAGAAAGAATGCAGACAAAAGGATAGGAGTGTTCGTTTTGCTGCAACGAGTTGAAGCTGCTCGAGTGCTTGTAAACCGTATTTAGTTTGATACAACGCTCGATTCCAAAATTTTCCTGCAAAGTAAGCTAGAAAAGCACAAGGTACAGATCCGGCAGACAACATTATGCTGTATGCGGCTTCTTTGCACATATTAAAGCGTCACTAGCAGTAAGGGCCCATCGGGACAGCTAACTGGGACCGTCAATGTCCGCGTCTACGCCCCGCCGCTCCCATGCATCCCCAATGCACGAGATCTTTCCCTCTAGGTTATTATATCAACTCTATGCGGTACACGAAGCGAAGGAGGCAAAATCCCTCACCCTCGAAGTGGTGGTCGGCCGCCCGCTGAAGAACCTCCTCCCGGAGCCCCTCTACGGCCCCGACGATGAGCTGGCGGATCTCCTCCTGCTTGTGGCTGGCCACCTCCATGAGGGCGTGGTACAGGCCAGTCTCCTGCCGCCGGGCGTAGGCCAGCCGCTTGGGCGTGATCATCATGTCCCGCGTCATGTCGAACGCCGTCAGGATGAACGACCGAAGGCACAGCAGGTGCGTCGTGTTGAGCAGCGAGGCTGCGCTCACCAGCAGGGACTGCAGGGCGCTCCTCACGAACAGGTAGGCACTGCTGCAAGGTCCCGTGGGAATGGACGGCAGAGGTGAACCGCGAGGAATTTGAGGACCACCAAAGCGCGACTCTGTCTTTGCTCCTAGCCTCGCGAAGGGGGGCAAAGCAAACTTCGAGCTAATCTTTTGTCTCACTAAGAGTTTGTTAATTCTAACTGTTTAAAGTTCAAACATTTGTTTCAGTGTGACCGACTGTTTTGACTGCTCGCGACGAGACGACTGCTATGGCAACCGAAGTCCGTGCAATGCGTCACACTGAAACGAGAGGAGTCGAAATGCAGTCGATTACGCTCAAATGCAAATATCTGGGCTAGCTTAAGGTGAGGCACTACCCAGAAGAAAAAAAACTTCTGCAAAAAAGGCTGCTGGCTAATACGTTTATTAGATATCTGCCTTTTGGCTGGAGGGCCTCAAGGTTGCAAAAAAAGTTTATTTTGAAAAATGCATTATTTACATGTACCAACATTCAGAAAGTTTTATTAGTTTACACTGCACAGGATTTGTTTTATAAATTATTTTTGGTCCATTGATGCTAAAGAAAAAGTAGTCGTTGGAGCACTTTGAACGCGTTTTTCTCCGCTCCACTTTTTGCCATATATTTCACTTACAGAAAACTATCATTTGGTAACGGGACAAAAAAAACAAAAAAACTCGCTCATAGTTTTTCCTAACTGAACTTTAATCGGCAATGCAACTGTGGCATTGCTTTTTTACTATGTGGATCTCTTTTATAAAAGATATTAATATTGTCCATAAAAGGCAAAGCATTCATTTAATTTTTCACCGTGATATTAGCATAATAAATTACTTTTTGGAAATTTTGTTTCCACAGTTGCACTCTCCAGGCATTCTGCTCAATACCCAGTTAAGAAAAATGTTTGGTATTATATTAGTTTTCTATTGATAGTTTTCCTAAACAAAGTCAGTGTTCGTGATAAAAACAACTAATTTCTTTTACAATTTATCTACACTGTTTTTTGCCTCAAAACTGCCAGTATATATTACCGTAAATTTCATTCATGTTAATCTAAAGGTACAATAGTTGACCTTTTTGGCTAGTGTCCCCCTTTAGGGGGACACTACCTAAAAGGGATGGATGAAGGAATAAAACAATTAAAACTGGGACGACACCAACCACATCTTTCATATTTCAAATTTTGAAAGATGTGGTTGTGTTGTCCCAGTTTTAATTGTTTTATTCTTTCTTCATCCGTTACTTGAACCAACACACTCTTCTCCCAAGCATACCTAAAAGGGTAGGGGGACACTACCCAAAAAAGTGAATGTTTTAACCACTTGTCTGATTTAAATAACAGTTACAGGGCTTGTTCCTGTCAGTGTTGATTACATTTCTGCCAAATTTTGTTAACCTGGGTGAAGTACAAAAAATTGCAAATGTTCAAAGACGAAAGTGGGCATGTCTGCATAGGAAAACTATCGTTTTGAAATTACTTATAAATTTGTCGTTTTATATTGCTTTAGGACAGTTCAGAGCAGATAGCTATGGAGCTATATTTCTATATTATACCATCTTTCATAATAAAAAAGCCACATACACAAATACTGTTTTCTAGATTTCCATCCTTTGTCCAAAATGTTAGTTCTTGGGCATGAAAAATGACAAAAATAAAATATACAAGCTCCATAGCTATCTTCTTAAAATTTTACCCCAGAAAAACTCGTAAAAATGGATCCCAGTTCCGTAATAACAAAATGATAGTTTTCCCATAAGTGAAATTTATGCCAAAAAATGGATTGGAGAAAAATGCGTTCAAAGCGCTCCAACCTCTACCTTTTCTTTAGCATCGATGGGCCGAAAATAATTTATAAAAAATTAACTATGCGGTGTAAACTAATTAAACATTCTGGGAATACTCTAGATATTGGTGGATGTAAATATGACATTTTCAAAATCAATATTTTTTTGCAGAAATTGTTTTTTCTAGGTTTTTCTCGATTCCAGCTTTCCCCCTTAAAGGGGCCCTGCAATCATATTTAAGCGTCCACCTTTTTTGCGGTTTCCACGTCTCTTGGGGTTCGGGCAAGCCAGCAGGCACAGAGAGAGTAACTAAATATCAGTGCGTCATATTTTAACCGGACGACGCGAAAACCTCTTCCACCGACGAGGGCGACCCACGGTACCGAAAGCGCGCAAAATCTGACGTCTTTGGTCCTGGGCTTACTACTGGCCAGAGCCACTAAAAGCTTCTTTTTAGTCGAAATACAAAATATAAGTGACGCAAACCGTTTCAATTGTTTATAAAAGTAGTTTTTGTTCAGTATTTTTGATCAAAAAAAAAAGGAATGCAGTTTATAAAGTACGGAAACAAGAAATTACCCGTCGACATACCCGCCACCAAGCGGTGGAAAAGGCGGCGCATACTAGAGAGGAGTAGTGGGATCAGGCGCCGACACGGAAAGGTCCCGGATGTACGCGGCAGCGCTGCGGTCGTTTGGGCAGGAGCATCCGACCGGCTCCGAGCGTTCCGAAGGCCTTCGGCGAGAAGCTTTGTCTTGCATTTTGGCCGTTTCACGGTATGGCAGCGCAAAGTAGCTCTTATTCTGAACTGATCTTTACCCCATGTTTGCTGTCGTTTGTGGCCAATGATGTGTCATGCCGAATTAGTATTTACTCGCGCAGCAAATGCCATGAGAGCCGCTCTGGCTGCCCGCTGCATACATTCTATCCAGAACACGCTTCAATGGCGCCCTCTCGCGCCGTCGACTCGGAGTGCGGCAGCCGTGAGCGCTCGATGAGCCCACTACTTCTCCTCTAGTTCACGGCCTCTCTCAAGCAACCAAGGACGTCATGAGGGAGGTTATTTTTTGCTTGTTTTTGCAATTTTAAATTGCCTATAACTTTTAAAATAAAGAGAATTTCGAGAAAAGAAAAGTTTCACTAAGTTACTACGTTCGGTGCGCTCAGGTTCGGTGCAAATTAAAAATTAGTAAAAAGGTCTTTGCAGGGCCCCTTTAAAGGGGCAAGCTGGAATCGAGCCTAAACTTTTTATTTTTAGAGTTACTATTTGTATGAAACTTTGAATGCTCGATTTTGCTTCTTCAACGTGAATTGGAAGCTGCTGGGACCCCTCAAATATTTTTTTAAAACCCTTTTCTCAGTGGTTGTGGGTGCGCCAAGTAACCACGGTCTATAAATTGAAAAACTTCTTTAGGGCATTTTCGGTGTGGTGTGCCTTTTGTCCAAGTACAAGCGCCCTACGAAGCTCTCTCAGCACGGAGAGTGACGCGACCGTTCTTAGGCCCAACCACTGAGAAAAGGGTTTTAAAAAAATGCTTCACCATCCAAAATGAGACCACAGGCGACGGTGAGTCTTGTTGACATCAATGCATCAGATGGGTGAAGCATGTCCGGGGCTGGGCAATTCCTTGACCCCAGATACTACAAGTGTGCGCGCTGCTTGGTTTCACTGTTGATCACTTCCGCAACTACGCACTTGCAGCCATTATGAGAGTGTGTATTGCTATGTTTGGCTTGGCTCGACTTGGCCCGGCTGCTTGGCGGCTAGCAGAGTTGGACGCAGTTTGAAACTTGCGGAGCCGAAAATTGGAGTTGCGTTCATTATGCGAGAGAAGAAAAAGTCGAAATATTGATGGTCGTTGTGAGGGTGCATTCGTCATGCTGGTTAATAAATACGGTATGTTGCCACACTGGTCGTCGAGGTCCCCCAAAAAGGGCTTGAGCGTGCCCACCAACCTGCCAAAGTCCTCGAAGCTCTCGACGAATTCCGAGCTGGCCAGCACGGTCCCGCCGCAGCGGATGCTTGAGCGCCTCCGGTCCCTGCGCTTGTCCTGGAAGCGCTTGCACAGGAAGCCCAGGTTGCACAGCTGCTGGTACGCCGAGATGGGGAACGTCAGCACCGGCTTGGACTGCTGCCCATTCTCCTGCTGCACTGCAAGTGCAGTCGGGGAACGGCACACGCCAGACAGTCAGATAAGGGCTGGAAAGCCGAGCTTCCCAGACTAACCAAAAAGATTATATGGTAATATCCAGAGAAATGACCCACCCCCCAAAAGATAGCCCGCCCCTATTTTTGGCAGGATTTGTTATTTTTTTCCGAAACGCTGAGAGATGGCCCACTTTTAGTAATCGCAAGGCCCCGACCAACAGTGACATTGGCAAAAACGGTGTCACTTAACCACGGCGAGTGATGACTCAACACTGCCAACTGGGAAGTACATTCCTCTTTGGTTCATCGCCCCTTCCTGCGATCGCAAGTTTGGAGGGTCACAAAATTTAAACCTAGCAATTTTTTTACTTTTTTCTTTTTTACAGCATGCACCCCTTATTCTCATCCAATTAGCTATCGATTTTAGGTGGACTATCTCTCTGGACATTACGGTAAATGTATCTCAACCCTACTGATGAGGTCGGGGAGACACAGAATGTGCAGTGTTTTGAACTGCACTTTTTTTGCAGCTAGGGAGTTACGCCAAATTCCAGTCAATTTAGCGAGGCAATTTAGGTTGCTCGTTATATTTGGCACATTACACCCCCGCGTTACATTCTCTCGGGTTATTTCCTTATAAAACACCCACCCCTAAGCACATTCTGCACAAAACGAAAATGGCCTTGCCCCACCCCACCCAAAGATCTAAGAGGTTATTTCTGAGCCTTTTTTTCAATCTATGCATAATATGAGAAAATAGTATGTGTATACATGCAATAACTCTCAGCAAAACCTTGTTTAATGGATAATGCAGGCCTAGGAAACAGGCAGCCTTTAAAGGCCAACGTTTTGACACATTAAAATTGGGGCTGGACTAAACTTTCGTACAAGTGTGACCAATTGTTTCGCAGCAGGGGTGAGACAGGTGAAACAGGTTTTGGAGCAAGTTTTGGAGCAGAAAAATCTGAATTTTGGAGCAGCTTAAGAACACAAAATTCTCGTTTTGGAGCAGCAGTTTATGCATGGAGCACAAAAGTCTACCGTTTGGAGCAGATTAGGAGCAGAAAATGTTACAGCAGCTTATCAGCCATTTAAATCATAAAACAAAAAAACCTAATATAAATCACAGAAATCAGATTTTTTTTTTAATCATTATTTTTGTCCACCCAGGTTCCAATAAGTCACAAGCGCTAATATGCACCAAGACAAAATATATTTTAAAAAAAACACGGAAAGGGAAACAAGCTTTATGCGCATAGATGAGGGCAGGAAACACAGGCCAATTGCAAAGTTAGGTGGGCACCAGATACCTCAAGCTTATACGAACTGGTGCCAAAGCGCAATTGTAGTGCAAAACTTTTTAAAGCGGAGATTCGAGAGCATGAACAGAGAAGCACGGTTTACTACAACCAGACATCGATCGGACGCTCGTAGAAAGCACGTGCAGATAGAAAAAAGAGTCTCGCAAAAGTGAGTCACAAGGTAAATAACGAATTGGTAGAAAAACTATGAGCAGCACATGTACGCTAAATACGGGTGTGTGACTAATTCGTTCGTTTGCTCACGCACTGGAAGCACGTGTGTGATAATCGAAAGTACTCACGGCGACGGCGCCACCCATTTTGAAGAGATTACGGACACGAGTGAACAATTACACTATGGAGGTGCTCAATAGCACTTTTAAGAAAAGGTTTACTCTCAAAACGAAAGAAATACTTAGGTTTGCTCATCTTGATAGCCTGTGCGTCATACCTCCTGCGACCAGACAGCGAGACTGCGTAACAACGCACCGTTAGCATGCAGTCAAAAATGGCATCGGAAAGTATTAGGAAAATCGTGAAACGACCATGTATCATAGGTATAGGACACTACAGCTGAAATCTTCGAATCCGGCGGTTGCTTGCGCAACCTTGTACCCGTGCCGTGTACTTTACTGCGATGAGATTGAATGTTGCCAACCAAGCTTTCGTTTCCCGCTAAATCGTTAGCGTCGCTGCAAACCTTTTTGTAGTTTTTGAGCTACTTTGGCGCAGTGTGGCGCAATTTCGACAGATTTCGCGTTTTTGGCTCAACTAGGCGCAGAAAATTGGGTTTGTATCAAAATGGCACAATTGGCGCAGATGTCACACCCCTGTCACAGTCAAACCCGGATATATTCAAAATAGTTTGAGATAATGACAATTCAATAAACAAAAATATGTCAACTTAAGCTCCAGTTGAAATTTCCATGCGTCTCTGCCAACGTCGATGATCGTTACAAATGGGAGTTTACCAAAGAGCATCCAAGGATCGCTAAATACAGTAGAACCGTGTTAAAACACTCTTAGCGAAAACTGCGCGCGAAGCTTGTCGTGCTTATGCGTGCACGTGGCCACGATCTCAGCAGCACGGACGAACACGAAAATAATAAAAAAAAAAAGAAAAAGGTTAAAGAGCAGGATGCCTAAAAAAAAAAAACTTTAGCCAGACAGCTAAATTAATGTCAATACAAAAATGACAAAGCAAGAACTACGACAGGAAAGGTCAACAAAGATAAACAAGGCATTTAAAGTGTGATTGCACAACCGCTGTCGACTAGCAAAAGATTGTTGCATTTGTGCTTGGAAGGGGGGTAGGGGGGGCGCTCAGGAGCAGTGTTGCGGAGTTGCCACTCCGGAGTTGGAATGATTCCCGGAACCATTCCGCATTTTCGCGACCCCGGAATGGAATGGGCCAGGTTCTTTAAATTTTATTTATTTATTTATTTTTTACATTCAGCTATACCGAGCCAGTCAGGGAGTCGGTTGTTCAGGAATAAAACGAGCGGGAAACTGCGAACCCGCTTAAGGCCCTAGCAGACTTATGCAAAAAAGGAAAAAATTCAATACAAAAAACAAGCGTTAAAGCAAAGAACAGAGGGGGATGGGAGGGAGGGGGGGGCAGTGGCGCTTTTCACCAGTGAAGTTCAACACATATCCAAATGCGTCTGCACCTGTAATATTGCACAGCTGGTACGTCATCAGCCGACATGAACGTGACCTGCTGCTCTGGTGATTCGATACCGAGGAAGGAGGCCAGACATGGCCTTGCTGTGCGGACCCAGACTTCGTACACTTTCGACTTGTCTCGAGCGCGCTGTTTCTCAAAGAGCTCGCACCTGTGCCGGCCATCTCTGATCGCAATCCACGAGGTCTCTGTTTAAGTGATGCTAGGCGAAATTTGAAGACTGCCATTTATGCGTTGGAGGCGGAGAGTTGGCAGGAAGGACCGTCACAACAGGGATGCCACCGTATCGTTTTTTCAACCGTAACAGAAGATAATACATGTGCTTCAGGATGCTTCACATGGTCCACTTTTCTTGAAAATTCAAAATGCAACTGCCTGCATGGTCTTCAACGAGGTCAGCTACAACAAAAGTATGTATTGTCCTTTCATAGAGCAGCGTGGGTAAAGTTTCATGTTCAAGGCAACACCTACAAATTCAAGAATACTAGTTCATCCCACCGTGACGTCATGTGATCAGTGCTGACAGGGGCGCCCTTATTGGACAGGGAAGTGGTGATGTTTTGATGGAATTTATTTTAGAGGTCGAAGTCTTTTCGCATCACTGGTCAGTCAGACAGGATGCTAGGGAAGGGACCGCGGTCAATCCTTGATGGAACGTTTTTTAAACCCATTTTGGACTCTTCGTCCGGAACCACTACCTACAAGGCGAAGTGCCAAGCCTGCGGAAAAGTAATTTCGGGTATTTGTATTTCCAAAGACTTTTTGCCTCTTTTTAAAATGCGTTTCCGATACGTATCACTACACATTTTTATAGATATATTTGAGACTTGAGTATCAGTATCTTAGCAACTATTTTCATCTATCCCAATATTTGTATTTCCAAATACATTTCTGAACATTTCTGCCCAACCCTGCAACGTATAGCAGCTGTCAAGTGACACTTTTAACGTTTAGGAATTGGAGGAATGGAATGGAGCGACTCAGCCATTCCAGGAGTGGGAATGGGCCCAGTGTACCCATTCCTAGGAGTTGAAAGGAATGGAATTATCGAAAACTCTAATTCCCTGAAATGGAATTGGAATGGAATGGGGGTGCCCATTCCGCAACACTGTTCAGGAGTCTAGGCGGAGTGTTGATCTTCTCTGCCTCTAGGCGCCATTCGCTGCACGTGGCTAAAGTCCTTTATCCTCAACACGCGACAGTGTTCGAGAGAAACCAGGTCCACTGTGCGCAGTTCGACGTATCGGAGGTGGTGAAGTGCGATTGAGATGCACAAGGTGCTTATACTTTTACATGGGACTTTTAAGGAGAAGTTTTGAACGTTCGAAAAAAGCAAACAAAAGAACATTTCGAAAAACCCACGATTGATACAACTGGGCTCAACTGTACGATTCCTCCCGTTCCACTATAACGTGTTGTGTGGACCTCTGCTACCACAGCAACCATCTCGTCATGTGCGGTTGTAATGCAGTTGGTTGTGCTCACATGCATGTACACACTAATGATTTCACCTCAATGGTTCAATGGGGCCAGCAGAGAGTTTTCGCAGATACATACCCGGAGTCAGAGGAGGCGTGGACGACACCTCGCTGCCACTGCCGTCCCCTTCGTGGCCAAAGGAGCCGGAGGAGATGAGCATCTGCCGAGCCTGCTGCGAACGCGCCGCGTGCCGCAGACTACGAGCGTGCTGCTCGGACTCCGTCAGTTCGGACGTGGTGGGCAGGTCGGCACGCACGAATAGCACGGGGGTCTTGGGGGCCAGCCGCCTCAGCTCGCACAGGTCAGCCACTTCCTGGGAGGGCACGGGACAGAGCAGAAACGTCAAAGCCATTCCGGACTCCGGTGCAGAGCCAACTAATCCACAATGCGTTATCTTAAGGGGGGCCATCACCCAGAACGAGAAATTCTGCAAAAATGTTGATTTTGAAAAATGCCCTGTATTTACGTCCACCAAAATCTAGAGATAGAGAGTATTCCCAGAAAGTTTTGTTTGTTTACAGTGCAGTTATTTTTTATAAATTATTTTCAGTCCACCAATGCTAAAGAAAAGGTAGAGGTTCGAGCATTTTGAACGAGTTTTTTTCCAATCCACTTTTTGGCACAACTCCTACCTATCGAGAGACTTAATATTTGCGCCTTATATGCCGACATTTTATGGAGCCGGTTACTTAGATTTTGCATTTTCATGTTCCTTTATTGTGAAAAATTGTAATTTGCAAAACTTGGTAAATGTAAAAAAAAGTTTTTTCATACAATTTTTTTACCTGGAAATGCATATTTTCTGAAATTTCTTTTTTTAGTAACTGGCAGCAGGTTTTCCAGTATGCATTCCACCAAAAAATATGTCGTTATCAACACCATTTTTCAATGATAGATTTATTGAGCAGATTCTATTCAAAGCTATGCTTTATTTTGTTCTGAGCGTATAAAATTAGTTCACAGGGCTAAAGCTTTGCAGCTTTGCACGCCCTCCTTCTCTATGGCTGCAAACACCACCTGAAAGCGGTTCAAAGGTGGTGAGCGGTTCAAAGGTTGACATTCCCAGGTAGTGGCCCCCCTTAACCAGTCTCTGTCAAAATGTAGACTGCATACTGCACGATATCAAAGGTGAAAATTAGCTCCATCGTAGCTGCCATTGTCAGATACAGGTTAAGAATGCACCAGACAAATACCATCCTGTACCAGCCATAGCATCCAACCGCTCCGGCGAACGATCAGAGAAGGCTTAATAAGTAATGCGATGTCGGCACAAGGTTACTGTGCCTCGGCGGCAGATCGCATGTGCATCTTGGAGGATTGGCGGCTGGCAGTAATCACGACGTGGGAGGGGCTTCTGGTGTATTTTTAGCTTGTATCCAACTATAAATGCTGCAAAACAAAAACAAATGCCTCGTTCAACTTGTGGCCTCTTCCCCTTAGCCATGCTGTGGAAGGAACTAGGGAACATGGCTTGTTTGTACCACCGGGTGTAAAAGCGGGAGGGGAGAGAGGCTCTATCCTAACTGAAGTGTTGCCCGAACCCTGCTCACGTGTATAAAGCTATGAAAACTGCTTTGGAGTCCCACGAGAGTTTACTGCTTACGGAACAAACGAAACCTTGGAGTTGCTAACTAAAATTTGTCATTAATGCCATGGGGCAGGGCATAGCCAAAGGGGGGAGGGGGCTTATGGGGAAACCTGACAATTCGAGGTTTTCCGGATTGGCAGACGCCCTTCTGGCTTACATATTATACGATCAACCAATGGCATCCCTACTCAACTTTAATAAAAAAAAAAAAGCAGTACAGTACAGCGACACATCACGGCGAAATTGTCTGCTCGATTGGCTTCGTTCTCACAGGCATGCACCTCACGGTTCTTCCTGCGACAAACGGCGAGACGCGTCTGTGTCGCTACAGGCGTGCCTTGCGGCGTCTCGCAACAAGCGTGACGCTAGTATGCGGAGACGCCAAGACGTCCGCGTCTGCCGCCTTACGCCATACTCTTGTCAAGTTTTGGCGCGTTTGCCGCTTGGGGCCGCTCAGGGATTTGCCTTACCACGACATAATGCGTGAGACTTTCTAGCTGGTATTGGATGGATGGATATGGCTGGACCCTTCTAATCGGGCGGTGGCTCGTGCCACCCAGGCGAAGCTTTTACTTTTAACAATTACCTTTGAAATTAGGAATGACGAAGAATTTTTTCTCACAACGTCGCAGGAACTGTGGCCATCTAGCAGGCCCTACTTGATACTCGTACCCAGGTTTGTTCCACAAAATTGTATAACAAAAAAGATTGCCAATGCTCTGGTGCAGCTCTGTGGTAATACGACCACTTCACACGCGGTGGACCGAGGTTTGAATCCCGAGAGCGGCAGGCGATCCTTTTTCGAGCAGTTGGCCAAATTGCGACGGACGCCCTATGCCTTATTACGCCAACTACGACATCAACAACGATGGATGTCATTTACGGTAGTGGGAAGAGCCCCATAACAGCCGTCGCTGTAAAAAACCTGAAACGTCTTCGGAACCGCACAAATTCCCCAAGGTCACGCGCCCAAGGATGTGCAAACCCCGCCCGAGGTCGTGAGTTAGTCTCGGGGTCCGAACCACAGAAGAACCCACCTTTTCGGAGAGAGCGTCGTCAGAGAAGGCATAGATGAGGAGTGGGGTGCACCCCTCGACGGCCTTGAAGTAGGTCTGCTCGAAGGAGCTGTCGTTGCAAGGAGTCGCCACCACCTGCACCTCCTCCCGCAGCAGTGGGTGCTTCATACGGATCTCCAGCACAGCCGTGCTCAGGGCGGGGTCGTGGCGGGCGTCCCCCTGGAGAGACGACGGCAGCCTTCAGCGGGTCTCGAACGACCGCAGCTCGAGGCACGAGAGGGATCTTAGAACGCACTTAGATCGGAGTCCTCGCCAAATGCCGACGCAGCACTCATTAAAGCTCGAGCCGGAGGCTGCAATGGCTCTCGTGTCAAATATGTGCTGGAATAATTGACGTAGCAGCTGCTAGATGGTGCAACCTTTTGAAACGGGTCTATTCCATTGCAATAACGAAAAATGGTGGAACACAATCTTTTGACGGTGTTCTGCCAAGGGCTTTTGAGCACACTTATCTTGAGATACATCCATCTGCTGTGAATGACAGCCAAGGGACTCCCTCCCCTGCCATCATTACAATAAAGCAGTTCAGAAGCCCACTATCTTCATTAGCTACGGTACCTACCTTGAAACGTAGTTAGCACAAGCGCGACATCGGCAAACGTAATGCTTGAAATGCTGCCTGCCCATAATGCCAGTAATTTTGATGACTCCTTGAATTAAGTGCAAAATAAAATGAACTGGCGCTCGCTCGTTTTTGCTGTGTTGTTCACTGTACAAACTAAAGAATGCGTGGCTCACACTTGTGCATGAACTCTTGGAGCTGCCACACACGTGTGCTCTAGAAACGCAATGCATTGAGCGCAAAAGAAAAATATGAAACAAAAGACCACCTGTTACATCTGCCGGAGGTGCGAGGCAGATGCTAAATATATATGCGAGAGCATGTCAGTCACAAGTGAGAAACGCATTTAAACATGAAAGCTGCTCCAGTCTGTTCACCGTCAAACAGCTGCGACGGATGATCGGCGCTCCCCAAAGTAACGAACTCCACCTATTAAGGCTCGTTCGGACATCTACGTACGAGTGAATAACCACATTCCGGCTCCTGGCGTTCCACTACGACATGTTGCATGGACCTCGCTTGCCACAGCAACCATTCCGTTGCAAGCAGTCGTAAGCAGTTGTAACGCATTCGGCCACAATTCCAGGCTGGTTCGCAGATTCGTGCATCATCCGACTCATTTGACTAACCTGCACCAGCTGCGCTTTTCTGCACTGCACTACACATTTCTGCAACGGTGCAGGCTGGAGCAAGTGAATCAAATGACCCTACCAAGTGCACTGTGACCTCTAATGCCAGAGTCGCACTAAAGCATCTAACAGAAACAGCCAAGAAGTCTAACAGTAGCATCGTGCCCGCGAGGGTATTCATGGCAGGCTTGAAATTACTGCCGCTTACTTCCCGAGCACCGAGAGATTGCAAGCCTGCCAAAGAGGTACCATAGCGTGCATCATGCACGTGTTTGAGGCTTGTTGGTGTCTGCTGTTTCAGTTTTTTTTCGCTCTGGTGGGACTCGAGCATTAGAACCACTTAGAACGAGAGAACACGGTGGCAAGCTCAGAAACTACCTGTTACTAGACTGAAGGCTTTGTAGTATTTGTGAGATCAACACTTGTGCGGTTTGTGCAGCTGAGTTATACGGCCAGGGACCCATAGTATAGGGGCTAATTGTAAGGACCAGTCCGCTAATTAAGTATAATTTGTTAATTAACTTTTTAGTCAGTGAAAATAGACATGGTCCCAATTAGAAACTTGCCTAAGAGTCGTTGAAAACCACTAAATCAAGAATTTTTAGAAATACTTTGAGTGCGTACGAAGCATAGTAGTGCTGTAAGCGTACCACCCGAGCAACAGATACAAGGCTGGGTCTATGATAAGAAACGGAAAAATTGCGCGGGTCCGTTGTCGTACCAGTAGCCTCACTCCTGCAGCACAGGTGGTAACTTCAGCGCACTACTGTACTTCTCATGTGCTCAAAGTCTTTCTATAAAATACTAATCTAGCAGTTTTTGACGACACTCAGCAAGTTTCTATTAAGAACCATACATTTATTTTCACTGATTAAAGGTTAATTAACAAATTTTACTTAATAAGCCAACTGATCATTACGATTAGCCCCCTCCACTATGTCCTCCTGGCCGTATATCTCACCTGCACAAACCGCAAAGTGTAGCTTTCAAGGCCTTTTCTTCTTAAGTCTGTTAAGATTTAAAAAGAAAAAACACACACACTGTATAACAACTGCTTGCTTACAATTAGGACTCTGTTTTCAGCATGTACCGACAAACCTCAAGAATTCACCCTTGAGCTGGTCGCATCACAATCGGAGAAAAACAAAAACCTGGGATAAAAGCCGTCCTTGAAGAAGAAAAATTCCCAAGCTTCATGGAAAGAAATATTTATCAACAGCAGCATTTTAAACTGAACTTTGCCCACAGAATTCTTCTGCACAAGGTGACTGCTCTCTTGCGGAACTGCCACTCTCATCTTATCTCCTTGTCTTATGAGTGGAATGATGCACGCTTTTTAAGTATTCGGGTCATGCGCACGTGCCCCGGAGGGTCAAATTAAAGGTGCACTAAAGACGTTTCTGAGATTGTCTGCTCTTGGTGATAACACAACAGAAATTCAAAAATTATGCTTGTGCGATGTCTAGCTCCCTACAAAAAACGTGATTGAAGTCTGTGCCACGCCCCTTTCTGAGAGGAAAACTCTGAAGCGCAGAATCCAGTGGAGGCGCCGGCGGAGTGACGACGGGAGCGCGGACTGGCTGACGCTCGCCCATCGTCATGCCGCCTCCGCTGAATTTTGTGATCCAGATTTTTCCGCTCAGAAAGGGGCGTGACACGAACTTCGATCACATTTTTAATAGGGAAATCGATGTTGCACAAGCATAACTTTTCGATTTATGTGATGCTCAGATCCCATACAATGAGTTGTCACCAAAAGCAGACAATTTTAGAAACGTCTTTAGTGCACCTTTAGGTTCCGACAAACACCGATTTCTGTCAAAACACTGAAAACATACTTTGCAAAACACCAAACCTGCGCAAAGGGATTAACCCCGTACGATCAACCTCCAAATTAAAAAAATAAAATAGGCCCCGAAAACTCGGAACCCTCGCGACATTGTCAAAAGTATTCCGAGCCCACGGCGAAAGAAAGATGCATAGGTCGGTCCTTTCTCATAGTCACCCATAGATGGCGTCGAAGCGGTATCTCATCGTAAGCTGACGAGCAGTTGCGGCGTGCTTTGACCCATTCGAAAGCAGACGTGCTAACTGGCCCGCAAAAGTCAACATTCAAACCGGCCTTTGGAAGACGTCGTGGCACCGAGGAATGCGCGCTCACCTCGAGCTCCAGGTCGGCTCGGGGAATGGTCCTCCAGGGTTGGTCGTAGGCAGCCAGGTGCTCCACGAGCTCGAAGCTGTTGGGCAAAGCCAGGCTGATCTCTGTCTGGTTACTGGTCCCGGGGCAGAAGCGCACCTGCGGCAAGGAAGTGAGGTCATCCAGACCTATTTTTAAGAAGAAAGTTTCCCAATTTTCATTGATATGCCAAACACCCTAAAATCATAGAAGCTTACCATTTTACGTAATGTGCAAAGGAAGCAGTAGTTGTTAAACAGACATTTTTCAGCCTCCGCTTTTTTTATGCACAGATTAGAGCACCCCCTAGCCAAACAATGACCACTCACTTCAATTGTCACATATTAAGAAAACTAATGTTAAGTGTCGAAGGGCCCGATTTAAAGCATGGAAGAAAATAAAATAAAAATAAATAATCATTGTAAACACTGAACTCTACCTATAATAAACAAAAAAAATGAAAGCCGCTTACAACTCCCTGTAACGCCGAATTAGAGCGCAGCTCTTGAGGAGGAGGAGGAGGGAAGGGAAGGGGGGGGGGGGGGTAAACTAACCAGGGGGGGGTCACGTGACCCCCAATGCCGATGATGTCATCACTGACGTCACTGATGACTTCATCCGTGACGATGACGATGCGGGTACCGATGACGTCATTAGTGACGTCACTGATGGCTTCACCAGTGATGATGACGATGACGATGCGAATGTCGGTGACGTCATCAGTGACGTCGCTGATGACGTCATCAGTGATGATGACGATGACGATGCGGATGCCGGTGACGACATCAGTGACGTCACTGATGACGTCATCAGTGATGATGACGATGACGATGCGGATGCCGGTGACGTCGTCAGTGATGATGACGATGACGATGTGGATGCCGGTGACGTCATCAGTGATGATGACGATGACGATGTGGATGCCGGTGACATCAGTGATGATGACGATGACGATGGGGATGCCGGTGACGTCATCAGTGATGATGACGATGACGATGCGGATGCCGGTGACGTCATCAGTGATGATGACGATGACGATGTGGATGCCGGTGACGTCATCAGTGATGATGACGATGACGATGTGGATGCCGGTGACGTCATCAGTGATGATGACGATGACGATGGGGATGCCGGTGACGTCATCAGTGATTATGACGATGACGATGTGGATGCCGGTGACGTCATCAGTAATGATGACGATGACGATGCGGATGCCGGTGACGTCATCAGTGATGATGACGATGACGATGTGGATGCCGGTGACGTCATCAGTGATGATGACGATGACGATGTGGATGCCGGTGACGTCATCAGTGATGATGACGATGACGATGTGGATGCCGGTGACGTCATCAGTGATGATGACGATGACGATGTGGATGCTGGTGACGTCATCAGTGATGATGACGATGACGATGTGGATGCCGGTGACGTCATCAGTGACGATGACGTCATCGGGGGGTCACGCGACCTCGGGGGGGGGGGGTCACGTGACCTCGAGGAGGGGGTCACGTGACCTCGAGGAGGGGGTCACGTGACCTCGAGGAGGGGGTCACGTGACCTCGAGGAGGGGGTCACGTGACCTTGAGGAGGGGGTCACGTGACCTTGAGGAGGGGGTCACGTGACCTCAGGGGAGTCACGTGACCTCGGGGGGTCACGTGACCCCCCACGAGGTCACGTGACCCCGGTGGGGGGGCTCGCGCGGTGCATTATGGGACATTTCCCATGATGCACCGCGCGGTTACGCCGACGCCGCTCAAGCCGGAAACGGGCCCCTAAGAGCTGCGCTCTAAAAACCTTTATACACAGTCCTTAAAGGGATGCTAAACCGAAATCTGGATTCCACAGAACATGCGGCGAAAGCGTGCAACGAGATGCTACAAACACCAGAACATCACTCATACAGCAATATCTCTAACGGATGACCGTATTTTTCAAAAAAAAGGAGGCGCATTTGACAGAAATGTTCACGTCATGTTTCTCAGAGAAGGAGAGGGAACGGCCTCGCGTCTACTCCGCCTCGCCGCCTTGAGGGAGTGAAGCGAAGAGAGGAGGAAACGAGGTAACTCTACGTCACGCACCTCGCGCCTCGTCGGCCTGATTCAATCTTGACCTCTTTTTCCAAAAATACGGCCGTCCATTCGAGATATCGCCTCACGAGTAGTGTTGTAGGGATTGTAGCGTTCACGGCTGCCGCACTCCGTGTCGACGGCACTAAAGCATGTGTTGGATAGGCTGTATGAAACAGGCGGCCAGGGTGGCTCGCATTGCATTTGCTGCGCGATTAGACTAATTTGGCATGACATTTCATTGGGCACAAACGACAGCAAACACGGGTAAAGATCAGTTCAGAACGGGAGACACTTTGCGCTGCCATACCGCCAAACGGCCAAATCCTAAGCCAAACCTGCTCCGAAGGCCTTCGGAACGCTCGGAACCGGTCGGATCCTCAAGCCTGTATACGACCGCAGTGCCGCCGCGTACATCAGGGACCTTTCTACGCTCGCTGCTTGTCGGTGCCTGATCCCACTACCCTTTTCTAGTATGCGCCGCCTTTTCCTTTGCTTGTGGCAGGTATGTTGATGGGTCATTTCTTGTTTCCGTACATTATAAACTGCATTTGTTTCTTTTCTGATCTAAAATACTGAACAAAAACTTTCATAATTAATTTAAATTGTTCGCGCCACTTATATTTTGTATTTCAATTAAAAAAAGCTTTTAGTGGCTTTGACCAGTAGTAAGGACAGGACCTTACTACAGACTCGGTTACCACTCAGATCTGCTCACCATCCTCCAGGTCAGCTGTCCCTCCTCGCTTCCAGGGGAGGTGACCGGGAGGACGGTCTGGCCAAAGAGCTCGTTGACCACGCACGCCTTGGCCCAGCAGCTCTGCCCAAGCACTACCAGGGCCACGGGCTGGTTCACTGCGCTGGCTATGAACTTGTCGTCTGCCTCGTTCAGTCGCAGCTGGGCCAATTGCGCTGCCGGAGAGAAGAGGATGCACGGTTGGCCAAGCCAGACACCAAAACCGGACAACAATATTACTGAGACTTCATATTTTCAGATGCCAACATGCCCTATTGGCACTTTTCTGCAGCTGTGCATGGGCACTGCCATAACCGACTATCACTTTTTCTTCCCTGATGTTCCAATCACTTCACTTCATCACTATGGTAACAGGACAGGTTAATGCTTAAACATTGCCGTGCCCTTATATTCAATGCAGACTTTTGTGTAAATTCATTAGCACTCACGTCAACGACTCGGCATCTCTGTAAGACAAGAAAAGGTCAGCAACTTCCATGCCAACAGTCCCATAACTCCCCTCGTGGCAACACTGCCCGGACTCCCCTCGTGGCAACACTGCCCGGACTCCCCTCGTGGCAACACTGCCCGGACTCCCCTCGTGGCAACACTGCCCGGACTCCCCTCGTGGCAACACTGCCCGGACTCCCCTCGTGGCAACACTGCCCGGACTCCCCTCGTGGCAACACTGCCCGGACTCCCCTCGTGGCAACACTGCCCGGACTCCCCTCGTGGCAACACTGCCCGGACTCCCCTCGTGGCAACACTGCCCGGACTCCCCTCGTGGCAACACTGCCCGGACTCCCCTCGTGGCAACACTGCCCGGACTCCCCTCGTGGCAACACTGCCCGGACTCCCCTCGTGGCAACACTGCCCGGACTCCCCTCGTGGCAACACTGCCCGGACTCCCCTCGTGGCAACACTGCCCGGACTCCCCTCGTGGCAACACTGCCCGGACTCCCCTCGTGGCAACACTGCCCGGACTCCCCTCGTGGCAACACTGCCCGGACTCCCCTCGTGGCAACACTGCCCGGACTCCCCTCGTGGCAACATTCCCCGGACTCCCCTCGTGGCAACATTCCCCGGACTCCCCTCGTGGCAACACTGCCCGGACTCCCCTCGTGGCAACATTCCCCGGACTCCCCTCGTGGCAACATTCCCCGGACTCCCCTCGTGGCAACATTCCCCGGACTCCCCTCGTGGCAATATTCCCCAGACTTTGTCCCTAGGCTTCCTTTTTGACAATATTATCTAGACTTCATATTTTCAGAGCACCGCGCTGTATGACATCAACCGAAGCTGAAAAGGAAGCCTCCTGGTTGGCTGCGGGCAGCCATATTCAAGCGAGCTCAGCCAATTAAATTTGAGTGTAGTCATTGTGGTACTTTACGTTTAAAACATTCCTTCAGTTGCTTCAACTGCGCTGGTCAGACAAAATGATGGACAAAAGGAAGTCGCTTTCAGCGTTCAGTGTGCAATACATCTTGAATTTCTTGCGTTGCAGCATAGAATCAATAATCATATTAAAACAAAGGACTTTCTGGGCAATTAAAACCATCTACCATATTTTTTGGTGTATATGTCACATTTTTTTTTTTCAAACATTTTTCTTGGTGCGTTAATACAACAAAGCAACTTACATGCATTTTTTTTCATAGCGCAATGCCAATTTTTAATGCGCTGTTCGCTGTCTTTTGTAGAGCACCGTAACTATGTAACCATAGGTGGTGTTGCCTCTTCCAGGAAGCACTGCTGTCGCCGCACTCTTCTACACTTCTCATGACTGACTCAGAAAGCGAGGAGTTTGACGGTTTCCTCAAAGTGGCGCAATGTGATAGGAAAGGCAGTGGGAGTGAAGCTTTGCATGTGGATGACGTTACCCAATTCAGTCATGGTTCCATATTCTTTTGCTTTAGTCCAGTAAAACTGAAAGGTAAGTGGGCTGGTACACAGCATTGCAGAAAATTTTCTAGAGTCTTTCTTAGTTTTTGTCTGATGAGCAGTTTTTTTTTTTCTGGCATGCTCCAGCCGTGTTGCTACATGTAAAAGGAAAGAATTTGGCTAGCTGAGCTTTTAGAGGGTAGCCACCTCGGTGGCTCCAAGCCGAGAGCGCCGGCCGACGGATCCCCATGTGGCAAGTTCAAATCCCGGCCGAGGTGCCCGCAATTTGACGGAGGCTTATTGCGGAAAAAGCGCCGTGGTAACCGAGCTTTCGGTTGCACGTCAAAAGATCCTTAATCCTCAGTCCTCCACTGGGGCGTGCCAGATGCCCGTCGTTAGTTTGGCACTTAAAACCTCCAAATTTGACTTTGATCTTTTAGCAGTAGTGAAAGAGGTGTTTTAAGATTTGTCTATTTGCTTACGCGTTGATGCTCATGTCGCCTCCATGGCTTGGCCTAGGCTAGGCCTAGTGATACAAATTTTGTTCATGTATACACTGAAATGAAGCCGACTACCTTCTCATTTTGACGTTTTACGTCCTTTTGTTGCAGAGCACTTGATTGCTTCCACCAGACAGCACTGTTCTATGGGCATTTCTTGCAACTTGACACATAGAGGGTGTTTCGCGTCGAATGATAGATGTGAACTAGCCAATTGTGCGAAACTCCCAATTTCGCTATACCAATCCGCATAAAGAAATAAAATTCATTGCGTTAACCATGAAAAGAGGCGCGACTTATATGCCAACTTTTCTGCAAAAACGGCTCAATATACGGAAGTGTGACTTACAGTCCGAAAAATACGGTAGTCGGTGTGCAAGAGGGTGATGACATAAAGTGAATTGCTGTAAACAATGTTGGTTTCTTTCTTTCGGCAGCTCGATTTGTGCATTTGGACAAGGCTAGAATATTTTTGGGGTACTAAATTTCACGAAAGGGTAGATATCAAAAATCACAATTAACTCCCATAGGGTGGCAAGCTATTCTTAAACAACTAAGCCAATATCATCCTCTGGAGGGTAGCAAAAGTACAGATAAGGGTTTGCATTGGCTTTGCCCGAGGCATTTAGAATGCCGTCCTTGGTGCCCCTTAGTTCGTAAAATTTTGAAGCCAAGTACCACTTAGCTTAGGGTGCAAGCTGCTTGTGACCTCCATCACTGCTACTTGTGACTGCCGCCGAAGCTCGAAAAAGGAGTGAAGAAGCTCTATCTCAATGCTTCTTCAGAGATAAAAGTGCTGTGGTAGCAATCAGGCTCCCCTGTCCCAGCTTTATGGGATGAGCAGAATTACAAGTGTACAGGGGGTATCTGCACGACATACTGTAAACGACCTAGCTATCACGAGGACCCAATTTTCATAAAATTTTGCGACTTGTGAAATATCACGAAAAAATCACGCAAATATTTCGGTTTATGGCAACGGATACAGCGAATATCGCTCTAAATCGCAAATATTGTGCCCGCAAAATATTCCTGAAATGCACACTACGCAAAATATTGAGTAAATACAAACAAATGTTGTTTATGGTATGTACAATTAGCCTATGTGGGCTGCTCTTGAGAGCAACATTGAAGCTGACATCAACTGGAAATATTAAATCTTGTCTTTTCCACTTCAAGTGATGCAAGTTGTGCAATAATGCATAGATACACAGGGAGATCACTTTCCTTAGGTTTTATATTTGAGTTGCTTACAGACTACAAACAAAAAAGAAAAACCTAAACAAAGGTTTGGTTTTCTTTATCCATTTAAACACTTCATAACTTTATGCTCAATATAATTACTTATGGTGGCCTAATCATCACCAGCAACATTACCATCAACCAAAGAAAAAAAATATATTGTATATCGGATTACCAGCTTTCCCAAGTGACAGGCCATGAACACAGCCATCCAAAGTCCACAAAAGATATGGTCTACTGTAAAACCCAACTATCCAAGCCCCTCCCTAGTTATGCAAATATGCCGACTCTCCATTCACAAAATCTCTGGCTATTCATGCCAGTCTCCAGCAGCCAGTGAAACTGCAGCTTAAGAGCTTGATCAGACTTTAAAGGGCCCATGAAACGATTTTTGGGTTGGGATAAATCATTTTAGATTGGTATTTTACTAATAGCACATCGTTCAGTGGACCAAAAGAAAAAAGGTAGAAAGTCAAAAGCCGGACTTTCTGTGCGAAAATCTGAAAACAGAGCGGACTATTTCATACCTCCTCCCCTTCGCAACCTTTCTGCCTTTTCACTGTGATACATCCGCGGTCCCAAAAGCGAGTCATTGGGTCCAAACTGACGTCACACGCAACCGGACCTCACTTATTCCCTTCACCCCTAAGCTGACATTGTGCTGGAAGCTACGCGCTTGCCGGACCAATCAGCCGCCTCCCTTTCATCACCCGACTTCATTCTCTGCAGCCACATTCGCCACGCTCACTTGGCAAGTGTGGCTGGCCCAACGAGCACGTAGCTTCAACAGCACAGTCAGCTTCGAGATAACGGGGTGGGGAAAGCAACTTTTGTCTGAATTTTGAACGACTGGCTAATCTTCTAGGGGGACAATGGCTCTGTCCGGCTACACAAACCAGATTCCGAGCGAGAGCGGCCTCCCTTCTTTTCGTCTTCTTTAACTGTTTGGTGGAATGGGCGATTTATGAGTTGAGGAGGAAAGCTAAACAGGAAAAAGTTGGAAAAGCATTTCATGACCCCTTTAAACTGTATTGATGCAATATTGCCAGATTTTGAAATTATGGTCACAAAAAGAAAGATTTCCAACGATGCTATAAAAACAAGTTGAAACAAATAAGTAATCAGATAGCTAAAATTCCAAGGAAGGTGTCCTTGACATATTGTGAACCCAGACTTCTGCTAGGGCACAAAAACCTAACAGTGAAGTCTCCCTTTCAGTTAATATGGTTCCTCTTGTGACCCATAGCATTAAAAAAACTGCTACATTGTTCTTTTTTAACAAAATAATGCTTGCCTATATTTCTCGAACTCAGTCCCAGCAAAATTTATTTTTGTAGCACAGACTTCAATCTTGCGAAATAAAACAGAGAGGGGCTGACTTTTTTGGTGGAAGTAGAAAAAAGCCTCAGTGAAGAACAGAAAGGAAAGGAAATGAGGATTGCCGAGACTTGGGTGTTTGGGTAGAGGGAGTGTACCACATGAACATAGATGACCAAGCAATGGGCATCTGTCCATTGGCTCGTGTTGGTAGCTTTTCAATTATTTCATCAATAAGAGAGAATCCAAGGAAGCCGAGGTTGGCTCCGACATGAGTCAAAGTGAATGCAGGCCATCATGGGAGGCAATGTGTCCTCCACCATATTTTCTGGTCTATAATTTGCACCTCTGTATCCCCACTGTAAACGGCAGTTTTCTGGAAAAAGTTGGTATGCAAGTCACACCAATATGTTCGTACAATCGACATGGCGAAACCACATTGAAAAGTCTGCATATGTGTTATGATTGCAATATATGTGCAAGCAAGAGGAAGTTTAAATACTCTTGTCAACAAATTGCCGAGAAACATAACCCCCATGAAAGATTTCTGTAGTTAAGGTCCATATTTATAGAAAAAAAATACACATACGTACACCGGAAAACATGATAGGTTGCATTTCCCTTGCATCTCCCGATATGCTGCTTGATCCGTTTACGGGGAAAACAATTGCTTTCAAAGATACCTGTACATGACAGCAACTTTTGAAAATCACCCCATTGTATCTCTAAAGGGTCAGGCCAAGCCAAGTGTGGTCACAAAGTCTAATGAAAAACTACAAGCTGCGGCATAATAGAGACTGGATTGAAAATACCCGGAATATTGGCCATCTCCAGCAACCTGTACATAAAAATTGTTTGAACTAAAAAAATGTATGCCACTCATAAATACAACTAAAGATTTTATGTGTGCATGTGTTCTAGTGCAATGAAAATCTAAGAGCTCTTTTCTTTCTGCAGAAGTCAGACTGCTGCGAGGGTACAACCAAAGGCTTCCAAGAAGTGTGAGGAATGTCGGCCTTTCTCAGAAAGGCTTTGACGTCACGCATACAGTTGGGTGTGGATCACACAATGTTGGAAAATTCAACCTAACCTTTGTACTCATGGTATTTACCCATTTGAGTGCCGCGCCCAGGTATACTCAGGCATGCTCGCTGGCACACTTCCCGTCACGTCCAAGTATACCTGTTTCGAGTTTTCAATTTATTCCCTACTGCTTCTAACTGAACTCGGACTAACAGAATCTTTTTTTTATTGGAAGGCGGCATTTGTGGACAACTCATTGAACCATAGTTTTTAGTTGTGGTTTCGCTTATTTATGCCAGGTGGAGAGTGTTGTGGAGGCAACTTCCTCCGTATGCGTTTCAGAGTCAACCCTGTTTTTGAATGGCGAACTCACAACGCTGCCCTCCTTGAAATCCAGGAACTGATAATGAATTCAGAATCTGATGACAGTAAAAGTGAGTGTAGTTGGGAGACTGATGAAAGTGATAACAAGTCGTCACCACCTGAAAGGCCACTCAAAATGAAAATTACTCGACAAAACTGGCTCCAAGTGGACTCCAGGGAAGTTCACAATGCTCCTTTCCATTCAAGAACTCTTTGAACGCAAAGCAACGTAATCTGGTAAATAAATGTATACCTATTGAAGCATGCAACGTGCTTCTGCATCCGATAATTATTTTTTTGCGCAGTGAAAAAAAACTTTGCAGAGGGTGCATGCTGGGGCAAAAGAAAAACTGGCATTTAAAGGGTTAAGAGCCAAGAAGAAACGTCTAAAAAAAGGTATGAAAAACTTTCTGGACAATTGCAAAAGCCAACCACACAATAGTAAGCTCACAGTTATATGTAAAACCAGTCATCAAACTGTTTCTTGTTTTCTTAATTTCTGATAAAGAATAGTTGAAACAAAGAACCTGAGTCAATTTAGCAATACAACAGTGCATACTGAAGTCAATACAATGAAGGAAACATTTCCATTTAGGACTAACCACTGTTACAGCAACTTTTCCGTATTTTGCACTATTTGTGCCTTCCCACCAGCTTCTTTTTTAATAGCGTAGAAATAACAAACACGAATGGAACCATGATGAAACCTACAGTACTAAAGGCTAATTACTAAGAGAAGACACTCAAGGCTTGACAGGCATCAGTCAACTCCGAATGCGACATGGAAGAAATCTTTACGAAAAAAAAGAAACTAAAACACAAACAACGTATTTGCACAGCCGGAGTAGGTGAGATTTTCATAAAATAGAGCATTTTATTCATGGTAAAGAGCAAAAACATTACTTCTTTAATGGATGAAGCCACAAACTGACAACATTAACTCAGGATTAAAATAATCGAATCAACACCCTTGCTGCCACTGTGTAGGCTTGTTAGTAGTGTGTGTTTTTGCTTCTGGTCTACTTTTTAAGATTCCTTCTTCCAGGCCTTAAAACCTGAGTTGTGAGTCACAACTTTCAGTATTAAAGGGGTACTCCGGCAATTTCTTCATGGTCCCCGATTAGCTTGAAATTTTGCTAAACTCGCCAAACAACATCGCCAAATAGTATTCCAAATATTAGGTCAAAATTTTTTTTCACAAAGTTATTGAATTTACAATTTTGGTCCTCACCGTGTTTTTCAAAGTGAAAGTCTCCTACTAGCAACAACGAAAAAGTGGCGTCAGTGGAAGTGCAGGGGTTCACTCTTTAACGGTTGATAGTGGAGCTTGTTGGTACATACTTGTATATATATTCGACAGCTTGAACCAGGGGAAGATATACACGGTCCAGAAAATGGCAGTATGAGCTTGTGGCGGGTGAATTTAAAATATTAGTTTAGGTTTAGGTAATGTGAAAATATTGTAAACATACACATGCATTATTATATTAGTATAATAGGTTTTAATATGTAATAATTTTTGTTGGTGTCTGAAAACACGCAAGGAAAAAGAAGTTCCCACTAAATAATCGTTGGTAGTCAGCTGTCTATTCTCTCCTGTCTCAATTTCTCTATATCTTCCCCTGGTTCAAGCTGTCAAATATATATACATGTTCACTCTTTGCTTGGACTGTAGAATTTGTTCCCAACCGATTCGAAGCAGTTTCATGATGTCAAATGAATGCTTTGCAAGCTCGCTCCAGTGCCTGCGCTCCAGCACGGAACTAATGATTGGCATATTCTATTTTTTAGACTGCTCGCTCAACTGGCAAGCCTGCCCGCCACTGACGTCCTGGCACTGAAAAGTGCGGGTATATTTGAATGTTGGTTTTCGCATCAATTTCATTTGCCGATTTCACAATAACTATTATGAATTTCGCGATACTAAATAGCATACCAGAAAGGGTAAAGGCCGGGGAGTCAGAAAATATAGTTAGCTGAGGTAACTCAAAAAATCGCCGGAGTACCCCTAAGCGCTGCTGGATTGTCACCATGTTTATGTATACGAAAAGGCCCAATTCTTGATCTCGCAACATAAAATTACTAGTGAACATATGCTGCATGACAGTTAGCACGAACACAACATCGGTACTTTTTAATAATCTATTTAGGTTTTGACTATAGTACAAGAGTTCCTCGCTTAAGTCAAAGCCTCCAATGAGCCCTCTCCACCACACTACAACTTTGATGACAGCAATCCAATGCTGAGAGAAACAGAAAAAACGAGCAATCACTTGTTTGAGCTTTCTGCGTACAACTACACTGATAAAAAAAACAATTTTAAACAATACAAGAGATGAAACAAAATCCTTTAGAGTTTAGATTCCCCACCAAGGAAGGGTAGGAGCAATGATCAGTAAAGGAATGAGGGCTGGAGATTTCTAACATGCAACAGATTTTACAGTTAAAGACCGACCAACGAAACCATTTTCCGCAAGGTAGGAAAATGCCCCTTGCGCCCTCCTCTTTTCACCCTCCCCCAAAAATCACGTGACGGCAGGGGCTTCTTTTGTGTCGGCTTTTTCTGTAGGGATAATCCTCAAAAAGCGCGAAATGAGCGGCTAGCTGCGAGCGCCACAACGACCTTGAAACGTCCAGGTGTCTTCCCTCGTTGACGCGGGCACGCTCATTCTGCGAGATTGAGGAAGCCAGCGCGACCGCACGCTTTTTCCCATGAGCTGCAGGTCCGAGGCCGCTCGGTCGGTGGAGATCGGGGGGTCGTGGTATGCCGGGTTCGTTCCAGCAGCCGCTCTCTGGCATCGCGCGGCTGCTGGAACCATTCCCGTGTCTGCACAAGGATTGGCTTGCGCAATAAAGAGTTCAGGTCGTCGATAATACATTTATTTCCGAAACTTATAAATCAAGTGGCTTTCCCTAATCTCTTCATTACTGTTTGAAACACATCTCCTCTCATAGGTTGTTCATCCCATTTTGGACTCTCCTACGTATTTATTCTTCCTTACCTCTGCTTGATGACTGTTTTATAACTTGATAAAGACCTTTAAATATTGGCGCGGGCTTGCGCGATCAACGCTGTCCCGGATTTATTCAAAATTGGAAAGATTGGCGTCAGGAGGGGTTGAAGAAGCAAACCGAAATTCTTGCTTCTAATGAAGACGGCACAATCGTAAGATAGGTTTTTGCTTCACTTGCCTCCACAACGCCCCATCCTTTGCACTATCGCAGCTTCTCTATGACATAGCTGTATATCACATTTTACTTATGGTTACTGTAGATGTGGCCCCATTGGCTTTCCCGTTAGGAGCGAGTCGACTTTTGAACGAACGGCGACTGTCCTGAGTGAGAATAAATATTATCACCTTCCCACAGTATCCACCCCTTTCTCTCTCCCCCCTCTCCATTTCCCGAGTTGGGGACATATCAGGCCACTCCAGGAAGCAGCCTGCAGACTGCGCTTTTCGGCTATTCATTCTCAACACATTCGAACGTGGAAGTAAACACATCGCATGAACGACGCCCAGTTTCTTTGCAACTTAAATAATGTGGCTCTACTGTTGGGGCCCAATCAATTTCATCATCAATCATCATTTTGTTACGACTTCATGGTGAAAGTGTGTTCGTCGTGATGCCACAAAAGTGGTCGATTCAAAGGGAGAAATAGGTCCTCGTATTTATTTTGTTGAAATACTCGCTGCCGTTAAGCTCTAGTGTGTAAGGTCAAAGCACCCGAGGCAGTGCGTTATACTTTACAACTGTCGTTGACGACTAAATATTCGTGGGAAGTGCGTAAAATTATTTACATCACAAAAGCATACCTAAAAACAACAAAATATCGCAATAACAACAAAAAAAAATTAGCTTGCGAAAATTGGTGCTTTCCTCTCTCTCTCTCTAGTATTGTTGTCTTATTAACGTTTATTTACGTATTTACGTTTACGTATTTACGTTAATTACGTATTGTTGTCTTATTTCCGTGCCAAAATAAAAACAGCGTTTAGAAAGCGAACCCTGTGCGTTTTGAGGAGCGCCGAAAGGACATAAAAAATCGGGACAACCGGAGCTTGTCCTGGTTCCTTGTTTGTTCGGAGCCTTTCAAAAGGGGATGAAACATTATTAACCGAGTGACCCGACTTACCACATTAGAGCAGTTCATTTCCATTGCGACAGGCTGTCTTCAAGCGTCTTGCATAGTCCAGCTTGTGCTGGTCCGTTTTTATTTTCGGTTTCTTTCAAAAAGTGAGCTCTAAGCCACTGGACCAAACTACCACATTCATAATCTGCGGAAGCGGAGAAGCGGAAATGCAACAAAACGAATGATTCGCCCACGTTATTTGAGGCCTATAGAAAAGCGGACCGGATAGAAGGGGGCCGAAATTTCTTTCAAGAAACACACAATCTTCTCTTCAATTCGGTCTAACAATATAATGTGAAGGTGTACTTGGCTATGGCATTATTCGTATAGGAATCAAGCGAAACTTTGTATCGGATCATTATACGTCTACTTTCACTCCCATTCGATGCTTATCATGCTTTCGACTATGTACACGGGGTGGTTTTCAGCGGTAGGTTTTTAATCTGATTGCCCGCCAGAGCGCGAGCCAGAAGGCACTATGGCCGCGGCCGTCGCGCTCTTCTTCTTGTCCGTATCAATATGCAATCAAAGACGCGGGCGGAGCCGTCAATCGTGCTGGTGTCGGGAACCAATAAGTTTGACCCTTGAAATGCCGGCGTGAAGCAAAACCCAGAGGCGTCTCGTTCGCCGACTTACGTTCTTCCCAGGCGGCGGAGATTGTCGTTTAGAGGGAATCATTTTCTGAACGGATCCAAGTTACTCGAGCAAGCTCGCATTCTGCTCGCAAAGCCCAGCCACTAAGCAAAGGTAACGGACGGCGGTTCGAGAGGCGTGCAACCCTTGCCCGCTTGGCCCTCCCAACCACTTCTCCGCTTCCATAAATTTTGAATGTTGTAGGTTGGTCCATTTGCATAGAGCTTAATTTTTGAAAGGAACCGAAAATAAAAACGGACCGGCACAAGCTCAACTATGCAAGACGCTCTAAGAGAGCCTGTCGTAATGAAAATTAACTGCTCTAATGTGGCAGGTCGGGTCAATCGGTTCATAAATTTTCATCCCCTTTTGAAAGGCCCCGGAAAAACAAGAAACCAGGAAAAGCTGAGTGATGCAAGGCGCCTCGTATTGTTCAGGTTGTCCCGGTTTTTTATCTACTTTCGTCGCACCTCAAAACGCACAGTGTTCGGTTTCGAAACGCTGTTTTTATTTTCGCACAGAAATGAGACCAAAAATACGTAATAATTTTTCACACCAGTGCAATGCAATAGAGACTTCTATTTTCAGCAAGCTGCTTTCCGCCATGCTTCCCTGTCATCCTCCAGGCCGCGAATGTTTGTGCACACTGATTAAACTTTTTACAAGTATATTGACATGCACTAGAAATCTGGTACTTGCTTTTAGAAGCAGCATGTTAGTGCACATGAATTCTCCCAGCGTCTTGCCTTCTAATCGCGTGGAAGGAAAATGGAAATATCCCGGGCATGATTTCTGCAGAAGGCTAGGTTCAATGGTCGCCCATTATTTCTACAAACTCTCTGGCAGATTCACTACCCTATAGCTTAGTGTCCTTTCTCCAAGAAGCGAGGTTTTGATAGAATTTCGTTGCTCAGGCGCTGGCCGAGCAACAACAGTTTTCGCAAGCTGATTTTTTTTTTTTTTTTTTTTGTTTTGCTATTGCGATATTTTGTTGTCTTTAGGTATGCTTTTGTGGTGTAAACAATTTTACGCACTTCCCACAGATATTTCATCTTCAACGACACTTTTAAAGCATTACGCACTGCCTCGAGTGCGTTGACCTTACTCACTAGAGCGTCACAGGAGCGAGTATTTCCGCAAAATAAATACGAGGACCTATTTCTCCCTTTGAATCGACCACTTTTGTGGCATCACGACGAACACACTTTCACCATGTAGTCGTTACAAAATATGATTGATGATGAAATTGATTGGGTCCCAACTGTAGAGCCACATTATTTAGGTTGCAAATAAACAGGGCGTCGTTCAAGCGACGTGTTTACTTCCCCGTTCTAATGTGTTGAGAATGGGTAGCCGAAAAGCGCAGTCTGCAGGCTGCTTCCTGGAGTGGCCTGATATATCCCCAACTCGGGAAAGGGAAAAAAGAGGGCGGGGGGGTAAAGAAAGGGGTGGATGTTGTGGGAAGGTGATAATATTTATTCTCACTCAGGAGAGTCGCCGGTCGTTCAAAAGTCGACTTGCTCATAACGGGAAAGCCTGTGGGGCCACATCTATAGTAACCATGAGTAAAACGTGGTACACAGCTATGTCACTGAGAAGTTGCGATAGTGCAAAGGATGGGGCGTTGTGGAGGCAAGTGAAGCAAAAACCTATCTTACGATTGTGCCGTCTTCATTAGAAGCAAGAATTTCGGTTTGCTTCTTCAACCCCTCCTGACGCCAATCTTTCCAATTTTGAATAAATCCGGGACAGCGTTGATCGCGCAAGCCCGCGCCAATATTTAAAGGTCTTTATCAAGTTATAAAACAGTCATCAAGCAGAGGTAAGGAAGAATAAATACGTAGGAGAGTCCAAAATGGGATGAACAACCTATGAGAGGAGATGTGTTTCAAACAGTAATGAAGAGATTAGGGAAAGCCACTTGATTTATAAGTTTCGGAAATAAATGTATTATCGACGACCTGAACTCTTTATTGCGCAAGCCAATCCTTGTGCAGACACGGGAATGGTTCCAGCAGCCGCGCGATGCCAGAGAGCGGCTGCTGGAACGAATCCGGCATACCACGACCCCCCGATCTCCACCGACCGAGCGGCCTCGGACCTGCAGCTCATGGGAAAAAGCGTGCGGTCGCGCTGGCTTCCTCAGTCTCGCAGATTGAGCGCGCCCGCGTCAACGAGGGAAGACACCTGGACGTTTCAAGGTCGTTGTGGCGCTCGCAGCTAGCCGCTCATTTCGCGCTTTTTGAGGATTATCCCTACAGAAAAAGCCGACACAAAAGAAGCCCCAGCCGTCACGTGATTTTTGGGGGAGGGTGAAAAGAGGAGGACGCAAGGGGCATTTTCCTACCTTGCGGAAAATGGTTTCGTTGGTCGGTCTTTAAGCGTGGCCTGTTCTACAATGAGCCTCCGTCAGATCCTGATAATCTTGGTATGGTCTCTAACCCACCAATTGGGAACCCCCATGTTAGTTAATGCGCTCCTTGGGAGCCAACGACATAATGCAAGAATGTCCAATGCCGCACTACGCCATGACTTGCTAGTCGCCGACAGAATGAGAACTGCAGGGTGTCTCTTTCGCACGCGCTCGATGCCTTCCATATGCTTCGGCAGCGGCACACTCGAAGTGCACGAAAGACCGAAGCATTATCAAATGCGGGAAGCTCTCACTGGAGTCGGGACAACCAAAGCTCTTCCCCGCCATTTTCACTTTGTCGGTCACTTCTTTCATAACATAAGACACCTTAGTTCCTTTTTGTAAACTCTCGACCAAGTGCAACCTTTATTTGCTATGCCTATCAATGCTGCCCATTGGAAGGAGCATTCCTTTTCTATGTTGAATGCTACACCACAGTGAGAGAATAGTGATTTGTGTTGTCAAGGTGCGTACATAAGCCACCACCCATTCAAACCTGGGTATGTCTATAGTCACAGACAAGGTGAGGATAGCATGGAAACTCTTTCGAATGCCTGCCCTCCGGCACGCACTTGCTCGTTCTTCTCCAGCATGCGCTGCAGGCGGGACAACCGGAACTCCTCCATTCTCATTCTGTCAGTAATTATAAGTTCAAAGTTTTTCAAAAAGAAGAAACATTTTATTCGGAGAGCCAGGGGAAAATTTTGGTTTCACCTCCAACCATATCAATCTTCAAGTCTGACAAACGTCTGGAAATAATGCAAGTTTGACCCACATTGCACTTCTCTGAAGTTAAAGAAGCGTACCTTTTAATCTCATGCTTTACCATTTCTTATCAGTAATGAAGCTAAATATTGCTTCTTTTCAACGAATCTTATCTAAATAGCTCCCTCCGCGCTTTCGAAAAGAAAAATAACTCTATCCCACTGTGTGGCGACAAGTGTAGTGCCCCATGTGGTTGCTTCTCCTGTACTGTTGCCACCCACTCACCTCTGAAATGCCCTTGGGCCTTGAGGGAATACTAAAGCTTGTTGCCAATGGAAACATGAAAATACTGGACAGAGGAAACCTATCCTCGTCCAAGCGGCAATCGCACTAACGTGACAGGAATGGCATCCCTTTAGGAACCCTACTAATGTGGTTTCACTAGCCCCATGGGTGTCGCTGACTAAATTCTATAGCACCAATGTTTGTAGCGGACCGAATCAAAGTTGGGTGACTGTTGCCAACTTATTGCTTCTCACGCGACACCTAAAGGAAGGCATAACCACAGTTGTCTGTGCTTTGTTACTGTCCACATAGCACTACAACCCCATGAAGCAAGCTAGCAACTTGTGATGAACACCAGGGCCCATTTTCTCGAAGCCGGTTAATTTTAAGGCTGGCAAAAAGTCATTCGCCCTTCAATACCGGGTATGTACAAGTACCTAGCCAAGTTTGACGAGGGATGGATGCACGGCAGCTCCATGTTTTACTAGGGGGTGGTGGCCCGCGCCCCTTACTGGTTGTAGTGAATACAAGTGGCTTTCGTGGGAAACTTTCTGCAGAAGCGGGACTCGAGTGTGCATGCAGCCAGGTTTTTGCAACACAGCAGTGCATATATTTGAGCTTTAGGAACACTTTTTGTTACTGGTGGGTCAAGTAAAACCAAATCAACCCGCGTTCAGAAAATTCTTCAATGTTTGGCCGTCTGAAGTTAAGACAAGCTTTGTTGAAATTTCCTTCCCAGTGCGAAAGAGGAGGACAAAGTTCAGTGCTAGAAACAATGAGGAAGATGTGAGCAGTGCGGGTGGCACATCAGCAGCATGGTTGGCCAGCACGTAAATACTGTACACAAAACCTTCACAAAATGAAAATTGTGTACTTCGGCTCCAGAGGAAATTGGTATGCGTTCTGCTCCTGCGTGCCACCAATGCCCAGCCGATTGAGTAAAGACAATCCACTAGGATTCCAAAGAAGTTGCCATGCGAACAATTACCACGTCCCTTTAGGCTTAGGGACATGCCAGAATCGAAAGACCATTGAGAAAATGGGGAGAGATTATTGCTCATACTTTGCAATTTAATTAAGGTAAGGCAGAGCAAAAGCCTCCTGCACCATTTTTTTGTGCCCGATAGTGCAGCGACTATGACATATTCGTTCCAAAGCGAGCAACGCTCGCTGGGAAGGAGATTGCCATGTCTCCCCGCCGTCCCTACTCTGCCAGTCACGTGACTTCAAATTCCCCTTCGCAGGGAAGCACTGCTAACTTTCTGCTGTGGTTAAAGCTAACCAGAGAGTTCAGTCAAGTCTTTAGGCTTTAGCTAACAATAGCTTTTGGGCTCCTCCATTGCTTACCAGGTCAACTGGTGCGTTAACATTTGAACAACACACTAGAGAGCCAACAAGAGCAAATGCTCCGTCGAGTTTTGCAGTACGTATAATTGCTCGTGATATTTCTGAAATAACCTCTTTTCCAGGAATTAGCGATAACAGTGCAGATGTGGGTGGGCGGGTGTAGAGGGGGATGCGAGGGCATTTAGTACGTTTGTAAACTATATTTCTGTACAAAAAGAGCAATTATGATGCAAGTGCAGCAAAGTGAGATTCACCATTTACCAGACGTGTGCACCTTTCAGAAAACAATGGTGCTAAATCACTCTGTCGTGTTTTAAGATACTGCACTTGCCCTTCACTCCCTGCTTTCAAAAGTGCCTCCAACTATGTGGTCCACCAATTGCTATGTGCCTGTTGCAGCTAACATAGTCTGTAACAGAAGACCACATCCTGCAAAACAAGATTTCAAAGATGGGTATTTGTCTGCTCTCCAGAACTATAAAAAGATCTAATAAACATTAAAAAAATTGAAAAATTTAAAGAGCCAATTTAAGCAGAAGGAAAATGGCCTCGTTGATGGCGGTGTTGTGATCAGGTATGTAGCCAGGATATTGATTCGAGGGGGGGAGGGGCACCATGACAAAATGTTGTACGAGGGGGAAGGGGGAGAGGAAGCAACAGCAAAATGCAATATTGTCACGAATGACGAGGTGACAAACAAAGAATAACTGGGAAAACAAACGTTCAATGTGGCGAAATTGAGCCCAAAATAAAAAGGAAACAGAAGATTACAACTGAGTGGATACATGCCTGGCTGTGATATAGGATGATATGAATGGTACATTAAAGAGGCTGCAAGCATCATACTTAGGGCACCAAGTCAATTAATGTGCTTGAAGAGTTTAAAAAAACAAATTATTAGCATGTCCAATCAAAATCACTTAAGGATCCATTTCCTTCATTTCTTCTGCTCCAAGAGGAGCTAAGACATGCAACAGCAAAATACCAGAAAACAATTGGACGGCATCCGACTCGCTTCCCTTGATCCTTTTCAAGGTCTCGCCCAACTCCATTCTCTCTATGTGGTCAAGAGAGGCGCCGTGTATCGCTGACTTGGAGCATTAGCTCCAACTCCGGCCCTTATCCTTTTTTTCGCCGCCTCCTCCACCGCTCCACCTACATCTGCGGACATGCCTGCAGACGTATTGCATTCAGCAGCAGATAAGTTTCGGTAAAGTGATGCCCTGAAACTACGATTCAGATAAATTGATTAAAACAAGAAATGAATTGATCCCAATAGACGCAAGAGTCCCTTTCAGGATGAGAATGGTAGGGAGGTCTTAATCGTTCCACGTCTGGCCCAAGTTTCCTTCCCTCGATAATGGTTTGGAATGTAACAAGTCTCGAGTGTGCACACACGGGCAAAGCATAGCGGATAGCAACGAGTGCATGGAGGAGGGTGAGCATAGGAATTGTATTACGATTTATTCGTTACTTATCTTAATGAACTCCCTCTACCGATACAGCATAGCAGAAAAGAACGAAATTGTGTGCCCCTGTGTGCAACCTTCTTTCCCGTTAGGAGGGTTTTGCTGGGGAGAATGTCTGCTTTGGATGCACCAAAAGAGAAAGACGAAGAAACGAAGTGCCGTTTCAGTTGCCAAGTTAGATTGGATTGCCATACTCAGTTCTAATAGATGTCCCGCTTTCGTAACTAAGGAATTTTAAGACCAAGGGACGTCTAGCCTTAAAATACGAGAATACTGAAAACAAATAAGCAGTACATTAAGCTTGTTGAAAGCCAAAAGGACTGCTTTAGAAGAAGTTTAACTATGTTTAGTGTCCCCTTATAGACCGTTTGCAATATCCCCCAAGCGCCCCGACCCGCAATAAAGGAATCATGGGAACGGTGTTCCTTCAACTCCTTAGTGATTGGCAATTTCGACCCAATCCATGGTTACACACTTTTTGAGCGAAATTTGGAGTCACCCTGAACAAGCGCCTGATATACCCCAAGGACCTGTCATATCGCTTTTAAAATTTCTCAGTGTTAGCGGTTTTGGTACTGTGCATGCTATCCACCCTCAATCTAGACAAGCTGCCGAAATCTCTTAGATTATTATCATTCTCGTACACAGCTTCAAAGTTGCTGATATTAGGTTGGAAAAGGCTAAAAATGCTATAAACAGCCCCACTAACTACGAGCTAAATTCTGGTTTTTGTTGTTGTGAATTCTTGGCTTTTTAAGCAATTCCTGCTAAAACAACAATCACGAGAATGATAATATAAGAGATTTCTGCACCTCAACCAGGTTGAAAGGTAAATCGCATGCACAGTATAAAAAATGCTGACATTGACGAGACATTTTAAGTGATATGACCGGTCCTTGGGGTATATCAGGCGCATGTTCAGGGTAACTCCGAATTATGCTCAAAAACTGTGTAACCAGGGAATTGGTCGAAATTAGCGATCACTAGGGAGCTGAAGGAACACTGTTCCCGTGATTCTTAGAGTGTGGGCCAGGGCGCTTTGGAATATAGCAAATGGTCTATTGGTATTACGAGTTTATTGCATACGGAATTCAAGTAGGCCCGTATTAATAACTGCTGCTTTAAAATACTGCCACCAAAAATTTTGTGTTGTTTTGTTCGACGATTTATTATGGTGTCTGAAGACTACCCAATCAATATTTTGCTACAGCGTCACATATATTTTTAATAATGTAAAAAAATGCAACTGCTCGAAAACGAAACTGGACTGGGGAGGAAGAAGAAATATAAAGGTGATAGTTATTAAAAATCAAGTTGCTGTGCAACTTGTTTTTTTTTTTCAATCAACACATTTGAAGTGTTTTAGAAGCCACCAAAAATGGGTATTATATTTTCTGCCTATTTTTAGTACTCAATCTGTGCCTTCGATGACCCACGATTTTGATTATCTTAGGTGGTTGTGTCTAAACCTTAGAAAATGGTATGTGACCTCGGAGAGGAGAGTTAGCGCGACTCAAACTGGTTGGTTCTCAATCGACAGTTTTCAGGCGGAAAGAAAATGAATTTCGAGCTGCAAATTCTGTTTTGTTTAGTTGGGCTCTCATATGTCATGTACAGATAAAAATCTTGGCAAGCTTAAATGCCCTGTCAGTGTCACTTTGAAGACACTGTTCAATTGAGTTACTCATGAATTGAGAGTTTGATTAGGCAAATATCAAACGACCAAACATAATTGTGCCCTTTATGATGCACGGCAACTAAACTGAAAAACTGGGTGGCATTTCATTATCTTAATTTTAACGCCATATGGACAAAACCCGTTAAAACTTGTGTGGCAACTTATATGAAGTATCCAACCAAGGTCCAATGAAACATGTAAACCATCCTTATCAATGCTGAGAACCTGATTCAGCCCATTCCCTAATTCCTTGAAAGCTATACTTTCTAGCACAGGCTCTGGGTCAATGTCATGCAGCAAGAAAGCTGTTAGCCTTTCTTTTAATGCATACACAATGCTATCCAAAGCAAAAGATTATACAATTCTAAAAAGAAAAAAATCTTCGGTCAGTGATAGTGCCCAGCAAGTCTGGAGACCAGGAGATACTTCATAATCAAAGAAACCATCTGGTTTTGGCCTCTCAAGATTCCAGCCACGGATTTGGCATGCAGGCTGATAAGGAGGTCCGATATCTGGGATGTGTTCTATCCGGTTTGGTCCAGTCCAAACTCCAATTTTTTTTTCATCTCTTGCAATAGTGGGAGACCTTCAAGAAACTAGAGTTGACCAATGCCGACGACAGACACTGGGCAACCGATGAGCCAGCTCTTGAAAAAGTGATATGTGGTAATACACTGACAAATGCTGCTCTTTTTCGCATAGACACACATCAATACCACCACGGGAAATATGAGCCAAAACAGCCCTCCATGTAAATGCAAAGCTTAGGTCCATCTTAACTCTGACAATCTGAGAGCTTATGAACTTCGTGGGAATGGTAGGAGCAACAAATGTCCAGACCAAGTGTTTCCGCTCATATCTGGGTGTGCACATGTTCATTTCATACTTCGACAGCAACCAATTAAAAAAAAAAAAAAAAGCAATTGAGGCACTGCACAGGCTTAAATAAAGGCTGTGGCTAATGTTCCATCCAGACTGAACGGTAGTCACCAGTAGAGTTCCATCCAACCGGAACTCTAGTTCAGTCCAGGCAACCACCAGAGTTCCAATAGTCACTACAAAAGTTCTCCCCATCGTTCTGCGACGTATCGTCTACAAGAAAAAATTGGACGTTTTAGTGATTTTACAGCGTAAGGTTGGTCTGCCAGTAGGGGCGACACTGGTTCATACTGTAGATGAGAAATTTTGCCAGTGCAGTACGACCGCTAACCTCGGGTCTTTAACGTGCTCACGCAGTAGTGATACACGACCGCACGCCAGTACGATGCTCATCCAGATCAAAACGGGCAGGGGTGAAGCTCGAACCCAGGATCCCTGGGTTCTGCAGCGCGAGCTTTCGCTCCACGTGCGTCGAGCTGGGTGTGCGCTTGTGATAGTTCTAAAAAAAGTGTTGTCAATACCACAAAATGTTTGGTAAACAAAAAGGAAAAAAAATGTATGTCTGCCACCCCTCAGATTTGATCCTGGGTCTGCTGCGTGTGAAGCGGCCACGTTACCACAGAGCTATGCCACAGCTTTGGCCATTCATTTTGAGAATTCGTACCATACACACCATTTTTTTTTTTACTAAATGCATAATTAACTCTTGAAGCCACTAAAAGCTGGCGCATGATTTACCAAGATCTGTTTACCCAAGCCAGCCGCCCCCCCCTTGCCAGGATCAATATTCTTGCTGGGCCCTCAGGACCGAACCAACCGGACTCTCGAGGGCTTGCTCTCATTACGTGTGGACAAAGCTCTACTGGGCCTGCTATTGTTCCGTTTGGATGGAACTCTAGACACTCCGTTAAATAAATGAGCTAGCTGGTATTTTGTGGTAAGTCAACAACCACTACCAGCAGAATTTCGAGTATCTAATATAGCCTTAGAAACGAAGATCGCCGAGACGAACACACAAAAAGACTTGCACTTGTAATGGACAACATTGCGCAGGGATGGCCGAGACCCTGAATATTATTTTCTTGACGGACCCACAACTATTCTATGCTTTCTTTTTTTATGTGTCTTTTTAGTCCCTACCGCTGTCGTCCAGTGCTGAGACTCCGCACATACACGATGTGCAATCCCCTAGCAATCATATTCATATTGTAATTCCTGGTATTTTACCGAGCCCATCGTGACGACACTTGCCGTTTAACACGTTTGGAACACCTGCGGCACTTTAAGCGGACAGGGAAAGACCCTTAACAATGTTTACGGCCACGAAAAAAAAAAAAAAAATCCTATCTCAATCAAACCACTTCAGAATAAACATACATAAAAAAGTGTTTGAAAAGAAGTACCTGCAACATGTGGAGCATCACGCGAGCGACCCCACACAACTACAAGCAGTCTTCGTGACTGCTCACCTGCGGCTTGAACACACAGTGTAACAACTTGTTTTGTTTTGAACAATCCGGCATTGCTACCTCAAATCGGTGCGGTTGGCGCAGACAGCCAGCGATAACGATATTTTACTGTAGGAAAACACCGCGGTAAAAGCCGACCTGCCCCCACGCCGCCCACAAAACCTCTTTCCCTCTCTTTTTTTTTCCCGTTTACTACTTTTTGGGGGGAGAAAGCAACAAAGACAAAGCCGCATAACAACATAACAGGTGATTGGCACGGGCGCGTACGTCGCAACGCGAGCTCTCGTCGATACTGAGGCTTGGCCGCACAAAGCCCACCGATTTAACGGAATGCAGCCTATTGAATGGCACACGCACGTGAGCCACGTGAGCTTTCAGGCTGTCCTTCGGTGTGTGTGAGGAAGGGGTTTGCACGAAACACAAACGAGAAGCGAACAAAAAAAAAAAAAAAAGAGAGAAAACTGAGCGGCGGGCTCACCTTCGCTGAAGTAGCCACACTTGGCGATGTCGTCCAGTGCAGACTTTGTGTCCCGCCATATTCGACGCAGATACCTGCTGTTCTTGCTGAATTTGCCGAATTCGTTCGGCAAACTAGCAGACATCTTCTTCTTGCGGCTGGATTTCTTCATTTGAGACGAGCGACGGGGCAGCGGTCCTCGAGAAAAACTTGGCCCACCAGCTGAGCGATAAGCCTAACTTCCGCTACGTCAGGGGTGATGACGTCAGCGGCGGCGTGCACGTGACCTGAGCGAAACGAGAAAAGGAGGTGTGCCCGTTTTCAAACTGCTCCCGCGTATCTTTTTCTGCGCGCGAGGTCCTTGCCATTTCTCCCTCCTTCGCTTCTGGCTTTCGAGTTGCTCGCTTGGAATGGCGAAATACCTCGCCTAGTGTACGCAACGAGTGAGTTTTATTTTTAATAAACAAAGAAAAAGAAACGATTGCGACGTCATATTTGACATTTAGCGCAAAACAATTCTTCCTGCGAGGATATTTTTTCCTTCAAAATTACTTATAAGGGGTATGGTCCCACTAAGCTTACAAAGTAATGAGCTGTGAAGTAAAATAAATCAAGTACATTGAAACTGCATATTAAACCTAAGTCCACGACTAAATAATAATAAAAAGAAAACGAAATTATTACACATGGCGTTTTTTTTTTCTTTTTTTTTTTTAAATTATTATTATTATTCTGGTCTCAGATTAATCGAGGGGATCGTCGGGATCATTCACCAACTTGCCTGCCAATTTTTAAAATTTCCTTTTTCAAGTTTAGTGACGACATACGATTGCCTTATGCATAAATTTCGAGAGGAAAGCAAAAAGAACTTCGTTTACTTATAAATCCGGAGACACGGAACACAAAATAGGGGTACAGGAAAACGAGGGGGAAGTACGGAGGGCGTACTTCATTTGTATTCACCCCTCGCGTTTTGTTTTACAACGTGCCAGTGTTGGAAAGTACGTTAAGTACATTGTACTTAAAGTCCTCTCCCCCTTGTATATATCATCTCATAATCATCATCACTAGACGTGGCACCGCGGGCCTCCATGGTACGGGCTGTCGCCTTTCCGCGGTGCCACGGCTCTCCTGAGCAAATAAAGATTACGATTACGATTACTACTTTAAGTATGTTTAGAAAACCTGTACTTTATTTGAAGTACATTTCTCTGAGTATGTACCTGTATTTTCTTGTACTTTTCGAGGAAAATACAACTCCCGTCTTGAAATACATTCCCCAAATTCGGTCTTGTTATATTTGTGTCACAAAATTATGCTTTGTCATCTCTGAAGAAATACTGGGGGAGCGATATTCTACTCTTACCAGAAACGCGAGCAGGACGCATCGCTCCGTTAGTACTGCGGGCGGCTTTCCCGTAGCCATTTCGAACTCTCGCTGCTTCTCGCTCGGACATCGCAAGCGAAGAGGTTAAAAAAATTAGGAGATGATACTCCTCCGCGAGAGAATTGCTTGCGGAAGTTACGGAGCTGAAATCATGCTCTTTCCTAGTACGTCGTCATCATCATCATTGTCATCATCATCGTCATTTATTAATCCTTGAGGGTCCTTACGCGGGCATTACACAAGGTGGGGGTACAAGCTGAAGAATATTGTCATATAAAGCAAAGAAAGAGGAAGGTTAAACACCCAAACACTTTTAGGAAAAGAACAGCTAATTAAACGGAACAAACAATACTCAAATAAAACATTTCTACAAACACGAATCGAATTTGCTATTAGTGCAATCGCAGATCGGTGGTTATGTTGGGATATATATAATCTGTTTTGGTCACGATACTGCTACGTAGGTTATTCCAGTCTGTTATTGTTAATGGCAATCGGAGTTAAGAAACGAGACCGATGAACGGTCTTTACAGACGCTATCAATGAAAGGAAATTATGCGAATGTGTGCGAATAACAATAAAGTTCTGATGGCATGGTTATGATAGTAAATCTTGTGAAAAAGAAACAGGCGCGGTGATAATGTTCCTCTATACCAGGGGTATTCAAACATTTTGGCTAGAAGGCTCGACTGGGTACCTTTTGCAGTCTCGAGATAAGTTAGATAAAACAATATAAACGAGGAAATACTAAAAAAAATATACCTAAATAAGCATTTCAACCCAATTTTTTTTTTTAACCAGAGTCAAAATTCAAAAAGGAATGTAAGCTGGACAATCACATAAACTTTATTTTTAGGCGCAATATTTTAGTAAAATGCCATTAAAAATAATTTTGATCGAGAAGTCACCAGACATAAATCAAAGCAAACTTTGGAATGTTCACACAGGGCAGAAGACTAAGGAAAACGCTAGTTCAGATCAGATCACTATGAACGATGAAACTACGAAAAGCAATTTCGCTCGCAAGTTCGTCTGCTTCTTGCACAGGGGTTGCGACGACGTCAGAACGCCGAGCTCTTATTGGCTGATTGAAGGAAATAGTGGGTAGACCTGAATGCATCTAGCATTGAGGTCTACCCACTATCCTTTCAATCGAAGCCAATTAGAGCTCGGCGTCGTCCTGACGTCACCGTCACACCCTGCGCAAGGAGCAGACGACTTGCTCTCCACATACTGTGGTCTTTGGAACGCGTCTTCGACTAATGTGTTTATCGCGCCCAGAAAAGTGCTAAAAAAAGAAAAAGAACACTGTATAGGGGAATGAAAGAGCATCGTGAAAGGGAGTGCAGGTACTTTAAAGTACCCGCACTTTACTTCGAAACTATATTGACTGTAATTTGTAGAACTTCACTTCAAGAACATTGCGTCCGGTGAACTTACTTTACTTGAAGTAAAACGTAATATCTCCTTTGCTTTGTACTTTGCTACGCACTTTCTAAATGTGCATACTTTAACCCAACACCGCTACGTGCGGATGTCGACTGGATGTACTCAAGACCAGGCCTCGTCAACGATTCGCTCAACCGGAGTCGACATAGGAAGGATTGTCTCGCTCTTGAAATCGAACCCTGCTCTGGTCATTCGTTGAGATTCACAAGCAGACGTAACAGTCAATGTTTTGAGAATGGGGCAAAGACACGATGAACGGAGGCATATGACTCCGACGGACCCAAGATGATGCAACACTGGTCACTGTGTCTGAAGCGCTCATAGGTCTTGCCAAGTTTCCAAGTACTATAAACTAGACAACTTTGACAAAATGGAGGATCGACGTCATGTGAAAACGCCCTGTAGTCTGTTGCAGGTTAAGAAAAGCAGGGCAAGCCCATCCCACAAAGCTATCTGCTCACCGTCATTGGCCATTTCCTCCTCTGTAGAGTTCGCTCTGTTAAAGTGGAAAGAAGGAAGGGCTTTGTGGGAGAAGCTTGTAAGCAAGCCAAGCAGCAAGCACTTAGCGAAAAAAAAAAAAAAAAAACACGCACACACAGAGTGGGACGCAGCCGACACCTCCTAGACAGCTTTCAAAGCCTGCGCGTCACGTGACATGACGTCACGTCCCGGAGGCCCGCACGGGCGCTGATTGGGTTCGAGTGTCGCGTCAGCCTTCGCGTGGGACTATGATGGGAAACGAGTCCCACGCGAATGCTGTCGCGGCACTCGCGTGCAGGCCTCCGGGACGTGACGTCATGTCACGTGACGCGCAGGCTTTGAAAGCTGTCTACGAGGTGTTGACACAGCACGATGAAGTGACCGCCGGTTTGTTTTGTTTCTCTCAAAACTGAAAGAGTGGCACGAAAATTATGGTTTTGAGATGGAATGTGCTTATCCGGAATATCGGCTTGGGTGATAATCTTTGGTGTTCCCTATGGCGCTTTATCTCAGTTTACCCAGTAAGTTGACTGAGATAAGGCGTCGATGTCGTGTTCGTGGTATACGTGTGTCGCGCAGTGGAGTACATAGAACGCTGCAAGCTTCGCCCTCAAATTTTGTAAAAGATCGTCAAAGACGGTCAATTATGCGGATGTTGTGCACGCATAGGATGCATGAGCGTGTTCGGACAAAGACGGCCGTAGGGGTGTCACGCCTATTTCTTGTCTTCACTTCAATTTTTATATGAGGTAGCAAGGTACGTCCACGGAACAAAATAAAGCTTAACATTGCAAAAAAAAAAAAGAAACTTCTTTGTTAAAAAAAAAAGGTCGTGTCAGAGAAAAGGTGGAACTACGATTTTTCCAATATCGCCTCGACGCAACTTGCCACAGGAATAAAAAATAAAATTTTCTACGACGCAAATATTTGTATGTATAAAGCACGCCAACTGGTCTACTTGAATCAGTCAGTCTTAATTTATTTAAGTTTATATTTCAAGTACAATAAAATAACAAACTTGGCCTCTTGCCAAACTCTTTCATATTTAGGCTTCTTTTTTTTTTTTTTTTTTTGCAATTGTTAAACGCATTTTAGAATTAAGTTTTTCGGCTGAAACGTTATGGGGAGGGGGGGGGGGGGTGCGATACGGCTACGAAACCTTAGCTTTGCGGCGCCTTTGATCCATATAGGGTGTTGAGCTTGGTTGATTGCGCTGCACAGCTTTCCCGGGATGACATATTAATGTGGGTAGCCCTTTGACAAAACGATTCGATTCATTCATTCTATACTTCGTTTCAGCTTCGGTCCGAGCGCGGCCGATGTTATGAGCCGAAGGGCCAATCAAAGAACGCAAACAGCGCAGCGTCATGGCGTGCTCTCTGCTCTTGATAGGACTAGCCGGCGGAGGAGCACGCACAGAGAGACGGCGAATACCGGCTGGTCCTATCAACTGCAGAGAGCACTCCATAACGTCGTGCCTCTTTCGCTGTTTGATTGGCCCTTCGGCTCGTAACATCGGCCGCGCTCGGACCGAAGCTGAAACGAAGTATAGACACCAGCATAATCCATTTCTAATCGCGATAGATAGTAGCGGGATTTCCATCGAACCAGCGTTGCGCCGTCGCGCAAGTGATGCCTCTAAGGCCCTCAACTCGTCAAGCACAGAGTTGGAGCCGAAAGTTCACGTAGCGCGCCGATTGGATGTCGGCGACAAAAACGCCAAGTCATCGTCGTGATTGTCCAATTGGTGCGCTCCGTCAATTTGGGCCCCAACTTTGTATTTGACGAGTATAGGGCCCCTGGTGTTTGTAACGCCACTTATTACAGGGTGATGATTGCACTACGCAGTGGAAAGCTCTGTGCGGATAAAAACATCGGACCGATATAAATTTATATTTCACTTAAAATATAAATTTACATGAAACTAACTCAAACTGCTTCGAGTAGACCGGTCGACCTGCTTCGTACAAAAAAAATATATATAATAACGTTGTAGACAATTCTATTTTTTTATTCCTGTTGCCCTCAGATTTCCGTCTACGCGCAAATTGAAAAATCGTGGTTCCACCTCCTCTCAGACGTGAACTTCTTTAACAAAAGCACAATATACTGTATATCTTTCTTTTTTCAAAAGTAGGGTTTATTTTGTTGTGTGGAGATGTTCTTTCTACCTCATACACAATTAAATTAAAAAAAAGGCATGACAGCCCTATGACCATCCTTGCCTATACTCTGTTTCATACTTAATGTGCAACGCTGTCAAAGCTACTGGCGCGAGCGCGTGGCTTCACCTATGATTCGGTTTGCGTGAGAACGCGTGCAAATGATCAACGAGATCAAGCCCCACACTCGCGCCAGTAGCTTGGACAGCGTTGCACACTAAGTATGAAACAGTATAGGCACACCCGAAGGGTTTAGAGGCGTCTTTGTGAAAACGGTTTAGTAGACCCTATGCTACATAGCGGGCGCGTGCTCACTCCACGTTTTAAAGTGGGGGCACGAGCTACTCTTTTTTTTTTTTATATAAAAAAATCTTTTTTATAGGGAATTCCCTGGGTGGATCTGGAGCGATCCAAAAGCGCTCCATGCTCGCGCCTTTAGAGTGGTAAACTCTAGCGCGTGCTTGCTCGAGCAAAAAATAAAGATATCTACAAGAAAAGCGGTTCAAGACCACTTCAGATCCACCAGTGAGTTTAGATCCGCCGAGGGAATCCCCCTTAGAAAAAGCAGCTGGCATGAACTTGTGACGAAAACTAAATTTTTCGCCGACAGCTTTTGGGATTGCTTGCGGAATAACCGCCGGGAGCGGCCACGCGTCCATTGAGCAAGCGATTTCAGCGTGTCATCGCCTTTTTCGTTTCATCTCTTCGACACGAGGCGCATGGAATTCGTATCCCAATAGACCATTTGCTATATTACCCAAGCATCAAGGAGAATGCAGGGATTGGTGTTCCACGCGCCACACGCGCACGCCTTCCCCGTATGAAAGATTCGAAGTAAATAACCAAAATAAAGCGCTGACGAACGCGCGTGCAAGATGCCTTTTGTTTTAGGTATTTGCTTTAGAAAAGTTACTACTGCTGAGGCCAGCACGTGCGGCGCGTGGAACACCAATCCCTGCATTCTCCTTGATGAATTGGGTAATATGGGCCTCCTGCGTTGCGCAGGGGGCGCTGTGAAAATGGACTTGTTAGGACTTGTTTTGGGTAGTACAAATTTTAGCGTCTCAAACTGTCACGCATGCAGAAGCGTGCCTGCTCTGGTGCGGAGCGCGAGATCACAATGAAAATACAAAGAAACAATAAAAAAATCGAACACCGTCAAAGCTAAGAGTTTGAGCCAAGAGATGCCGTTTCACGCGTTCCAAAGTAGATATGAAAAAGAAGGAAAAAATGAAAGCTTCGTGACACAGGTGTTTTGACGTCATCACCCAGAGATAAGAGACGCGTGCCCTAGCGGTGGTGTTATGAATTTGGCACTTTCGATTGTCTTGCAACGTTGCGCCTGGCCGATTTCTGGCGTCCAAAGGTGTTTTTTCGTTCTTCAGCACCACACAAGATTATAAAAGATCAACCGAAGTGCCATAAGTAGTGCGAGGCTCAATCAGGTGAGCTTGTACTACCCAAAATGAGGGCGCTACAGTTTGTTCAAAGCTTCAGCGCAGGAGGACTATAGCAATAGGTCTATAACGCCGCAGCTGCATGTTCGCGAAATTATTTTAAACAACCATTCGCGATATTCGTTTTAGAAATGGTTTCGTTTCTCGCCGACCAAAACAGGTGCGCTGAGCTCCTCCGGGGCAGAAGCGCAGTGTCGTCCCGTTGCATCATCCAATGAATGCGAAACGAAACCCCAGAGAAGCCTGGCAGCACCCGACAAAAGAGTTCCCAGTGATGAACTATAGGATGAAAAGACTCTAGATAGACCCCGTTTTACCTTACGGTGGACCGCGGAGGGCGCTAAGAAGCCTCGAAGTCAATCCCATGCTCCGTGAGTGTCACTATGGTGCCTGAAGCGCGTCTTCAAACTGGTACGTTTAGCGTTCTATGCTGCCCATGCATCAAAAGTGGCCCCAAGGGGGACAACACATCACGTCACAGAAGCCCCGAAGTGTCATGCTGTTGCGCGTCGCGATCCTGGCGGTTGGTCGTAGCAATGCTAACGACAAGGCTGCGAGTATCTCGACCGAACGCGAGTGTCGCTGTCGTCACGGCGTCCAAACTTCTGTCTGCCGAAGCTTCCGTGGCCTGCCACACTGGAGAGCGACCTGCAGCAGACCAGGCGTCTGCCACATCCGCCACAGCTGTTAGGACGCCACCAGGATCGCGACCGACGACAACGTGGTGCTCCTATGACGTCATCAGGAGGAAATCGAGGGGCCACTTTTTTAGACGTGAGTCACGTCACGTACCCTCCGAGAGAGGCGCAGGGACGCGTGGGGGTCCGCGGTCACGTGACACGTTCGCGACGCCGGATTGGCTCGGATGGCTCGTAGCGTCCGCTGCGGTCCGTCGTAATGGGAAACGGAATGCATACCTAAGGAAAGCCCCCGGGATGACGTAGAAGATATGCCGTGCGCCGCTGCGAGACGTAGTTGCACCTGTGGCCCGCGCTTGACGTTCGAGTTATTCAATCGCGCATCTGCGGTAAAGCGCACGTCGGGAAGGGGCCGACATTCGCCAAACATGTCAACAATAACAAAGAGGGCTCCGCAGGCATCCACCAAACGGTACGCGTGCACATTGAATCTACTAAAAGGGGGGAGATAAAAAAAAAAAAAATAAAAGGTGAGTTGCGTTTTGAGAGTTTATATACGCAACGATAGGCGTTCATTTTCTAAACATAAAATGGCCGTTGCTTATCAGCGTTTATTATACGTAATCGCGACTTTCACGTAGTAGTATCGGTGAAGAGGAAATTATATAATAGATAAGCAGGCAACACAAGGACGAAACAAGGTGAAGCGGTATGAATATATAAGTTAATTTTTTTTAATGCGAAAGCATTAACTGTTTTATGGAGCGAAGCCGGCGTTGTCTGTAGCAGCAAAAATCGGCACCTAAATTCCCATTGGCTGAGCTAAACAGCACCTGAATTCTCATTGGCCAAAAGCACAGCAACGCAGATGCATCGTCAAGGAAGCCGTGGGTGGAGCCGGCGGAGTTCGCCGCGCCTGCGCAGTGGGGGTGCGTGAAGTCTCCGCCGGAGTGCCGTGTGAAAAAATTAGTAGTAACAAATTTATTCCGAAAAAGGGTGGCACTTGGCCTGTTTGGGAAGGGGCTAAAGGGGTGTTACGAGTTAGGTGCGGCGCACTATGGAGGCTTCACAAGCGAAGCTCCACAGTGCGAGCAAGGTCGTTTTTTGGTCCTGTACCGGAGTAACCCACCCCTCGTAGGAGGTCACACCTGGTGGTCGGTGCTTCTCTCTGACGTCTTTTAGTCCGTCACATTCCCAGATGAGATGTCTGATGGTCGGTGCTTGATCTGCGGAGCAGCTGCTGCAACGTGTGATTGGAGGTGGTGGGGGATCGCCTTCTTGATTGCACAGTTGGTTGTACCGCCACCTTGCCACCATGTCTTCTGTGATAGCGAAGCCCGTTCGCGCTTTAACAACAAGCACTTGGGCCCCCCGAGGTAGACCTTTAGGCAATGGATTCTCGAGGGGTGGTACATGATCTTTGAACCGGTTTTTCCGAATTTGCTTCCGTCGTCGTCGTTCTTCCTCCGGGCTGTGGTCAAGCGATGGACGGTAGATCGGCACTCCCTGCGAGCGGCGAGAAGTGCAAGCCTCGCTCGCCAGGTCGTGCGCGGCCTCGTTGTCCGCTTGACCGGAGTGCCCAGGCACCCACTGGATTTTCACTGCGACGTCTTTTTGTGCTTTTATTATGTTGCAGCCGCTTTTTATGGCGTACTCCGTGGTTCTCTGGGAGGACCGATTAAGGCGTGGATAGCTGTGGAACTGTCAGTGCAGATCGTGACCGTCTTGGTTTGCTCGTTCACAATTCGGTGGTCTGTGAGAATCCAATTTACACCGACTTGAAGCGCCCGGAGCTCCATTTCGGTGGTGGAGGGTGTCTCGTTTAGGTGGTAATTTTGTAGGCGATGATAGCCGTCTTCGGTTCTCGCCACAACGGCAGCGATCTGAGTGTTCGGATTCCAGGATGCGTCCGTAAAAAGCCGCATCTCCGTGGGGTCCGTTGAGGGCTCGTTGAGTGCGCGGGCGATAGTGGCGCGCTGCGGCCCATAGCGTTGGGCGTTGGTCTTCCGGCTGAGTGGTCTGCCGTTCGTGACGGGGAAGTCCATCCACGGCGGCACGTGCGGTGAAACCTCGTCTAAAATGGCAGCCATGGTGGGGTCGTCTGAGAGAAGGAGGCGCTGCCCCTGAAGAGTGAGGAGACGGCGGTCCTGGGTTCCCTCGCGGCAATCTTGTATAATGAACCGCAGGGGTGGAAGTCTTCCGTAGCGACATAGTTCTTCCACTCGGGTGTGGCGAGGCAAGCCGGTGATCACCCGAAGGGCGGCTCGGTAGAGGGTCTCCAGTTTTTCGACTTGGGTCTCGTGTGAGAAAAAAAAAAAAAAAAAAAAAAGAAAAAACGTGGCGCGCTGCTTGTAGGAATGAGCTGCGCGTAGGGATGCTTTCGCATTCCTACACGTAAGCAATCTTAAGCGCGTCTGCCGAATTTTTTTTTTTTCCTGTCGATGCTTTAGCTTTTCTGAGCGCATAGCTACGGAAAGACAGCGTTATAATGACCGCTGTCTCTATCCGTTAAAAGGAATAAATTCAAATTCTTGCGCAGAAATTGCACGTTTCGTCCCCCCCACCCCCCGCCGTTAGATCTAGCTAAACATAACTGGACGCAGATCGTAGATACATTCTTATCGCGGTTTTAATCGGTCAATAACAAAAAGAAAAGAAAAATCCCAGTGATATGGTGACCTCTCCGACTAGAGAGATAGGAAGAGGCTTCGAGGAAAACACTCACACTCAAACTCTCTTGCAATTTTTTTAAATCGTATTTTTTAAGCGCTTGTTTACATACACATTTAGACTACAAGTAACAAACAAACGGAAAATATTTTTTTTTTTTTCAAACGTTGGGAAAGACTTAGAAGAAAATGAACAAACTCCCCGTAATATCTGGTGTCCCAGAGGGCAGCGTTCTGGGACCGCTTTTAATCCTTATATATATATTAATGACCTTCCTCTTCATCTATACATCTTCCGTCAGGCTTTTTGCAGACGATTACGCTATTTATCGTTGTGCTTACAGCGGGATTTAAATATATTTTCACAGTGGTGCGATACGTAGCAAATGAAAATAAATGTAAACAAGTGTAAGCTATTAACATTCACCGGTTAACGTAATCGTGCAACACGTAATTACTTCTTGCTAACGCTGACCCTTCAAAAAAGTGTCAAACTATAGATACCTAGGTGTAACATTTTCTGACGACGTAACTTCGAATACTCATAATAATACTTTAGTAACTACTGCTTGTAAATGATTGGGATGTATTAAACGCAACTGGTACCTCACCCCACGTTTTGTTGAACTAACTTCAAATTAAACTTTTTTTAAAATCTAAACTAAACTACGCTAACTTTATTCGGGGGCCTCTTCAATCCTACCTTATTAACAAATTAAAATCGGCTCAAAGCTAGGCAAGTGGTTTCATATCACATGATTACCCTCGAAAATCCAGCGTAACTGCACTAAAATTTGCTCTCCGGCTTGTGTCCATAGTCTGAAAGAACTGGTCTCTGGCGTCTCGTCATCTTCCACGAGCTATTATTTTCCTCATCCTCTTTTCGTGACCATTACTGCCAACCGCCATCACAGATTTTCATGCGCCTTGACCATAACCTAAAAATGAAGCCACAATTCGCGAGGACTAATAAATTTAAGAACTCCCCACTGGCCCTCCCCATTCGTAACTGGAATTCCCTTCCTCGATTAATTGTGAATTAAACCAATAACAATAAATTCAGATATCTGCAAGGCACACCTCCAAACTGTTCACAGTTAACATGTTTAGTTACCATGACCCTTTTGTTCCTTCTTGTTTATTTTCTTTTTTGCGTATTTTGTTGTCGATATTTCTATTCACCATGTTCCTTACTAATCCGCTGTTTTTTTCCCTCGGCTTTCCTGTTGTTTAAATATGTATTTTTCTTTTTTCCCCTCATGTAATGTACTTCCCATGTACCTTTGAGCGATAATAAAATTAAATGAAATAAACTACACAAAGGTATGCTAAACATATCCGATTTCTGTTTCTTCATTCGACATTTGTCACAGCAGACTTTTTGGAACTTTTGGTTTCTATTGCAAGGCTTCTTGTTTCATCAAATGCTTAGAATTAAGTCCAGCTGTTAAACGCGTATCCGCGGGCACGGGGATGTGCCATCTTTGCGTGGGAATACATGAATAGAAATATCCATGCAAGGACAACCAGAAAGCTTCGCGCACGGTGTCTGAACTTCTTGGAAAGATATACAGTTCCGGCTGAGTTATCTCGTTTCGATACCTTTCCGCGTTTCGAGTTGTGTCCGGTTCACCAGTGCTCTTTGAAATTTGTCCTGTGTCGCGTCTCCTAAAGCCACTGACTGTGCCCAGAGTGCAGCCTTCCAAAGTGTCCGTTTAAACTTGAGAATCGAGCTTTCTGACTTGTTGTCGGCCATGTTGATTCCGAGAAAACAAAAACGGCAAATTAATGCATTTAAAACGTTCACGCACTTACGCGTAACCTCTAAAAAAAAACTGCCAGTCGGGAGGGGATAAGAGTTGGAAGACGCGAAAGTGTGCAGGCGAGCTGGTTAGGGAAGCTCCTAGGATTACGTGTTGTCGAAGTTAATTTCTCGTGAAATTCTGTGGATAATTTTCGAAGTGTATTGTTCGCTGAAAACTCAGGGTTTTTCGGAGTTGATCTTTGTGAGATTCATAATTCTTTCAATTCGAAGTTTATTTTGTAGAGTTCTTGTATATTAAAATTTAACAAAAAAGTCCGGGTACCATGATCCGTGGTCCTGAAGAAACCTCTACGTGCTCAAAGGCAAAGCCCTGTTATCAGTAGTTTTTGGATTTCAGGGAAACTGAAGTGGCATCCCCTCAGGACCACTGACCCTGTGCTCTTACAAAGTTCGTTTGTAAAACACCGTCTTTTTTTAAATTTTATTTTGTTGTTGTAACTCCGAGATCTGGAGTTTTTCGGATAAAATACTAATTAACGGAAAAAAATACCGGCGAATGTTTTTTCTTTAAAATTTTTCGGCTTTATCCGAAAACACAGAACCCTAATCATAATCTAAACCGTTAGACTCGCTAGCACTGACATTGACGTCAAACAAGAGGCTACGTAGATGCCTTGCTCCTGAGCGCGTTTACCTTCTGCAACACACATTTTGCATCCCCGATTTTTTTTTTTTTCTCGGATGGATTGAATAGGAAAGACCATCAGCTCGGTGCGATGACTTCCCGTGCCTGACTGTCGTTGACCATTCCAACTGGGAAGAAGATTCAACCGTCGCGCCCCTCGTGGCTAAACTGAGAACAACACCGATGAGGGACAACAACGACATATATGATTTGTTTTGGTTTTGACGCAGCGCTCGGCCCTCGTAGCCGAACGTCGCGTCATCGTTCTTCTGTGGCTCGTGCTCAGTCAGCGGAGTTACAGTGTACTAGAATACTTGGGTAGTGTTGGGACCGGGCCGGCTCGGCAACGGGAGCTCGTGAGGGCGCGTGTATTGACAGTTCGTGGCGGCGCTGTAGTCGAGTTATCCGGCACGCGCAGCCAGACTTTTTTTTTTTTTTTTTTTAGTTTGAGTGGTGCACGTGTCGGTACCACGATTTTATATACTCCGTTTCACTTTATGTTGTACCGCAGGGAAGGCTAGAAGCGCGAGCTCATAGCGTTGGCAGCTGCCTTTGGTGCACGAGAGCTTGTGCCCCCGAGATGTGCCCTAAGCAAGAAGCTCGCGCATGTAGCCTTTCCTGCGGTACAACACAAGGTGAAACAGAGTATAGGGCACATAAAAAAACGGTATCTTCAAATCTTTTTTTTTTTTTTTAATTTTTGCGGTAGGCGAAGGGTTAATGAACGGTTTAATGGCCCGTGTGGCAATTAAAGGGAGCCATTATTAAAGGCCAACCCAATTTAGAAAGTTCGCGAACAAACAACGAGCTTTGAGCGAAAGCAACAAGGCGCTCGCTTTTGTTGTGTTTGTCCGTCCCTTCTCGTTTTCTTCCTCAAGCTTAAATATCTCTACCAACCCGCTCGTTCTGTCCTGAGATATTCATCGCTAAAATTTTGCCTTTCTTCACTTAATTAAAAAATCGGGCGCTGAAAGCGCGAATGAGGTTGTGCTGATATTGATGCGTAGAAAAATGACACAGTTGTTTCTGTCCCCTCGTCACTAACTCGACAGCGTGTCTTTGGTGGACTCGCCGGCGCCACACATCAAGACGACTGTGTCCACTATTCTACATATTATTTTCATAACGCGGTTTCTGAATCAAGCGAAGGCAAACTTTTACGATAAAATTTGCGAACCTCGTTGCTTTTTCGCGAATTGTCGAAATTGTGTTTGCCTTTAAAGGGGTGGTGAACCGATATTCAATTGGAATGTTTTTCACTTTACACGAGCTTACTGGCACCATGAAAATGATCGCTTTTGTCCTTGAAATTACACCGCAACAAAGGAGTTTTTTAGCCAGTGGCGTTCCGTGTGAGTATCCTCGAGTCCCAGTGACTGGAGGATACTCACACGGAACGCCACTGGCTAAAATACTCCTTTGTTGCGGTGCAATTTCAAGGACAAAAGCGATCATTTTCATTCAATCTCTCCTTTGCAAAATTTGATGACGTAACGTGGGGATCGCAGTACACTCAAGGACGATATTTGAATGCGGTTCATAGATTGAACCCGAGAATTGCGTGCGCACTCGATTTAAGCTCGTGATAATTGCTAGCTTTAGAAGCATTCGGGTAGTGGCCCGTGTCCAATCGCTGCAACGACGACAACAGCCGAGCCATAACAATGTCTGGAACTCAGCGCGTGTCCTGTGCTTTACCAACCCCAGCGCGTGGCTATGATCAACATTGGCGGCATATAATCGGCTCTAGATCACGTGGCCGCTTGTTCTGGCTGCGAGTTGAGGGGGTGAGCGCTGCTCGTTTTTCTTTAATTTTATTCTGGGACTTCTATTGCGTCGGGTGAAAAAACGAACGCGTGTTTCATAGGTCATTAACGTCAGGGATCCGTTCTAAGTGGTATTTGCGCAAAGTACAAAAATTGTTGCGTTGCCCTTTTAATAACAACTCCTTTTAAAACTACAATTGCACCATGGCCAATTAAGCGGCTAATAAACAAGTTAACTAAAAAATTTTGGTTAATTATTAAACATTGCAACGGTTATTCACCCATTTATTGTCCACTGAGTCTTACAGATATAACGAAAGACGGCATCCACATATCTGTCACATCATTTTTTTTTTGTGTAAAATATGTAAAGTTCTGTAAAGAATAAAACAAAAACACCCTGTATGTCTGCGTGAACCAGATACGCCCCCTGTGGAACCAAGGGGTCTTTCCCATCAAATACCCAGCTCAGGTGAGACTTACCTGGTTGTCAGAAAGCAGCTGTTTGTTAAATATATTGTTATGAGCGTGTAGGTTTCAGATGGCTTACCCTCAAGAGGATAATGCGCTGCATTGTGACCATGTATGCGCTGCACATTGTAACCATTATTTCAATGCCGTGCTGTAAACTATTACAACTTTTTCTTTGCCTGATCTACGTGTAATCATGTTTTCTGCTCAAGATTATGTGAAATACTTGCTTTTTTTAAAAATCTTATAAAGCATTACTTGTTCAGCCCACGTTGTCACAGTTTTTGGACTTAAGTTCAATGTTAAAACGCGTAATAAAAATTGTCACGGCCTATAAGCCATTTCTTAGAAGTGAACGTCGGATGGTCCTCGGATGGTCATGGCAGCCATGCAGAAAGAAAAGAATCTCACCCCTTTGCGACCGTCGCTTGGGTGGTTCGTCGCATAAATGAACACAAGGATAAGTGACCAGTGAAGCGAGCTGATTAAGTTGAAGAAAAAGAAGACGGACAGAGAAGATGACAGAGAAGTTAACCTGGGGTATTAAAAGCATACTGAAACAATCTCGGACTTTAGTATGTGCCGTTTCGTTCCATTATAAAATACAATAGGAAAAAAAGAAAAAAAAAAAAAAACTGCTTCCGAGTTTTAGATATTCCTTTCAAATATCTAATGTTCGCCCTTTGCAACCAAGGAAATGGGCATTCCATTTAAAATGCTCGCCATCAGACAAACCGAAAGTCGCAGCTAATTCTACGCTGAAACAACTTGCAATCCGCTCCTTTAAAGTCGCAATTGTTTTTTTTTTATGTAAAGGAAGGGTAATGTAGCTTGTACCGTCCAATACATTGAAGCATCATGTTGCTAACGATCGTGTCGCAGCGTAATTGATGCCGCGGCATGACCGCTGGCTGGTCGTAGCTCTATCAGAAATCCTATGTGCATTCCACCAAAGTGGCACCAAAGATTCATATTTTCGCGCGTGCAGCCGCGCATGCGCACACCTTCCGGATAACGCGCCGGTGTCGACACCTGTCGCGATCAATACCACGCGCTTCAAGCGAGCCCCTCCGGTCCCAACACTACCCAAGTATTCTAGTACACTGTAGCGGAGTCAAACGCGGACGTAGCAAAAAATTAGACACGAGTCGTGCCCAATCTTTTCCCCGCGCTCACTCCAGAAAGATGAAGTGACAAATCCAGTGCACGCGCCTTGTGCTGGTAAGCACAGAACTCCAGAAGAAACAAACTTGGCGTAGCGCCCCCTATAGTTGGATCTGCTGGCCAATAGCGCGGTGCCATCCTTCTGTTCGTAGATGTGTGCCGCGTTCTTAGTATCCAGTAGCCCTGCTCTGCGAAGTATCGCACGTCGCGAGTGCGTCCACAGCCCAGGGGCTGGGCACAATTCATCTGAGAGATAAACTGAAGCAACATCGTGTCTGAATATAGTCCGCTAAAGAAGAATACTTGAGTACTCGCTAGCGAGCAGACTCTGTCCGCTTTCCCTTGCAGATGACCACCATTTTGTAGCTATCCACCACCTTCTAGATACCTGGCATCTTGTATAGAACCTGTCATCTTGTAGCCATTTGTTGTATTGTAGTCATCCGTCATCATTGCAGCCATCCGCCATCTTGTGGTTGTCCGGCATCCTGTAGCCGTCCGCCACCTTCTAGCTATCCGTTATTTTTTTACTCATCCGTCATCTTGTAGTCATCCGGCATCTTGAAGCCATCCGTTCTCACTGTAGACATCCGCCATCTTGTGACCATCCGGCATCTTGTAGCTGTCCGTCATTTTCTTACTATCCGTTATATTGTAACCATCCGTCATCTCGTAGCCATACGACATATTGTAGCCATCCATTTTGCGTGTACGGCACTATACTAAAGGAGAACTTAAGATTTTTGGTATGTCTGGGAACTTTCAGTGGCTCGAGTACGCCCTTATCAATCCACTTGGTAATCTGATGGATACAAAGTTCGTCGGTCGGGTTTGCGAAGTCAAGCCCTGAGAAGCGGACGGGAGTACGAGTTTGACCACTTGGTTCTGGATTGGGGCAGCCGATCGACGCGACGAGAAACACCGTGAGTTTTTCGGACGAGTTTGACTGCTTGTTTGTCGTGGCTCTTCGCGCTATGCTGCGCTGTGGGCTATGGTGGCCTGACAGTGAGAAAGGTCCGATGGACCGGACCCTTGTCACAGCTTTGACATTCGTCCACGCCAGGCTCCCTGACAGTGTTTGCTTTCTTCAGTTTGACGAAGAGATAATGCGTTTTCCTCGAGTAACTGCAGACGGTTGGTGTTCTTGCCCGGCCTATTTGTCCTGGCCATATTGCTTGATAGTGACTTCCAGATGGGCTAGCTCGAACGCATGTTTTGAGGTCAATGCCTGCAAGCACGTGCCTAACTGGTCATCTGAGTTAATTAACAAAAAGTAAGAGCGCGGACGAGCTGACGCAGATTGAACGTAATTTCAAAGAATCTTTCTCTTGCTCCAGTCGAGGGGTTCTCCGTAATTATAATCAGTTACTTGGTTTTGCGTTCGCATTTCTTAAAGGTGTCGATGGCGTCTAGTTTGTCTGAGAATATTAAAAGCCGTATTTTAATTCCGTAAACAAGCCTTTTTCTTTTGTTTTCTTCATACCTTGTGAGTAAGGCCTCCCCCAGAAGCGCGAGCTAACCAGCGGCCAGTCGCTATTCTTATAAGCTTCGCGCAGTATGATGCTCCTAGAAACGTCGACTTCTGCCACGTGACAGAATTCCACTCAGTGGTGGTGTTCGTTGGGGCCTGGACTTAACCCATTCATTTTGCCGTCTCATCCACCCAGAGTTGTACAAATTCTCAACGAGAGTATTTAATATAAGCTACAAAATACTCACTTCACAGAGTATCCAGAGTGCAATATTCAGGTTGCATTAATTTGAAAGTCCCTCCAGATGCACTGAAAGGCTATTGAATTGCTTTCAGGGATGCTTGACAAGCTGAGATATTTTTAGGACAAATGGGGAGCTTTACTTTTGTATAAATGATCTGCGTTTGACATCACGACATCCTTCTGGTGTTTACTCCTGTTTGTTCATGCCAACAAACAAATTCGGTGGGGCAAAATGAATGCTTGAGTCAGTACAAGCTCAACAGCAAGGCCACCAGAATGGGCGCTGGTGTGACGTCAGCACAAGCCAGTCACTTCGCGGAAAGTCACATCTCGTGATAATCTTTCGGATGCGCATATAACCACCTTTCACGTTCGACCGGGATAGTGCACGAAATCAGGAGAGGTAATACAGAAGGGGAAAAGCGACCAGGCGGCCATCACCTCCGCGGCGGCGTGAGCGACTGTATATCCGCAACTGTGTTTAGAACTGTGAAACAGTTTTCTTTCGTTTCACCAACTACCCATACACATGGTGAACCCGAACAGCTCTTGTCGCTTTGTGCAGAGTTAACTTGAAAGAATTTTGAATGTGCCAGACGATGGGAGATTATGGGCGAAGTGCCCATCGAAACCGCTCTTGAACCGAGAGAGCTCACGGGCGTAGGCGTGGCACCTACTGTGGACGGGCAATCTACGGTTGCGTGATCTCTACCCCGTGACACACGTTAAAGACCCAGTTCAGCTACACTGTGCCTCCTATACACCGTTGCACCAGTATCGCCAAATCACGAGGCCAAATAAGCCCTTAAAGGAGCAATGCAACAATTTTTGTACTTTGCACAAATACCGCGTAAAACAGATCCCTAACGTTAATGACCTATGAAACACGCGTTCGTTTTTCACCTCACGCAATAGAAGTCCCAGAAAAAAATTTAAGAAAAACGAGCAGCATTCACCCCCTCAACTCGCAGCCAGAACAAGCGGCCACGTGATCTGGAGCCGATTATATGCCGCCAATGTTGATCACAGCCACGCGCTGGGGTTGGCAAAGCGCAGGACACGCGCTGAGTTCCAGACATTGTTATGGCTCGGCTATTGTCGTCGTTGCAGCGATTGGACACGGGTTACAACCCGAATGCTCCTCGAGATAGCAATTGTCACGAGCCCAAGTCGAGTGCCCACGCAATGCTCGGGTCCAATCTATGAGCCGCATTCAAATATCGTCACTTGGGTGTACTGCGATCCCCGAGTTACGTCATCGAATTTTGCGAAGGAGAGATTGAATGAAAATGATCGCTTTTGTCCTTGAAATTACACCGCAACAAAGAAGTTTCTTGGCCAGTGGCGTTGCGTGTGAGTATCCTTGAGTCCCAGGTGTGCCAGTAAGCTCGTGTAGAGAGAAAAACATTCCAATTGAATATCGTTGCACAGCTCCTTTAATCTGCTTTGGCTTGCTTTCATCAGTCCAGCTCGACCTAGCTGTCTTGCCTTCGCTACAGGAGCGTTATTGTGAAAACGAGGAAAGAGATGAGGAACAGCTACAGCGAAGCTGTAGGTGGATAAGGTTCCATGCATTTTTAATATTTGTGTGCAAAAACAAAAGTCAGAAATTGCATGTAAAAGCGCTCCATTGTATGGAAATGCACATACGCCTCATCACCTCGATATGCATTTTGATAAGGAAAGATGTCGAAACATGTTATAATGGAGATACATCCGAGAAAAAGAGGCCTTCTCCCGCTCGAGTCGGGTGACGTCACTGCTTTATATATATAAAAACAGCAGCTGTCGAGCGGGGCATTCCATTGTGTTCTGCAGTTGCTTGGGAAGTCAACGTATAGTTAGGGGTCGTTTACATGAAAGCGACATCAGCGCATCTACTCCACTCGTTCTTCGAACGAAGCCGACGCGGCAATTTTTACATGAATACGCACTAAGCCCTACACGAAGGTGGCGCCACGCCGTCTCAAAGCTCGAAGTTACGCAGTTCCGGCACCAGCCGCACCACGTTTTCCGGTGCATCGCACGTGGAGGCCTTTCGACGCGTTAGTGAACGTAAAGACTGTGCCCGCTGTCTTCAGTGCTGTGGAAGAAGTTACGAGACGGAAGAGACATCGAAACCCAAGCGTTTAGGGCTCCAGGCCGAGCTGCCGGGTCACTCTGGACCAAAGGCGACATGTGTGCGCACGCTTTGAGGAAGCCTCCGCGGTTCGCCGCGCCAGACCTCGCCGATCGCGACGGGACCAACCGGACCAACCGGACCCCGAGTCCGAAAAGCTCCTGCGCAGCCAGGAACGGCACCGAGGAGCTGCTCGTTCTGCGCTACGATGCAGTGCGGAGCTCTCGGCGTCGTTCGTGCTTGCGGCGAAGCCTTTGGGACCCCTTCGGACGCGCAAGTCGTACTTTGCAAGGCTTGGGCGGGGGCCGCCCTCACCGAGCAGCTCCGCTATATTCCGCTTACTTATGATGGCAATAAAAGCTCGCATTTGTTCTCGGGAAAAAATTGCGGGCGACAATACGGGACCGCTTTCCGCGCCGCCGACGAGGTTAGCCGCCGCCTTGTTCTCAGCTGTTCACTCGCTCCCGCAGCGAGCGCCTTCCCATAATCCTCCCCGTTCCAAGATACGATGCGACCTCCGCTTACATGGGCTGAATGAATGCGCACTCGCCATCTCGATCCACCTCTGTCTAGCGACTTGAATGGGACGCGCTTTCTTTGCGCATTATGCCGTTTACATGACCGCATTGAATGCGACAACTGGATTCGATGCGGCTAAGTCGCATTCATGTAAACGCGGCTTATGACGAGCGCCATAGGTCATGTTTAGATTGTCCTTTAGCAAAGAATCTCACAAAAGTTGTAATGGAGCCCATTAGTGTATATCATGATGATAGCAAAGCAATCATCACTACCGTTTCAAAATTATGTATGTATACTGTAAATAAACATTTGGTGGAAGTGCTTTTGTGTGTTTCTTGGTGAACCACTTGTGGTGGTGCTCTACAGCTTCGCTGGCCAATTACCTTCACTCAGTGGAATGGCTCAAAATTGTTTCCGCAATACGTATTCTCAAACCAGACGGAAATGTAACTTACTTAAATTTAGACTATTCTTAACTGACTGTCCCCATAGCTGATTTTGTGATGTGTTGCTTCATTTATTCCAATTTAGAATTTATAAAATATAAAATATCCATAACTTTTTAGGTAGGTTTAAATTGCTTTCGAAACAGAATAATAAAGCAATTTCGTCAAGCATTTTTTGGCACTAGCATCCCCAAACGCAGTCAACGTAATTCCTTTCGCGGTTATGCAGGGTAGATCGTAACCTTGGAGGCCAAGGGGCTTTCTTAAATTTCACATGGCGAAATGCAAAGAAACGACATTCAGTCAGCACTTCTTACGAGAAGACAACGAACTTAATGTTCTCTTCTAATATAAAAAAAAAAAACACATGAAGGTGTTATTTTTTTTTCTCCTAAGGAACGCGTTCTAAGTACGCCATTCTGCATAACACAGCGAAACCGTCTCAACGAACGCATCAGAGAACGAAGTATCAATGCTAGAAACAAGAATTGTGTTAAGAAAGCCAATCGAAAGTGATCTCAGCGAGCAATAAAATATATATTTTAAAATAACTCGCATCAATGACAGCAGTGTAAAGCATTGGCGCATATTCGTTTCGATGAGTGATAAAGAAGTTTCTTTGGGCTTGTTCGGAGGCAAAGGTGTTAATGGGAAAGATTGAACGTCATGGGCATTAAAAATATATGAGTTATGAACAAAGTTTTTATTTATTTTAGATATTATATTCAAGATTACGCACGTAAGGTTTTTTCGCCTATCTTTTCCACCAAGAACTTGTCAAATAGTGGAATATAATGATTGGGGGGTTGTGTGGATATTTATATAGAGTGTAGTTGGTCAGCCATTTCAAAGTTGCGACGAGTCCCTCGCTGTAGACGAGCAATTTATCCAGTGCAGTAAAACCGCTAACCTGGGGTCCTTCACGTGCACCACGCAGTAGTGATACAGGACCGCACGCCGGTACGATGCTCATCCAGATCGAAGCGCGCAGGGGTGGGGATTGAACGCAGATCCCTGGGTTCTGCAGCGCGAGCTTTCGCTCCACGTGCTCCGAGCTGGTGTGAGCTAGCCCACTTGGCCACCGATGCCCCTTCAAAGGGTGGCCTTCGTCAGGCATTGTGCAGGGGTATTCAGACGAGGGAGAAATCCCGGGGATTTCTCCACGGCACGCGCATCCCGCGAAGAAAACGCCAAGCTTTGCGGTGTGCAAAAGCCTCGCGTTTTCGTCTCGTGATGCGCGCGTGCCCGGGGAGAAATCCCGGAATTTCTTTCTCGTGTGAATACTCCTTTAGTCTCTAGACCTTTCGGTTCATCCCGGAAAAATAAAAGTTATATTTAATTTTAGTATCCCGCAGATAAGCATAAATATAGTACCTTGCACTGCATGTCATGACATCTTCTACAAATAATCTCAAATAAAGGTTGCATCGCTTAAAGAAATTTGTTGCCATAATGATTTCAAATTTGTTGCCATAATGATTTTTGGAAGCAGGAATCACCGGGCAAAATTACACCCCTCGTCATTGCAGCTTTTTTGTTTTTTTAGTACATAATAGACGGCGCAATGTTAATTTTAAATTGGGAATCAACTTCTCTGTGCAGTTGAAAACAGCACGAAGACCCTCACCGATTATTACTCCAGCTGCGGCAGAGAAGAAGTTCGTTGACATTCTCCCGGTTGAAGCGAGGAGCGCCTTTGTTTGTTTACAATAGACTCTGCGGCGTTGACCAGACGCTCGAATGGCGTTGAAATGGCCGGGACGCACAACCTCCTTCCCGAGCTTATGGTTTCAAAACTCGCCGCTTTTTTCAAACCAAGCCACAGCATTTTTTAAATTATTTTTTTAATATTTTGATTACATGGAAGTTACGAACTTTAAACAAATTTCAAAGCAATCAAGCGAGCATGTCACTGGGAACACAAAACAAAGGGGGATTTCGTGAAACAACACACCCGAACAAAAAGGGGCAGTTCGAAAATCAGGCAACATAAGACACCGGTCCAGCAATGGCAGCCAGTCGGGAGCGCCGTTTGTATACTCGTGAACGCTCCTAACTTTCTGAACCTCCCAAATAAATAGAGATTCAGTCGTTCGGGGTCATTCAGCGTTGCAATGAGGGTGACCACCCGTCCCGCGACTCGCGGGACTGTCCCGCATTGAGGGCTCGTGTCCCGTGTCCCGCGAGAAATTCCTGAATCTTCAAAATGTCCCGCATTTCACATTGTCGTAACATTCACTGCGCAAATTATGGCGCTTCCGAACAACGGGCGACGGGGAACCGCGGAGGTTGCTGATAAATGTGTGAATCTCGATGGTATGTCACTTTCTTGCCAAGCACTGCGGGAAGCAACCGTCGTTCTTGCAGGAGACTGACACACATACGCCGTTGCGCCTCTCCCCTTGATGGCAAAATATTGCGAGCGAAAATTGATCACCAAAAGCTGAAAAATAAACTATTGTAATTAGTTGGAAATCATACTGTATCTTGCAAAGGGTTGTTGTGGAAAGCTTTTTTTTCTTTTTTTAAGATCGGTTGCAGAAGGCAAAAAACCTGCAACTCACAATGGTAAAAAAAAAACACAAAAAAAACAACATAAGGTCTTATTTTTGTGTAGGAGCATGTTAATATAAGAGTAAGTATCGACAGGGAACAATAAGCCGAAAAATATTTACTGTTTTTTTATTTCCTTTTGATGCATTGGGGTCTGGTGCAGTCGATCTTTATGTTTTCAACTTAGATACTTTTAATAAAATATTTACCATTACAAATAAACAAAAGTATATCACTCTGACCGAAACTTATCTTAGTTTAATTGCTGCGTACAATTTTCAGGTGTATAATACGCTTTCGGACAGCACAGGATTTCGGGGTGTGCGCGTTGGTGAATTTCCCTTAATTCTCATTTCTTGAGTCGTGAAAATACCGTCCTCCTCTTACTTCCCCCCCTCCACCCCTCCACCCCCGGTCAGGGTGTCCCGCATCCCACCGGCAGGAAGGATGTCACCCTAGTTGCAATCGATCAATTTACACCGCCAAAAACTGTGTAAACCCAGCGAGAAAAAAAAAAAAAAAGTCAAATGGCACAGCGTTTTTGGGAGCAACTGGCAGAAAGGGAATTCCATAGGAGCAAAGGGGTCTTCCTTGATTGTCCGTTGGGACTTCCCAGGAAAGGAAGGCATCGGTACAAGAAAGAAAACAGTGTTTAATAATTTCAAGATGGTTACAGGGACTACAGTTTACGGTCCAAGGCACAGATATTCACTTGTCTTTGAGCCACGTTTTAGAAGACAAAATAAATGTATGCAGTTTTACAAAACAAAACAGTTTTGGCAGTTGGCAATATTCACATTATTTTAACACGTCTGAATACGTTTGTCCCCGGCTGAGCGGTTGTCGATGTATGGTATACATTGGTAGTGGTAACGAACATTCGACCAGGTCAATGTATAGAGGTTTCCGTTCCGTTCCAAACAGGTATTCGAAAGGAAAACGTTCGCTATGGAAATTAACTGCACTTACAACTTCCTTAAAGACACACACACACACACACACACACACACACACACACACACACACACACACACACACACACACACACACACACACACACATACACACACACACACACACACACACACGCACACACACGCACGCACGCACGCACGCACGCACGCACGCGCAAAATTGTTCGGGAAACGTTGAAACAACCCAATATGGCAAATCTGTAGAAAGATGAACTTAAAAGAAATGTCAGTCAGAAAGAACGGTGCGTATATCTTAAGGAAATAAACCTTGATACTAATTGTCGTACAAAAACATGCACGAGAGCGAGGCCTCCAGTTTCTAAGCACCGGAACAAATTGTCACGGCGCAAGGGCGAGCTCGATACGAACGTGGCAGAAATGCGGTGAAACACATGCAGGTGACGTTGTGCGCAATGTAGCACCTGGAGGACATACAAAAGCTTAGCAATGGAGAAAACGTCGCAGGCTGCAGCCCTTCCAGATATAAACACATCGCGCCCGTTGGTAAACTTAGCTGGATATTCGACGTTTTTTTTATTTTCTTTTTTTTCAACATCGCTTGGATAGTTATTAGCGCTTCGAATGTACATCAAAAGAGTTTCATGATAGTCGGGCATGGTGTCTGACCACGAAATGTCGGTGAACTGCGCGGGCATCGTAGCCCGGGATTCAAACCGCACGCCGCTGCACTTAGCTTTGTTGATGGCCGCCCCAGTTGCAGGAGAAAACTTTGCCGTTACTTGCAAAGCTTGTTCGATGCTTCGTTTGTCGGTGCAAATGTAGGCGACAATGTCGCAATATGATAGCATCTTCGCGTTACTGTTGAGGAAATAATATCCGCGAATTTCTGCGCTGTTTATAACACTCAACAGCAAAGGTTCTAAGTATATTACGAATAAGAGGGGTGACAAAGGGCACCGTTGTCTTACTGATGCCTCAAGACTTATTGCTATGAAAGAGCTCCGTTTGCGATCAGCCTTGTTGAGCTATCCTGGTGGCACATTCGAATACCATTAAAAAAAAAAAGTCAATTCAATGTCTACGTAGTCAAGGAGTATATCATGTTCGCAACATGTTGCCGTTTGTGAGAAGAAAAAGAAAGACCTTCCGGTTCCGGGAAGGTCTGCAGATGGGTCGGACGGTTCTATCAATGAACCCCCAAAAGTTCTGGAGCGACGCTTGCTTTGCTGCGACGAACTGTTGACGAACTATATATGATCAGACTACTAAGTGTGTATACACACTTAGTTTATTTGTTTATTTTTTTTTGTTTTGTTTGTGTTTGTTTGTTTGTGTTTATTTATTTTTTGATCACACACTATAAGAAAAAAAAAAAAGCCCGTGGGTCTACTTTTCCACACAACACTCAAAGAGCCAATCACCGCAACTTACGGAGGCAGCTCAGCGAATGACAATGCCGAAACATATGTTTAGACCAAAAAACGCAGTCTGAGTTGTGACATTAAGCAATGCAAGCGTGACGTTTTGCATTGCTTAATGTCACAACTCAAACTGCGTTTTTTGGTCTAAACATATGTTTTGGCATTATCATTCGCTGAGCTGCCTCTGTAGGTTGCGGTGATTTACTCTCCGAGTGTTATGCGTGAAAGTAGACGCACAAACTTTTTTTAGAGTGCACCGCCGATGGAAATAGCCGAAACGCGTTGAAAATCGAGTGGAGAAGTTGCGCACATTATGATGGCATGCAATTAGGTAGTCAAAATACGCATCGTCCAACACTTTCCATGAAGCAAGGCAAAACAAGTGGGGTAAAACGCGACGAAAGGCACGAATGCAACGCATTCAGCGAGGCGCGTAGGTGAGAGCGGAGCGTCGAGTTGAAGCCACCTTGCGGCGTCCACGTCACGTGATTTCAAGATGGCGGCGCCCATGCGACGGAGGATGAAAAGGTACCGCCACACAACACGATGGCTTAATATCGTTACTATTTTAGACGTGTCTTTATAGTGAAAATAGCTGTTGAAATTGAATAGCGTTGCGTCATTCACAACATTGACGTTAGGGGTGACACTGAGCTATTTGATTTGAAGTCCTATTCGCGCACCCCTTTTCAAACTACTCCATTCAAGCGACCCAAGGAAGTCGCAAAATGACTTCACGTGTATAATCGTCATTTTACAGTACACATCACAGATATCATTCTAACGCGCGCAATGGAATTGTTTGAATTTATTTGTTTGTTTATTTATTCGCAGTACTCACTTTAACATGAACCGCAGCGGAGGCAACCAGCGTGAGACGGCAGCATTGATTGGCCCTTCCGCTGCAGGAGCACTCACGCAGCAAAACGCTTTCGAAAGTAAAAAAAAAAGAAAAAAAAAAGAAAAGGATTTCGTGTTTTTAACCTGCGCTACAGTGGTTTCTGGTCAAGATATCCAACGAGTCTTGAGATCCAAGGAGTCAATGTATCCAACGAGTTCAGAGGTTCAAGTGACCAGATCTAACGGGTCAATGTATCTACCGAGTCAATGTGCCGAGAAGGTGAGGGAGAGGAGAAGATGAGAGCGCGCGGAGACGTCAGAACGCCGATCTCTGGTTGGAACGATTAGTGGGTAGACCTAAAGCCAGCAGCCGTTGCGTCCACTGCACTCGCATAACGCGTTAAAACGCGGACCACAGGCGTCTGGCGTTTGGCTCTCACGTTCCAAAGCGTTCGGCGAGTGCAGTGGAGACAAAGACAGCTATTTGTCTGCCCACCCGCTTCACTCGAATCAGAACTCGGCGTTGTGACGTCACCGCGCGCTCTCGTCTCCTCCTCTCCCTCACTTTCTCGGCGCATAGGTCCAAGGAGTCAGCAAATCCAGCGAGTCTAGAGATCCAACAGGTCGAGGTCTAATGAGTCAAAAAATCCAAGGGTCTAAAAAGTCAGCAAATCCAACGGGTCAAGAGGTCGAACAACTCATCAGATCCATCGAGTCAAGAGACTCAACGAATCAAAAGGTACAAGGACCTGCCGTACCTAGCGAGTCAAGATATCCTGCAGCGAGCGAACAGGCCCATCAAGTCACGATTCGTGACGTCCAATTACGGGTCTCTTGGCTCTTGGCTGGATCTCTTGGCTCGTTGAGCTTCTCGGTTTAAAATTTGCTGCATTCTGCGTGTCGCTTCTTTGTAACCCGCACTGAAAATTGTCTTATTTATCAATTTAAGACGTACGTATCGAAAACTCAACCTAAAAATAGAAACACTTGCTCGATGAATTCGTGTGAGCCCCACTCTGATCCTATCGGAAGTGCAAACGTGGCCCACTAGAGCGATTTGTCTGCGATAGCAGCTTCGCGGAGACAGAAGCAAACTTCCCGTTTTTTTGTTTTCGCTAAACAACCGAGTGCCACTTGTACGAAGGAGGTCCGTGTTTGCACTCATCGCGGGGAAAAAGAAAAGAAGCCAGGCTCGTCAACAATTCTTTTTTTTTTTTTTTTTTTATCGGCAGGTAAAAACGTCGCGCGTTATCCGCTGTCGGTCAACGAACCCAGAGTTGCTAGAAAAACCGGGCCGTCGTTGACATCGTCGTTTGGGTGGAGTTGAAGATGAATGCAATTTTCTGATTCATCAGTTGAACATCTAGGGTATTAACCTGGGTGATGAAATAAAGATCCTTGCCGTTAGTGACTCAAAGGGAACACGCGGGCCTACGGTTTTCCAGTGAGCGGACTCCAATTGATTAGAAGCCCCCTGTTAGGAGACGTACCAGGCGCCGCCATCAATATCCTTTAACATCGCGCTTCGCCAACAGAATAATCGAAGCCTGTGCACTGAAATTTCGACGTCATCACAGCGAGATCAAGCGAAGACGCGGATTGGACACGAGTGCTGGGTCAGTGCTCGGTTGGGCCTCGCGTACAATCAACGCGTCAAAGGACGCTCGGCATCGGGTTCGGGTCCAATCGTTGTGTTAATGCGACCCGACTGTGATGACCTTCCACGAAGGAAGAGGATGTCGCTCGCAGCCCTTGAAAATTTTAGGTGGTGTTGGCTTTGCACGCTCCGGTCTGCAAATATGTTCCTTCTTCGTTCTTACAATTGTTGAATAAAGCGCCATTCACACATTTCCAACCGAGTAGGACGGGGAGAGACAAGACAGGTTTTTAAGCCGCTGGCGAGGTCCAACTCCGCAGCAGCACATCCGGCCCTAAGACGCCGCACGAGGCTTAAAAGCCGGTCTTGTTTCTTCCCGTCCTACTCGGTTGGAAGCGTGTGAACGGGCCTTAATGATCTCCCATTGGTTGATGGTATTCCTTTTCTAGAATTTGCTCCATGACAACTCTAGTTCGGGTTGTCCAGTGACAATAAACATAACTATATGTTTAAATGAAATGCGGTAGGCAATAAATCAATAAATAATTAACGTCTCACCTTGACTAGTTTTGTTCAAGCACGTATGTCTATGCGTAAGGTGCTGCAACAGTCTACGATTGCACGGTGAGTTGACAATTGAAAAAGCCATTACAAATCAATGGCATGCTTAGAAGTTTGATGAAGGGAATAATGCGGTGGGTGGCGAAATTCTTCACATCCTATCGCAATTCGTGTGCAGAGCCACGCAGCGCTGTGCTTAAGACACAGTCGTATAAGAGCTAGAGCGACGTACAGTTCTTGCGGAAAATGTTTTCCGTGCACGTGCCCTCGCGTAATATGTTGACGCATCGAGCCACATGTTCTGTAGTTGTATGGAAGATAGTGTACGTGTAAGCTGTGCCAACTTGGATCTTTATCAATGCCTAAACAAAGTCAATCTCTAGTTTAAAAAAATGATATGACCTTCTCCAATAAACATAAAAGAAGACATTAGATCGCATAAGAACTTAGATATCCTTACTCAAGAACTGTATAATTATTAATGAGTAGCGCGAGACACATGGACGGCAGAATCGTGCGATCTGACGTCCGATCCGACAGTCCGAACGCCGCTCCGAATCGCCGCACGCGACAGTTTGAGACACACGCTTCCGACCTTGCATGCGACACGACGATCCGTTCGGCTCCGCCCAGGAGATCCATGCACTTCAGCGGAGGTCCGCGTTCATAGATCTCTGGTCCCAGATTGACGGTTTAGCTCGCACGAGCGAAGTTAGGAGCGTGCATTCTTTGCTGGGGCCATCTTTCTCGAATGGGTCAGCGGGATTCACGCGTCCGGTTCCCCTCGCCCGTCCCGTTATCGCGTTCGCTTCGTCCCGCCAGACCCAGTACGTCACCATGACGTTCGCGCTAGCTGTGCTGTCATTGGCTGGACGCATCCGACAATCCGTCCGCCGTGCGAAACTATCTGGCGCGTTGGACGCACGTCGGATCGCCGATCCGACGCCTGACGCGACCAAATTTTTCGGATCAGGCCGTCGTATTGCCGGATCGGACGTCAGATCGGACGGATTTTTCGAGCATGTGTCTCGCGCTTAAACGGATGCGTCCAGCCAATGACAGCACAGCTAGCGCGAACGTCATGATGACGCACTGGGTCTGGCGGGACGAAGCGAACGCGATAACGGGACGGGCGAGGGGAAGCCGGACGCATGGATCCCGCCGACCCATTCGAGAAAGATGACCCCGGCAAAGAACGCACGCGCTAGCGAGAACAAGCTAATAACTTCGCTTGTGCAAGCTAAACCGTCAATCTAAGACCAGAGATCTATGAACGCGGACCTCCGCTGGAGTGCTTGGATCTCCTGGGCGGAGCCGAACGGATCGTCGTGTCGCATGCAAGGTCGGAAGCGTGTGTCTCAAACTGTCGCGTGCGGCAATTCGGAGCGGCGTTCGGACTGTCGGATCGGACGTCGGATCGGACGATTCTGTCGTCCATGTGTCTCGCGCTTTAGCCTTAGTACCTACATGACCGCCAAAAGCTGACGCCGTCCGTCTGCGGACAAAACAGTGGAAAGGGAAGCGAGCAACGTAGAGAGGAGGAGAGTAAAGAAGGACACAGGAGAGAGGGAGGCGACGTCACGGGGCGGAAGCCAATGCGCGCGCGGGAAACCGGTGAACAGCGAAAGGGCAGCGTCAGGCAGAGGATGCCGCTGCTAAGCATGAAGGAGGGCGAACGAGATAGAGGAGCGGAATCGGCGCTTAGCTCGGCTGGCCGAAATGCGGGTCTGCGTGCGACAAAGGCTGGGGTGGGGAGGGCTCATGGAGCCCACTTCGCCGGAAAAAAAAAATTAATAAAGGGAGATCCATTGGTGAATTTTTAGGGAATTCGTTAGCATGGCCTTTTGGAAACGCCTATACACGTCCCCCTTTGTGAAATGCTAATACTGACCCAGTAATGGAGCCAGAAAGAGGGAGAAAAAACAGAGGAAGCAAAAGAGACAGCCAAAAGAGAAAAGTGAAGGAGTCAGGGTTAGCGTTTCCCAAAAGGAGACGTGTGTGGCATTTCGCAAGGGTCGTGCTAACGCTTTCCCTTAAGATCCACCAATGAATCTTCCTTTTATGAGTTATGCTATATTCATTGTGCGAATCACGAAAGAAAAGTTTTATCTTTTATATTAAATTCAGTCAGCGTCCGACACGTCGTACGCCAACTATTCTGCGCTTTCTAGTGACCTCCTCCGGCGTCAAAAAAGGATTTATATTTTGTCCGTTCACAACGAAATTCCTTTCTTGGTCGGTTGAAAAACGCTGATGCCTAAACAAGATTTCTGACGTTGTGCCTTACGTGCAGCGTTTTTGTTTTCTCTATTTGACAGCATAATTAAATGGGCATGCTACTCAGGTTTAGGACGGGCCTGCCTTTCTCCACATTAGCGATATATAGCTCTGAGTGTTGTGGTGAAAAGAGCGGCCCTCCCGTAGAAGGCTGACCGCCTCCGCCCTGCGGGGATTTAGGATTCGCTCCCACGGCGCTTTGTGTTGGTTATGAACCACTCGAGCGTCAATGCGCTTCACCTACCCATTGTTTGTCCGTGACGTCACCGCACTATGCTGGTAGTAATTCCAACTTCTTTGTGCGCAGAAAAATGAATTCGGCCGTGCGAAAGGTTTCTTCGAAAGCTATACGTAATCAACAGCAATGGCAGGGACAGTAGAAGCCACTCTTCGCTTCTGAAATGCTACGCAAAGTTTTTCTCTGGGATATCGTAGGGTGAAGCGCTTCGCACGGCCGTTTCACAGGGACGAGTTTTCCGAAAGACGAGTACGCAACGTTTTGTGAAACATTAAAAAAGTCCGCTAAGGCTAATCTAAGTTTCTTCTTTTAAATTTTACATACCATTTTGAAATTAAAAAAAAAAATGCATTTTGGTTACACGGCTATTTTGACTGGCGGACAGTTATCCCGCGACATTTGATCCTTTTTGTCCACAAACGCAGTTTGGGGCCCCAGCGCTATGGATGACCGTAGCTATCTATCTATCTATCTATCTATCTATCTATCTATCTATCTATCTATCTATCTATCTATCTATCTATCTATCTATCTATCTATCTATCTATCTATCTATCTATCTATCTATCTATCTATCTATCTATCTATCTATCTATCTATCTATCTATCTATCTATCTATCTATCTATCTATCTATCTATCTATCTATCTATCTATCTATCTATCTATCTATCTATCTATCTATCTATCTATCTATCTATCTATCTATCTATCTATCTATCTATCTATCTATCTATCTATCTATCTATCTATCTATCTATCTATCTATCTATCTATCTATCTATCTATCTATCTATCTATCTATCTATCTATCTATCTATCTATCTATCTATCTATCTATCTATCTATCTATCTATCTATCTATCTATCTATCTATCTATCTATCTATCTATCTATCTATCTATCTATCTATCTATCTATCTATCTATCTATCTATCTATCTATCTATCTATCTATCTATCTATCTATCTATCTATCTATCTATCTATCTATCTATCTATCTATCTATCTATCTATCTATCTATCTATCTATCTATCTATCTATCTATCTATCTATCTATCTATCTATCTATCTATCTATCTATCTATCTATCTATCTATCTATCTATCTCACTGCTATCTTGTGACGGGGCTCCGTTTAGTGTTGCCCAGGCTTTTCGCAGAACGAGATGACGACAGCGTGGTACATACAGACGCAACTCGCTAATGTGAGCGTGCGCCGGAATGGTGTTTCATCAGCCGTTGAATCATCAGTGAAAAACGATATGCTGAGCTTTTAACCGGAATGTGTTTCGTTTTTTGGCGTTTTTAACGTATGACTGTAACAAACGGCATTAAAGAAAAACAAACACCGAAAAGTGTTAATCCAAAGGGAAGCTATATAAAAAGACATAAGTCTCCCGGCAGGATTTGAGCTCACCTCCTTGAGATTGAGACTGGGCTATCCAGAGTTACGGTTCGTAACATGCAAAACGAAGCCATTTGCGCGGCGCGCGAATGCGCGGTCGCGTGCTTCGCGGCCCTTCCTGCCGCGAAGCACGTGACCGTGCGCATATAATATACGAATAAGGATTATTATTATTATTGTTATGCTGGTGCCATCTCACGTCGTCTGTCAGGAATGAGAGGAATGAGAGTTAGACGCTGCCGGTCAGATGCCCATTTCTTCAGCCCTGGAAGGCTTATCACGCGTACTGTGCCTTACCAGTCTTTGCCAGCATGATCAAGCTTGCATATTTTTCGACAGTCTGATTCACGTGCATGACATGCTCACTGTCGGGTGGGGTAGCCTGAGCTATTGTTCACCGAGCACGAAGTTCGAGGGTGCGTCGTTTGAGAAGAACTGAATGCGAATGGTGACAGACCGTCCGATCATAAGAAAGTAACAACCCTGCCTGGAAGGACAATAGTCTAGCGGCGCAAGTTTGCCACTTCGACAACTGAAGGTTGGACGCACGTGTTAAACAAGATTACACGATGCTAACTAAATCACGAACTTTTGAAGGTGAATAAGATTAGTGGATGTAACGCGTAACAATCAAACCGCTCTTTGCATGTCCATCGCTTAGTTCAAGAGAGGTTTTGATAAAGCGTGCCAGCTGGCAAGATCGCTCCAGGGCGTTCTGCAGTCTGGAAACAACCACCCAAACTTGATGTTTTTGTGAGCCAGCACTCAAAATCCAGAATTTCGTGCAGTGATCTACTAAAGAATTGCACGTCCTGCCGACGCCTATCTGGTTAATCTGAGTTGGGTACATTTGTTTACATATGAGCGTGACGAAAAGAAAAATGGCATTGCTCCTGGCTGAGTTTCTAACAACCCATAGTCAAACATATGAATAGAATCTATTGTTTTTGCTAAATTTTAGACCTTTGAATTCGGCGTACTTTTTTGGTTTTTATCTGAAAAGGAATTGTGTTTTCGGCGAATGTGTGTCACCGCGGGAAATTGTAGACACAACATGGTGTTATAGGAAACGGAGAAATATCAAATCAATTAACTACCCAAATCCAAGCACTTATTTTTCAACCTCCTCCTCCTTCGCTTTTCTCCTCAACTCAAAAGCGAAATAAGGTATCAGGCGGTCGTAACGTGCTTGGACACCGGTACGATGACTCCAAGCTTCCACCGTGGTCTTTAGGCACAACATAGAACATGTCATTCCCAAGTGACGATGAGTTCCGTCACGGCACTCACTGGCCACGAACGCGAATTCAAATACTGTATTCGCCGACGGATGGATTGTTCACGCAGTGCTCGTGCCCAATGCGTGAGCTGGGGTAGGCCGACACGCTTTGGGTACCACGGATGTACCACAGTGACTGAGGGCCGAGTGAGCTAGCGCACACCAGCTCGGAGCATGTGGAGCGGTTGCAGAACCCAGGGATTCAGGGTTCAGTCCCCACCCCTGCCCGTTTCCACCTGGATGAGCATTGTACACCGGCGTGCGGTCGTGTATCATTTCTGCGTAATGCACGTTAAAGACTCCAGGCTAGCGGTCGTACCGCACTGGCTAAATTGCTCATCTACAGCTGATAGAAGTCGCCCGTTGAGGCAGGCTAACTTTAGGCTGTATAAACATACCCACACCCCAATTATTTTTTGTATCACGGTAAAGAGGCGGAAGGCTTTCAAAGGAAAGGAAGTACGAAATGGTCTCCGCGATAATTTCGAATTTTCGTACCGAAAAACGGGCTTTTGACTTTCTACCCTCTTGCTTTACGTTCACTAAACAATATGCGATTAGTAAGATTCCATTCGAAAATTATTTATTTCAGGCCAATTTCATTTCATGACCCCTTTAATCTTCAAGACGCACGGTGCTATCCTCCCAGTCGAAGTGTGACCCAAGCATGGGTATTTTCGTGTTATGGTGAGTGGACTGCTGAATTGTAAAACTCCAGAGAACCTACATGGCTTGCACGTGACATCATCGTGCCGTACCAACGGTCATTCCTACTCGTTTTGATCGAGAAAACAAACAACAACTTAGTGGTGCGAAAGACATTCAGCGAAATAAGTGCGTGCGCAGCAACAAGGTCCTTCGCAATGGCCGCTGATGTCACGCCAGTAAAAGCCACGAATAACGCTCGTATTTTCTTTTCGCTGGGGTGCTCTATTTTTCTGGATCCTCCTCCGGCGTATACACCAGAGAAGGAACTATTTTATCAGTTTACGTAAGGTACGGTTGTTGTTCGTGAATTCGTGCAGTGATTTTCCTTATACTACTAGGATTATTCAGCATTTAGAAAACCCAAATGCATGTCCAGCCCCCCGGTCTCCACCGTACAGTTTCAAAGGTAACTGCACGGGCATTTTCGTATGATGGCGCAACAATTGTTCAAAGTGTTGTAGCCTGCCGCTTAACATTTACACCAGTGGTCAAGCGTTTTTGTAATTTCCCCTTCAAGATGCTACGTGTTTAATAATTGACCCTAGAAGTGTATTACTAATCGTGCAAGCGAGGGCACTGAAGAGTGGACTAACATTTGCCACAATTTCTTGCTTCTCTGTCATGGAGGCCAGCCAACGACACTTGTTGATGTTTCGAAAGAAGTGGTTGATACAAAACAATTTTTTTGTGTGTGCTATCCGTTTTTTTTAGCTATTTCTGGCGTCAATAAGAAAACACTTTATCGTGATTTCAAAACGAGCGTTTTTCCGGTGCTGCTTGACAGTGCCGTTGTATCTCAAGTGTGCCCAGATCTTCTCAGACGAGTGAAACGGATACCTGCTTTTGTGTCTGTGAAAACGTCCTATTTTTAAGCTGCACACAAATACAATAGAGAAATACAATTTATCTTCAAACGCGTACGAATATTGAGTGGAGACAAAGAGCGTTTGCTTTCCGTCTGCCCACCAATTCCAACCAGAGCTCGGTGTTCCGATGACCCCGCGTGGTCTCGCCTCCTCTTCTCTCTTACTTTTTACCCGTATAAAAAAATCTGTATTATTTATTTCAGTATCGTAAAACAAGTTCAAAGCGTATATGTAGAGCACGAGCCGGAGTGGACTGGCATTTTAAAAACACTTTCGGATTGCGCTAGTTCTTGTGTGCAGCTCAGAGTTGTACAACGTTTTAAACATGAAAGGACCGTCTTTCTGCCATATTAAAAATCTGAAGAGGGGCTAACGTTTTATTTACTTTTAATGTAATGAATACTATACAAATAAAACAAATTCCTTTCGTGACCGGGTGCTTTTGGGTTCGTGATCTAATGCTCGTCTTTATTCCGTATGATATGATCAGTTTCGGCTTAGTCACGTAAGTGAAACACTATCGCGTGTTTTCAACAGTATTCTAATTTATTCTTTATGACCTCCTTTTTGCCTGCCTCTGTACTATCGCGTACAATGTGGGCTGAAACAGTTTCTTGTGTTTCTTTGGCGTACACCGGCCAGTTTTTAAGAGAGCTTAACGCGAAGTGTGGGTCCTATACTTCGGGTTATTTGATAAAATGAGAGATGATAGAGCTTGTGGGGTACCACAGACGCAGAAAAAGAAGTCGGATCGGGTGCTTCAGTTGATATTCTTAGCGGGGGCAGCGCTTCCGTATTAGAACGGCTGCACTCTGCTACTGCGTTGGTCTTTCGCTGATAATGCGCCGATGACGAGATGAGGTGATAACCAGGACACATATACCGCTTAGTTTGCCAATAAGAAAGGAAAGAAAGCTGCAAACATAGCGTACGCGGCTTATTTTCGTGTAGATACCAGCTGTCAGAGTCAGCAGACAGCCGGCAGTGGACAGATTACTCATCAGCCTCATCAGGCAAATGGGGGCAGACGCTCTGTACATTTTAGGGGTTTTTGGCGCGGAGTTCATGACGGAACATGTAGCATGTTGGCTGGTACAGCTATTCATATATGGTGCATTACTGAGGTCGGTTAAGTGCTTCGCTTTCTCAATAAAGCACTTGCTTCCATAAGATATATTCAACGGGTTTGGCTGCTCTTTATTTTCAATTTTTGCTGAGCACGGCCTCTCCCATCAGTAACGTAACATGCAGCTCCCCCCCCCCTCCACCCCCCCCCCCCCAATAAAAACAACAATAACAATAAAAAAACACTCGAAAATGTTTTTTTTATCACTTTAATTTCAAGCTTCGCGGCCTTTCTCCGACGGCGGAACTAAAATTTTGTAATGGGAGTGTAGATGAAAAATTTACGACAGCCATTTAAAAGTACATAGCGATGCTGAAAGGTCGCCGGAGCTGCAAACACTCTTCCTAAATCCCTGAATTGTATCGTAGTCGTAACAACGGTCCCTTAAAACTAGAATATGAAGTAGAATATCACCCTGAGGCCATTTGACAAAGTGACCACATGGAGGTGTACTGGGCTTGTTTAAGTTGCAGTTTAGTTAGGGATATCCAGGCCCTATTAGACTCACTTTCCATGTCTGATGGAGTTACTAAACACGATAGAGGTACTAAATAACTGCTTATCAAGGGCGTATTCCACTCCAATTTATATTTTTTCTCTAGATAAAACGATGGATGAATGTTACGGGCTATACTCCTTGCATCTGGCAGTAGCTTTTGCCACATAGCCTAGAAAATTGACATTCCTTTCCTTTAGGGTTCACCGCCTTCCTCAGCAGTGTTCCTCCCTGTTTACATTTGGAATATATAAAACCACTTCAAGGCTGTCAAAAACTTAACGGTTTGAACAAGCAGAATAATTTGCTAGTCACATGAAATGACCTCTTTCGCAGTGCGCGCTTCACCTCTGATGGAGGTATCTGTGCAGTAATGCGTTGTTTTTATGAACTTAATTTCACTGGGGAAACACTCTATTATCTACGGACCTTACACGTGTTGCTCCTTTTCAGCAGTGCGTTTGACAAAACCAACTTAAATATCAAGTGAGGTGGTATACTCATTGCTAACACTACTTTATATAGGTTAGCTGGTGCACTTCTGAGCTGTTCTAATTTACCATAAAAGAGTGGCCAGAGGATGCGTTTGTTCTAGGAAAAGGCTTAGTAAAAAGCTTGCCTCAATCAAAGGTTAAAAATAAAGAAGAAATGTATTTAGATTTTTTTTTTTTAATTCTCAAGTGAAAGCAAGCGAGAAAACAAACAATCCAACAAACGTCGATGTCGACCACCTGAATGTATTATATGTCCAATTGGGGCACCTGTCGGTCCAGCGGTTATTGCAAGTTTTTTTTTTTTTGTTGGTCAATTTTTTATGATTTTACAGCAGAAACATACAAAACCTCGTCGCACCCTCGTTACAAAGTATAATGTAAGCAAAATATGTATTTGTAAGCGTACACCTTATTTGTGCAGGCAAAACGCCAGAGCTCTTTGTAAAGAAACAATTTAGGGGTGGGGGCAGACTGAGATTTAAATATATATTTCTATAGAAAATAGAAATGTCCGCATTCTTGTTTGGTCGCTTTGAGGTTTCAGGTATTGCGTACTCGCGGAGCATCAAACTGTGTTAGCGCACGGCCGAGCATGTCAACGATCATACTGAAAAACCTGGAAACGAGGAAAGAATTACAAACATCATCCTACCGAAAAACCGGTATTGCTTTTCGCTAACTGTATTATGAAACTGGAAATCCAACTGGATCTCTTGCTGGAATCCTGAAATCCAGTTGGCAGACAATTATCTGCAAACTGAATTTCAGGTTTCCAGCAAGAAATCTAGTTAGATTTTTAGTTCCCTAATCCAGTTAGCGAAAAGTCACACTTGTTTTTTTCGCTAGGGTACAAAAAAGACAACCATAACACCGCACGTATGGCGTGCATTGACCGGTGTTGTTCAGTTTATACTAACAAATAAAAAAATATATGTAAACAAGCTAGAATCTTCAGATTGATGAACCGTGATTTAACAATAGAGACATTGAAATAAAAGGGCACTTTACGAAATGCCCTTTTATTTAGAATTAAAAAAAGAAAGAGAGAGAAAGATGTGGACATATACTACACTCACGGTTTCTGTCCGGTTGACAGTCGACGATCAGAGTCGTTCACAAACTAAGTGAACTCAACAACCGAAACCAGTCTGACCAGGGGAAATCGAACGGATATATAGGCCGGTGCTCGTCGTGCACGGTATGGTAACAGAACCAATCGCAGGGGGCTCTACGCCGGTGGCCGAATCCGTTGTCTATACCCTGGGGACGCTCCCGTGTGGCCATGGCCTAAAAGCCGCGAGGCAGTTCGCGCCCTCCCAGAAATAGAGCAAGGTTTACGTACTTGTGGGACGGCGGCGACGCAAACAAGCCGTGGACACTTTTCCGACGAGTCCGGCACCCCGTCCACGACCACCATGCCGACCTTTTGCCAAACTCCCCGTCCGCTGCCGTATCAATCGGTCGACGCACGACTGACGTGATTCGCACAATGTCAACAGTGCGGCGAGCGGGGAACAATGGAACCCGACGTCGAAAGGCCCGCCGTATCTTTCCACTCGCCAGGAGACATGGAGGGGCACCGATACGCGCGCTCCTTCACCGCAGGAGCCCTTTGAAATCCGGGAGGTGATCGCATTGGGTGCGTTGGTGCACCCCCTTCGTATCATGTGCACAGTCGCTGTCTGACGCATGATTAGTCAGCAGCCGGAGTGATGATGTTCAGGTTGTTCTTTTGCCGGACCTCGATGAGCACTTCGGGTGACTGCCGTCGAGGGCCGGGGGATCGTGGATGAAGCTAGCTGCTGGAGGGTTGGTTGAACTTGTCGGTGACGAGAGGTACGAACCGGAGGCCTCGTGTTCGATTACAAACACATATTGAAAACTTTACTTATACATACAAAAAGGGGAAAAAAAGAGAAAGATAAAGACTGGGACAAGCTACCGCGCTCGGCTTACAAATAAAGAACGCCTCGGCGTCAGGAGTCCTAGCGCTCGTGGTGAGGACGGCGGCTACTTCGTAGGCGCTGAACAAAGTCCCTGTCGCGCACGGCAGGTTATGGGGCGCAGCGCGGGAGATGAACATTAAAGGGTCCGGCACGACCACGTTCCAAACTCAACGATGATTGTTGTTTGAGAGTACTTTATTTTGATCCACATGCCTGACTTGGCGGCCTCACCTGTCGTGGACGGTGGGGAAGAGGGAGAGTTAGGTGGGGTGACGACGGTTAAATGAGGCTGAGGGAAAGGGGAGAATGGGGCGGGGGTGGCGACGGTTAAATGAGCCTCTCGATTCCGGAGGACCGGAAGTATGCGATGAGGGACGAATACTGTTCCTTCGCGTCACTGAGCACTGGCGGTGGTTGGTATTGTCCATCCACTGTACGTAGTTGGCTGGAGTTCGGGTGTCAACGTCGCAAGCGCTTCCACGCGTTCTCGCGAGGCCCCGGCTCAGTCCGACATTTAGTGAGAACAAGTCGCCGGGACCCAGCAGTTCTGGCAGTTTGGCGGGCTTGTAGAGGCGGGCTCGCAAAACCGGTGTCATTAGGGTCATGGTTTTCAGTCGCCTGAGTGCCACCCGCTCCTACCGAGAAAAACCCCGCGGGGTCGGGTGAGAGTCCGCAGGGAGGAGTGCGGATAGCCGGGCTTTTCGAGCGAGTCACTCCTCTCGTTTAATCTCGAGAAGGTCTGTTCCTTGTTCTTGAGTGACGGTTTTCCCGGGATGTTGGCGTGGCCGGGAATCCGCACGATCGAAACTGTCTGGTGCGCAACGCGCGGAACGGATATAGGTTCGTCCCGTCTGGTGAGGAATGAAAACAGCTTGGGGTCGGACACTCGGGCCGTCCAACCAAGGCACTGAAAAAATTCAGTTGGTCCCATGCGCCAACTGAATGCGCCAATTTCAAAATCGCTGCCCCCCCAATACAGTCATAAAAAAAAAAAAAAAAAACTGTCGCTTTGGTTTTAAATTTTACGACCCGAACCCGAGTGCTGTTCTGCTTACATGCCGGAGAAAATATACAGGTCCGCTAAAATCACAAAAACGTGACTCGCTGGAAAAAAGAAAAAAAAAAAAAGAAACTGGGTTATTTTGTATGTTTATATATCCATTGTAAACCGGAGACAGAAAAAAAATTAAGAAAAAAAAAAAAAGAGCGAAAAGTTGACAAAACAACCACCAAGACAACCAACCGCTCTTATAGTATATACACCATGACCCTCATCTCCAAAGCCGAAACACCTCTTCTCCACTCGGTCACCGACAGCTCAGACTGAACCGAATGACACAAGCTATTTTCCTTCCTTTCACACCAAACCAAAACTGACCCCGACGACCTCAAAAGTTGCGTTTTTTGGAAGCGGGCCATCACCAGGATGTAATTGCTAGTGTTATGCTCAAGGTGTTAGGAAAGTTTAGTTCGGCTCCCGTGGGAAAACCAGTTGTGAAGAATGTTGTCTGTGTGCCTTACTATGCCATGGAAAATCTCATAACTTAAAGTCAGTGGCCAAGATCGCAGACTTAATTTTTAGGTCTAAACCAGGCACGTAGCCAGGGAAGGGGGGGGGGGGGGGGGGCGGAGGGGCATGAAGCCCGCCCCAAAATCTTCCATTTTGCTGAGACCTCCCCTCCCCCTCCCCCTCATACAGCATTTTGCCATAAGCGGGCCCCTCCCGAAACAAAATCTTGGCTATGTGCCTGGTCTAAACGTACGTTCCGCCTCATCATTCGCTGAGCTGATTTTGTAGATCGCAGAGATTGGCTCTTCCAGTGTTTTGCGAGTAAGTAGACGGGCAGGCATTTCTTAGAGCGTACGGTCAGCATCGCAGAGATTGGCTCTTCCAGTGTTTTGCGAGTAAGTAGACGGGCAGGCATTTCTTAGAGCGTACGGTCAGCATCGCAGAGATTGGCTCTTCCAGTGTTTTGCGAGTAAGTAGACGGGCAGGCATTTCTTAGAGCGTACGGTCAGCATCGCAGAGATTGGCTCTTCCAGTGTTTTGCGAGTAAGTAGACGGGCAGGCATTTCTTAGAGCGTACGGTCAGCATACTTCGAAGAGCCTATTTTTCCTCCCGGTTTTCGGCGGTTTCGCGCAAACGGCGTCACCGCAAAGCCTCGGTTTTACGCTTTCGAGTACGTTGTGCCACCGCCACGGCCGCTCGATCCCCTCCTTCCCTCTTGTAAGAGGGAAAGTGGACCTTACGAGCGAACGAACGGGGCGAAAGAGCGCGGCGGAAACCGCACATCGGCCTCACGAAACCAGTCAATAGGCCTCCTACTTTGCCCAGGAGGCGCTGCTGAGAAACCGGCTTGTAGCGCCCCCTACGATTTGTTTATCGGTATTGGGTAGTACAAATTTGCGCAATCGAATTTGTCCCGCGTGAAAAAGTTAGCCGGCGGTATAAATTTCTTCATCGCAATTGTTTTACGGCACGGAAAGCTTCTTTCGTTCCTCAGCACTTCGGAAAGGGAAGAAACTCGGCGATGCATGCTACTGCAAGCTGAGTCTACGCCGTACAAGGAGCCGCAAATTTGGTGCGGGCGCGCTGTCACTCGTAAAGACAACGAGCTTCCTATGATGCCGAGCCTTGTAAGCCAAAACTCCCAAATGCAGTCCCGTGAGATTTCCCTACACATCTCCTGGAAGGGGGGGGGGGGGGGGGTAAACATCCCCCCCCCCCCCCTCCCAGGAGATGTGAAGGGAAATGTTTTTGTTTGTGCCTTGTTTATTTGAAGGCACCGCCTGAATTCGCAACGACTCCTCTATTCTCAATGCTCACCTAAAAATGTAGATACACCCCCCCCCCCCCCCTTCCCCAATTTCGATTCCTGGGAAACCCCTGCTGCAGTTTCTCCGTACAGCCAGCACGATCAGCTGATGACCAACCTCAAAAATGCGCGAAAGCAGACGCAAGCGATCGAGCGGTGACCGGCCGTCTGTTGGCCGAGCAGATCGTTCTTACTGCACGCTGCTTCTCGAGCTCTTGCAGCTTTTCTTGCGCATTTGCACCTCAAGCTTGACGCAACACAATATCAGCAGTTGGAGCTCCGCCTTCAGTACATGCTTCGTGCTTTCTGTAGTGCGTTGGTGCGCGCGCACGCCCGTTTTGTCAAAGGAAAGTTCTTGCTGGAGACTTCGCTGTTACTGCTGACCTCACGTTGCAAAAGATGTAGTTCAATCGGATCGCTCCACTGGTCGGGCAGTATAGCCTGTTCTGCTTCGTAAAATTCGCATGGCACATGTTTCGATGCATGCCAGGACCGCTTGATCGTGTAGCCGTGCTTAAAGTTACACTGACAGGGTATTTATGCTCGCCGAGGTTTTTAGTTGTACGTGCCATATGAGAGCCCAACTACCCAGAACAGAATTTGCGGCTCGAAATTCGGTTTCTTTCCGCCCGAAAGCCGCCGATCGATAACTATATCTTAAGACGAATCTTACATAGGCTATACATAGATCATTCTTAAAAAGTTTATCATCTCTACCATAAATAGCTTCGGCTATAGCGCGCTTCAAATATGGCACAAACGACAATTGCCAAACACGCGTCGTCCTTCCTCGCTCCTCGGGAATCCATTTCTTTAAAACCAAGCATGCCAGATGATTGAAATAAACGGCATTGTCTTTCGCAAGGAACGCGGCACCGCATGTAAAATTGCGAAAAAAAAAAAAAAAAAGAAAAAGAAAGATACGAATGTACCTCACTGCTTGAATCCAAATGGAACCGCCCGCCGGTCTTTCGAAGTTTGACGAACTTTGAACTTTTACCCTAAAAGTTCAAAGTTCGTCGAACTTTCGACTTTTCAGGAATCGAAAGTTCGACAATTTTCGAGTTCTTTAGAATAATAAGTTCGGAAGTTCGAAAATTATCAAATTTCTTAGCGTAGGAAGGTCGAAAGTTCGAAAAACTTCAACCTTTTTAGTGTATGAAATGCGAAAGTTTGCAAATCATCGAATTTTTTAGTCTATCAAGGTCGAAAGTTCGACAAGCATCGAATTTTGCAGCGTAATAAGTTCGAAATTTCGAAAAGCGTTTAACTTCTTAGTTACACATGTTCGAAAATTCAACTTCCGTCGAAATTTTCGATATGGAAAGTTCGTAAATTCGAAAACTTTCGCACCTTTCGAATCGCTTGAATCGATCATCGAACCTTCGGTTCGAAAAAAGTTCGCGTCATCCCTAATCATAACTGCAAAGCAATCGCACGGTGCACTGATCCCGCCACGCATGTCGTCTGCTATGTGCGAAAAAAAAAAAAAAAAAAAGAATCTTGCACCGTTGTGCTCATTTACGTGACTTCCGTCACTCACTCTCTCCTCTCCACTTTTTCGTGCGGTGCGGGAGTTTCGGTTTCGGTTTCGAGCAGTTCCGTTTTTTGGCTTTATTAAAAAAATACGTGACTCTGTAGCAAAATATTAATTGGGTAGTATTCGGACACCATAATGAATCGCCTGACAAAAAAGGAAAAAAAAAAAAAAATTTGGGGGTGTCAGAGTCCCTGAACAAGAGCGAGAAAATCAATTGTCTCGCTTACTCAGTGCGCTGGGCGGCCTAGTATCGTTCCCTCCGCTTGACCTCATACGGTTTCGATGGGAATTTGTAGAAGTTTATGCCGGGGTTAAGTCCTCCCTGTTCTTGACAGTTGACGATGCAAAATTACCGTCGATGGCGACGTTTCGAAGCATCGAGGCCGGGCTTGCTGCTCCCGGTTTCGACATGCTTGGACGACGGAAAAATTACTAGCTTGCGGCGAGCTCGCGGGTCCCCGGGATAACGTTGTGCGGTGGTGACTACGAGTGACACATTTTAAGTCGTGACCACGGGAACGCAGAAGTAACAGCTGCGTGCAGAGATAAATAGCCGCCCAAATAGCTTTATTATTGTGCGGGGCCGCAGGACTTGTACTACTCAGACGTTCTATCGCCTGCCACCGGAGGGCGCCACGATACGTTCAAATCTTCAGCGCAGGAGGCCTATGCGGAGTGCAAGTTCGTCTGCTTCTTTTGCAGGGGTATGTGATGACATCAGAACGCCGAGCTGTGATCGACTCTGATTGAAAGATAGTGAGTAGACCTCAAGGCGGCTTGCTTTGAGGTCTACCCACTATCTTTCAATCAGAGTCTATCAGAGCTTAACGTCTGTCTGACGCAACCGTAACTCCTGCACAGGAAGCAGACGGCTTGCCCTCCGCATAGACGTTTTGCAGCAGCTGTGAATGGGCGCCGCCCTTACCGACCTTCAATTTTTATTTCCTCTTATTACGTTTACTTTACTTTATCATGACCACAGCAGGGCAGGTTATTGCCATTTTTGATACTACCGTATCCCTCACCCAAGCACTGGCCTCTGTATAGAAGCTCGTCAAAACCCGCTTCACTGGCTCGGCATTTGGGTAAGACAAAAGAAGGTCGGCAATGGCGGCTGTGATCTAGCGCGTGTGCAAAGCGTCTACACTCCCTTAAGCTGGGACAGACGCTCCGCTCCGCCTTCAGCGTGAGCTTCCTGCCCCTGCTAACACAAGTGCGCACCCGCAGACACGCGCAACCAAAGCACTGCGGAAGCCAGCGAGCTCGTGATGAAGGAGGAGCTTCTAGTCTCAACTTAAGGGTAAACTGAAGGAGGAGCTTCTAGTCTCAACTTAAGGGTAAACGGAGCGTGGTCCAGTCCAAACCACTACTCTCAAACGAAAGACGACTGCATGCACCAGAATAATAAATGATAACGCATAAAAAAAAGAGTGACTCAGCATAGCAAACTCGCCTTCAAGGGGACCTTATGGCTTCAATGAACCCGAAAAAAAAAAAAAAAAAGAAAAGAGAGAAAAAAGAAGGGAGACTGCGAGCTAACGCAATCGGATTTCCGTTCTTTTCATCCCGGAATATTTGAACGGTGGGCGAGCATAGAACTGTCATGTCGTGTCAGAATTCCAAACTGGAAGACGAGCGTGTGCAATAACCTATAGTGTGCCCAGATTGCAGAGTGTTTCCAACAGCTCGATCGGGGTCACGGGCCGCGTCCGCAATGGGCGCGTTCAGTAGCGGCTCCCTCAGCTCCGAACGGAGTCACTCGAGTCAGAGTCATCGGAGCGCCTACTAAACGGGGGAAAAAAAAAAAAAAAAAGAAATTGCAGCTTTAAATTTGTTTCTACGCAATTTCCGCTGCCTCCCCTGTGTCGGACGGTCTTCGAATAAACTGGAAGCGGACGATGGCGAGCACGATCGCTTTTATTTGACGCAGGTATTGAAGAAGTCTTTTGACAAGGACGTTGAAGAAAAAGCGAGTGACTGTACACATCAGCGCTGCTGTTCGAAGCGATGCAACGCGATCGAGCCCTTCGCTTGGCGGTGCCAAAGGCAGCTACTGTTATAAAAACCGACAAAAAAGTCGTCAGCACACGCAAAATTTAGAGCTCGGCGAATCTACGCCGCCGGTTGCGATACTTTTATACGGCCATACGTTTGTTCTGCCCTTCATAACGAACTTCCTATAGAATGCATTCGTATACACACGGGAAGTTCAGCCGCGCTCGGCGATCAAGGTTTTGTCGGCCGAAGCGAGCGTCAGCCAACGTGCACCCCGATTTAGCTACGCAAGCAAAACATCGATCGGGGTCATGCTCTGGGTGAGTGTCCAACGGCTGCCGAATTCGCGTTCATACCGTGCCTTGCTCTGTTCAGCGCGGACAGGAGTATCGTCGATATTCACCGAGTTTCCGTGCAACGGCGATCAAGACACGGCATTAAATGAACGTTTACGTTGTTTATTAGCATATTCAAACCAAACAAAATACGGTCCAATGCATTTTCCGAAAGACCCTCACCTGAGAAAAAATTCGAACGCGTTATTCGTCTTACCTTGAGCACGTTTCATTAACAAAAGCGAGCAAACCGCACACCCGCGACAGAACCGACGCAGCTTATCCCGCCATTTTTTTTTTCTTTTAGCGCCGGAAATCGTCACCAGTCAGGAAATGACGTCATCTTTAGCTCCTTTGAGCTTCGGAGCTTGACCGCTTGACTCCGAAGCCCCGGAGTTACGTGCACCGTAGGTGACTTTTGGCCGTCCAGTGGAAGGAGTCAGCGACTCCTTGACTCCGGGGCCGCTACTGAACGCACCCAATTAGAGCTGTGGGGAGGAGTCGAAAGTGTCAGAACGTCGCTTTCCTTCTCGCCAGGTGACAACGCAGCGCATGCGCGCTCACGACCAATCTGCGCAGGAGGTGCCCACCATTAAACTGCCAACGCTCTTTACGGCTTGAGTTGTTCCTTTTCCTAAATCTGGGCTCTAACATTTTGCGAGGTGCCGTCCTCGGAATCCAAAGGAAGGTCGTAAACGGCGTGTACAGCGCCGGCTTAAAGCAGGCGATGGACATGTCCTTGGAGCAGACGAAGTCAAACCACTTAATATAGTCAAACGAAAACACATTACAGTACGAATTACCAAGGAGAAAAGTAGTTAATCTACATCAGATGGTAAACGTTTGGCAGCGCTCTGCCTGGTTAGGAATTCAAACTGCATTAACAATGTCAGTAATTTAGTATTTTATGAACAATATAAATAGTTGTGTTCTTAAATAATTTTTTTTTGTATTATGTGTTCTAACTCACTCTCCTCTGTAATCCTTTGGTGGCGCTTAGGGTGCTTGAAATAAAATTAAAGTTACAAAATTACAATCACATAGTGCTCCACGAAAGTGATGTCGTCGCTTCGAAATTACTTTTTGGTCTCTTCGTTCAACATCTCATTTATTGCGTTTTATGAATGCTTTATCTAAACAAGCCGCGGAGGTGCAGTGGAGCCCCAAAACCAATCGGTTCTAGAGGTGAGAGCACTCGCAGTCCCTTTTTTAGGTGATATCCGTGAGCGTATTCACTCACGCGTCCGGATGATTCACTGTCTGTGCGCGTGAGCTTTTGGTTGCACGTAGGCCGGTTCACATTTTGTGTTTTGAGCGTAGCCGACGTCGTTGCAACCGCTTGTAATCGCCTCCGAACAGAGAACAGACTGGAATACCGGCGCCATCCGAAACACTTCCGGTTTGCGTGTAACTATAGACCGAAGGTCTTGCAGTATCTGCTAATTCACCTGTACCCACTGTCACGTGAAAGAGGGTCACTTATAACATTGTCAGAATTAGTTAACGCACAGGGTGGAAGAATGGTGTGCGTGAATACGATGCGCAGAGCGGCAGTGTTCCAGGGTTGCCCAATAGGTGGCCCCTGCGCGTTTCCTAAGCGGTATACGAGCGGTTGCACCGCACGCAGTCGGCCCCACTCAAACGGAAATGTGTAAATCAGCCTTTACTGTGTCCGGTAGTTTAGGACGGGCGCGGTAGAGAAGCTCATCTGCTTTGCTTCCTTATCCTTCGGACACCATCTAGATAGAAAACGACCATGCGACTGCTAAATCCTTTTTTCTAAAAAAAATGAGAGAACCTTTGGACACCCTCCTCATATATTACGTTGTCTAAAGAATGTTTGTTCCTCGTATGATGCTCCTGTCACATTGGTCATGCAAAAAATTACACGGCAGCAAATCGATGGTCGAGGAAAATTAGTATAAACCGCAGGGGTGATTATTTATGAGTGCTAGAGCATTTATCGTTGTACACCGCTCAATTTAGCGGAAAAACCTAATTTGTGCATAGGTTGTGACGTCAAGTTTTCCACTAAACGTAGCGGGGAAACTCGCCGCTTAATTTAGCGTTGTCCTCTAGGACGACGCTAAATTATTATTTCACGTTATAGCGTCGTCCTCTAGGACGCGATGCTATAGTGTCAAAACAACTAGCCCAAATCCAATCATTGCTAAATCCTTGTCATCCTTGCGATCACCCTAGAGGTGGTCCTTGAGGTCATCCTAGACGTCAGTCTTAGCGTCATCTACTAGGGCGTCGTCCTAGATGACCTCCAAGACGCCGTCCTTGACATCGTCTAGGACGCCGTCAAGGACGGCGTCCTAGGGAACGGCGTCAAGGACTAATTCTAGAACGACCTCTAAGACGACCTCTAGGGTGACCTCAAGAACGGCCTCTGGGACAATCTTTACGAAGACCTCAAAAACGACGTCCTAGAGGACGACGTCAAAGACGACGTATGACAACTTTTAGTACGCCCTCTAGGGTGATCTTAAGGACGATTTCTAGGACCACCTCTAGGACGACCTCAAGAATGACCTCTAGGACGACCTAAATGACGACGTCCACGGCCACCGCAAAGACGACGTCGAGGACGACGTCAATGTCGTCAGGTCCTTCGAAGAGGGTGCGAATGTGATGGAGTGCGTCCTGCCGCTTCGCCTACGCGCGGTGCAATGGGGTGCAAACACTGTGTGCTGAAATGGTCTACTGCACATCCTTACTGCGCATTAGGAGGCCATATACCAGACAGACTGCAATCTGTGATGAGTAGCTTAATAATACTGATCCCATTAATATTGCATTAAAACTGTTTTCGAACATGTTCGAAGCATACGCACGTATGAAGCTTATGCGAAGGGGAAGTTCGTCTGCTTTTTTTGCAGGAGTTGTGGTAACGTCAGAACGCCGAGCTCTGATTGGCTTTTACCGAAGGATAGTGGGTAGACCTCAAGGCAGCTTGCTGTGAGGCGTGCCCGCAGATAATTTGGGCATGTCTGCAGCGAGCACCTTGTCTTTTGTATGATGTACGAGCAGTGTGACTGCGGCTTTAGAGCACGCTAACCTTGCCCGTGTATCCAGGATTCGAACCCACGACCATAGACTCTTTGCAAAACGTGCAGCTCCTTCCGCCGGCCCAGCAAGTTCATTCAATCCACAGCTTGAGCAGAATCACGGCGCGGGTGCCGAGCTCTTCTGGAACCCCTCTGATTCTGCAGCGTTTTCATGCAGCCGACGATGTCCTTTTGCTTTATGCGTGGCTTGCACGTCACGTTATTACATCATGCTGATGGCCCTCTCTTATTGTACTTGACGAGGAAAATAATTTCTATGGTAAAAAATGCATGCTCCAGAGAAGGTACACGCGGAGCAGCAAATTGTTCTTACGAAAAGTACGCATATTGCACCAAAAAAACGTTAGTGTGTTTTCTTACCAAAGGAAGCGGAATGCCGCATAGTTATTTTATTGATTACTCCCGAGTAATTAACTTTTTATTGTAATTAATAAATTCAAAGCTATGGTTTAAATGAGAAACCAATTGCTGGGCATCATGAGAAACTACTAAATCAACCCATTTAAAAAAAAAGGTATAAAAACGTACAGCATTTCACGGGCGTAAAAAAAGAAAAGAAGTTCAACTTGTACGCGTTTTTAGGTTTTGGTATTCTATCATCGGAAGAGATCTTTGCGCTGGCGGTCCTGCACCCCTTGGCCGAGGAGCGCAGCAACAGCTTTGCGTCCCTCGTAGGAAGAAAATAAACCAAGTATAAGGGCGTCCCAAGGGGCCTTTCCGCTGTGAAACGAGCTGGAAAAATTGACTCCTGCACCTACAAAGCTGATACTTTTACCGGATGTGCACAGAGCAGATCAGGTTTACCGTATGAAATTAGGCGTAGTTCTTTTTCTGTAAAAAAATTACACAAAAAATCTTGCAAAAATAAACATTGGACGCGTTCGCAGACGACCAAGTTAACGACGCTATCAACTTGTGGCGCCACCTCCCGATAGGCACTGTAAGCAAACAACAGGGTGCGTCGTCTGCTCGCTACGCCTACTGGAAGACGGCGCCACAAGTTACTAACGTCGGTAACTCGATCGTCCGCGAACACGCACAACGACGACCTTGGCAAGATCTTTGCTCTAATTGTTTTACAGAAAGAAGATTGTGCCTAGAAAGTTTACACGCCAAAACTGACCTGTCCAGTGCACATTCGGTGAAAGTTTGAGCTTTCTATGTGCAGGCGCGTTTTTTCTGGCTGGTTTTACAGCGGAAGGTTTTCTTGGGACAGACTTACAGAAATATAGAGCGGGAGGACGTAACGAGTAGAAAGAAGTAGAAGAGGTACAAGAGGATTGAGGATTGGGATGAGGTGAACATTGAGGTTCGTCTTCAGTGTAAACTGACGCAGGCCACAGATCGTTAGACTGCCGTTCAACCGTACGTATTATTACGCACCTTCATGGCCTCTCTGCATACCTTCTCAGGGTCCTCGTTGGACGAAGGTCTCCTGTCTCCTTGCGTAGGACACAGTAATTCGCTCAGCCAGCGTTGTGCTGGGTAGAAGGGAGGCAAGAGCATTTTTGAGTGAAAGTCACTCGAACTCGTCTTATCTCCCTCTGTCCCGAGAGAAGCGTCTTTTTAAATAGCATTGGAACGCGTGGCGTTGGCCCGGATGGCGCACAAACGAGGGTTATAATCAGTGGTCGCGGTGATAGGGCTCGAGACAGCGAGGGAAGATGGGGCAGTCGGCAGTGCAACCTACAAACAACAACAACGATGTCAAGTAAACAAGTCGGTGTCCCTTGCTGTTGTCGCGGCCCTGTCCTTGAACTGCACGCCACCATTTTTTCTCCTTTTTTGGGTCCACTTTTAGCTTGATAGGCGAAGGAAGCAGAATCACGTAGGGTTCAAGGTTGTCTCATCAACGAAGCTGGATTCTTCATCATGCAACTAATCTGCAATGATCCCATAGCTTGTTGAAACATCAGATGAGCAGTAAATGCTTCGCCTCCAGCGCGAGCTTTCTGGCTTCGATAGAACTTGGGTTTACGCAACGCCAAACACACCGAAATGCAACGAGCGCGTACTTAGGGCGCAGGACATCTACTGCCGATCTTACAGCGTGGGCGAAATGGATTGAACACACTTTAACTGCCCGCTTAAGTCGGTATCTTAACTTATCGCGCTGGAATTTACTAGGAGGGCCTGAAGTTGGTGGAAGCTTTTGCTAAAACTGTGGAAAGATCGGCTCACCTGAGTAAATAATAATAATAAAAAAAAACTATGTTTTCTCTATACTTTGCATGCACACGAAAAAAAGATATAATGTGTTACTGTGGCGTTATTTGGGCCAAATGAAGTGAAGAATAGGTAAGCCAATTCTAGTCTTTCCATTTCACAGATTATTCTATCGTAGCAAATGCCAAACAGCCCACAAAGAGTCTCCTGATGAGTTTGAGATAAAAGGCTTAGCCATAATTTTGCCATAGACAAAACCAGCTTTTTTTTTTTTTTTTTTACTCCAGAAGTTGTATGTATTCATACTCTCAATTAACGAGTGCACCAGCTTCCAGCACCTCTGCGGTAAATCCTAGCGCGATAAGTAAAGGAGTCGATTCATTCGGCCAATTTAAAGTGCATTCAACCCATTTCGCCCACGCTGTATGTTGCAATTCGAGGTGTGCGAGTATTGCTTCAACGCTATCCGCACACCCCCAGATCCGACAAGCTCTTCGAGATTTTCATCACCTGTTTTTCAACCTACTTTCACGACCTCGTCTCTAGACCGCTAAGCGCTGTGAATATCTGATTCTCTGGAAGATGCTGGCGAGCGAGCCTGTCGCCATAGCTTTCTGTTCTAGTCTCTAGGTGCAGTCAATCTCGGTGGCATCTGAAATACTTCCGCTATTTTATGTAAAGCAGAAATAGAATAGACTCCTTTCGAAAGTTACGATTATTAGGAGGTCAGAACCCCTGCACAATGGCGGAACAACAGACATCGTGTAGCGTGCAAGTCATTCCATAAGATAGCGAACGTCGGAGCGTGGCCAACGCTAGGAACCGTCGAGCCGATCAAACAGCGTCGGAAGCGCAACGTCACTGCGCTCATCACATTTGTCTGTGGATGTTTTTGCCTTCTAATGCAACCCAACAACGCATAAAGTGTGCCGTGACGTTGCGGTTTTAGTCCGCCATTGTGCAGGGATTCCACAGATGCCAACATGGGACACTCTTAGGAAAGGGTCTATACGGAAGCTCTAATATATCTTCCCTATCCGTCAAACTGGTAGTGCATCCTCGTCACCTCCCTGTGTTTTCAGTGCCTATAATAAGTGGCGCACTATCTTTCCATGAGTCAGCAGCCGCCGGTGTGCTCGAGCACCCGCAACGAAATTGATGTCATCACATCCCCCATTCAAGCTGATGACGTCAATTTCGTTGCTTATGCTCGCGCACACCGGCGACTGTTGACTCATGAAAAGATAGTGCGCCACTTATTATAGACACTGAAATGTTTGGTTCAGCACCCCTTTAAGTTGTTAGTGACCGTAACTTAATTATATTCTATTGATTTAAAACAAAAACTGTGCAATACAATTCGGTTGCCACACGAAGGTCATTTGGGTTATCTTTGGGTACAACGAATGGGCGGAGCCATAGCCTTCTGTGTACTCACAAAGCCTGGCAGTTCGACGACGGAGCCATAGAGTGCCCGGTCGCAGATTTGGAGCGCGAGGATCTGGTAGCACAGAGCATGAAAGACTGACAAAGAGCCATTTTTCGGGGACCCTTGACGACAGCGCACAGCTTTTGCAGCGGCGAGGACACGAAACACACTTGTTCGCTTGGGAGAGGTGTGTTTCGGCGTGTCGTCGCAGCGGGGTGCCAGTCACGTGGCTCTCCTCTCTTCCGTTGTCTGCCGCTCCACATTTTCCATTTCGGCGGCCGCTTCTCGTGGCGATCTGCCAGGATTTGCTTTGTCAGTACATAGGAGGCTATGGTGGAGCACAGGCTGCATTACAATGGGCGTTATCTGCCACGACGGTACCGCTAATCCACACTGATATTTACCTCAGGTACTCTATTCCTAACTGACTATAACCTGTAGGGCAGGACGCCGAGTAAAAATTTTAATCCGATTAATCGCCACCAATTAATCGATTAAATAATCGATTAATCGATCTCGTTTATTTCCATGCATATTATATTTGAAACGTCAAAATTACTTTTTTTCTTACTTTTGTTGATCATGTGATAAACTGCGCAATATACAATTTCGACTATGAATCAACTTCGATATTTTGTTGCGAACAGTTAAAAAAACGGTGACTCACAGATTCTTACTTCAGCTGAGTGGAATGAGACAAAGGGGTTCGTTGATATTTTCCAGCAAGAGTGACCTTCTTTGATTGTTCACAATAGTCTCTGCTGCCCTAAACGAACACTCACATGGCGTTGAAGTGGCCGAAACACGTGCAACTATCTACACTACCCTGGAGTCAGAAATCTCGTCACTATAGTTTACTCCAGTGTTGGTCAAAATACTCGATATAAGTATTTAAGTTAAGTTACTAAATACCTGCTTTATAAAGTATTTAAAATACTAATCAAGTTACCTTCACTGTAAAGTATCTTGAATAGAGTACAAATAGTTATAATGTAATCCAATTGCTTTTGAAGATACTTCCGCATTACGTAATTTGTATAGACGTCAGTGACAAACGCAGTTATATAGTTCCGCAAATCTGGTTTACCAGAATGGTTTATTAGCACACAACAGCACAAGACAGTAAAAAAAAAAACACCGTAGGGCTATACTATGCTGTTCAACTATAAGGAGCAGGATATCACTGATATATATTACAAAACAAATCTGGGACAAAAAGTCGCTTTAGTTATAGCGACATTTTGCGGCGCACCTTAGACACATCGTTTAACTACAATACACATTTCCTATATAGGGAGTTCACTATAAACGAACTTGGGATACGGAAATGAGTGAATGGATCACAAGAGAGCCGACGTAATAGCCACCGCACTAGTCGCACCTGCTTCAAGTAGGTTGCCTTCAGAAAGGCACTCAACGTTGGGGCGCACTTTTTTGGCATTTTGAGAGGTCATCCAGCTGGTAGTTCGTTTTCTGTCCCGTTCTCGGCTTATCAATGTTCGCTTACAGACAGTGTTCGCGAAAGCAGTACTGACGACAAAAAAAAATCTCGACATTTTGTTGTAGCGCAGTCAATGCACAAGCAAACAAAAATATTTTTGTGTTTACTTCTCATTTTTTTTATTTGTTATTTTCTTGACACTGAAGTCTGCATCGCTGTCGTAGTTCGTTTCCCGCTCTGCGTTGCGCCTCACTGTGGCAATCTTTATTCCGTAAAACCACCCCTTTTGTTTAAGCCTTTTTTGGGAGAAACTCTGGGAAACAAAAGGCGCCTTTGGGAAGGCGAAGGAAAACCCTCATTGTGCGAGCTTTGGGGAGATGTATGAGTCACACTCGTCACAAAAGCGATGTTTTCACAAGCCCAATCTAAGTCACCATAGCTTATCGGAGCTAAAACAAGATTTGGTTGCTCGAACAATGTTCACGGTTGTTCGTGCCACGCCCCCGCCAATTCATACCGAAAATCTCGGACAATGGCGGAATGTTAAAAATGTTTTTGAGATAATGAGTACAAGATACTCAGAAATGTAATTAAAATACAGTATCAAATACTCTCCATCAAAAGTATTTGCAAGATACGAAGATACTTCAAGAAGTATTTGAACTACAGTATCTTGAGTAGAGTATTTGAGATAGGCACAAGTCTGGTTTACTCTAGGCTTAATACTTCACCCAAAATTTACCCTTCACGGGTGTACCCGCCCACGGCTGCGTGGTGAAAGCGTTTAATTTTTATTTTCTTTTGAGTCGTCAAAATTTCACCGATTTACCGGTTAAAAAGTTCATCGCAATTAAAGTGTTAATTGATTAACTTGTAGGTTAACCGATTAATTGCCCAGGACGACTATTAAGATCCCTTGCTGGCATTTTAGCGTCTAGAACATGCCTAGATGAGATTTTTTATTGTGCTCTTTCTTAAAGTGTCCTAAGCCTCATATCAAATGCATTTTTTAAGTGATTTATTGCCGGAATGATTGGGGGGCAGGAATCGTCACGTACCAACACAACCAGAACGGTTGTGTTGGTAGCATAACGAACATAAACTAGACGCAGAAGTGTTGCAGCAATACAATAAACGGTCATCACTTCCGATTTGTCCTACACTCATCAATGCATTTCTGTTAATTGTTCGGCAACGTGCCTCTGAATAGGAAGTATATGCGACAAGGTAGAGGCGCTGTGGTGCGACTCCGAGCAAAAGCAATAGACCGACCTCACTAAGTGTTCCGTGTATGCGGGACGCCGCCATAACTGTATATTTGACAGGAGGCAGGCGCCAGTTCACGAGACAGTTAGCGTCGCTTCATGCTCCACTCGCGCAGACTCTCAGCGGAATTATCGCTCGTGTAGAAAGACTAACGTTTTCACGAGGCATGGCGGCAGCGGTGGCGTATTGAAACTGGCTGTCAGATCGGTCTATTGGAGCACGCGTCGCTTGTGGTAGCCGAAGGACAGCGGTCATTATGTCAGTGGCAGTTCCCAGTCAATGTCAGCTCTCCCGGGCATCGCGCTACCCGAAACGTCCAGAACCACAATCGGCGCTAATTTTTTTTTTCTTTTGCACAAGAGACGGATTTTGAAAGCACACATCTCCTCTATGTGCTGGCGAAGGCAACTGCGATCATATTTGGCCTGCCACGCCGAAGAGCGACCGCTAGGCGTGAGATAAAATAAACGTTAATTTCATGCATTCATTTTAAGTAGTGATGAGTATAAGCCTCGTCGATCCGCCAGCGAGTGAAAAGCAAGTTGATAAAATGAGAAGCAAAAAATATTTCTCATAGTATATAATTTATCCATTCCAGACACTGGTGAATGTCGTCCGGCAGTAATGTCCGGACCGTCGAACGCACAAGAACTTTGTAGAATCATATTTTAGCACGGATAGCTGCACAACATGGCGGTGTGATGCCGTCGAAGCCCATTTTACTCCGGAGACGCGATGGAATCCGAGCTCTGAGTTACTCCTGCGGGTAGACTCACGGGAGTGCGCACACAGCAAAGTTGAACACGGGTAGGTTTTCGAATGTCAAGATACCAAGAATACAGCTGCGTGAAGACACGGACGCGGCGATCGCACTATGCGGAGCGCAAGTTCGTCTGCTTGTTTTTGCATTGGTTGTGGTAACGTCAGAACGCAGAGCTCTGATTGGCTCTGCGTTCTGACGTCATCACAACCCCTGCATAAGAAGCAGACGAACTTGCCGTCCGTATAGTCGGTTACAGGTGCAGAGGAGGTCGCTCCTCTCCCACGCTCTTTCCACTCAAAGGGTTGGAAGTGGGATTAGTGTCCTCTGGTCTCTTAACTTGTCTCCGACTATAGATATATAAACTCCGTCCCCCTCCCCTCCCCCATAAGTTGTTCCGCCCTTGACGAACCAATCAAACGCATCTTTCTCATCTTTCCTCGTTAAGGTTTCGCACGCTTCCCGCTTACCTTTTTTGTATGCCCTTCTCCCCAGCTACGTAGTTTACATATCCCTTATCCAGGACAAAAAGCAAGATATTACATGGAACAAAGAAGATCAGAACAATATTTTCCCGCATACCGGAAATTCCGCCGTTCAAGATAGTGACGAACGTATAAAAAACGGCTGTGTGCAAAGGACACTCAACTTCCTCGAAGGCATTCCGGTGGGATAGAAGTCTCAAGTATGGAGCGGATAGGCGAGGTTTCATCTGTAGAATTGACAGGTCATATCCACTATACAGTTGAGACATCGCATCACGTCACTTCTGTCAGCTCTCGACGGTGATAACAAACTTGGGCAGGCAACAATTTCCAACCCCTGAGAATCCTGTCACAACTTATCAAGAACACATAAATAGCATGCGTGATACCCACTGGAGCCAGCGACTTTGGGATTGTTTTAGAAGGATGCTGTGCAATGTCAGAAAAAATGCTCCAAATGATGTCATAGTTTAAAGCGAATTATTTTCGACCAATGATGAGTTTTCATAATCTTTGTTGTGTCCCTTATATGAGCCCAGCGTGTAAATCAGTGAGGAGGTTATCTTACACCTGTGAGCTTTGCTGTCAAAAAGTCGTAGACCTTGTGATCACATTTTATAGCTACGCACTTTTTCGATTTGTCAACCAAAGCACGGAGTGGTGTGGTAGGGACGCCATTGAGAAACCAACAGATAATTTATTTGTTAGTGATACTACATCGACGTCAGTCCCGCAAACCAGAACACGGATATTTTACCCTGCAAAGCAGATAGAGCTACTTTGCATCGGTATGCTCGATCATCGATGCTATTTTTTAAAGTCACGATAGCAAATTTAGGATAACGACGCAGGCTACTGGAGGTGATTACACAGATGATCCGGTGAACAGATGATCCGGTGAACCCGCGAGACGCAGCACGGGCCTACTTCTTGAGGTCCAACCCGATCCGACCCGAACCCACTCACTTTCAGACTAACCTTTATCGAGTCCGACCCGATCGACTGTCTACCTGATCGGGCCAGGCCCGCCTGCTGGTGCCTCGACTGACGTAAATAAGCACGCCTCAGCCCGGTGAGGGGCCGAGGCGTGCCTCATCTTCTGAATCCGAAGGAGCGCTGGGAAATTGACTGACTATGTATGCAATCGACCCGGTCAGGAAAAACTGCTCCTGCTTAGTTTCCCGCCCGGCCAAAGCGCGGTCCCGAGAACAGTGCGTGCTACACGGACCGGCCCGACCCGCGGGCCGGGCCTGACTCGGCTTTCGGGTTGGCCGGGGCACCTGCAGAGGTCTGCACGGCTGGAATGCTGGAATGAAAAACCAGCCCAACTCACGTACGCCGCATTTGTCCCCTCTTTCTCTATTATGTTCGGCACGGTGGGTTGTTGTTAACCGTAAGCCCGTCGCATGTGTGTATCAACAATCCGGAAAGGTTGTTCGCAGACGCTCGAGTTCAAGGTCCCAGAGATGCGGAATCCCGGAGACGCGCGGTCCAGGAAGCACCCTTGCGGCGACCAGTTGGAACTGGAGCTGACGGCTCCCCCTGGCGCCAGGCTGTTTCCGCAACCCCCACAATCGGGGTTGCGAGTCGACGGCAGCCGAGCCGGCGCCGTCGATAAGCGAGCGGGGCAACCCCTCGGGCACCACTCAGTTTCACCTTACCGTGGACCGGAGAGGACGCTAAGAGCCATTTGAACCAATGCAGCTTTGGGTCGCGCGACTACGCGGCGCCTGCGCCTGGCACGTCCCAAGGTCACGTGACACAGGCATGACATGCGGTTGGCTCTGATGGCTCGTAGCGTTCCCTGCGGTCCATCGCGGCGTGAAACTATGGTGCCGTAAATATTGTGAAACGGAGAACTCTCGGAGACGGACGCGCTGCGTTCACTTTATGTTCGAAGTTTTCGGGGCTACGCGTTTGAACGGGTGTTGGCGAATCGTGGGAAAGTTTCAGTCTTGTGGGGAAAGAAACCTAGCTCCGAAGGCCTAGCTCTTAGGTTTTTTCCTCCCAAGACTGAACCCCATAATGCAACGAGCGGGTCACAAGTGAGACCTGCGCGTTGCATTATGGGACGTTTCCCATAATACAACGCGCGGTTACGCCGACGGGGACGGCGACGGCGACGCCGCTCAAGCCGGAAACGGGCGCCTAAGAGCTGCGCTCTAAAAGCCATCGCTGTTTTTGTTGTTTTTCGGCCCTACAACATATTACTCTTCCTCTGTCCTGTGTCGGCCTTCGACATTTCGGGGATGGGCTATCTGGCCACCACACTCAAATGAGTTTAAAACCCCTGCTACAAAAAAAAAAAAAAAGCGTGACTTCAAAGCAACCTTTTAGGGACTTTTAGGGCGTCTCCGCACTGCAGCATTAGCTGCCTACCAAAGCTGCGCGTCATACCTCACTTTTTTTAAACACACGTAAGACGGCAACAAATTCCCACACCACTAATCTGTTTATTCGAATAATGACTCGGGATTTACACTAGGCGCAGAGAAACTTGAGAGAGAGGAGGAGACAAGATTTTTGGGGGGCGTCGGAACACCGACCTCTGGTTGGTGGTTTTAGTGGGTAGACCTAATGCTAGCTGCCTTTGGGCGCGTTAAGTTAACGCGCTCGAGCGCGCTCCAGCGGTCAGAGTGCACTCGAGCTAAACTAAACGACAGCGTCTCACTTCCGGTGCACGGTGGCGGAGCGCGCTCCGCGAGCTCCGTCGTCGGAGATGGCGCGCGAGAGCTCAAACAGGTTGGTTTCCGGTGTAATGACGACGTTTCCGCTCTCGCGGCCAGTCTCGCGGTTACTCGAGGTGGTTTCACGCGGTGGTCTCGCACGAGACAGAAGGAACATCAAAACCCCAAGCGTTCTGGGCTCCGGGCCGGGCCGCCGGGACACTCTGGACCAGAGGCGTCGGGTGTGCGCAATCCTTGGCGAGCGAGTTCGCTTCCGAACGCTCCGAGGATGCCACCGCGCTCGCCTCGCCGAACCTCGCCGACCGCGACCGCACCAACTGAACCCCGCGGCCCAAAGGCTCCGGCCTAGCCAGGAACGGCACCGAGGTAGGCCCGGTCGTGGGTAGGAGCTGCTCGTTCTGCGCTGCCATGCAGTGCTCGGAGCTCTCGGCGTCGTTCGTGCTTGCGCCGAAGCCTTTAGGGACTTCCTCGGACGCGCAAGTCGCGCCTGCTTGGATGCGTGGATACTTCGACGGCGATCGCTTGGCAGCTCGTGCAATCGTTCCGTCATCGTGGAAAATAAAAAAAAGCATGGTGCTGGTGTAGAAAGGTATGCATACATCCTTCAAATGCTTGTCGAAGTTCTTCATGTACCTTACCGCAATTTCACGATCAGGCGAGCCAATGAATTCGGCCATTCAGCCGTCATTCTTTAAGGCTTTTGGGAATTCAGGGGGCGTTCGGCGTACCTTTAATCGCCGCACCAACAGCGTGCAGCACAAATACAAGCTCTTGCTGTTGCCGCCGTCTCCGCGCACTTATTTCATCGAACTCGTCGTCGAAAAAGACAAGACAGGAGCCATGTTTACGCGCGCCAGAAAGCCGGAACCGGAAGCGTTAAAAAAATGGGCGTCAGATGGCGCCTCGGTACAAAAGTGCGCCGTTAAGCTACGCTCCGAACCCGCGCGCTCGAGCGCAGATGTCCGGAGTCTGGAGCTCACTAACTTAACGCGCCCTTTGTCTCCACTGCACTTGTCGAACGCGCTAGAACGCGGAAAGCCGGCGGCCGGCGTTTGGGTTTCGCATTCGAATGGGTCCGACGACTGCAGTGGAGACAAAGGCAGCTAGCTTTAGGTCTACCCACTAAACCCACCAATTAGAGCTCGGCGTTCTGACGACCCCACGCGCTCTCGTCTCTTTCTCTGCCTTGGTTTCTCGGCGCAATGCTTGCGCGAAGGAATACAGACGTTGCAGAAATTCCAGTGTACAGGCTTTATGTACTTTATTAGGTTATTGGCCGGTGTCTGAAGCAAGCAAACCAACCGAACGAAGATGGTGCAGACGCTGTCTTTTACTTTCTTTGCATCGAACGTCGTGGCTTGCTGAGGTACAAAGTCTTCATGAAGGGTGTTTCCAGTGACGATGTTCATCATTACGTGCTCGTTTTTTTCTTGTTTTTTCAAAGGGGAAAAGGAACTTACTCTTGTTTCAGCTCATAATTATATTGGATAAGAAAACACTTAACCTGCTAAAAATATAATTATATTTTCCTATGTTTATTAAAATATTGTAGTTTCTAAATATATTCTACTTCTTTTTCACTCGACTTTTATACCTCAGCAAAAAGTATTCGGTGCTTCTCACACGAGAAGACTATCTTTATTCAAAATATTTTTTTAGCTTTTTTAAAGAATATTTTTTCTATATAAAGTTTTCCGTTAGTTTCAGAATCGGTGAGATGTTATAATTCTTTAAGAATAATGCGCCATAAACCCCCAATCAATCTTTAAGAATACACACCAAAAAAAGGCTGACGTTTTTTTTTTTTTGGCTACATCGTTTTTAATTCGAATTTTGCAAGGTTCACCCTGTCATTTATCACGCACTCTTCAAAGGCAAAAATACCACTACAAAAAAAAAAAAAAACAGCCGAAATGATAATTGACAATAGCAACATGCTATCGTCTATTATTGGAAGTAGAAAGATGAAGGAACGAAGTTCAAGAGGAATCTGCTGTGGTTCGAACAACGATAGTGACTGGAATGGTTGAGCCCACGCTTTCTTGACAAGATTCTATTGGTGTGTGGAAATAAACTTTCTCAATGGCGGGAGCTCTGGGCAAGGATCGCTAAGAATTGAAAATGACCTTTCTCAAAGGATGGCCACAAGACTCACGTACAAGGGTGGTAATTGAACTGAAGTAAAGATAGCCAATAAAATGTATCTCTAGTTGAAGAAATAAGTTGGGATGATGCCTATAGTTAAAAAGACACGAATTTATCCCATGACATATTTCTACGTAAAATAAAGAATAACTACGACATTGCATTCCCTCTACGTCTTGTAAGAAGGCACAGACGGTATAGAAAAAATGGATCAGCCGTGGGCTTTTAAACAAATTACAGAATGAAATAAATTATTAGAAAGGTTTATCCGATCAAAAAACCAGACAATATTAATTGGATATCCACAAAAAAGAAATAAATTAAACGTAGATCTAAAGAAAGCACGGTTAGAATACAATAAAAACAAGTTCATTGCCGTATCGGACGACCCTAAAAAATTTTGGAAGGAAATGGCAAGGCTTATTGGTAAATCGAACAGCAAGATCCCCAATACTCTTATTTTTGGAGGTCATCAGCATAGCCTCATTTGCGGAAAAAATCAACTCTCACTTTTTGGGCTCCGGCGCAGCATTAGGAACAGCAGATTCGATGCATGACGTGGGCAGAAATGTTTTTCCTACAGTCTCAAGTTCTATATTTTTGATCCCATGCAGCGAAAGTTAAATATTTGTCTTTCTGAGATCCTTGCGGAATAATACTGCGGCAGGAGAAGATGATATCAAAGCTGTCGTAGATTTATTGTGTGGGTTCCCCTTTACGACGTTTCTGCAATAATGCTTTGGCTACAGGAACCTTTCCAGATGGCAAGAAGATCGCCAGAGTATCTATTCTACACAAAGGAGGCATTCTTGATAACATTAACAATTAAAGCCCATATTTGTCATTCCACTGTTTTTAAAGGTACTTGAACATGTGATAGAAACTCGGATGAGTAAATTTCTTGATGAACAACGTGTATTTGTAAAAGAACAATACAGATTTCAAAGGGACATATCTACGGAGATGGCGCTAGCAAATATTAAATACCAATTGTTAAATGATTTTGAAATGAAAAAAAAAATACTATTGGAGAACTTCTTGACTTTAAAAAGGCATTCGATTCAATATAACACGATATCCTGTTTCACAAACTCCCTTTTTATGGAATCGGAGATGTGGCGCTAGAACTGATCCGTAGCTATCTATCGAATAGAATGCAGCATACTTGTCTAAATGGCTACCGATCAATGCCTGAACTAATCACGTATGGGGTTCCGCAGGCATCTATTCTGGGACCATTGTTCTCTATTATCGATATAAATGACATTGTAAACATCCCACAAACTCCGGATATATTTTTATATGCGGACGATACGAGCTTTTTCTTTTCGGGTGATCATTTGCGTGACCTTGAAACTGCGGCTAACATGTGGCTAAGGGATCAAATCAGCCACAGTTAAACGTGACCAAAACCAAATGCGTAATTTTCAAGCCACGAAATAATCTTGATGACTAATATCATCTTAAATTTCTAGAACAGTGTAATTGAATGAGTCTCCGCTTATAAATGTTTAGGTGTTCTTTTTGAAGAAAACTTATCATGGACCCCCTATATATAAAATTCGTAAGAACATCTCTCAATCTATTGGCATCTTATACAGAGTTAGATCTTTGATTCCAAGTTGGTTAAAACTGTAATTGTATTATTCTGTAGTGCATTCTCATCTTCATTACTGTTTATTAGTCTGGGGTTTGACAACTAAGACAAAACTCGAACGGCTTTTCATCATGCAAAAAAAGGCAATGCGCTGCATAGCAAATCTAAATTTCATGGACCATACTGCCCCGTGCCTTCTAAAGCACAATTTGCTTAACGTTAACGAAATGTTTCATCTGATACTTCCAATTTACATACGGAACGACATAATTAACGACCAAACGACTTTTTTTGCGACATTCCTTTGGAATAATACTCAATATAATTTAACGCACGAATCCTATAGGATACCTCAGTTATGAACAACCTATGGAAACCAGAAATTTTCATACTTGATAACTGAATTCCTAAACAAACATGCGGATGTTATGGGAATAATAGTAAATAGTGCTTCACGTTGCAGCTCCAAATATGACGTAAAAAGTTACCTTCTGGCATGTTCGGAATAAATTTTGAACGTCAATTTGTCTTCACATACACTGTATCTACTATTGTGAACAGGCCTATTTTAGCTACTGTATAAAATATGACATGTAATTTTCATCCTTGTGGAGTTAGTGGTACCTATGATATTGCACTGCTCTTTCTTGCCGATGTTTTGTTTTTTGCCGATGTTTTTTACTTGGTTTTCCCATTGACTGCCGGTGCAGTCTACTGAAGGGACTGGGCCTCGTCAGGCAGAGCCTACCTGCCTTTCGTCCTTTCTCCTTGTGACCCTGTGTCCGAAATAAAGAAACAAACAAACAAACAAACAGGAGACGAACAATAAACAAAAATACAATAGATTGACCCATCCCTTTAAAAACGTCGTTGGGTCGACGAAATCAAGGCAACGCGAGGCTGGACTTCGTGTATTCTTTTTTTTTGGATTGCTTATGCGCTACGCCCCACTGCAAATCAGCGCAAGCTGAGGAAAAGACAAGGTGATTGTACAGGTTCTACACAAAAAAGTAATAAATATCGGCCCTTATTACTCATTCCTGGCAAAAACTAACGAAAATATGTTATTCAGTCTAGATTTTGCGAAAGTAACTAATCTGTTACTTTGTTACCGAAGAAGTAACAAAGTACGAGTCAAAGTTGGCTCACATTTGCAACTGCTCACGATGGGATAGGATAAAGCCTGGTTTTAAAACCTCTAGTGATAACTTACTACCGTGTGCGCGGGAGTCATAAGCAGTCACAAGAGGCTCAAAACCGGTTTCTAGCCTCTCCGGTTGTAAGCAATCGCAAGTTTGTGATCCAGCCTTGATTCCTTAGTCAGAACGGGTTACACTGTACATGTCTGTTTCATAAGTCTGATCGAACCTCCGCGCGCCTCCTTTGCAAAGCTGCGCGATAGATTGCAGTTGAGATTCATGTTCATTATGAAATGTTCGGCTCTCTTTAAAAAAAATCGACATCCTATTTTTTATGAGGATAGAAAGGGGTGTAGGTTGACATAAAACGTTGCGTTGCTTGCAGAATAATTCTTTCGGTCACCCGTTACAGGTTGGTAGACTCGTTTAATTTTTATTAATGGAGATTCAAGACAAGCCATATCTATCTTTATAAAATATGTCTATACGTACCTGCCGTCTGAACAATTACTAATGGGCTGCTGCCAATGCGCGCAAAGGGGTGGGCTCATGGTTCTCAAACACGCGATCGGGAGAAAAGGTAGCATGTAAAATGCTATTATCAAAATTGTAGACGAATACTGTTCACTACACAAATAGAAAAAAAAAAAACACTGAGTAAAATTCTTAGGCTTCAATACGTATGTGGACTGAGAAAATTGAAATATAAATAAGCAATTAAATCCGCAATATAATGTAGCTCGCACACATTTAACATTGAATGTGTTGGTTGAAATATGTAGTGTCTGCATTTTATTTGTTTAATGTACACACTACTATAGCGTCGCTACTAGTAAAACAGCTTACTGTCAGGTATACCGGGAGTTGCCGTATATCTCGACGAAATCGTTATCTCGACCGCGGCGGTGCACGATGAAAGATTCGGAGTAGTGATGCAGTGTTTGCAAGACTCGCGCTTGCGGCTGAACAAAGACAAATGCGAGTTCGGAAAAACAAGCATCGAGTACTTGTCACAGAATTGATTCTAGTTGCATTCACCCAAGCACGGAGAAAGTGATGGCTATCAAGAACGCGCTGTGCCCAAAGAACAAGAAATAACTACAAGCTTTTTCGGGGCTACTGAACTTTTACAGCAAATTTCTTGAAGGGAAAGCTGAAGTTGCCGAGCCATTGCACCGCCTTCTTGACCAAGAAAGAAAATGGATGTGAACGAAGGAGCACGAGAAGGCATTCTGGAATCTAAAAGGTGTTCTCAGTTTTGACGCGTTGCTAGTGGGGTACGAGCCAGCGAGTCCACTAGTCTTGTCGTGTGACTCTTCACCGGTTGGTGTTGGCGCAGTTCTTACTCACAAGAACGATGACGGTAGGGGAGGGCCGATAGCTAATGCGTCACGGACCTTAGGGCGATGTAAGCGTAATTACGCTCAAATCTACAAAAAAGGGCTCGCAGTAGTTTATGGTGGTAAGCATTTTCACCAGTGTCTCTCAGGAAAAGAATTCATGATCGTGACTGATCATAAACCGCTTCTTGGGATTTTTGACACAGAGAAGCCAATGCCACAGATTCTGTGACCGAGGATGCTGCGGTGGAGCTTGCTGCTGGGAGCGTATGACTATAAGCTTGTGTTTCGACCAGGAATCGACAACACTAACGCAGACGGGTTAAGCCGCCTTCCAGCACCAAGTGACGTCGACGAGCCAGTGCCAACAGGTGATTTACTTCTTCTCGAGGCTGTCAAGTTCCCTCCACTGCAAGCAGCAGACATCGCAAAGCTGACAAAACATGACCTCACGCTGGCAAGATTCAAGCAATGAATACTCTCGGGTTGGCCACGAGAAATCCTGGGAGGATCTTTCGCTCCTTTAAAGGTAAATGCACAGAACTTTCCTTGCATCGATATTGTATTCTGTGGGCGGTAAAGTGGTTATACAAGGAAGGTTATACAGTTGCTTTATGCTAACCACCCCGGAATGACAGCTATGAAAGCGTCGGCTAGGGCGTAGATTCGGTGGTCCGGAATCGATCAAGCAATCGATGACTGTTGACGAGCGAGCTTACTTTCAAAGACGCCATCTCAAGCAAGCTGGTGACACTTTCGTCACCGCAGAACAATCGGCATCGACTGTTTTTCGAGGTAGGTTACGGGGAAACACGAAATTGTGTGTGTGGGGTTGGGGGGGGGGGGGGGGGGGGGGTGTAGGCGGGTTGAAAAGTGGTTTCATCTCTAACCTCAAAAATGTTAAGAGTACAAACCTGTTGTCGTGGCTTTCCCTTGCACCATGAAGGCTACGAATGACGCAGCGGTGTCTATATCGAACCACTATTCGGCATTATTTCGACGGAAAACAACAAAAAAGCGATATACCATTCTTTTTTTTGTGTGTGTGTGTAGAAAAAAGAGGGGGGGGGGGGATTCCAAATATTGACAAGTGGAGTCAAAATACATGAACATATTTTTACTGCATGTCTTGGAGACAATAACATGCTCAGTTATTTGGTCAACGGAGCCTTTTTTTTTATAACATGCCCAGTTACTTTGTCAACGGGCGTGCTAATAGTCGCCAACCTTATCAAAATAGCGCGCGCGGCAGTTTATCTGTCACCGACAAACAGAATTTCACAATGCTGTTGAAATTTTCCAAGTATATCTACGCCCCATGATGCATGAGTGAGACAGTTTGTGAGCGTGTGCGTGCTCGTAAGATAAGGCACCCTGTTTTCGTCGCAACTGCATCAATCATTTCGTTGTCCCGCTATCTACACACGATAAGACTTTTGGCTCGCAGACATTACGGCCGACTGAAGTGAACAAAAATTCATTCGAGCGAAAAGGAAAATTCCCATTGACGGACGGAACGGAGGTATTCCACGAAGCACGCTACAAACAGTTCGAAGCAGCAACTAAGCCTCTTTTTCCAATAAGAAAAAAAAATATATATATATAAAACAAATATACAGGGTATTTTTCGGGACGTGGGCGGAGTCGCTCTTGCAAAAATTACGGATCGCATAGCAAAAATTTTGATGTCATTATAATGTCTGCCAAAAGGCCCATTAAAAAAAAACCTAACAAATGTTGACATAATTGGGTTCCTAATTAGTTTTCAGCAATTACCTTTTTTAATAATTAAATTTAAAGGCGTGGTGTCAGCTATATTTTGTTTCACCTTAAGTCCAGACGCACTCGACGCTACCCGCTGATTGGACCAATCAGAACCTGTTAAAAGCGTACCATCATGATGGTGGTGGTGGCGGTGGTGTTTGCCCGACGTGAGATTTTTCTCCCTTGAATGTGTATTCGTCATGTTCCTGTACGTGTTCTATCATCGCTGAACTTATCACAAGCAGCAAAGGTCTAATGACTCGTGCTTTTCACGCTGCTTGACTGGTTCCATTACCTCGTAGCGTCGGCTGCGCCTGCACTTATAGCTGCAACGAAGGATTGAAACTTTCTGTGCATAATCGAAAAACTTTAAATCAGAGCACTTTACAAAAAAAAAAAAAAAGAAAGAAAGAAAGAAATATATATATATATAAATAAAAGACGCACAGCATTTCTCTGCGTTCCAAAAACCACCCAATCCGGACGCGTTTATAAGTTCCGCGGTTTCCTATCAAAGCGCATCTCTGCGCCAACGTTTCCGCCTCCACGTGTCCAAAGCGCGCAACTGGCGTGTGGCGCCGCCACGCACACTTTGCATGACGGAGGTAAACCCAAGAATCAAAAGATTGCTCTTGCGACGCCTTTCGGACAGAACATCCTTTTTCGTTTCGCCGTCTCGTGCCACATTTCCTTCTTTCCTACGAAGGAGGCGATTGGACACGACTGCATGCGGCGCCGGCGTTCTGCTGGGGGCTCGTGTCCTCGCTGGCTGGAGACGAGTCGGAGCCGAACGCCGACGCAGCACTCGTGACCAATCAGAGCTCCGCATTCGACCCTTTACGTGACGTTAAAAATTCGGCACGACAGGTTTTTTAGTTGGGAGTTCTTGGTCGAGCATTGAAAATTTCTGTGTCCACCGAACACAGAAATGCACCGAACGGAGATATGCACCGACTAAGGTTCCTTGCATAAAAGTCGGCCGGTAATGTTGCAAGTTCTAAAAAAGAAAAAAAAAAAAAAATGAAAATTTTTGTAATGGTGGCTTTTGAACACGAGTCCCGTCATTTTTTATTGTTTTTTTTTTAAATAATATCGTACTGATATTTCGCCTATTCTGTCATTGATTCTAAAGTACAGCGTTAATCTCGCGTTATTTTGTGGAATTTCACAATTCCAGATAATCTATATGCTGAGTCTAGCATATGGTGGATTAACCGGAATTTCTCGCGGGTGTTATTACCTTGGAAGTGTCACGCAGCCGTTACTTAGAGACAAAAAAAAAAAAAAAAAAGGCTCTGCAACATTACTAGAAATACTCTTTACGAGTTGTTTGTATAACTGACCAGCGAGTTAACATTCAGAATGCCCATAACAAGAAGGAGATTTCATTCATATTTCACTGGATTTTCTTTTTTCTTTTTTTCGAGCAGTTTTATTTGTGACGCGTTCATTTTAACTTGTTGTTTTCGTCCCAATAACTAGACTTGAAAGAGGGGAAATTGCGCGCGTGAATGTTATCCTCCCATAACGGGTGAAAATTGCCGCACGAGTAGAGCAGACGGAACAAAAGACTCGGAGGGCTGATGGTAGAGACAACATTGGATCGTGGCCGCATGCTTAAACCGTGGTCACACTTCAAACGCAGCATGCAAAAGACCTTCTGAGGCGTCCTTCTTTTCGCTGTTACATTGTTACATTGGCCATCCAGAAATAATCCGCAGGCGTGTTCGAAGCACACGTAAAATCAAACATGACTCTACATGCTTGGCGTGTGTCAACAGACCACAGTTAATTGCGTCATCATGTTATTTGTATCATGTATGAGCGGTGTGACTTAAAGTACTCGAATAGTTCCCTCGAGATGATTGCAGTGGGGTGAATGCCCGAAACCAGGTCGAGTGAAACGCATCTGATGTTACAAAGCGTGACCTTCACGTGTCTGACACTCGCACAGCGCGCAAGGTTTTTGCAGTTCTGTGTGTGTCTCTTTCTCTTTCGCGCGCGTTCGATCGGGGCATTCCCGCCCAGGAGGAAGAAAACGGAAGGGAGGGGCCTTGAAGCCTTTTGTCAGATATAGGCTACGCCAAAGCTTTAGTTCGAGATATAGTGCAGTGACGTAGAACTGATGGCCCCAACTTTTACGGTGTAATATAACTAGAATTCCGTGCTTTCGTAGTCTATTTCTCGGGAAATTCGGAGGGTGTTTTCGGAGTTTAATTTTCGCTGGGGATTCGTGGTTTATCGGAGTTTATTTTTGTTAGATTCCCAATTCTTTGAAATTCTGAGTTTATTTTACTGCGTAAAATTTAAGAGAGAAATTCGAAAACAAAATAAGTGACGTCCGGGTACCATGAAACGTTGTCCTGAAGGAACCTCGACGTGCTGAAATGCAAACCCCTTTTTGTCAGTAGTTTTAAATTTCAAAGGAAACTGAAGAGGAATCTTCAGGACGACTAACCTTGTGCTCTTACAAAGTTTAGTTGTAAAACTGTCTTTTTTTATGTTGATTTGGTCGTTGTGACCTCGAAATTGGGAGTTTTTTGATTGACGGGAAATTTACCGGCAAATGTTTTTCGGATTTTTTCAATTTATCCGAAAACACGGAACTCTAGATATAACATATTAAACAACTAAAGCACGTATCAAAGACTACGAAAACAAAAAAAAGTAAAAATACACTGAAGTTTCGCACAAGGCCAAGAAAACCCCGATAACGTTTTTTTGCACTCAGTCACAAGTACATTAGCTGTTTTATTAAGTTCTACAACTCGGCTATCAAGCCGCTCGTGGAAGTTGGTACCGTCGGTTGGACGTCAGTGCGCTGTGTGACGAACTGAAGTTTTGGGGTGCATTATATGTAGGGTTCGGAGTTTTCGGTTTAAACCGATAAAAACCGATAAAAGTACGCCGAATCCATTTTCGGAAATTCGGTTTTAACCGAAAAAGGTCAGTCTTTAGGGTCGGCATTTTTTTTTTTTTTTACCGATAAAACTACGTCGCGTCCATTTTCTAAAATTTAGTTTTAACCGGAAAAGGTCACTTTGACCTTCCAGTCGTATCGCAGAGCCGTGGCGAAAAAGTGGAACGACAGTGTCTATCGAAAAGTGTCCGAATGTATGGGATACACGGGTGCCATCACGACGTTTTGGTTTAATGTGCGCATCATCGATCGGAACGTGAAGTCCGAAATGCCCTATAACTTCGCCATGTACGAGCGTGTTTTCAAACTCGTTGTAAGGAAGACTGACTTGATGCAGGCTCTGAATGCTGTGTTGAGCTTCACAAAGTCGCACAGTCTCTCTTTTGGCGGTCACAATTGGTTGATTGGCCGATTTTGGCTCAGCCAGCGCTTCATCTCCTCAGCCTACCAGTGTCCAGTATTAGTGTTGAATGGGCATTCTCGAACCTTAGGGCCATATTAACAGGAAAGAAAGAGTGCGGATCAACGAGGAGAAATTGAGAACGTACATGTGGGTGTACCATAATAAGATAACGTAGTCCTGATGTACATAAAGTGAAGTCGCATGTTTTTTGGGCATAGGCTTGATATCTGACTTGTTTGTGCTTCTCGGGTTTTTTCTTGTTTCTTTTACAGTTGCACACATTTGCCGAACAAAGTGTCAATTTCTTTTTCAATGTACCTGTGCCGTTATCCTTTGAGTGATCACAAATGTCAGAGCTACAAGGATCATCTGATCCGGTGTCCGTTGGTGTTTATTTATATTCACCGAAAAAAGCCGATAAACTTTTGTGGGCATAAATATACACCGAAAAAAACCGAAAACTGAATTTTAAAGTAAACACCGAAAAAAGTACGCCGAATTTGGAAAAAATAGAAACCGAAAACGCAGATCCCTAATTATATGGGACAAGGACCCGTTTCGTTTCTGTGCGAGACCAGAGACGAGGCGTTAGACGATACGCGGCGTGCGTGGCCCGACGATTTCCGAAGGCCGTTTCAAGTTCACAACGCGCGACGGGGACGCACTCGAGTTCCGCGAAGGCCGTCTTTTCCGAGTGGACACGGGGGGAAAGTCCGGACCCGTGACGCAATGTCCGGCAAGCCCCTCGGTCGCCCCGACGGGCAGATCGCACGGGGACCGACGCTTGCCGATAAGAACTGCGCCATTGGCCGTCTCGACAGCCAGACACACGTGCGTCAAAGTTGGGGATTAAATATTGATCTCTCTACTGTATCGCCTCGTCTTTCCAAAACAACGCCCGAGGAACACCAGTTGCGAAGGGATGTACAAATAAAAAAAGACCCTCGCATCTAAGAATGGTCCGTCAAGACGAAGTGAACGATGTGAACTTCACCTATAGGCGCCTAGACGCCCACTTCTACTATAGTCCCCACCCTTAATCCGGGGTCACATTGCTTATACATCAAACATAAGACAGTCTGGATAAGGATTCGAACGCGAGTCATCGCGAGATACGTGCTTCGAATGCCACATGACAATGAGGTCGAGGAGGAACTTGGCACGCGGCATTCGAACCACAGATATTTTCGGTGACTTGTACTTGCAGAGTGTCTTCTTTGTGATGTGTGACCCCGGCATTAGTGCTGTTTCTGTTCATAATGTTCAACCGACTAACCGACTAGTTCACTTTGGAACGATGGTGATTCACAGTGAACACCATTCGTAATAGAGCGACGTTACGGGCTTATGCGCCAGTGCGTAATATTCTTTTTTCTTGGTAAGTTCGAAGTAAATATATTTCTGTCACATGTTTAGTCAAATTGCTTTCTACCGCCTTCGACTGCATTATGCTAACGTCCGGTAGCAAATGAATCTTACGGTAGTACAAAAACACTTTCCTTTGTTTAGATAAATAAGGTGTATGATCCTTTTAGCATTACTTTGTTTGGTGGTGTGCGTGCTCATCGGAAGAGCCACGTTGCACTGCGTGGAAATTCGAGGGGCCAGTATGTCTGGTGTCCGCCTGGTGTGCTGGGACTTATAACCCTGCCACCGGGGCACACTTTGCCGTCATTTCCATCGAATTACATTAAGTGATCGGCGCATCCGTTCCCAGCCCTGATTAAACGAGCGTCGCGTGTGTACCGCGTTGCATCAGCAGTGGGGCGTGCTGATTGGCCAATCAAGTAATGAAATTCGATGTAAATAACATTACCGTTTGCCGTGTCACCAAAGGCCCGCCTGACATTACCTCCGCCCGCCTGACATTACCGTTAGGCGGGCGGGGTCAGTTTAAGCGAGTGTACACCTTCCATTCGTGAAAAGTACAATGATAGGTAAAATGCGCAACAGGACAACGGACAGAAAGGAAGGCACAGCGCTGTGTCAGCGCTTTTTAATCACAATGAATCACTAACTCGCCCAACCCTTCACCATCGTCAAAGTCCCATTCATGTTTTTTTATAGTCCCTGATAACTTAAGCAGGGTGTGATTTCTTGTGTTCTCTCTACTCGCTTCCTGATTGGTTGTTCGATGTTGTTATCGGCTCATGCCGCAACCTCATTGGCTACGGAGCAGACTGGTCAAGCACTGCGTTTCTTGAGCTGTCGGTTTACCAAGAGATTTCCTTAGACCGGTAGACCGAATAAAAATAACGTTTCAAAAGTAAAAAAGAAAAGAAAAAAAAAGAATTGCGTTAAATGAATATTATTTTTATATTTATAACTATAATTGCTTGCGTACTTGTTTGACGTCGACAAAAAGTAATATATTGCAGAAATTTAAACGTCTACTCCTACCCCATAACTTGAAATGTGCGAAGACCAGGCTTGCAATACCATGAAGATGTTTGTAAAAAAATAATAAAAAATTAGAGAACCCTGTAGCAAAAATAAAATTAGCCTCGCGATGGCCTATCAAAACGTGACAACACATTTAGACCTTCTCATGCTATTTCTGTGTGCAGACTGGAGTCAATTATCGTCCCTTTCAAGGATTGTACAACCAATAGTACTTCAGTTTGCAGCTTTTCCCGACAGACCTATCCTCGTGGTCCGACTAAAAAAGCACTACACGCTTCCATTGTTCAATATCAGCTCCCGTTCACACGTCCTCGACCTCGACACACTCGTCTGGGTCTAGAATCTTTCCTTTTAACGTGAAAGGTTCTTTGGCTAGTGGCTCCGGATTTGACTTCGTGAAGCGGTACTAACTGAAGCCGGATTAATTTTTTTAGATTTAGCGGGAAAAGGCACTTCACGTGACATGATGTCACGTGACCTATACACCAATTCAGTTTCCCCACTAGATTTAGCGGGAAAATTTACGTCGCGTGACCTGAAAGCCAATTTAGTTTTCCCGCTCAATTTATCGGGGATATTGACGTCACGCGACCTGAAGTCACATGACCTATTTACCAATTGAGCTTCCCCGCCAAATTTAGCGGGGAATTAACATTTCGTGACACCGATTGTGTCTCGGTGTAGCCCCAAGATGCAGCTGCTCTGAGCAGACAAATTCGGATAGCAAACTGTCACAGATACGTGAAACTCGGAGAACTATCAAATGTATACACAGCACGCGTTCAACTATCTTATCAAAAGCGCCGTGAGATTATCGCTAAACGTTTGTGATGATAGAACATTTCGCGTATGATGCAACACAATTGCTTGGCGATTTGCCTTACAATTTTTGCATCGGCTAGAGTATGTGGAGCGTAAGTTCGTTTGCTTCTTACACAGGGATCGCGAGAATGTCAGAACGCCGAGCTCTTATTGATTGGTTGAAAAAAAAACGAATAGTAGGTAGACCTCAAGGCATCTAGCGTTGACATCTACCCACTATATCCTTTCAATCAAAGCCAATCGGAGCTCGGCGTGTGTCTGACGTCATCGCAACTCCTGCGCAAGAAGCAGACGACTTTACTCTCCCCACAGTCATCCGTTTGACGCAAAGGCGCAACACTGCCTCGTAATGTGTTTTAACAAAAAGGCAAAAATATCGCCGATACATTTACTCATATTCTCTAATATTCTGCGTTCCTATTCTTTTCTTATCGTCGCCGTAAGCACTCAGCACTTCAAAATGAGCGAGTTCGCTGAAAGAGACGCTAAATTTGCACGTCTGACAGGGGCATTGACGTGAAACCTCTTGTCTCGTTAATGTGTACTACGATGAAAGAACAGGGCGGTGTCTGAAAAAGGCTAGAAAGGGGGCCTAAATTTCACTCGGGCTTCGCTTATCTCCCGGTGGTGGCACTGTATAGCTTTAGAATCCCCGACGCAAACGCAGACGCGATCGCGCACCGCGCGGCCCTGAAAACGTGTGCGCAGGCAAGTACGGATCCCTGAGAAGTCACGTTGGGCGTCCCACGGCGTCTGCTAGAAGCGCCAACGAATACTCGAGAGAGTTGTTTCATGGCGAGGCGGTGCCCCCCTTTGAGACACCTCTCTCTTTTTCCAACGAGGTGCGTACTGCATGTAATATAAATGGGTGATTTCATCCCAACGCATACTACGCTTCTGTTTCTGCTACTCGTCAAGTTTGATACGGTAAGACACCTTTCACTGATAATTTGAAGGGCACTGTGCGAGGGGCACTGTGCGAGGGGCACTGTGCGAGGGCGAGGGGCACTGTGAGTGCCCCTCGCCATGTGCTCGTTCTTCATTTCCAGTCATGTGACTGCTGCGCCATTTACGCCTAACTGCGCCAGAGTGCTTTCTCTGCCACATTTCGCCAAAATGTGACGAATTTGCGCCAACCGCTCCGAAACGTAATTTCACTTTATTAATATAGTGAACATTTAATAGCTACATGGCCAGACCGTTAATGGTAAGTGTGTTCGAATTTAAAAAAAAAAGCTTTCGATTATTTCCTTAGAGGCCGACGACCCGACTCGAGAATCTGCAAGGCAGAAGATCTCCCTCACCATGGGGGAGGAGGAAACGTGCAACTGTGGACAGGGTAGAAAGGGGAAGAGGAGGAAGCGAGGGTAAAGTGGAAAGCGCGAACTGGTCGTTGGTGTTTAAAATAAGGTTTTAGAGTCGGGGACAACTTTTCTTGGCATTTCCGGGGGGAGGAAGAGAGGCCGCGCACAGCTTTACTCAGCGCTCAAAAGGGGAAAGGGAACGCGTGAGTATACTCGTTTTGAACCTGTATCAAACACTCACAGTACTTGGAAGTCGCGCAATTTTTTTCATGCTCGTGGTCTGTACTTGTAAGTTAGGTCCGATGAGTGCGCTTCTTACTGCGCACTCGTGCACTGCAGTGATGCAAGAGCCGTTGTGTGGGCATCTCGATTTTGCTACGTTCCATCGCCGCAGCGCAGCCCTTTGCTAAGGGGAGAGCACTCCTCTAGAGGAAAAGCGCCTCATGTATATATATATATATATATACACGCAGGGGGCTTATCCTTCGGGCTAGGCCCAAAATAATCGGCTTTTGTAACGATAAGTGTGTCGAGTCTATCGTGGGGCTCTTGAAGGGTCCAGGTGTTCTGAATTAACATAATCCATTGACGTCATGGGCCACGTGATGTAGCCAAGGTGTGTCAATATTTCGTCTCATGTAACCAGTCTTGAAAAAGGTCTGTCTCAGGCTGAAACATCGACGAACTTTATGAATAATAAATTATAGAACTGCAAACAACCTTTTTTAAGTACGTTTTTCTGACCTATATATATGGGCGGTTTCATTTGGGTTCAGGCAACGAGGGGCAGTCATATTTTTTATTTTGCTTCAAATTTTTATATTTCATGGCGCATGTTCCAAGAAGAACAATCTTTTTTAGTTTAAAGTCCTCACATGTTTGGTTTCTGAGAAACAAAAAGTCTCAAAAAAGCGGGAAAGAACGACGAGGTTTTGACAATCGTCTCTGTATGGCGTTTTTGAATCACTCTCAATCTCAAAGTATTCCAAAGAGAGCGTCAATATATTTTTTTTGTGTGATATATATGCAAGTAGGTAAGACGACATTATAACTATTTATTAATCGTCGCTCCAATTTTTGTAAACATCCCCAAACATGCCTCCGCGAACAACTGTAACCTAAATTGCGGATTTTTTTTTTGAGTCGACTATGTTTAGTATTGCTTTTAAAATAATACCACGTGTATAACCTTTCATTGCGTTCCAAATTAAGCAAATGTTGTGTTTTTATGATGTAATAGTACTGAGAAATAAATTATAAAACAGAGAAGGTTTTCACTTTCCGTTCAAAGTCAGCACGCTGTATAAAAAAAGAAAAAAAAAAACATTTAAAAAATTTTTTTTCTCGCTTCGCGTTCTCTTCATTTTTCTTTTACCCAGAATACATTCCGTTAGAGGTATATGCACTGGTCTTGAGTTTTAAGCCTCTAAATATGCTGAAAAAGATCTAATGCCGATGGTGGGTTTTAACGATCGTCGAGTGTGGCGTTTTTTAACCACTCTCAATCTCCAAGTGTATATATATATATATATAAAGTTGAAAATCCCAAGTCAGAGAAACAAAAACACGGAAGGTTTATTTCAACGTTTCGGCAAGAGTCTTGCCTTCGTCAGGAATATAAGGGTATAAATATATATATATATATATATATATATATATATATATATATATATATATATATATATATATATATATATATATATATATATATATATATATAATATTTGTAAGTGTTGATTTCACAAGCCCACATTGCAGTATACCGGTGTTTCAACGTAGGCTTTTAAAAAGTTTTTAGAAATAGGGTGGTTAACAAAAAAAAAACTTTCCGGGAACAAACTGCCAGTCACGACGCACGTCATGAATTGCCTAAAAGCATCAAACAGGAGGGCTTGTCTCTCTTATATGTCTTCTTTTTTTGTCCTGTTTTCCTTGAACTAAGTACATCGAAGTTCAGAGAATGTATACACAAGTAAACAGCATTAGAAGGGACAAATAGTTATTCGACAAAGCCACTAAAACAACCTCCGCTGAAGCGGTTTTCAATCTACCAGCACCCTTTTAAAAGGCGAGATCACTTGTCTTCACCATGACACTCTTTTACTCACCCTTTTTACACCCTTAAAAATGTAGAGTGTTCCACTCAACCACACCCTACTTTATGATAAAGAAGGCTGCACTCAAAATAAGGATGCTGAAAGGACGTTAGCCACTGGCATAGCCTCCTCTATACTCATAAGGCCTGGCAGCTCGACGACGGAGTCATGAGCCTCGTTTACATGAAAGAGACTTCAGCGCATCGACTCCACTCGTTCTTCGAACGAAGCCGACGCGGCAACGTTTGCATGAATGTGCACTAAGCCACGAAGGTGGCGCCACGCCGTGTCAAAGCTCGAAGTTAAGCAGTTCCGGCACCAGCTGCACCACGTTTTCCGGTGCATCGTGTTCACTTCTGTGAATCTGTGAATATCCGCAGCAGGATAATACTGGGAGTTCGAGACTTGAAGTTACAAGAAAAACTTGTCTCGGAAAATCCGACCTACGGCAAGACAGTTGAGATTTGCAAAGCTCGCGAGCACGGTAAAGAACAGTGCCAAGAGATTCAAGGGTCATCAAAACCGCAGGAAATTAGCTCCCTAAGGAAGACCGAGGAACAACTTTGTCCGAAATGTGCCTTCCAGCATCGCGATGATCGATGCCCAGCGCTGGGAAAAGTGCATGAACTGCGGCAAGCCAAACCATTTTGCCAGAGTATGTAAAAGCAAAGGAAGCAGGCAAGCGAAGAATAAAGCGAGCTACAAGGTGCGCCAGATAACGACCGAAGATTCAGATGATTTCTGGTTAGAATCCTTGTCAGTGAACACGATTGCGGAAGAAAGTAAATGGACAGTCACGGTCGACATAGAAGGCACGCCAACGAAGTGCAAGCTAGACACCGGCGCAACCTGCTCAGTCATCTCCGCGGCTCAAGTTAGACAGATAACTTCGAAGCCGTGCCAAAAGTGCAACGTCATGCTGAAAGCACGACGTACTTTTGCGTCTTTAGCGTTTGTCCTGTGTGCTTCTTCGTCTTTTTGTCCCGTCTCTTTTGCGCTATTTTTAATATGTATGTGCTGAAAGCTTTTTTTTTTTGCTTTCAAAAGAACGCGTCCGCGAAGATTCGGTTGTGTATATCCGGGAATGAAAAAAGAATCGAGACAGACTTTTTTGTGGTTGAAGACGACGTCACAACCACGCTCAGTGGTGCTGTCTCCGGAAGTTTGGGCTACGTTCTTCGTGTGGCTACCGTAGAAGAGCAATTATACGAAGCGGCTGAACCTTACCGTGATGTTTTTCAAGGTTCAGGGCAACTTAAAGACGTCATCTACCACCTCAAGCTCAAGCCCGGTGCCCAAGGTTCAGCGAAACCGGCCAGACGCGTTGCCGTTATGCTGCAGGAGAAGGTGAAAGCTGAACTGGACCGCATGGAAGCAAACCAAGTAATCGAAAAGGTAACTGAACCAGCAGAATGGGCAAGCTACATGGTTGTAGTTGTCAAGAAAGACAAAGTTAGAATATGTTTAGATCCGTCAGACTTAAACAAAGTTCTGCTGAGGGAACACTATCCAATGCCAACCTTGGAAGATATCGCTCCAAATCTGAGTGGTGCAAAATATTTCTCCACTCTAGACGCTGCTTCCGGTTACTGGCAGATTAAGCTAGCAGACGAAAGCTCGAACATTTGCGCCATGAGCACCCCGTATGGGAGGTATAGATTCCTAAGAATGCCATTCGGAATCTCAACAGCTCCTGAGATATTTCAACGAGCCATGCACCAAGTATTGCAAGGGCTAGAAGGGGTCTCAGTTGTTATGGACGATATTCTGGTATGGGGACGAACCAAAACGGGATGGTGGAACACGCGGTGCAAGAGGCAAAGAAGCTCCTGAGAAAATATGCATATGGTAGTGTCGAATACTACACCGCATTACTGGAGTGGCGCAATACTCCCAGGGATGATTATCTCAAGTCACCTGTGCATCGGCTCATGGGACGACAGACTAGGACCCTTCTACCAGTACCCCCGAGCCACCTGGAGCCGAGCATCGTTCGACCGCAAGTTGTCCAAAGACGTCTACGGCACATCCGGGAGAAGCAGCGGACGTATTACAACCGCACCGCCAGGTCTCTTCCGAATCTAAAGGATGGCGACCAGGTGACTGTCTACGACACCTTGGCCAAGACGTGGGCTCCAGCAGCAGTCATTGGAGCAGCGGGTGCCCCTCGGTCCTACATTGTCCAGGATCAAGACGGACGAGAACTTCGCCGCACGAGAGAACACCTGAGAAGCACAAGCCAGGTCCCGATGCCGACATCACACACCACACCACCAACTTTGCCCGAGACTCCGACGGTGGAATTGCGCCGTAGTAAGCGACCAAGGAAATGTCCCGCAAGATACCCGGAGCCAGAACATTAACAAGCATCTAGGTGTCTTTAGGATGTGTAGTAAGCAACCCGGACAGCAAAAGTGCTTGTAACTAACTACCTTGTGTTTCAATTATGTTTAATTCAAAAAAGCGTTCTTTAAAGAAGAAAAGGGAAGATGTAACGCGAGTCATGATTGTGCCGTCATGTTATCAGCCGCTGCTCTTCGTATCTGTTTCAGTGATCACATGTGCTGTATATATATTATCTTAACATAAAGATCGTGCCATTCCTGCACAGCCAGGAATGGCACCGAGGTAGGAGCTGCTCGTTCTGCGCTACCATGCAGTGCTCTACAGTGCTCGGAGCTCTCGGTGTCGTTCGTGCTTGCGCCGAAGCCTTTGTGACCCTTTCGGACGCGCAAGTCGCACTTCGCAAGGCTTGAACGGGGGCCGCCCTCACCGAGCAGCTCCGCTATATTCTGCTTACTTATGATGGCAATATAAGCTCTCGTTTGTTCTCGGGAAGAAATTTCGGGCGACAATACGGGACCGCTCTCCGCGCCGCCGACGCGAGGTTGGCCGCCGCCTGAGCACTATATAGCTCCTACGGAGCAGAGTAGCGCAATCCTTTTATCCGCGTGTTTCGCCGACAACATGGCCGACAGAGCAGCTCGGCGCGAGTCACGTGGTACTCAGGGTTCCAAGAGGCGGCCCGCTCTATGGGAGAATACATGGAGATCGATTCAACACGGCTGATTAAAAAATAAACGCCGAGTTCACACTTTTCAAAATTAGCCTGTCGTGAAGATGGTAAAGCGCTAAACACTTTATCAAAGTTTTAATAATAATGGATGCGTGTCAAAATAGTGAGAAGGCAATTTCCACGGCATTGGTGTTTGAAGCAGACGATTGTTTTGCGCAGCGGAGATGGACTTTATGGATTGGCCGGAGCGGGTCACGTGAATGGTGTGACGTCGCCGCGTCGTCTGCCGCATGATGCCGCTCAAGCATTTTTTTAAAACAAATTACGTTATTACATGGCACACAACTTAGCGAAAATTATTGTAAACGGTTCCTTTATTATGTCAAAAATTATTGTCGTTCCGTACATTCCCAAAATATTCAAGAAACGGCGATTTCCTCACGTTCCCCATGCATTTGTGACCGGAGTTGGACACCTCGGGCGTTCGCCGCTAGTCGCCGAGAGATGGCGTTCTCGATTGCGCTACTCTGCTCCGAAGGAGCTATATAGTTCTCTAGCCGCCGCCATGTTCTCAGCTGTTCACTCGCTCCCGCGCAGCGAGCGCCTTCCCATAATCCTCCCCGTTCCACAATGCGATGCGACCTCCGTTTACATGGGCTGAATGAATGCATACTCGCCATCATGATCCACCTCTGTCTAGTGACTTGAATGCGATGCGCTTTCTTTGAGCATTATGCCGTTAACATGACCGCATTGAATGCGACAACTGGATTCGATGCGACTAAGTCGCATTCATGTAAACGCGGCTATTCGCGACTCCAGCAAAACGGATGCCACCAAGCGGGAAAACCGGGAACCAGCCGGACCAGGTCGCTCCGCGCCCCTCCGCGTCTCTGGTGGCTTTCGCGGACACGTGTTGTCGGGGCGGTGGCGAACAATGTAATTTGACGAAGGTCCGAAAGTTTGCATGAGTGTTCATCAGCGTGGTGAAGCCTCAGTAGGTTGCTTGCTTCCATCACGTTTAAAGCCCGTTTACTCCACAACACACGGTCGCGTGCTTTCGATTTCCTGGATGGGGAGTAATCACGGAAAAACGTTTCGATTTCTTGTCTGTCTCGATCCCCATTTAAAGTGACGACTACTCGGTAACTGATAAGTGGCTGCTTTATAAGGATGTAGAACAGTGGACTGAGGACGACAGAATAGATGTTTCACTGGAGGGAACACCAATGCTGCAGTCAAGTGAATGGGAAGGTTCGACAGCTGCTTTTCTTGAGTTTGGTTGTGTTTGATTAGCTTCAAGTTTGAGCCACCCACGCCGGTCGGAGCGTTGGCTATTCATGTTGGCTGCTTTTCGCCGAAAAAGCCTCCGAACCACACTGAAGGAGTTGGGCTGATTTCGCAATTATTTGATTCAGGAAAACCTGCTTGCTGCATATGATTAATGAGGGAAATTATCTGCTTTCAGAAAGCAAAGTTAGAAGTTTCACGGCATTATGATCTATCGCGCCTCCAATATTTTTATTATACCCCCGTCGAAGCCATCAGCAATATACGTGTACATTGCTCAGGTTGACCGGCCACAGAAAATACTCATTTTCTCCGTTCAGGATTCAAAGTCAAGTTCAATGCAGAAAGGTTCTGCGTGAATCTCCGATGAAGACTCTCTTCAGTTTGTCAGTATTCGTCTCCGTGCTACCGTCTAGAACCATTTGGCTAAGTTTAAGTAGTATCTCTCTGTCTGTCAAATATTATTCAGCAGTTCACCTAATAGCTGGTCAACTAAGCTCATATTTCAACCCAAAGAATATATTAATATCGCTTTAGTGGGACATAGTACGTAGTATAATACATAATCCGCTCCTCAAAATGACTTCTCGATTGCTACTAAAACCTGAATTGAAATAAGAGTATCAGCTGCGTAGTGGGGTGCCAGCGGGTTAACGTGCTCCTTGGCTCAAGAAGCGCTCGCTTAATTTTCGTAATTATCCTGCAGCCTGTGTTGTTGACCGCACAAAAGCTCGATTTCGTGGACAGATAAGTCGCATGGTCGAGGCATGCGAGTTAGCTGAAAATTGCTCTCGGTGGTACAATTCTGTAGTCATCGCCGCTTTCCTTGGATGATCAAAACTGAATAAAGTCTATTACCGTCTCTCCAAAACCCATAGTTTCGGTTTTGAACGAAATCTCCGAAACGAAAGTTTGACATGAAAAGAACAAAAAACACCGGGAAAACAAAACTTTGCTTTGCAAGTTTATGTGCACCGGTTACACTTAACCGTCTCAGTTGAGATACCTATAAAATTTGGCATTAAACAAAAGAAAATGTGTTAAATTGAATGCGCCACCCGTTCAGACAGCCCGGCCGAGCCGACGCGACCTGGACTCAGCCGCCATATTTGTTTGGTGGTGGCGCCCCCTATAGGTCGCTGGAGTCGCGAATAGAGTGCCCGGTCGCAGATTTGGAGCGCGAGGATCTGGTATCACAGAGCATCAAAGAGCCATTTTTCGGGGAACCTGGACGTCAGCGCACAGCTTTTGCAGCGGCGAGGACCCAAAACACATTTGTTCGTTCGGGAGAAGTGTGTTTCGGCGTCTCGCCGCAGCGGGGCGCCAGTCACATGGCACTCCTCTCATTCATTGTCTGCCGCACCACCTTTCCCATTTCGGCGGCCGCACTTCGTGGCCATCTGCCAGGCGTTTTCAGTATAAAGGAGACTATGCCACGGGTGTATGTACGTATCTGGAACAGCCTGTTTACACCCTCAATGGTGTAAATGGCTCAGTCTGTTGCTCAGTTTTGCTCCACACAGAGCAAGCGCGAGTATCATTATTGCTCTCACCACAAGACCGAGCGTGAATAGCAGGGAACAGACCCGCACTCTCTCCAAGGTTCACACTTGCCTTGTCGTGTATAGGTGGAGGAAACAAGATACGTGCGTGTTATCTTTGGCGAGCAAACAACTCGCAGTCACACTTTCTAATTTGCGTGTATGCACATCGCTGAATGGCAAGTGCACGATCTTGGGGAGACCATTGTTCTACATGCCTAGCAAGGCCTGCTTGGAGCCACTCCAGTATTTGTCAGTTCTGACGCAGGTCGGCCACTGACTTTGTCGATACCTTTAGGTTGTTCACCGGGGTCACAAGATGATACGAACAAAGGAAGGCTTTTCCTGTTTTGTTTTGTTGGTGTGTTTTATCTATAGCTTGCTTTGGCAATTAGACTCAAGGTATTTGTTTGCCTTTCGAAATCTGCGCTTTTACAAAACAAAAAGGGAAAAAAAATAAAGGTATTAATAAAAATATCAGTCCCGCGGGGCTTCATGTACTTCACTTGTTTGCGCTCAAGCAAACAAGTTAAGTACTCGACTTTTTGAAAGCTGTCGGCAACACGGGGTCATTTTTTTATCTTTCAACGTGTTATCTTAGAAGAAACCTTGACGGTAATGTATTCGCTCTCTCCATGACCATCCTTAATACCTTGGCACGTGGAAGACAAAAGAGAACTCGATTTGTGCGGTTCCGTTATAACGGCTTCATAAGTTCCACAAAACTGTTAATAAATATTATTCAGTCCCAAAATTGGCATCTACAGCGTGAACGATAAAACTTGATGATTCTCCGCTTTCTGAAGAAAAAAAAAATGTTTCGGTCCGTAGCAACCAAGGTATGAACACCTCGAGAGAGAACCTGAAAACATTTGCTTGAACCAGGGTCGGGCAGAAGTACCTCACAAATATTTCGAAATGCAAATACTGGTATACAAGGAAAGCGGAAACTAAAGAAACTAATACCTATATACATTTTAAAAGGTATCGTGATACATATTGAAAATACATTTAAAATCTACAAATGCAAGTATAAATTTTGCTGGTGTAGGTCGAAATACTGACACTGAAACACAAATAAAAGCACCTATTGGCGATGTTCTTATGCCCCGTAGAACTGGTTGGATGCACCTGCGAGTGTGTACGGATAAGAAAAGAGAAGCCTGTTGTGACGGTGTCGCGTGAACGCTAGAAGAAAAGGAAAGGAAGAAAAAGATCGAGCATGAAAAGAAAAAGAATGTCACCACGCCTCAACGAAGCCGGACATTAAAAGAGATATTTCGAAGACCAATCGAGCTTCGTCGCACTTGGCACCCGAATTTACCTCCATAATGAGGTAAATTTATGTGGGGACGGCGGTCCCTATCAAATCGCCCATTAAGCTCTTCGCATCAACGAGAAGGCTTAACTACAACGTCAGCCACGATGGATGAAGACGGCGCAAAAAGCGGCAGTGACGCGTCGTTGCAAGCTAAAGTTGAGGCGGCAGTTGAGGTGTCGAAGAACTTCAACAGATCCTTTCGAGGAGGGACGAAGAAATCGCTGAATTGAGGCAACGCATCGCAGAGCTTCTTAGCCGACAACAGACTGTACCCGCACCGACGCCTGCCTATTCTGCAAGTGCTGCTGGGGATAGCGCTTCTCTGAAAGCCATGGAGACCCTGGTGTGCGGATTACTGTCCCCAGTGATGGAGAGACTCAACGGCTTGGAGGCCGCGAGGTGGAGAATCAACTTCGAAAGCAGCGAGGGGGGCTTCAAGCACTAAGGGCAACAGAATAAAATATCTAACAGAAAGAAAGGGCAGCAGCGGTCGCTGCATACCGAACTACAAGAGGGCGTCCCAAACTCATGCAGCACATCTGAAAGCAGAGACAAGGGCTGGAACCAGCAAAGCCAGGGGAAAGGAATGGGAGATACCATTAACCATCGAGTTCAGCCATCCACCGCGGCCGTAAGTGAGGCTCCCCTCCTCTCCAATGACGTAATTGGTTGGTTTCATCAGGTCGAATTTTGGCTGAAAATTTACGGGGTGCCGAAAGATATCGCACTGCCGCTGCTCATATCAAAGCTACCTTCCAAAGATTTTGCTTGGATGCGCTTCGAGCTTAACTCCAAGAAGATGAGCACTTGGAATGACGTGAAGTCCGCGTTTCGGCGGCACTACAATTTATAAAGCCCTGTGGAAAATCAAAGAGCAATGTTCGCTCGAAGGCAGACCTCCACAGAAATGTGCATGGAGTACGCTATTCAGAAGCTGCAACTGATAGAAGAATATGTCTTCACAGGAAGCGAAGCTGAGAAGTGCGAATTGCTTCTTGAATCGCTGAACGACAAGACAAAGCGGATGTATTTCGATAGAAGCTTCACATCGCTTGATAACTTGCTCGAGCTCGACTCTTTTATGAAGTTTGATCCGGCAAGCGGAAAAGCCAAGAAGCCCGAAGAAAAGTCATTAAAAGTTTCGAACTTCCACGAAGGAGGGGCCCATGAGCTGTGCACTTTCGTCAAACCTGATCGGCAACAGCAGCCTGGGGAAAAACGTCAGGAATACGCTGCAGCGAGCAGTGCGAATGACAAACCACGACCAAGCCTGACGTACCAAAGGGAATTCCACCGCCAGAACAATGCAGCCCAGACCATGGTTCAAGGATCCCATCGAAAAGTACTCAAGCTTTGCCTAAATTCCAAACAGGAAGGTCACTTTGTTACATGGTGCCCCCAGCCCCTCACGCAAAAATTTCTTGAATGACAGCGCGCACTTCAAGCGGAGCCTAACGTTCCGACTGACCTGAAAAACTCCGATCTGGTGTCTTCGGGCTTTGCGGGGAGACACCAGTAGTGCAGTGTGTTAGCTGTGAATCTTCTGCGGGCGTCAAACGGGTTCCAGTCCTTATGGGATCCCTTGAACTCAGTGCAGTTTTGAATTCTGGTTCTACCAGAAGTCTTGTGAATGAAGCTGTTTGCCAAAAACTTCAGATGACACCTTCCAAATCTCCCCTGAAACTTGTGGGAGCAAATGTGCTGCCACTTGAAAATAATGGAGAAGTGAGTATCGAAATTACGGTGGACGGAAGGTCATTCCGACAGACTTTTGTGGTTGTCCCACATTTAAAGTAAGACTTAGTCTTGCTTGGAGATGACTTTTTACGCTCATCAAAAGCATTTATCGACTGGGGTGCAATTACGTTTTCAATCCAAGGCTAAAAACCACTCAAAGTTTATGCAACAACCACCCAAGTAGTTTCGCCTCTTTCCCGAAAAGTCATCGAAGTCATGTTGGAAGTACCAGCCAGCGAGAGAGGTCGCGATATCTTATACGTAACAGGTTCTCAATCAGCTAATGAAAGGGTACCTGTTGGAACTGCAACCGACAGTCATCGATGCAGGAGCAAAGACTTTTAAACTTTTGGCTACAAACTTTTCCTTGAGGCCATCCAAGATACCTGTGAGGGCATCTTTAGTATCAGCAGAAAAAGTAGAAGCTGTTGAAGCGGTTGACTTGTCTCCCATCGATTGGGAATCAGTCCTGCAATGTTCCAGTTTTCTGATCTTGAAAACCAGGAAGATGTGCCGAAAGTACGCAACGAAACGCAGCAGATAATAATTGATGAGTTGAGCTTCAACGTAAGAGCTTTGCTGAACTCCGAAGAGCTGGAGGCAGTAAAACAACTATTGATGAAATATCGTTCTAGTTTTGCAACCGACACTGCACACCTGCGATGTTGTAGGATAGAGACACGTTCCATTTCTACTGGTGATGCACAACCAATTGCACAATACCCAAGGCGAATTTCACCGGCTCAAAGAGATTTGGTGAAGGCAATGATAAAATACCTTATGGATGCAAAAATTATTTAGCCCTTCGAAAGCTCCTGGGCATCACCACTGGTTCTAGTTCGAAAAAAGGACAAGTGGACAAGGATGTGTGTGGAATACAGGAAGCTAAATGCTGCAACTGAAAACCTTGTCTACCCACTGCCACGAATCGATGATGTTCTGGCGGCATTGAGTGGGAACAAGTATTTCTCGACATTGGACCTCCTTTCAGGAATCTACCAAATGGAGGTGGAACCTGGCGACACCGCTAAGACAGCTTTCATTACGCAGTGGTGGCTGTATGAAATTCTGAGAGTGCCGTTCGGGTTAAAACTCAAAAGGGCACCGGGAACGAGTCAGCGAACTATAGATGCCATTATCGGTGATCTAAAGTGTCGCAACACGCTGGTCTGCATGGACGACTGCATTGTTTACAGCACAACGTTTCAAGAGCATGTAGTGGAGATGTCCGGTACATAAAACTATTTATTATACTTGACTACACAAGGTACAGCAATACATGAGCGCGTTGGCCCCGGTGCGGGCGTGTCTCTCCGATCCCCAAAGTGTAACTCGAAACTGTTTACTCAAACCCCCGCGCCCTCCGGCGGCACACCTCAGCAGGCTCTAGTTGCCAGACGCCGGAGGCGAAACCGAAACTAAACGTGTGACGAAACCGAAACTAGACGTGCGATGTCCACACTACTCCCCCTTCCAGAAATGTCGAAAAATTAAATTAATACATGCACAAATCGTTACGGCACAAATAGTACGGGTTGACGAACCCTTCGTCCACCACGCATCGTCGGAGAGTCTGCAGAATTTCTCGCCGGCGCACTAGTTGGAGTGGTTATTGAATGCTCGAGGTGAGCCGGCTTTAATCGATCCACCGAAACCACTTCTGATCGTCCGCGCACTTCGATTGTGTAGTGTTTTGTGCCACGACGAATGACTTTAAACGGGCCGTCGTACGGCGGCTGTAGGGGTTTTCTCACAGCATCGCGGCGCAGGAATATATGGGTACAAGTGTCAAGTTCCTTAAACAGGTACACGGTACGACTCTGTTTAGCACGGGTTGGTGTCGGACGGAGGCTGTCCATGATTGTCCGTAAGCGTGACACGTACTGGAGGGGATCTGGAAGCTGCTCGTCTACGTTGGCTGCAACGAATTGGCCGGGGAGCCGCAGGGTAGTGCCGTAGAGCAACTCAGCGCTGGTGCACTGCAGGTCACTCTTGAGTGTTGTGCGCATGCCCAGGAGGACGAGTGGCAGCACTTCGGTCCAGCGTGAGGGCTCGCCGTAAGCGGTGATAGATGCCTTCAGGTGCCGGTGCATCCGCTCGACCAGGCCGTTAGCTGCGGGGTGATAGGCGGTGGTGCGAATCCGATGTGTTCCCAAGAGCGTTAGGAACTCTCTGAAGAGGGCAGTTTCGAACTGGCGACCACGGTCGGTTGTGACCTTAGAAGGTGTACCGAAGAGCGCAATCCACGTCTGCAGAAACGCCTTAGCGACGGTTTCCGCGGACATGTCTCGCAGGGGGATAGCCTCCGGCCAGCGAATGAAGCGATCCACACAAGTGAGTATGTAGGAACAGTCTTGTGAGGGCGGCAGAGGTCCCACAATGTCAATGTGAACCTCGCTGAACCGGGCATCGGGCGGCAGAAATGGAGAGAGCGGAGAAACAGTGTGACGCTGCACTTTAGAGCGTTGACACTTGGTGCATGTGCGAGCCCAATCTCGAATGTCCGTGCTCATGCCCGGCCACACATATCGGGCTTTCACCAATGCTTGTGTGGCACGGATTCCGGGATGGGAGAGGTTATGCAGAGAGTCAAACACTGAGCGTCGAAAGGACTTCGGCACGAACGGGCGTGCGGTGCCAGTGGAAATGTCGCATGTGAGGAGCTGAGTGCATGTCGGTAGGGGCACGTCTTGAAAAATTAGCGTGGCTGAAGAAGCACGTAGATCTCTGAGCTCTTCATCTTCTTTCTGAAGCCTTGCCATCTTGTCAAAATCAATGGGAGTAGCGGACATAAGGCTGCCCACGTTGGCGCGTGAGAGAGTGTCAGCTGCGGTGTTTTCAATTCCCTTTACATGGCGGATGTCGGTGCAGAACACCGATATGAACGCCAGATGTCGAACTTCTCTTGGGGAGAGCCCATCCGTTTTGGTGGTGAAGGCGTGGATCAGGGGCTTGTGATCTGTCATGATGTGAAATGACCGTCCCTCTAAGAAGTGGTGGAAGTACTTGACTGCCATGTAGACTGCCAGCAGCTCGCGTCCGTAGGTGCTGTAGCGAGTTTCCGCAGGTGACAGGGACTTGGAGAAAAATGCCAGAGGCTGCCAAGTCTCACAAAGCCAGAGGCTGCCAAGTCTCACCAACAAGCTGCTGTAACACCGCGCCAACGCCGCCATCAGATGCGTCCACCATGAGGCGTGTAGCTGCATCTGGTTGAGGGTGGACGAGGAGCGCAGCTGCCGCCAGGTCTTCCTTGATCTGCACGAACGAGGCCTGGGCCTGGTCCGTCCACTCCAACGGAGCGGTGTTCGGTCCCGGGGATGACAGGAGATTGTTCAGAGGCTGCAGTGTGCGTGCGCAACCTGGGAGGAATCTTCGGTGGAAGTTAATCAATCCCAGAAATTTCCGAAGTTTTCGTTTGTTAACTGGCTGAGGGTAATCCCGAATTGCTTGCACCTTATCGCCGAGCGGGCGAAGACCGTCGGAGTTGATGCGATGTCCCAGAAAATTAATTTCACTAGCACCAAACTGACATTTGTCTGGGTTGATGAGTACACCATATTCTTCGAGGCGAGCGAAGAGTTGTCGCAGATGTTTTGCATGTTCTTCGGCAGAAGTGCTGGCGACGAGAATGTCATCGACATACGCGTAGCAGAAATCCAGGCCTCGTGTTATCTCGTCGATAAACCTCTGGAAAGTCTGCGACGCGTTCCGAAGTCCGAAGGGCATCCGGGTGTACTCAAACAACCCAAACGGCGTAGTGATGGCCGTTTTTGCGATGTCAGCTTCTTCCACTGGTATTTGGTGGTAGGCTTTGACAAGGTCCACCTTAGAGAACACCGTTGCTCCGTGAAGAGCGGCTACGAAGTCGTGCAGGTGGGGCACAAGGTAGCGGTCTGGTTGGGTCACTTGGTTGAGGGAGCGGTAGTCACCGCAAGGACGCCAATCTCCAGGAGTGGACTTGGGGACCATATGCAGTGGGGACGACCATGGGCTGGAGGACGGTCGCACGATTCCGAGTTCAAGCATGTGCTCGAACTCTCGCCGAGCCACGTTCAGTCGCTCAGGTGGTAGTCGGTGAGGGCGTGCATGAACGGGTGGTCCCGACGTGATGATGTGGTGCGTGATGTTGTGCTTTATACGGCGAGTTATGGTCACTGGAGACGTCAGGGAAGAAAACTCACGCAGCAAATCCTCGAAGTCTGACTTGACTTGCGGTCGAAGTAGTGTTGAAGTCACCGCCCCCGTGGTCTCTGCGATGCCGTGCACGGACAGGAGCGTTGTGGCATCTCGTAGCCGGGTGTTGCGCATGTCAACGAGGAGACCGAAGTGGCGGAGAAAATCAGCTCCGAGGATGGCGTGACTGACGTCGGCAACCAAGAAAACCCAGCGAAAAGTTCGGCGTAGACCGATGTCCATCGTCTGAGAGCGCTGGCCGTAAGTTGCAATTTTTGTAGCATTCACAGCTTGCAAGTTGTAGCTTGGGCGCCTCAGACGATCGACACGGGAAGCTGGGATTGCGCTGACCTCTGCACCTGTGTCCACCAGAAAGCGAGTCTTGGATACTTTGTCCACAACATAAAATAGGCATGGTTGAGAAGGCACTCCTGATATGTGAGACAATTTTCCAGGTTGAATTTGCGTTTGGGATGGCACCAAATGTTCACTCTTCAAATTAATTTTGTTATTATGAGAACTGTTCATTGAAGGCTCCCCCCGCTGCTCATTTTGACTAGTTGGGCAGGTGGAAGATGGAGAAAAGCGGCGCGCCGGGAGGCCAGGGGCACCGGCCGCTTTCAGTGCGTGGCCCGGGTGTTTCCCTGTTGAGCGCAGGGCAGGACGCACTTGGTGGCGTTGTCGCCAAAGCGGTGGTGGTACCAGCAAACTCCAGTACTCTCAGGCGCGCGCGACGACCCACGAGGGCGAGAAAAGGAGCGAGGGCGTCTCGGCCGTGGTTTTTCCAGGGTTGCAAGAGACTGCGCGATGCGCTGGACCTCGTCGCGCAGGGCTCTGAATTCCGTGAAGGAAACCAGGTTCTTTACTTCGTTTGACGTTGGAAGCGCTTGAACCGAGCTGTCGATGGCAGAGATGCTGGGTGACGCAACTTCCACTACCCTATCCGCCAGCGAGATCGTCAAGTGTCATGTCTCCGGCACCCGCCAACACCATGCACACATTAGCTGGTAGGCGCTGCAAAAACAACTGCCGAAGGAGCGAGTCGTCGACCGTCGAAGCTTTCTCCCCGAGCAGCTGGCGCATCCCGCGGAGTAACTGGGACGGTTTTCGGTCCCCCAGGTCCTCCGCAGTCAGGAGCTGTTGCAGGCGCTTCTGCTCGGAGAGGGTTGTGCGGCGGACGAGCTCGAGTTTCAGCCGGTCGAATGGCTGGTCGGCCGGGGGAGAGAGTATGATGTCGCGCACCTCCGCCGCTTCCGTTGGGTTGAAGGCGGCGATTACGTGGTGAAATTTCGTTTGTTGGGAGGTTATACGTCTCGTCGCAAATTGGGCTTCAACTTGCGCGAACCAGAGGGCTGGGTCCGCCGGCCAGAAGCACGGAAGTTTGAGAGCGACGGTGGAGACGGTGGGGGAAAGCGGTGCCTGGGCGGCCGTGTCAGCCGCGGAACCGTTGGTGGAAGTCATGTTTGCTCACCGGCGGTTGCTTGGGGTCGTGTGACCGAGGTGTGCTGTCCGGAACTCCGGGTCACCAATTATGTAGTGGAGATGTCCGGTACATAAAACTATTTATTATACTTTACTACACAAGGTACAGCAATACATGAGCGCGTTGGCCCCGGTGCGGGCGTGTCTCTCCAATCCCGAAAGTGTAACTCGAAAATGGTTACTCAAACGCCCGCGCCCTCCGGCGGCATACCTCAGCAGGCTCTAGTTGCCAGACGCCGGAGGCGAAACCGAAACTAAACGTGTGGCGAAAACGAAACTAGACGTGCGATGTCCACAAGCACCTTCGACAACTGGGAAATATTTTCGCGCGTTTTGAGGCAGCAAATCCCAAGTTCAGACCGCAGAAGTGCCATTTTTTTTGCACCAGAGTGACTTACCTTGGGCATATGGTATCCCAGAAAGGTATTGCACCTGATCCAGAGAGAGTCGATGGCGTAACGCGATTCCCCGTTCCTAGAACTGCGGCTGAAGTTCAATCGTTCTTGGGACTGACGTCCTATTTCTGAAAGTTCATTTGGAACCATAGTGCTATCGCACCCTCCTTGCGAAAGTTCCTGAAAAAAGAAGAAGCCCTCACATGGGGTGCTTCCCAAGGACACGCCTTCCATGAACTGAAATCTGCTTTAAGTTGACCTCCCGTCTTGAAGCACTTCTCCGAAGACTCTAAATACGGCCTCCAGGTCCACACTGATGCTCCCAGAACCGCCCTCGGCGCCATCCTCCTCCAGGAAGATGAAACTGGGGATTACAGGCCTGTTGTATACCTCAGCCGTTCTCTTCACGGAGCTGAACAGAACTACACATCCACTGAACTTGAGGCTCTTGCAGTTAAGTGGTCCCTGGAACAGCTACGTCCCTACCAAATGGGCAGAAAGTTTTATGTTGTTACAGATCACCATGCGCTCTGCTGGGTTCTTCGTCACAAGGAGGGAAACCAACGCTTGCTCAGATGGTCTCTCCTGCTGCAAGAATTCGACTTTGAAGTTGTGTACAAGTATGGCGCATGTCACACTGCCCCCAATTGTCTCTCCCGTATTCCAAGCCGCTTCTGTTCAGGGGAACCTTCGAGTACCAACGGCTCGGGAGAGACTGGGAGGACCCGCACCTGCGACGTGTTTGAGGTAAAAGAGCCCGACTTAACCCCCGAGCAGAAGGAGGACCCGTTCTGTACGAAAATCATAAAGATACTGCAGAAAAAGGCGGGTACAAAGAAACCGCAGAAGAGAGCAAGTAAACAATTTGTGCTTTTTCATGATGTATTGTACAAAAGGGACGCAGGACCAACGCATGAACGATTTGTTTTATCCTTGCCGGCGACGAAGCGAGCGGAAGTACTTCACAAATTTCATGGAAGTCGATTCGGAGCGCACATGGGAATCCGTCGAACATACGAGAAAATCAACAGTAAATATTTCTGGCCTCGACTGTATCTGGATGTCCAACGGTTCGTGAAAAGCTGTGCCATTTTTCACCGGATGAAGATGGCTACGACGGTGCCCTTACGGACTGCTGCAGCCAATTGAAGTCGATGTGCCATTTCATACAGTTGGACTCGACATAATTGCGCCCTTCCAGGCTTCACGAAGGTACAAGTTTGTTATGGTTGCCATAGACTACCTAACCAAGTTTGTTGAGGCGAAAGCTGTTTGTAACATTGAGGCTTCCACGGTGCAGAAGTTCATCGAGAGGAGAATTATCCTCAAGCACCGATGCCCCACAGTACTAGTTACGGGCAGGGGCACACAGATGACTGCCAGATTAACTTCCGATTACCTCAAGTACCGTGGTATACGTCACCCAACGACTACAGCTTATCACCCAGCTGCCAACGGCCTCGTCGAACGAGCGACAAAACGCTGAAACAGATGATGCGAATCACCATCTCATCTGGAGAGAAGTGGGCTGATGTTTTGCCCTATGTAGTGTTCTGCTATAACACAGGATATCCAGGACACAGTCCATACTTCTCATTTTTTTCTTCTGTATGGACGGGACCCTGTTTTCCCCTTGGCTGTGGTTTATAACAGAAAAAGAGCTGCAAGAACTGCAAGCAAGTTCCGAATGCGTGGTGCTCATGCGTGAGCGCTTGAACGAAGCGCGTAGATTGGCTGCACAACAGATCAAGTTGGCTCAGGAGAAGCAGAAGAGACTATTTGACGAACACCGAACTGACATAACGTTAGAACGAGACCGGCTGGTGCTGTTGAGGGTCCCTCCAGTGGGGCTTAAAAAAACGGACAATGCACACTGGACCTCATCGAGTTGTGGCCAAGCTAACGCCGGTGAATTATGAAATAGAGTTCGGTGATGGTTCAGGGCGGGACATCGCGCACGTAGAAAAACTGAAACCGTATCTAGAGCCTGCTGCAGAATTTTGACTCTCCTAAAACTGTTCAATAGACACTGTTTTATAGACCATTCCATCTAGCGCTCTCTGGGCGGCACCATTTTGTTCGACAGCAGCGCCCTCTCCATACATCCGAGAAATTCAGCGGGTTCGGCGGGGCAAAACGAGAGAGAGGGCACGCGCCCGACTCCGCTATACTCCGTTTCACCTTCAGTCCGAGCGCAGCGGACGCTAGGAGTAATCCCAGCCAATGCAGCGTGGGGAGAGTGTCATGTGACCTTGAGCTCCCTGTGTCCCTCTGCCCAACCGGCAGGGCACGCGATTTTCTCCCGGCGCCGGATCGGCTGTGGCGTCCACTGCGCTCAGACTGAAGGTGGAACGGAGTATAGCAGACGACAAACCAGGAGGTTGCCATTCTCCATCTTTGGGTTGTAGCGGCGGGCTGTACGGAACATAGAACTCCCACTCGTGGCTGCCGTTGTGAAGTGGTTCGCGTTCTTAGAATAGTTGTGGCTACTCCAAAATCAGCCTATAGCTCTTTGTTGTTCTAGTTCGCTAACTGATCAACTAGCATATCTTTTTTCCGTTACTTAAGTAGCAGTTGAGTCAGCCGGCAGTACTACCCTCAACTACTGCGTATATTGTTTCAGGAGAGCACATTTTTATTTATTATTTCAGACTTCCACTCATGGTCGCTAAAGGCCTACACCAGTACGAACTTTGTATAGTAAAAAGGTGCTGCAACCGGATTTACTTTTCGCCGGAGAGACCAGCCAACCTGACACAGTTTTCCCTATTTCTTTTTTATTTGCACGCAGGTAACAGCGCAATTGAACTCTGTTAGTCTTGTTTTATCTAGCATAGTATTGCACAATAAGTGGAATACCAAATATGCGCATCTGCGCTTGTGTCGCGTGCGTACTTGAATGTTGTTTTATATGTGTACAGGACGTGCAATTACCTCGTGGGACGATTGTGTTTTGCGTGTACTTGAACGCTGTTTTATACGTGTACAGCACTTGCAACTATTGCGTGTTTTGTGTGTGCTTTAAGTGTCTTCATAAGACCAGTTTCTTTGCGTATTGTGTGCGTCGGGTCGACGCCTTTTTGAGGTGGCGGCATGTGACGGTGCCGCGTGAACACTAGGAGAAAAGGGAAGGAAGAAAAAGATCGAGCATGAAAAGAAAAAGAATGTCACCACGCCTCAACGGAGCCGGACATTAAAAGAGGTATTTCGACGACTAATCGAGCTTCGTCGCACCTGTGTTATACTTTACTCTAAACTATCTGAACTATAAAATATCTTGCTTGAAACCAACAAGTGGGCAGTCACCGCAAGATGAAGACAGCATTTATGTTAAATATTAATTCTGCGAAATACATTTCCTGTAGAATTAACATTTCGAGTTTCGTGTTGTGGTAAGGGCATTAAACGGATCCTCAATAGATAAAAGAAAAAGAAAAAGAAACCCTTTTCACCAGGTTTAGAGCGTATTTTTTCAGCATTTCTGATCATTCTAAAGTGAAGCCAAATCATTGAATCACGCGATAAGTCACATCAATATCGCGTCTGCACACACAAAAAAAAATAAAAAAACACGTTATGCCGTCAACATCTTTTTGTCCCACCCGGGCGCCTCTTGCAGCACTGATTTGGCGACGTCGCAGGGAAATAAACTGTTTTTTTTTTGGTGGATGGGCGTTACGAGACAACACCATCTAATATTAATAATTGGGGATATTTGCATATTTATACAGCGTGTAGTTGGTCAGCCATTTGAAAGGTGCGACGAGTCACTCGCTGTATATGAGAAATTTAGCCAGTGCAGTACAACCGCCAGCCTGGGGTGTTTCACGTGCACCACGCAGTAGGGATACACAACCGCACGCCGGTACGATGCTCATTCAGATCAAAACGGGCATGGGTGAGGATTGAACCCTGCAGGATCCCTGGGTTGTGCAGCGCGATCATCCGCTCCACGTGCTCCGAGCTGGTGTGCGCCAGCCCACTCGGCCACCGATCCCCCACAACACCATCCAGAACAATCCAAGCCTGCGCACTAGAATTTTTACGTCATCAGAATGACATCGAGCGAAGACCGTGATATACGAGTGCTGCGTCAGCGCTTGGCGGGGCCTGCCGCCTTCTGTCCAATCAACGCGTCGAGGGACGCTCGGCATCGGGCTCGGGTCCCATCGCTGTGTTGGCGCCATGCGACTGCGATGCCGTTCTATGGAGGAAGAGTGGGGTGTTCGGAGACCTCCATTATGCTAGATGGTGTTGGCCGAGAACGCCTTGCATCAGATATATTTTTCACATATATTTTTCTTAAAGATATATATTTAAAAACATATATTTTTTTCGTGAAAATTAAAAGCTGGACCCTTTCAGCCTGCCCGATATGGGAAATTTCATCTCAAATCGGACAGAATAAAAAAGTATGAATTTTAATTTTCACGAAAAAATATATGTTCTGGGGGCATTTATCAAATAAATGAGGGCGCAAACCGCATGTTCTCCAGATTTCTTGTTCTTCAGTTACGAAGCGTAGAAGCCGCAGTGGCAGAAACTAGAGTTTTTGCCTGCCGTCAAAGGTCGCGTGTTTGACACCCTCTGCTAGCGCCATTGTTTTCTCTACACCTTTTTAACTTTCTCCCCTCATTTAATAGGTATTATAACGATACCTTGATGTATTCAAATAGTTTTCGGAATTTGATTGTTTTCTAAAAAACATGTCAAACTCGTTACTCCGGTCGCTTTTCGGTCAAATTTGACAGGTCATTACTTCGTCTGTACTTAAGGTAAATTTTCTTTATTTGGCTCTACAGAAAGCCCAAAGCAAGCCCATTACAGATATAATAATATCATTATTATCTGCTAAGTAGCCACTCCGCTACTTTCACGTAAACGTTGTGAAAAATAAATGTTCACACATTTCACGCGATTGCGGCTCAAACAGAGGACATACAACCAGAATATTACATTTCTAGTCTGTTTTTTCTTGTAGTCGACTAATATGTCTAAAAGAATTAAAAAAAAATAAAAATTTACAAAAATGGGGTTTTTGAGAAAATCGACCTCAAACTTTCAACATTTGTTATTTCTTACAACGTTTACGTGAAGGTAGCGGAGCGGCTAGTCGACAGATCATAATGATATTATTATATCTATAATGAGCTTGCTTTGGGCTTTCTGTAGAGCCAAAGAAAGAAAATTTACCTTAAGTACAGACAAAGTAATGACCTGTTAAATTTAACCGAAAAGCGACCGGAGTAACGAGTTTGACCTGTGTTTTAGAAAACAATAAAATTCCTAAAAATATTTGAATACATCAAGGTATTTGTATAATACCTATTAAATGATGGGGAAAAGTTAGAAGGGTGTAGAGAATACAATAACGTCAGCAGAGGGTGTCAAACACGCGACCTGCGACGGCAGGCAAAAACACTAGTTTCTGCCACTGCGGCTTCTACGGCTCGTAACTCGAGAACAAAAAATCGGGAGAACATGCGGTTTGCGCCCTGCTTCATTTGAGAAATACCCCCAAAACATATATTTTTTTCGTGAAAATTAAAAATTAGACCCTTTTAGCCTGCCCGATTTGAGATGAAATCACCCATATATATATATATATATATATATATATATATATATATATATATATATATATATAACGGGCATGGTGGCGGGAGGCCGAAGGCGAGGGTATAAAACTGAGAAGAAAAAAACCCTTAGTGAAAACAGCAACAACGGACGATTTAATCTTCGACGTTTCGGCCGGAGTCCGGCCTTCGTCAGGAAGCAAACCTGACGAAGGCCGGACTCCGGCCGAAACGTCGAAGATTAAATCGTCCGTTGTTGCTGTTTTCACTAAGGGTTTTTTTCTTCTCAGTTTTATATATATATATATATATATATATATATATATATATATATATATATATATATATATATAGTCTTCCTGACGAAGGCCGGACTCCGGCCGAAACGTCGAAGATTAAATCGTCCGTTGTTGCTGTTTTTCACTAAGGATTTTTTTCTTCTCAGTTATATATATATATATATATATACACGTTTGATAATGCTGAGAAAGGCTCGTAAGCACAGAATTTACGATAGGTTTTTCAGGGAAGAAGGGAAGGGCGCGTGAACGACACCACCTCGAGGGTTCACTTTCATTTCTGACACACGCCGTGAGGTGGCACTATATGACTAGAAAGGCCGCGAATGAGCTCACTCTTGCGTGGTCCGTAACACCGAGCCTGGATAGCTTAGTCGGCGAAGCGCTTGGCTCACAATATCGGTGGTGATTGCAAATTATATCTCTATGGGCGTAACGCGTTTTTGGGTTGGTATTTCGCTACAATCGGCCTGTACAGCCGGCCGTGACAGCCGGCCGTTATATCCGGCTGTTACATCTGTCCGTTGCAGCTGATTGTCACAGCCAAACGTTACAGAACTCCATAGAAATCTGCTGATAAAACAGATTCTCAGTTAAAAGGGAAGTTTGAACGATTCATTAAAAATTGTAGCGAGATGCATTGGACCCTAATAGTATTATCATATCAGGAACACACCCGAAGAGGTATTTTGATAAAGAAACAGGAAACTCAATTGAAAATTTAGTGGAAAAGCAGATATGCAAGCACTAGTAAATTTATTTCTGAACTACTATCGCGAAATATTTGTATCGCTACAGCCCGTCCCTGACATGGAGACATAAAAATAGCGTCACGAGGCGCATTCAACGCGAATGGTTTTCGCTCGTCCGCCGTCAATTTTGCAGGTGGGGCGGGCAGGGGTGTCTTGATGTACAATGAAATCGCTTATTACAACTTTCGAGCGGGGTTGGGCAGTGTCGCGATAGTATTTCAGAAATACATTATGTATTTATATTTATGTAACACGATACGATTTTTCAAATGTATTTTGTATTTTTGTATCGAAATACATTTTCGGGTGTATTCTTGGTATCGTGATACTATTAGGGCGGATGCATCTTTGTTAGAAGTTTAAAGGAATTGTTGACCTCCGTCTCCACAGAGGGTCAAGACCACATTTAGTCAGGGATGTTTTGTGTTTTTGACCGCACATAACTGCCTTCTTTATTGTGCAAAAGTTAACAAATGTTTTCCCACACTTTCGGGCGTCGACTATTTCAGTCGTTTCCAAAAGTTGCAGGCTCTGTCAGTGCGCTTAATTAACAGATAAAATTATGCGGTTTCCTTGAACTTCCTTCCACGGCGACGTTATAACGTCACTGGTGAAAGAGGCGTCTGGAAGAGGCATCATCATGTGGCTTCTCGAGGTTATTCGGGAGGACACAAAGCTGCTTTAGATTTCCTGATATTGTGTCTCAGAAAGATAAGAGAAGCCGAAGTAAAGTTGCGCTCGACCCACGGTGAAAAATTCGCTTGCTTCCAAATTGCTACTTCCCAAAATACAAGATGTTGATTCTGGGGTAAATTTGATTTGACCTTATTTCATGCTCCAACATACAGTGAGAAATCTTTTGCTGGTTTAAAAACAAAATATATTATCCTAGAACATGCTTCTTTCTGTTTTTCGTATGCTCTAAGGGGTGCACCAAAACGTCCAAAATAATTATTTTTATAACAATTTGTTTCAGTAACTGTATTTCAGCCACACCCAAATGTATACCGGTATTTGTATTTCCAAATACTTTTCTATTTTTCAACAGTATTTCTGAGACGTATCGCGACACTTTTTTTATAAATATAATTAAGTATCAGTATTTCAGCTGTTTTAGAGCGCAGCTCTTAGGCGCCCATTTCCGGCTTGTGCGGCGTCGGCGTAACCGCGCGGTGCATTATGGGGCGTGTGACGTCACTGATGACGTCATCGGCATCATTGTCACTGATGACATCATCGGCATTAGCATCGTCATCGTCATTGATGACATCATCAGTGACGTCCCTGATGACATCATCGGCATCCGCATCGTCACTGATGACGTCATCAGTGACGTCACTGTTAATGTTATTGGCATTCGCATCGTCATCGTGACTGATGACGTCAGTACTGATGATGACGTCATCACTGATTGTCACTGGTGATGTCACTGATGACATCATCAGTGACGATAATGATGACAATGACGTCATCACGATGACGTCACATGTGACGTCATCGTGATAACGCCATCGTTATCGTCACGTGACCTCACAGGGGTAACGTGACCCCCGTGAGGTCACGTGACCCTCGTGAGGCGGCGGCGACGCCGCTCGGAGGGAGGAGTAGCAGACAGGATGAGGAGGTGAGGAGGGGGAGGGGGTATACCTTCCCCTCAGTACCCTTCCCTCCTCCTCCGCAAGAGCTGCGCTCTAATTCGGCGTTACAGGGAGTTGTAAACGGCTTTCATTTTTTGCCATGTATCTCAGTATTTGTATTTACAAATACCTTTGAGAGTATTTCTGCCCAACCCTGCTTTCCAGCAACGTATGCGGATAGCAAGTATACTGTTCCTTGCACAGGAGTTGTGGTGACGTCAGAACGACGCCAAAATCTTATTAACTGAATAAAAAAAAGTGGTTAGACCTCTATGCTAGATAGCTCGAGGTCTACCCACTATTTTTTTTTCAATCTTCCAAAAAGAGCTTGGTGGTCTGACGTCATCGCAACCCCTGCACAAGAAGCAGACCACTTGCTCATGCATACGTTGCGCCCCGTCATGAATTCTAAGCAAACTCATTCCACGGGTCTTGACGGCGGCAGGCGTCTCGGTGCAACGAACATGTCTGATTTGGTGTCTGGAGGACCGGCATGTTAAGCTGCTGCGAGAAACATTAAAGAAACGTGGAAGATAGTACGTGTCTGGATAGACAGACCGCCGAAAGAGAGTGGCTACTTATGGTGAATTCCAGTCGTAGATCCGGAGCGCTTTCCCAAATCCCCGAGGGAGGCAAAATTCCGCTCCGTGGGACCTGCTCCGAATCGACGAGGCGAAGATAAACTGGCCTTTTTGGAGTGACCTCCCCCGCACCCCTCTCCACCGCTTCCCCCTCCGCCGTTCAAAATGGCCGCCCCTGGAACTTGACAAGCCCACCAACGCCTCAGCCGACTGATCTTTCTGACGCAGAAATAACACGCGACGCGTTCGGCACCGTCACGTACCTTTCGGTCGCGTCGAAGCGGCGGGGCACGGACAGCGACTGCCAGCGGTGGAGTTTAGATTTTTGGTACGACTTTAATAAACACAGAGGTAACAAACCATCACTTGCACGGTCATTGCCTAATCTCTTCTTGCTTTATTGTACGGGAAAACGCCGCCGGAATGCAGAGTAAAAAGGTAAACAATCATTGGCTGCAGAATGAACAGTCGTAACCTTGCGTCTGCCTCCGGCTTTTCTGTCGTTTTTTTTTGTCGTTCTTCCTCTCACGATCTCAGATGTCAGCGCTTACGATTTACCACGCTCCACAGCGTGGTAAATCGAGGTAGAAGCGTTCGAGGTAGAAGCGTTCGAGCCGTCACAATTCCACGTAAACAACCGACGCACCCGAACAGATCCCACTCGACGACCCGACCGCGGCCCGACCGGCCCGCCGACCTCGCCACCTCGCCGCGCATGCGCACTGCGGATTTAGAAGGAAATGACGTAGGGCGCTCTGCCAACTTCCGGAAAGATCTATGAAATCCCGCAGAGCAAGTTCGGCGGGGTTTGAAGCGCTCCGTGGAGAGGGCGTTGCCAGAGCTCTACGAGGGGAAGATGACCAGCTCGAGCCAGATCTACGAGCGGAATATGCGCGCACCAAATGGAGCGCTTTTGGAGCGCTCGAGATCTGCAAGCGGAATTCACCATTAGAGCCACTACATAAGATGCACTTGGAGTATTGACACTCCGTTCCGATAGTCACGTGAGCGTCGCCATAATGTTATCTGTAAAGAGTGGTTACAAATGCGACTTCCTGAGCATTAGATACGCTGCCGAGAAGCTCAGACTATAAAAGCTTGATCATGCTGACAAAGAGTAGTCAGAACAGAGTGTGCCATAGGACTTCCAGGGAAGGAGAGAAGGGCGTGTGAACGGCGCCGCCTCGACGATTCGCTTTCATTTCTGACACACGCCGTGAGGCGGCGCTTGAGGCTGTTGACGACCAGGCCCCTTGAATCGGTCCTGATTGACTCTCTTCCACTGGTGTGAAGGTGGGACATGTAAATCAATTTTGATAAAACTACTGTCGTAAGTGTAAAAAAAAAAAAAAAAAAAAAAAGAAAAATGAAAAAGTCCTTTGGTGTTTTCGTACGAAATAATTGGAATAGCCTCGCAACGTTACATTCTAACATTTTGAGGTATCTTGGTGTTACAATATCATGTTGTCTCAGCTGGAATGCGCATGCCCAAAGTGTATGTGATCTTCATGTAAAGAGCTTGCTTTCATAAGAACAACTCTAAGAGGAACGAATTCCGATGTCAGAACTAATGTTTATAACGCTTTACCGCACCCAACGCTACATTAGGCATCAATAATATGGGACTCCCATACACAATCTCAAGTTAATAAAGTAGAGGGAATACAAAGGCTTGCAGCCAGGTTCACTTTGTCTAGGCACGATATGCACGAGTCTGTTTCGGCTTTGATGAGAGAAGCTGCAGTTGTCCTCCTTAGCCTCAAGGCGTAAAATTCCGCTAGGGGTGTTTTTTTTTTTTATATGCCCTATTTTAGGTGGCACGCAAAGTTATATAAGACACCGTGAAAGGCGGTCTAGACATTTGAACATTAAATTATCAGTTTACACATATCTAGCCAATACTGATATATATATATATATATATATATATATATATATATATATATATATATATATATATATATATATATATATATATATATCAGGGTGTCGAACCGGAACCGAACCGAAAACCGGAACCGAACCGGTATTTTTTCCGGAACTGAACCCGAACCCGAACCGTTATATTGTTATCGCGATGAACCCGAACCGGAACTGAACCGGAAAAAAATAACGGTTACCGGCTCATGTCAAAACGGTTCGGCCACGCGCTGTTGACAATGAATGTGCTATCAATGCCATTTTTTCTTTAAGTGCCGTCAACTGACACACACCTCGCTTACATATTTTTCTTCTCCACTCAGTCTTAGGAATACAAACGCTGCATCCATGAATCTTGACAAACGCTGCCAGCCTGCATCCATGAATCTTGTCATAGGAACCAGTACTGCGCTGGTCGCGGCTTGCACGGAAGAAAAAGAATTGGAAGGCTGCGCAAAAAAAAAAAAAAAAAAAATCGCGTCGCGGGATTTTATTTTTCTACAATCTCGTAAATCCTAAATGCTGCTGAGTGCTCATTTCATAACACGTTTCTAGAACGCGCGAGTTCTTGAAGCTTGCTTCCATCGGAATGAGAAAAGAAAAGGCTGTGGAGTTTGATAATAATGCATCCGGTTTCGTATAGGCACTTAGAAGCTAACATATTTGTGAGACAGCGAACTCTTCTATTTTAATATTTATCCTATTACGTCCTTCTGGCGTTGCGTTCGGTGAAGTGTTTTTCATATTCTGTATCTTGTTTAATGAAAACTTCTTTAAGGGTCTAATTTGAGTTACCGAAGGCTAGTTCAAATAAAGAAAGCTGTATTTTCTCCCCACTGTTCCTTCAATTGCTTACACGCCGAGGTGGTGGGATAGTTAGCGAGTTCTACTTGTAAGTGGGTTTGTAAGGAGGTCGCGGATTTTACAGCTACTGCGTCGGACCCAATTAGATGAAGTCCGAATGCGTAAACGTCGGTGAGGTAACCTTTGAGTGCACATAAAGAAACCATTCCTGGTAGAAATCCCTGAGCTTTACACTACGATGTATCCCGTTTCGTATGTGCTGATTTCAGATGTTTTATTTGTAATTTATTTTGATGTTGCAATTTGTCATTGATAATTTCCGAACCGGTTCGCGAACCGGTTCAGCGCCCCGAACCGGTTCGCGAACCGGTTCGCGAATCGAATTAATCGAACCGGAACTGAACCGGAACAAAATAAATTTACCTGAACCTGAACCGTAACCGAACCCGTATTTTTTTCGGTTCGACACACTGATATATATATATATATAGGATGTGCGGCCGGCAGCGAATGACAATGACGCGTCCACTCCATGAGATAGAAAGGATTTTATGGAAGCCGGGCCGTGCGCGCGGAACGTGGCACGTGATGGTCAGGCAGGCTACTGCCCCAGTGTCGTTGTCTTCTTCGTAAAAAAAAAATATATATATATATATATATATATATTGTTAGGAAAGACGACGACGTGGTGCGAGTGGGGCGCTCAAGTGTCGGCCGCAGTGTGCCCGCGCGGTTCGATTCAGACTGACTTCGCCTGGCTGCGCTGCGGCACTGACCATCATCAACAATCTTCCGATCATCTCATTAAACCTGCACACATTGCCTCACAGGTTGGTGGAGGTGCTATCGTTCTTCCGCCTCTCGTCCGACCGCTAATGATCAATTCTGGAGCTACGCAGCAGACGACCTGCGCAAGTCTATATGCCAGAAGAAGCGGGCAACGCTAACCGTCCCACGAACACCACAGCGCCCGTGGTCAAACATCGACAGCGCGACCCCAGATCTTCGACGGATCTCCGGACGCCGACGTCGACGATTGGTTAAAGAACTATGACCGGGTCAGCCACTACAACCACTGGGATGACAGCTTTAAGCTCGTGAATGTTGTTTTTTTTTTTTCTAAAAGACACAGCACTTCGCTGGCTCGACAATCACGAAGAAACCATCAATTCCTGGGAAGGCTTCAAAACAGCATTCGCCGATGTGTTTGGTAAACCCCAGCACCGGAAGCAGCGAGCGCGCGACCAACTATTGCGCCGCTATCAAAGACCCACAGAAACATCAACAGCGTACATTGAGGACGTCCTTCGTTCGTGCCGCCGAGTTGATGCTGAAATGGCCGAAGACGAGAAAATTCGCCACCTCTTCAAGGGCATTTCGCAAGAGCTCTTCTCTGTCGTGGCTCCGAAAGCCCTTGCTATAACAGAGCGCTTGATAGCGGAATGCCGACAGTACGAAGAGCTCGAGAGCGCACGGATCTCCAAAAAAACATTCGAGCGACTCTCAGAAGTGTCCCAGGTCACAACTCTCGACACAAACCTTGCTTCGCTCATCCGCACCATAATACGCGAGGAGCTTCGTACCTCGTCGCACAGCTACAACCATCTAGTGACGAACACCAAACAAATACTGACGTACATGGCATAAAACACGCAATTCAAAGCGAACTGCGCGCTGCTCTGGGGCACGTCACGCCAGCATGCCTCCCCTTACGCACCAGCAGCACCCGTCCCAACTTCGATCTGCGCTTATCAGTCCATCCCTGCCACGTATGCTGCACCAACCCCTCCATGGACACAACCACAACCAAGGAAAAACATCTGGCGAACACCAGATCAGCGACCTGTGTGTTATTATTGTCACACAACACGACACATCCTCCGATATTGTCGCCGTCGACTTAACAACACGGCTCGCACCTTGCCGACCAACCGCGTATACTCCACAGACTATACTGACTACCATGCTACTCATCGCACTCCGCCCATTGACGAATTTTCCTCACGATCCCACATGTCCACTCCTCCCGGTCACGAGCAATTTCCAGACAGTCGCCGTCCCTCTCACAGCCCCGAACGTTCCCCACTGCCACGACGTGGCCGCCCATCATCGCCGTACCCGCCACGACGCCGTTCTGTATCACCCTTCACCACCAACGCTCCCGGACCTGGCGGGCCTGGCGCGAAATGGTCGTGCGCGCCACTGCCTCGTCGTCGTCTTCACCTTGCTAACAGTACTCCCTCCGACGAAAACGGCCGACCAGGCCGGTGAATAAATGAACACATGAAGCACACTTACAAAGTCACACACACAGAAGAACAAAGGACGACTGCCGACAGCGAGGGTGAGGATGAAGATGGAGACGTTGAATTTCGGCCTCTTCCGCAGCGTCACAGACCTCTGCACCAGCCACACGACGGCACGGTCCGGGCTGGGGATCTCATCACTGAGAAGCGTCGGAACGTCGGGGGCTGTGGATAGGGGCGGGGGATCGTCTGTCGGCTTCGTCTGATGCGGCTTCGTCTGGTATTCGTCTTGTCATGGCGTCTGGGCGGGAGCTGGGCGACGGAGCCATGGGCTGGTGTTTGGTCTGCTGCTGCGGATGATTGCCTCAACGAGGCGGGTTCACAGGATCACAGCGGCGCCGATGTTCAATGAAAAAGATGAGTATGGCTCCGCACCTCCACCATACTGTTAGGGTGATGCTGTCGGCAGCAGAAAGGACAGGACAGTACACGATGATCGAACAGACAAAAGATTTATGGAGGCCGAGCCGGCACGTGAGGCCTGGCGCGAGATGGTCGTGCGCGCCACTGCCTCGTCGTCGTCTTCACCTTGCTAACAATATATTATTTTCTTGTGAAGACCACCGAAGTCTGCAATAGATTACCCCGAATGTTTTCATTGATGTCACTTCCTTCCAAGCTTTTGAAAAAAAAAAAAAAAATTATTTCATTGGTTTTCAAAAAAATAAAAAAAATGTTTACAGTTGCAGTGTTTATATTATTCAACGTACAACTTCTTGTTTTGTATATTTTTGAAAATGTATAAAGTCCTGTTTTTGGGCTGAAGTCGTTCTATATGGGCATGTAAGAGCAGCAATGATGCAGACGCTGCTAAAGCCTTTCTGCTTTTTCGTACAGTTGCTGCTCACCGCCTACCCATGGGCCGCTGCCTTCCCGGAACCGCCCATGGGATTTACGTTGCTACCAGCCGTCTTTCTACATCTTGATGCTTCGTCATCTGGCAACAACCTTCCATTCCTGGTCTTTCAACTTCCGCTGCTGGAAACAGCGCCTGTTTCCCGTCGTTTCAAGTCAACCACATCGTCACGAACATCGGGTGGCGCTAGGATTACAAATAGCCTGCCAACGCATCTGATCGTCAGTGGGCATGCAAGAGCAGCAATGATGCAGACGCTGCTAAAGCCTTTCTGCTTTCTCGTACAGGTTAGCCAACCTTCATCAGTTCATTCTAAACGCACTAGTAGTCGGTGCTTGCTGCTCGTTCCATGCCCACATGTTCTGCTTGATTTATTTATGGATAGCATCCATGTCTTGAAGTTGCTTTTCTTGTCGGGTGACATTGAACTGAATCCTGACCCTAAACAGGATCAGAACAACGGTATTGGTGAAATATTGGCTGCCATTAAATCTCTTTCTACTACAATAAAAACACGTCACGCCGAAGTTATGTCCTCCCTCAATGAAGTCAAAGCCAGTCAAAAATGAATCCCGGACAAAAGCTCACCGGACAAAAGCTCACGGGACAGAAGCTCACCGGACAAAAGCTCACCCATTCTTTCACAGACCCGGACAAAAACTCACCCATATTTTCACAGACCCGGACAAAAGCTCACCACGAGAAAATTTCATGTTGGTCTTAACACGAGTGCGGACAACTTAGGTGCATGCGCGCGACACAAAAAGGCGACGATAAATTAAATCTGACAGGCGCATGGTTTGTTGATTTTAATAGAAACAAGTTTATTTATCGATAGGTTAGAAGCGAATGCAGTCCCCCACTAGCTCCAGCAGTCTTGGTAGATCTCGATGTACATGCAAGCCCTCGCAAATATCTCTAAGACGATTCTGCAGGTGCAGAGTAATTTTTCGCACCCGCTTTACTGTAGGCTCACCTCTCCGGGCTTTTGTCAATGCCGTGGCAACAAGCGCCTGATTTTGCTGTAGGTATTCAATCAGCCTCCAGACGCTTGGATGGGTGTGGCCGATGAGGTTCTGGAACCTGGTACTCTATCTTTCGCAGGTGTTCATCCGGTCTTTATCTTGAAGAGTGGTGTCGTACATATTCCGCCGTACCGGGGGAAACTCCGGTCGCCGTCGGCGCAGAGTCAGGCGAAGGGAAGAATTCGCTCTGGGGGCCGCCGCAGATGGAACAGAAGCATAAAGAAAGCGGCCGTTGACATACGTGCAATCAAAGTAGTCCAGCAGGTAGCCGATGTCACCGGTAAATTTTTCTCTGGTGGTTGGTTCTTGTGGAACAAGCTGTGGTGGAAGGAACCCGAGCCTACCTAAACTCCCGCACAATTTTCTAAATTGGTCATCTGTCTTGTACTTTTCCAAAAGGCCGAAATCCCGTTGTTTCAAAGTATTAAAAAAAAAAAAATTCGTAACTCAATGGTGGATGAGGTGCAAGTTCTCCTAAAAATGGACCCATGTCCATTGCGTCCGCCCTTTATTTCAGCCCGTGTTTCGACCGGGTATGAAAAAAAAAAAGTAATCAAGGTGAGCTTTTGCCCGGGTCTGTCAAAAAACGGGTGAGCTTTTGTCCGGGTCTGTCAAAAAACGGGTGAGCTTTTGTCCGGTGAGCTTCTGTCCGGTGAGCTTTTGTCCGGTGAGCTTTTGTCCGGTTACCGTCAAGAATTACTTGAAGACCGTGTGTCCGATATGAACGTAAAAGATGCTGCCGTGGAATCGAAGGTTGACGCACTTGAGGGTCTTCATGGTGTTCCCGACGTTCCCCGCCTTGTTACTGAAGCTGTTAGAGACGAACATTTTGCACTTCAATGTCGTCTGGACGATTATGAGGACCGGTCTCGCCGGGATAACTTAATTTTATATGGCATCCCCGATAGCCCGACTGAAACGTGGACCCAGTCCGAGCAGAAAGTGCGCTCGCTTCTGGTTGAATCGTTCGCCCTTCAGCTCCCCGAGGAAGCTATTTCAAGAGCACATCGGTTAGGTACCTTTGTTGTCAAGTGTCGCCCGATAGTTGTTAAATTTATTTCACTTAAAATTAAAGATAACATTCTATCACAAAGATCTAAACTGAAAGGCGCGAGGATTTCGTTGCAAGAAGATCTTTGTAAAGCTACCCGGCTTTCGCGTAAAAAGCTGTCAGATTTCGGCTAGGCAAGTGGAAAGAAATACAACTTGTGTTACAAGTTATTTGTCGACAATAAGTGTTATGCATGCTACGCTCAAACCGACAGTGTGTGCGAAGTTGAACTACCAAATGCACGCTCTGGTACTGACGCAGAAAATGCGGGTCAGGTTAACGATAATGGCGCTGAACACTCACCTCCTTTGAATCCGTCCCCTCCTTCTTCCTAGCTGTCAGCAGCCGTTCAGGCGCGGCCTATTCTCCGTGACTATTCTTCTTTTTTCCAATATCAGAAGCATTTTAAACAAACGGGATGCCTTTTCGTCCCTGGCTGACACATGCCTTGCCGATGTGATTGTCTTGACGGAGACCTGGTTATCTAGTAAAGTTGACAGCCCTGAACTGTTTTCTTGTCAGAACGACTATACCGTTTATAGACAAGATCGTTGCGGGCGCCTGGGTGGGGGAACTTTGATTGCTGTTGCTGATAATATAGTTTCTTATGTTGTTTCCGTGCCTTCGCCTTTCGAATTTCATTGTCCGTGCATTCGTTTAAATCACATAGACACGGTATTTTGTGTTTGCTACCGGCCGCCTCAGGCTACGCCGACATTTTGTGATGATTTGTTTGATTGCCTCAATAATGTGGTTATTAGATTCCCTAAGGCCCTTTTATTCCTGTTAGGTGATTTTAATTTTCCTGGCATATCGTGGAAAGATTGTTGCCCTATTTTAACTTATGGTTCGTCAGAGTGTTCAGCTTTCATTAGCACTTGTTCTATGTTTAACCTCTCCCAACTTGTAAATGTACCTACTCGCGTTACTAGCTCATCAGCTAATGTTCTTGACCTCGTATTGACCACTACACCTGAATCTGTCTCATCTCTATCTCTTCTGCCTGGTTTAAGCGACCATTCTGCTACTCACTTCACTTTACAAACAAGTTCCCACCGCCTTCATGGCAGTATAAACTAATTCGGGACTATGGCAAAGCGGATTTTCGAGCAATCAACGCCGAGTTGGCAATTTTTTCTGATGCTTTCTTTCCGCAGTTCTGGGAACGATCGATTCATGAAAATTGGGATCTATTTAAAACCGATGTCACTACTCTAGTGACATCGGTTTTAAATCCTGTTCCCGAAAATCCCCGTGGTTCAATCTATCGTTAAAACGTCTCCAAAACAAAAAAAAAAAAGCGTCTTTTTTGTCGCTGTAAGGAATCCAAGATAGGCGCACGTTGGTCAGCTTATCTCTCCGTGGCGTCGGAATATAAACAAGCTATTGTCAACGCCAAGCACGCTTTTTTTAATAACACGCTTCCATCTTTGTTATCCACTAACCCACGCAAGTTCTGGAATGTCGTCAGTACGCCTGAACGTAAACACATCCGTCTCAAATCCGAAAGTGGCCTGTTAATACCACGTCATCAGAGCTGTGTTTTTTTTTTAATAATGCCGTCACATTGTTCTTCACGAATTGTGCATCTACTGCATTACCTGTTATTCGAAATTCAGATTTTACACGCATGGAGCCTATTTTCATCGACTCGGTTGGTATTTCTAAGCTGATTAGAAACGCGAAAGTTTCATCTTCACAGGTATTGATGGCATCAGTTACAAGTTTTTGAAGAGTACTGTGACTTATTCATCTGTCATCTTGTCTCAGATTTTTGCGCAGTCTTTGCAGTGTACCACCCTACCCGGCGACTAAAAGGTTGGCAAGGTGGTTCCGGTGCACAAATCTGGTCATGTTTTTAACCCTAGTAATTAAAGACCAATTTCCTTGACATCCATTCCATGAAAGATACTTGAACATGTGATATACTCCAATCTTGTTCTTTTCCTTGAATCAAATTCCCTCTTTACATCCTGGCAGCATGGTTTTCGTAAACATTTCTCCAGTGAAACCCAACTACTCGTTTTTACTAATGACTTGTTTTCTGTGTTAGACCGTTCATCTACCGTTGATTGTGTTTTTCTTGACTTCGCTAAATCCTTTGATACAGTTTCGCATCGTCTACTACTTTACAGACTTAGCAAACTTAACCTCGATAGCAATATTTTAGGATGGATTGAGTGTTTTTTTTATGATCGCACCCTGTATGTATCAACTAACGATCATGATTCTCAACTTTCTTCTGTGTCATCAGGCGTCCCTCAAGGGTCTGTCCTAGGACCCATTCTTTTCCTCATCCACATTAATGACCTTCCTGACTCTATTGTCTCATCTATTAAATTTTTGCTGATGATTGTGTTTTATATAAAGAAATTTCTAACTCCTTTGAGGAATCTATCCTTCAAACCGATCTTAACAGCATTTCCGTGTGGTGCGGCACTTGGCTAATGAAACTCAATGTTAACAAATGCAAGGTAATGAAAGTCACAAGATCAACTAATCAATCCAATCCGCCTTCTTATCCTCTTAATTGTTCCCCCTTGTCTTCCGTTTCCACCTATAAATATCTGGGTGTTCACATTACCTCTAATATTTTCTGGCAAACACATATTGAATACATTGCTAATAATGCTAACCGCATGCTCGGTTTCCTTCGTCGTAATTTCTCTCACTCCGATTTCTTTGAAACTGTTATTATGTAATACACGTGTGCGCTCCAAAATTGAGTATGCTTCGTCTGTATAGGATCCACATATCAACTCGCTTGTTCTACACCTTGAATCAATCCAGAATTGCTCTGATTTTTTTTATTTTGTCCAACTATTCCCGTTTAGCTAGCGTCTCTCAAATGAAACAAACATCAAATCTCCCCGATCTCTCTATCCGACGTCGCATCTCCAGACTATGCCTCTTTCATAAAATCTATTTCACCAACGACAGCCTTTGCCAGTCACTTTTTACAGCCCCCTTTTATGTGTCATCCCGTTCTGATCATCGATTTAAAGTTGGCGTACCCAGTTGTAGGACTAACCTGTACTTCGACTCCTTTGTCCCCAAGACCAGCGTGAACTGGAACCACCTTCCTGCCTTCGTCGTCTCCATCAGCAACCACATTATCTTCAAGTCTGCCGTGTTTCATCACTTGACATCATAACTATTCTTTGCTCTACATGTATTTTTCCCCCACTCCTCTCTGTAACGCCTAACGGCCCTGAGAGTAAGTAAATAAATAAATAAATAAATAAATAAATAAATAAATAAATAAATATATGGTTCCCTATGGGCGTAACGCTTTTCGGTGTCGGCTTTTCTTACAACCGGCTGTTACAGAACTCCACGGAAATCGGCTGATAAAACATATTTTGAGTTAAAATGGCCTCAGTGTATTGTGCAGCGTAGTATATTCAGCGGTTTTAGAGCCACTCGTATGTAAGGCTCTGTGAGATGCTGCGTTTCCTGTACAGCAGCCATCTCGATTTCAGTAGAATTGTAATTGGTCATTGAAAAAAAAAACTTTTTCGCCCGTCGCTTTTATTTAAAAACAATGGCGACCTAAACCAGATTGCTTGTCTGCTCACTCTGGATTTGATCATCTCTTCCTCCTTTTTCCATATAACTATCATTTCCAGTATTACAACTTGAATTTTGCAGAAATGCCGGGCCGGTCCGAACAGATGCAAGCCGAGTTTCGTCGCCTGTTTTTTTCGTCTACGAAGAGGCGCTTAGTTACGTCGAGGGACGACATTCCCCGTAGCCGTTTGAAAGAACGAATAGAGAATTCCAACGAAGTGCTTGTGATAGGCTCTATTTTCGGTGTTATGTGCTTTCCCACTGAGCTTTCACTCAGTTGAGAGTGTGCGTACTAAGGGCTAAAATTCTGCACACGGGCCATGGACCACGTCTTTTGCAATAAGGGAATAATACATTAAGAACATTTCAACTAAGAGCCCGTGGCCTGTACTATCCTTTGTGTATTAAAGTGACTTGGCAGTTAATTGCACTCGCACTCTCTTGGTTATTAAAGTTAAGGCCGCTCACACTGATGACTAGTGATTGAGTATATTTTGGACGCGGACTCGAAACCCCAATGTATGCAAATAGTAAAATCGTTTATTGATTTTTTTCTTAGAAAGTATACACGTTTCCAAAAAACGCTTCTAGGCCGCCGCCATCTTACTGATGATGATGCAATTAGTAGGACTCTAGCGACCCCTAGTAGCTAGAAAGTGTCTGCATGCCACCTTTATTGGCTGTTGAAACCTGCTCCACGCGCAGCTCTCCATCGGTGTTGTACATTTCGAGTCTTCCGGTCTTTCTTGGAAGTTGCCACTTTATTTTATTTATTCATGCAGCATGCCAATTTTGCGTTATCTTTCACCGTGAGAATCACTCCTTATAGCAGTGTTTCCTAATCAAGCGTTTCTACTCGAAATTTCAGGGAAATAATAGAAGGGAACAACGTCGCACGGCCCGCGACGCGAGACGTTGCGAACAAAAAGAACTGTATATACTAGTCTGGTGGGATGATCAGAGAAAACGCGACCATTTCGTTGCCAGCAATGTCTTAAATTGCGCCACCGCGGGCTGCGACTATCGAAATCAACGGTCCACTCGATTAGGGTTAGCAGGGACGCCGGTGGGGGACCAGCATCGAACCCAGTGAGTGTGCTCGGAAAAGGTTCTCTTGTCCCTGAAGTCGAGTGTTTTTTTTGTTTTTTTAAAGATGTATACTCGTGACCGATACCGAATTACGTGTGTAATAGACCCTTTTCAAAGGTCTGCGCCAACGCCAGTACGTCATTCCTTGATCGCGTACTCTGAAAGTGGATTGGACACGAGTGCTGACGTCAGCGTTCGGCGAGGACTCGGATCCAGTCGCGCGCTTTGTGTCCAAGCAATGGCGACCGCCAATGCTGCTCGATGGACTTTTAAAAAGTGTCTATTATATCGAAAGTTAATTTTCCTAAATAGACCGTTTGGCGAAGACCAATACGAAATCTACAATTTTATGTTCGATGCGTACTCTTCTCAGGGGCGATCTGGCTCGGATTCCGTTTTGTTTCTCTCTCCCTCTCTCTCTCTCTATATATATATATATGACGTATCATAATGGTTTCCCAGATTATTTGACGTAAGCACTGATCGAGGAGGCCCCCGCCTGTTAGAGCAATCAAAAGAAAAATAAAAGCTACAAAACGTGGATAAAAACATACAGTAAATTATCTGATTGAAGTAGTAGATTCATATAAATACCTTGGTGTGACATTGACAAAAACCCTTACCTGGTGTAATTACACAGAAGTTTAACAGCCGAAGCCTTTCGAACTCTTGGATACATTAGACGAAACCCGAGATCAGCTCGATCTCATATAAAGAAATTAACATATGAAACTTATTTAAGGTTTGAACTGGAGTATGCGGCATCAGTCTGGAACCCTCATCAGACCAACCCTATTTACAACCTGGAATCATTTCAGAAGCGAGCTACAAGATTCATGCTATCTGACTACGAGCACACCTCCAGCGTCTTCGCCTTAAAATCTAAAAAGCCAGCAAAACCTTCCGCCATCACAAAATCACCGCAAAATTGCTCGCCTTTTAATTTCTTTCACGAAATCTACTACAATCATTCAGCATTCCGTAACGCACTACTACGTCCTCCCCTCAGGTCATCCGGCTGACTGAGCCACTCCCGAACAATCGCCCGTTTATCTGGTAGCGCTACACATTCAACCACTCCTTTCCCCAGACGATTGTTGACTCGAAGTACCTGCCCCACTCCATCTTTTCACTTGAAGACTCCGTTGTCTTTCGCTCAACGCTAAGAGCTTATTCTTTTTAAATCAGAAGGTAAAATCTCACTTATGCGTATAATGTTTTCTACGCTTTTCATAGTTACTGTTTTTGTCTGAGTGTCGTTGCGTAAAATTTTACTATGTGTATATTTACTCACCTCATGAGTGTTGTGTTGCCTGTATAGCCCAGAGTTGGTCAAGATACTCGACACAAGTGTTTAAGATAAGTTACTAAATGCACGCTTTAAAAAGTATATTAAGTAATACTCAAGGTATCATTTCAAAATATATTGAAGAGAGTACACACACTTACTAATGTAATTAACATCTGCAAATACTTCTTCATTCAGTAATATCATGGGGGTAGGAAGCTTCTGGAGGCGACATGACGCCATCGGGAGTGAAGCCGGGGAAGACTTCCGGTTTGGAGGCGCACACACCCAACAACCTCTAAAACCAGACTCTATTGGACGGACTTGGTCACCCTTGGGGATATGGCCACCGACCGCGACCTCTACTTCCGGCTTCACTTGGGATTTTCTCGTTCGGCTGGTTTTAGCCGGTGTGTCGCCTCCTGTTATTCCTACCTCTATGCGTAACATGGTCTCAATGACAGCAGAACGCTTTATTTACAAGCAACAGAGGCAAATAAAACAAACTCGCAGTGCTCTCTTAAGCAGTCCCTGTACAATGAGTAATATCAAACTAATGTGTTACAAAAACAAAAAAAAGAAATAACAAGAAAGATAACATTTTGTGGTGGTTCTATCAACTTCAAGCTCCCCCAATTGCACGCATTGATTTATTCAGCGACGAAGTCTGTGTATATCCGGAGTTTACATTGAACGAATACGCAAGTAAATTACCAAAACACTGCATACGGAGCTGTCCGAACCTAAGAAAGAAAGGCACAAGAAGACACGAAGAAGCCCTTTTATCTTTCTCGTGGTTGTCGATTTCTTTTCATTTATTTTCCTTACTAAAAAGTGCGTTCAGAATGGTCCACAACCTTGGAAGAACTCTTTGTTTGCGTGTTGAGGGCTCATTCTGCTCCTATTTAGTTTCCTGTCTTGCTGTTATAATGTTTGCCTTTATGGAAGGATGGGGTTATCCCCGTTCCCTCCACGGTGTTGCCGAGAGTGACAGACTGACGAAAAAAGCTGGCAATCTAGCTAAAACGAAAAAAAAAAGAAAAAATAAACATTTTTTGGTGTTTTTTTTTTTTTTTTTCTTTCTTCTTGCTTCTTTTTTTGCGTTTTGAGCTTGCATTTTTGCTTCTGGCTTGTATCCTGTTTTATGTTCGATCGCTTTGGCTTGAAGTTTGTAGTCCCTCAACTTGGCGCTGGGGTATGCTGATTTCTATTCCCGCGAAAAAAATCGACCATTTTAGAAATACGAGCAAGAAAGCAAGCTGGCGCTATTGAGTTGAAGAGACTTAGATTGGCTCCCCCAAAGTTTGTTTCTGTTGTATTGTGGCTTCCCCCCCCCCCCCCCCCCTCAAGTTCGTTTCAAGCCGTTTCTTATATTTCCTAAGCCGTACGTGCATCATCGTAATCTCGGAATCTCCGAACCCCATTTTCCGCCAGTGATTTCCAAAATGCTGGATCCCGCAAACACATATTCCCAATCGTTACAAAAATATGTATTTAAGATAAGGAGTACAAGCTACTGAGAAATGTAATTAAGATAGAGTAGCAAATACTTTCGATCAAATGTATTTGCAAGATACCAAAGAAACACCAAAAGTATTTGAAATAAAGTATCTTGAGTAGAGTATCTGTGATAGACACAAGTCTGACTATAACAAGATCTTGCAGCCCCCTCCCCCCTTTATATAATGCCCTCCGGAGGGCCTTTAAGGAAAAAAAAAACGATTAAACGAACAACTGAATAAAAACAACCCCAACAACAACATTATCTTACCAGGCAAGATCGTGAGGGCCCAATCGCCGCGCGGAAGAAGAACCGACGTATGGGTAGTAACTTTGAAGTTCCATGGCCGGACATGCTTTGTCGGCGGTGCGGCGACACTACAGGAGTCAAAGGAACCGGGTAGCGGCGCAAGAACCGCGGGGCTTTAGATCTTCGTGCGCGCGCTGTCTGCTGGGCGGAAAAAGAAAGCCCCGCGTGAGTTCCGGCAGAGCCTGCCTCTTGTCGGCGGCCGGTAGGAGCGATTGACCACCGTCGAAGAGGACCGCCCGCTTCGGCTGCCCGATGGAGTCGGTATGCGGCGGTTACGGAAACGGCGTGTTTGATCGAAGGGAAGTTTATTGACGTCGGAAAACCTTTCCAGCTTGGGCTATCATGCGCGTGTCACGAACGGTTACGCCGGGCGAAGCTGGAAGAGGCTGCAAGTTTGAAGCGTGCGGGCGTTGGGAATGAGGTATCTACTAACCGAAAAAATGGAAAACAAAGTTTTTCTTAATTTTTTTTTAGTTTGTTGAAACAAGTAGGGATGCTTGCGAGAATAACGACTTGACTGGTTACTCCTAACAATGAAATAAGACGTAATGTACTTTCTGCTGGTACGAGGGTAAGTGGGGTCACACCATGATACAGAGTGTGGGTGCGGGTTCCTAAGGATGCTTCAAGGCCTGCGAGCGAGATCCAAAGGTTGCCGATGCCTCCACGAGAGTCTCAAACCTCCACGAACCTCCACGAGGGTCTTCATCTTGAAAATCGTCCAACACAGCGAGTCAGCTCCGTGAAAATGAGGGTGTACTGGAAGAGCACACACGCCGCGCACTTTTGTGCCAAGTTTAGCAAATGTGACCGGTGAAGGCTCGCGTTAGCTAAAAACCTTAGAATTAAATTTATTTGAAAACAACAACAAGATATATTTTGTCACTTTCTGATTTTACAAATTCCAAAACTCATTAATTTGAAAAAAAAACACATCATGGATAATTGGATGAGTTGGTACACATTCGTATTGAAAGGGCGCGACTGGACACGGACGAAGCGAGAAACTAAACGAAACAAACACCGACTATTTTTATTTTTCAAGAAAAAATGCATTGTCCGTCTTTGTCTTTTATGCTCTTCCCTTTATTTCTATTACTCTTACCACCACCAATCCATTCCAAGTAAGAAAAAAACGCACGACATTTTTCTTTAGAATGGGATTGTGCCTGCGCATAAAATAACTCGGGGCTATCAGTTAAACAGTACCAACGCGTCATCCCCCGATCTACAGACCCTACAAATTCCATCTCACTATCTAATAATATCAAGGAAGCCTGACTAATGCTAGTTGGTCCCTAATTTGTTTTTTCTTCGTGCGCTTCTCTTATATTTTGAGCTTTTTCATCCCTGTGTTTATGCAACACGACAGCATCCTCTAGTATTCGCAGTTCCAGCCGGCCGCTCGCCCTCTCACGGACGAGCGAAGAACTAGAGGAGCGAGGACGGGGACAGAGACGGTGGCAGGAATTGTCAGTTTTGGTACTGCTGTTCTGACCGGCGCGTTCGCGCATCATGAAGTTATCAAGAAAAAGCGAGTCCTTTAAATCAAGAATTGTTGTGGACCGGCTTGAAACGGCGCTGCACAAAGGGACCTGTATGGCTAATTTTATTAGGGGCTTTTAGTAGATCGCATACATTGCGGATTTCCAGTCCTGCGGCCGCAATCACTATCTTTTGCTCAACGTGACGGCTAGGGGTTGCACGAGTAGTTCAAAAGTATCGCGTACGATCTACGAAGAGCCTATTTTATCCAGAAAGTATACGAGAGGACTACTCGCTCAACGGTGCATCGAGCGATAGAAAACGAGAGTGGCTTCGCATTTTTTACGCAGAAGAGCTGTGATGAGGATCATGACAGTTTGCTCCACGTACTCCCAAAAGACCGACTACGCGTACCTTCTGTCAATTAATTATAAAGGCAAAAGAAAAAAAAAAAAGAAATGCAGTATTTTTTAGCGCGTTTGTATGCCGATCGTGAGGAGTGGTTATTAAATTGGGCAGTTTTGTCAAGGCGGGTCGTGTCCATGCTAATAACACGATACACAGGTGTAGTGTACCGTATATATGAATATTTATTTTGAAAAAGCAATAAATAAAACCCCTAAACATGCCTAAGGCGTTATCATGCATTTTTTTCATAGCGTTACCACAGGCTACCGTAGGCACGACAATGCTTCTGGCACACGCTAAAAATCATGCTTCAAAGGTGCAGCGCGTACTTCTGGTCGCAATACTTCACATACGATTAAGTTATAATAGAACTGGGTATTAGTAACCATGCTGCAGGTTGATCACGCGTTGCAATGCACTAAAACCGCGAGTGAGCTGTGAGCGGCTGACACCGTGACATCAATGCTGTGAACGGTGCCCTACCCGAGCTTGATGTTCACCCCGCGTGGCTCATACTTAAAAGCACTGGTGGCTAGACACAGTGCAAACACCACAATATTTTCACCACCCAAAAGAATATTTTGCCACATACAATGACTTGACCGCGGCACCCAAAACGCGCTCGCCCTCCGGAAAGCCTCACAAATTTCGTGTTGTTTCTGTAACTTAAAAAAAAAAGAAGAAAATGCTCGTTTTCCTAACGCACGTAAACATCTTCGTTATCTGTGATACGCTCCGACCCCGGACCCTTTCGCATTTGTAGTCAAATGTATTAATTTATGCACACGAACCAGCAGTGAGCGAGCGGGCGCATGGAAGATCTTTCCCCGTCTCTTCCGCCATCTTGGAACTACCGTCCCGCCACCTATAGGGCCTTGTAGTTGCGAATAGCGGCTTACAGGCTGATTCTTGGCAATGTGATGCCAAGTTGGTGCACACGGTCTCCGCGGAAGTACCGCGGTGCTCTTTTAAAGCGGTTATCAAGGCACCGCACCGTCTACCAGTCAACTTCCCGAGGGGGAAGGGGCCCGGTCAGGATGGTGACGACCGATGATGGTGTTCGCCCGATGGTAGTCCCCCTAGAAGTCGAATAAGAAAAAAACAAAACTAAAAGTTGTTCGATCCCGCTGGACACATTACGGCGTTGGTAGGTTTACGGTGGCTAGTGTGTCCACGTTTAATTTCAAAACAAAACGACAAGTCAACGGTAATACCAAAACTTCCAAAATTAAAACCCCATACTTTAGTCTCCAGTCTCAAGAGCCGAATTTCCCGAGAATCCTCTCGGCAGCCCTTTTCTAGCCTCGCAGAGGCTTACTTTCCCTCCAGAGATGGACCAATCACTTCAAATTTCACCACTCCCACGTGGTACACTGTCGTCCAATGGTCGGCGAGCTGTCATCCTGGCGCTGCAACCGCCAAACCTAAATTCCTTGTAGAGTTGTTCTCTGCAAATTTCCCAGTCTGACTAGCGCCAACCGCTAAATTATTGCATCGGGCAAAAAGTGACAATTTTACACTAAGCGGCAAAACCCTCTATATACAGGCACATTCGGTTAAAAGCCGCAAGCCGCTCCGCACACGTCTTCTCCCCGCACCCCCTCTCGAAACCCGAGACGTTTCTTAACGACCGGGGTCCGACTCTTCTCCACCGACCCCCGCGGCTGCTCGAAGCCGCCCGCGCGTGGGGGCGGAAGACGCCCAAAAATGCAGACACAAACATGGGCAGATAAAAAAAAAAAAACACTGCCGACGCAACTGTAGAAAGATAGACTTTTCCAAAACAAATCTTACTCATTTCTAACAAAATCCTTCGTTACTTAAAGGGGCACTGACACATCAAAATCATATTTTTTTTTTTTATTATCCGAAACGATTGAAAACGATGCCGGGACATTACCCTCAAATTTGAAATTTGGGAATTCAGTATTCGTGAAGTAAAAAAACAATTTCCAAATGCCGAATTCGAAGTTCCCGCGCGATCGGCGCCGGTGCCTTGACGTCAAAAATTGCGGAGACCTGAGAGTCGCCCTTTCTTTCACCACTCCCTGCTGTTGCCATGGCGACCCAAAGCGAGGAGGAAAGGAGCGAGCGGCGGCGTTCCGGCGGACCGGTTTTGAGCGGTGTCGCCTGTTTTCCGTTGGAGGATACAAATCCAGGAGACGGCACCACAACGAATTCCCGATTTTTGGTATTTCAAAAAGAAGGGCCGTACTGCGTTCGCAATTGCGTTAAAAAACATGTTTTAGGATTGCCGTAATTAAATGTTATAGAGATGTCGCCTACAAAGCTTCTAAATTTCATGATTCTTGACGTCACCGATCAAAAGAAGCGAGGAGGCGAGAGGCGGGAAAATCAAACGCCAAAAATAAAAAGGCGCGCGCGCGCGCGGGAAAATTTTTTTTCGCGATGCGGTTTTTTTTGCGTGTCTATGACTGCAACTTGCATCGTTTTAGACAATAAAAATAAATACGACCTTTGGGGTGTCAGTGCCCCTTTAACACTACCCGATGTATATCTTCCCGTACCTGAGAAGTATCATGTTTACCACGCTCTTGGTGCACGGCACAAAGCCCATTTTAAGTTTCTTTTAAAGGTGAGATATCGTGCCCCTACCCGAGCCTCGACTATGCGAAGAGCAAGTTTGTCCGCCACTTTTGTAGGGTGTCGTGGTGACGTCGGAACGCCGAGCTCTGATTGGCCCTAATTGAAGGATGGTGGGTAGACCTCGAGGCAGCTTGCTTCGAGGTCTACCCGCTATCCTTCAGTCAGAGCCAATCAGAGCTCGACGTTCCGACGTCACCACAACACCCTACAAAAGTGGCGGACAAACTTGCTCTCAGTATAGTCATGGTTCGACCCAACCAACAATCAAGCCGCGCGCCGAAAGTGCACCATACGGGCGTTCGCTGTCTCCGTGGGTTCGCTATCTTTGGCTGGACAAAATTATAGCGCACGTGACTGTGACAAGCACGTAGCGCCCTCTCCAGTCCACCCGTCGACGGCCGCCAGGCTCGGCGGGTAACATTGTTCACCGCAGGAATAAACACCGAGGAGCGCACGCCGCCCCGGTCATTCATCGTTCACCCTCACAACCAGGCTGCGAGTCGTCACTTTCTCGGCGGGTGCTTCGGCCCCCTTCGTCCACCATCCCGAGGAATCGTTACACTGGCGACGAGGAACCGTGATACTGGAGGCGAGCAACGTGCAAGGTTCGGCCCACGCCGCCGAGAGAGTCGGAACACCGCCCCCCACTCGATCCTGTTGCCATGCCGCTGTACGGGAGGCTCGAGCCGTTCGAGGGTGATGGGTCCGCCTGGCCAGTCTACGAAGAACAAGTCCACGTGTTCTTCCGGGCAAACGACACGCCCAAGGCGAAACAGCGGGACATCTTCTTGGCCAGCTGCGGGACCCGCGTCTTCAGTCTCCTGCTCGACCTCCTCAAGCCGGCCACACCGCACGTCAAAACGCTGGGTGGGCTGCTCGCCACACTGCGCTCACACTTCAGCCCGGCTCTGTCCACGCTCATGGAGCGGTTCCGCTACAACAACCGGAGCCGCCGGGACGAGGAGACCCTCGGGCAGTTCATCGCTGCGCTACGAGGGTTAGCGAATACCTGCGCCTTCGGCGACCAGTTGGACTCGCTACTCCGGGACCGTTTCGTCTTCGGCATCAACAGCCCCGCCATGCAGACGCGACTCCTAGAGTTCCCTGACCCCTCGCTGGACGACGCGGTGAAGGCAGCGCAGGCGATGGAAGCCGCAACAAAGGACGCCAGCGAGATCGCGCGTGCAGCCGGCTCACCGTTGACGGAAGCAGCGGTTAACAAGATGGTGACAAGGGGCGGTGCTGCCCACTCCCCCTCAGAGTGCCAGTTTGCCGAAGCGCAATGCTTCACGTGCGGGAAAACCGGGCACCTCGCACGTGTCTGCCGAGGAGGGAGGACGAGCGGCGGCCAGCAGCAGCAGCAGCAGCAGCCTGGTTCAAGCCCGGGTTCCACCCAAGCCCGCGGCCAAGGTGGCCGAGCGGTACCAAGCCCGGGTTCCTCTTCAGCCAGGCTGCACATCGTGGCCGAGGAGTCGCAGATTTTCGACTTGTGGCATACTAATAAAATTTCATCGCCCGTGTCACCTGTCGAACTCTGCGGGCACCCCCATCACCGTGGAGCTGGACAGAGGGGCCAGCGTGTCGGTCATGGCCGGGAAGCTGTTCAAGCGACCTTCCCCGGCGTGTCCATCGAGCGTCGGGCGTCATTCTACGCAGCTACTCCGGGCTGCTTTCCCAGGTTCAGGGTCGGGCCCAGGTCATCGTTCGCCTTGGCGACAGGGAGGCAAACCTTCCCCTTTATCTAACCAAGGGGTCGTCGCCGACGCTGCGGGGCCGGAACTGGATTCAGACGCTGGGTGTTCGACTGCCGGAGTACCAGGAAGCTGCACTGCACGTGGTGAAAGACGTCCCGAGCCTCCTGACCGACTTACAGTCCCTGTTCCAGCCGGGGGTGGGCACCTTCACCGCCGCGACGGTCGGCATCTACGTACCCGAGGGAGCCCAGCCTCGTTTCTTCAAACCGTGTCCGCTGCCGTTCGCCCTGAAGGACGGGGTCACCCAGGAGCTGCAATGGCTTCAGCGAGAGGGTATCCTGGTGCCCGTCAAGACTTCAGAGTGGGCTGCACCAATTGTCCCAGTCCTCAAGCGAGACGACAGTGTCAGGATCTGCGGGGACTTCAAGGTCACTATCAACCAGTCGCTACCGTCGAGGAGTACCCGCTGCCTCGGATAGAAGATCTCTGGTCGGCCTTGTCCGGCTGACAGAAGTTCTCCAAGCTCGACCTTCGAGATGCCTGCCAGCAGCTGGTGCACCAGGATGTCGCCCGGAAGTATGTCACCATATCGACTACCATGGGACTCTTCCAGTGCACGCGCCTACCGTTCGGCGTGGCCTCAGCCCCAGCCATCTTCCAGGGAGAGATGGCCAACCTCTTCAGGGGCATGACGCACGTGGCGGTGTACTTGGACGACATCCTGGTTACCGATACCGACGACGGGGACCACCCGCAGAACCTGCACAAAGTCCTGGCACGTTTGCAGGACGCCGGTCTCAAGCTGAGGCTGGACAAGCGCGTGTTCCTGACCCCCAGTGTGAAATACCTGGGACACGTCATCACCCAGGCCGGCCTCGTCCCGGCCCCCCGCAAGATTGAGGCCGTGCTCAAGGCACCGAAGCCCAAAAATAAAAAAAGGAGCTTCAGAGCTACCTCGGCCTCATCATCTTCTACAGGAGGTTCCTGCCAAACCCGTCGACGCATCTAGAGCCGCTGCATCGTCTGCTTCGTGATGGTCACCAGTGGGCCTGGAAGAAGGAGCAGGACTTGGCCTTCCAGCACAGCAAGGAGTTAGTCGTTAAGGCTCCAGTGCTGGTGCACTTCGATTCGGCCAAGCCTGTAGTCCTCACCGTAGATGTGTCACCGTACGGGGTAAGAGCCGTCCTGTCGCACCGGGGTCAGGATGGTCAGGAACGCCCTGTGGTGTTTGCTTCTTCTCGGCTTCATGCTGCCGAGCAACTCTACAGCCAGCTGGACAAGGAAGGCCTGCCGCTCATGTTCGGGATCGAGCGCTCCCACCAGTACCTGTGGGGCCGGAAATTGAAGGCAGTCACGGACTACAAGCCGCTGCTGGGGCTGCTGGGGCCTGACAAGGCAGTTCCAGTGCAAGCATCACCTCGTGTGGTACACTGGGCCTTGACGCTGACGGCCTACAGCTATAATCTGGTCTATTGCTCTTGGAAGGGCCTGGGACCTGCCAACACCCTCAGCCGTCTGCCCCTGCCGGAGGTGTTGCTGCTGGTGTTCCAGAACCAGCTGAAGTTTTCCTGCTGGAGCGGGCCTACTTGGGGGTACTCACCAGGACTGCGGTGGCGCAGGCGACCAGCTGGGACCCGGTCCTGTCTCAGGTGGTCAAGGCGGTGTCCCGAGGGGAGGATCTGCGTCACCAGACCTACAGCCACAAGGCCGCCGAGCTGAGCTTGGAGCAGGGCTGCCTGCTGTGGGGTTCCAGGGTGGTCATTCCACAAAATCTCCGGCCCAAGGTCCTGCAGTCGCTGCATGCGGGAACCCTGGCGTGAAAAAGACCAAGATGGTGGCACAATCGCACGTTTGGTGGCCTGGCCTGGACCAGGACATCGCTCACCTGGTGCAAGGCTGCCAGGTCTGTCAGGAGCACCAGCAAGCCTCGTGTCACGTGGAGATCACCCCCTGCCCGTTCCCACAGAGGCTCCGGTCCCGCTTGCACGTGGATTTTGCGGGACCCTTCGAGGGCCACTACTTCCTGGTGGTAGGGGACGCCTTCTCAAAGTGGGTGGAGGCACTGCCAGTCACCGCTCCATGAGCAAGCGCTGCGGCGCTGCGGCAGGTCTTCGTGGCGCAAAGATTGCCGGACATTATTCTGTCCGACAATGGTCCCGCTTTCGCCAGCGCCGAATACCTGGACCGGCTGCAGAAGAATGGAATCCGCCGGATGCTGGTTCCACCGTACCACCCCGCTTCCAATGGTGCAGCCGAGCAGGTGGTACAGGCAATCAAGAAAAAGCTCAAGAAGAGCCAGCCCGGAGATTTCCGGACGCAGGAGGCCCGGGTACTGTTCCAGTACCGGACCACACCCCATGGCGTCACTGGCCGTGCCTCCTGCGAGCTTCTGCTGGGCCGGATGGTCAAGACACTCTTGGACATCTAGCATACGGACCTCCGGTCCACGGCGCTCCTGAAGCAGCTGAAGCAGAAGCTGGCTGCTGACCGAGGGTGCCGTCCCGGGCCAATGCCGGAGCCGGGAGCGTCGGTCTTCGCCAGGAACTTCCGTCCTGGCCCACCCTGGTCCGCCGGACATGTGGTCTCCCCGGCGAGCGCCTCGTCGCTACTCGTCCGCATGAACGACGGGACCACCTGACACCGGCACGCTGACCATGTTAGGCCTCGCTTCGGGAACGGGCTTGTACCCTCGGCCGTAGCTTCGGAAGACCAGTCCGCAGGGGGACCAACGACAGCACTAGTCTCGGCCAGTGGAGCTAGCGCCACTCTCCACGGAGGCGACAAGCGTCGCCAGCCCTGTGGCATCAGTTGAACCGGTGCCACTCTCAAATCCGGTCCCTGCTGTTCTACTGGATGGAGCGCGACCGGTTCAGGCAGCGCCCGGCGTTGCCAGACCCGGCCCGTCGACACCAGTGACCAGTCGGAGTACGCGGCAGCGAAGGCCACTCGACCGTTACTCGCCGGGGCAACCTTCGCCGTCGCCCGGCTAGGACTTGGCATGACCAGACGCGCAATCGGTGTCGGCCGTGTGCATTGGTATTCATTTCTTTTTTAGAAAAACAATCTGGGGGTGGGGGGAGGGATGTGACAAGCACGTAGCGCCCTCTCCAGTGCACCCGTCGATGGCCGCCAGGCTCGGCGGGCAACATTGTTCACCGCAGGAATAAACACCGAGGAGCGCACGCCGCCCCGGTCAGTCATCGTTCACCCTCAGAACCAGGCTGCGAGTGCTTCGGCGGGTGCTTCGGCGCCCTTCGTCCACGATCCCGAGGAATCGTGTCAGTGACCTTGCACCAGCCATGTACACCAACTCAGTTTCCCCGCTAAATTTAGCGAGGAAATCGACTTCACATGATCAGACGTCACGTGACCCACACAAAATCAGTTTATCCGGTAAATTTGAGGGGGAAATTAATGCCACGAGATATGTGCATCAAGTCAGTTTCGCCGTTATGTTTAGTGAGGAAATTGACGTCACGTGACCGACGTCACAAACGCATACACAAATTCAGTTTCCTCGCTACATTTTACGGAAAAATTGATGTCACGTGATGTATGCACTGACTCATTTTCCCGGTTATATTGGTAAAATATAGGTGGTTGTTCACTCCTGGAAACGACTGTTTAATGTCTTCTAAATAAATTTAAACGATCGGTCCTACAATGCTGCATTTCATGCATTACATATACGACTTTGGAGATAAACGTCGCTGCCAGTTCGTTCTCTTCGAAGCTTAGAAGAACCACTTATCGGTGAAATCGACGTCCGTATGCTCGGTCTCATTTTAAAGGGACACTGACAGGGTATTTATCGACATCTTGTAGACCCTGAGATGGGGAACGATAAAAAAATGGATGAACACAACAAAATATCAGAATCTCGCTGACGTTTTTATTTGAACATTACCTAGAAGAGTCCAATTACCCAGAACATAATTTGCGGCTCAAAGTTCGTTTTGTTTATACCCGAAAACAGCCCGTCGAGCATTGACCGGTTTTAGTCACGCTCACTCTCTTTTCCATGGTCACGTGATGTTCAAACTATATGTATTAAATATATTCATATACGTTGATCGAAAAGGGAAGGTTGCACAGATTACGGGAAGTACACATACACATCATTCTCAAAATGGCGACGTACTGCGGGCTGGACGGCGCCATGGTAGTGCACGACGGACTAACGTTGCGACGGACGTGGGGCCCCTACTTCGGAACTGTCGTTCGTGGTACTGGTCAATCGATCTTCAAGCGCAGAACAGCGAGCGGAAAGAATATAAGTGCCAAGCAATCGCACGACAAGCGGTACACAGAAATTCGTCGTTGTCGTCGTCCGCTCAGTTTACACGCCGGAGAAGCGGAGAGGAAAAAAAAATAACACCGCTTTTGGTTGCAGCCACGTAACTTCCGGCCGTGAGCTTCCGTGCTCATGTTTCAGTTTCAAGCAGATAAGTTTTTTTTTTTTTTGGCTATGTTAAAGATATATATGGCTCTGCAGGAATAAATTGATTTAGTATAGTCTCATGGCAGCATACTAAATCGTCTGTCAAACAATAAAAAAAAAAGAATTGGGGGATTAAGTCCGACCGCAGCCGACGCTACGAACCGATGGCGCGAATCAAACAACACCAAGAGGGAATCGTCACGTGTGCGTTTTTTATAACTGACTATAAACCAATCACGCATAGTGAATGCGCCGGGATCCTGTCCTTCTATCTGTACGTGATTGGTTCATCCGGTGATAACAAACGCACAAATACGACGAGAACCTTTATGATGCACTTTTGGCGCTGCGTGATTGGCTTAGTGGGATCATAGCTTCGGCTGCGCTCGGAAACGGAGTATAGTTCATTGTCCCCTTTTCAGTTTTTTTTTCCATTGGCATGCCTTAGCCGACAAAACAAAAACAAAAAAAAAAAAAAAAAACGAGGTTTGATCTGTTGAACGTTCAATTTTTTTCTTCAATATTTTGTTGACCTTTTTAATGGGTCAGCATAACAACGCTCGTTTTCACGAAAACCCGCCGGTGTCAGTCCGTGCGTGCGTTTGTCAACGCCATGCATGACGTCGCGAGGATAAGGGGGTAATGAGGAGGTATCATTTTGGTGGCGGAGAGAGAGAGAGAGGGCGACGCGTACTGACGTCAGCGCTACGGACCAATACGAGCGTCGCACAGCAGGCGCAGAGCCAGAGAGCACGAGGAACCGCGGCGCGGTGCCTTTGGAGTGCTGGTGAACCGAGTTGCTGCTGTGCCTTCACCGCCGCCGAATGAACTATACTCCGTTTCATACTAGTGTGCAACGCTGAGAGAAGTACGAAAGTAGTGCACATTAAAAAAAGAAGAAAAAAATGTTACTCCGCGCATTTCGTAAAGGAAAGAACGCGCTCCTCCCGCGATCGCGGCGTCCCACAGGCTCCCGTTCAAATCCACTTTCCAGACAAACTTATTTTTTTTTAGATGTACTTTAAGATAGTGCACTTCCCAGGAAATGCATAATTCGGTCCCTCTTCTGCTTTGCAACTTTGTAGATGTCATTTGCTCTCCAGCACCAAGTTATACTTTTTATACATGCGGCATGGAAGGAGGAGTTCCATCGATAGAAGTCTTGTCCCCAAGTTTCAGCAGTATAACTAAAATTTAACAAACAAGTAATAGTCATGGCCTGTACAATTTATTTTGAGTTAGCTTTTTCACTTATGTCCATACGTTTCTTCCATCACGTGCTTCATAACACAAAAAAGACATGTTACTTCAACGAGGTCTGAAGAAATCTGGATTTAGCCCCCCCCCCCCCCCCCCCCCCCCCCCGACAGCAGTCACCAGAGGATCCGAGCTTGACCCTGATCGGCGTTTTTGCTGAGCAGGTGTAGGACCGGTGCACGGTGCACGCTGCATTGTCCCCGCAGGCCGGAGTGGCCACAAAAGAGCCTATCCTCGGGCGACGGGAGAACACGAGTCCCGGCCAGACCCTGGCACAGCGCTCGGCTGTACGTCAGCCGAGTGCTACGTTATTGTTGTCGTTGTTTTTCCGCGGGTGTAGTTCTCCATCGCGCGCTCGTTGTCTTTCCGTCGTGCGTTAATAGCGCGTGCACGCTCGACGCTCACGAGGAGCGCCGGAACGTTATCGAAGGCAGGAAGCTCGCGGTGGGGGTTGTACGACCGAAATACTTCTCTGAAACTCGTCCGGTTTGTAAGAACAGAGCTCGGCATTTTGACGTCACCAAAACCTTTGCGAAAAGAGGAGGACGAACTTCGGCTCCGCAAAGTTCACTGAACGCCAAAATAATAAATAAACCAAACTTTTTCCTTCTCTCTTTCTTTTTTGCGCGCGGGCGACTACGAAGAAGGTTAGGGGAACGGGCACAGTTTGCCTGTTTTCGTCACCGGCCCCTTTACCGCACACTCCGTTGTCTTTCGTGTTTTGACAGTGTATATCAGTTCAACAACACGTTCCCCTTATTCTCTATCTCGATCGCCACGCAAGTTTCGGTGCAAACCAAACACTTAACGCCTGTGACCTACACGAAAGAGAAACAATGGGGCTACAAAACGGTGTGTATACATGCACCGACGACGGAAACAACAGCGCAGGTTGGGTATCCTTCAAGGACGCAGCGGGTGCTCCAACGAGTGCAGGTTACGACAGTTGGAATTTGAAACGCCTCCGAGGTTCCCTCATTTCTGCTCGTAAGTATACAGTCCAACACGCGTTGCTGACGTCACTCCGCTGCGGTGGCGCTACTGTCGGCGGTGCGCATGCGCAGATGGTCTACTTGACGTGCTTCATGCGCACACACACTGGCCACGTGCGTAAACTGCGCGTTCGCCCACACCTCCTGAGGGTTTGTTTGTAAAAACAGAGCGTTGGCCTATCCTCCACGATCTCGCTACTGTTTAAGTTGGGCGAACTCGCGAGTACAAAGTTTCAGACCGATAAACTGTCAGGATGGAAGCGTTGCGTCGTTTGTGCCAAAACTGCGCCGGGAGCGCGACTGCTTAGGACCGGAAAGGCTTAAAGACCGATTTGAAAAGCCCTCGCGACTGGTTATGGCGGTTACAGCGGTTTCGGTGCTGCGTGCATGGTCGTAAGCATTTGCAAGAGGCTTTATTAAACCGGTCGTGTCGAGTTGCGGTCGGCCGTAGTTAATACCAGTTTTGCGAAGAATTGCGTCACACTTGAGCCAAAATGAGCTTTAAGCAAAGCAACAAAAAGAGCAGAATAATGTCTGTAGATACAGGGTGATTCAAGGAGACGCCAGGCTCTTTAAAGCGACCGCAAAATTCGGTTTCTTAACCTATCGCGCTACGACTTTGTGCAGCGTTGCCCACAGATGGTGCATTTTTTTTTGGTAAAATTTGCAAAGAGCGAATATACTTGAGGAAAAAGTAAAGAAAGAAAAAGGCTTAGCTCTTATGGAAACGCAGCGACGCCACCGGTCTTCAAACAACACGGCACCGTTTCGCACGGGAGACAAGAGATGGCGCAAGCGGTCGCGACGCCAACTGCCGCCAACGAACGAGCATACGACCCCGAGAGCCGGCGTCTTTAGCAGACAAGGAACTGTAGTTCCTTGTTGTTACCGCGCCTGTGTTTGTTTCTCTGTCGCCGCCTGCGGAACGCGCGCCGCTTTTGAGTCGGAAAGATTGTCTGCTAAAGACGCCGGCTCTCGGCGCCATATGCTCGTTCGTTGGCGGCGTTCGTTGCGCCATCTATTGTCTCCCGTGCGAAACGGCGCCGTGTTGTTTAAAGACCGGTGGCGTCGCTGTGTTTCCATAGGAGCTAAGCCTTTTTCTTTCTTTATTTTTTCCTCAGGTAAGTTCGCTCTTTGCAAATTAAAAAAAAAAAAAAAAGCACCATCTGTGGGCAACGATGCACAAAGTCGTAGCGCGATAGGTTAAGAAACCGAATTTTGCGGTCGATTTGAAGAGCCTGGCATCTCCTTGAATCACCCTGTAGAACCGTGCGTGGTACCGCACGCGCTGCGACTGTAATCGAACATTAAAATGCCTCCCTTCGGCTTAGTCTGAAAGTGAGCGGATCTCTCGAATCAAACAAGTAGCGCGTGCGGGTGTTGAGGACGTTTCGGGAAAAACTCGCGCCGTGCAGCTCGAGTGAAGCTTCGCTGCTTCGCACCGGAGCACGCGGATCGAGCTTCACTGCTTAACAACGGCATGGAGCAGCAGCTGATGCGAGAAGGCGCTTTATCTGAATGGGCTCTGAGATGATAGCTGGAAGAGATTAAATAGGATATTCAACTTAGTCCCACGGATCAGTCAATCGACAGGCCAGTGAACTCTGACTTAACTCGGCTCCAACACTGGGAAAGGTGCAGAGTAATGCGCGACGTTGGTTTCGAAGCACATAGGTAAGCTTTCGCACTTCTTGAGGGTCGGTATTCTTGCAGTATTCACATTAAATAGGCGCATGTATTTGCATGAAGCAGCGTTTTAGGAAATGTGCTGGTTATTTGCTGAAGCTATACATGAACAAAATTGGAGGGAATATGCAGATGCTCGATTTAAAGTCAAATGTTCTACATAAAAAAAATGTTTTTTTTTATTGTTTGAGAAGCGGACGTTTTAGCCATTTGTTTCTTATAACTCTTGTAAGCAAAACCAATATTGACTTGAGCCTTCTCTAAAAAAATTTTTTCTCTTTTTATTACTATTTTTATATATTCTTTTTTCAGATATTTCTAAATCAGTAATTTTCAGAAGAACGTTGAGAGCGTGAAACGCGCAACAGCCCGCTGAAGTTACCACTCGTTTAGCAGGTACAAGGCTGGGGCTAGATAAGAGACGAAAAAATCGCGCGGGCGCCTTATCGCAGCCGCTAGCCTTGTACGTGCTCCACGAGTGATAACTTTTATGCACTACTACGCTTCTCACGCGCTGAAAGACTTTCTGAAAATGACTGATTTAGTGGTTTTCGAATACGCCCAGAAAGTTTATAATTGAAGCCATATGTCTATTTTCACTAATTAAAAATTTTATTAACGAATTTTAATTAATTAGCCGACTTATCGCAAAGATTAGCCACACACATAATGCCCCCCTGGGCGTAAAACTCATTCGCACAAACCGTCTAAGTGTAGCTTTCATGGATTGCTTTAAACAAATCAGTAAGAATTAAAAAAAAGCACCCTGTATCTATATATATATACATATATTGTAGGGACTGGACGCACCGACAAGCGAGTCCAGTCTCGGCGCTGGAAAAAGAGAAAAAGACGCGCGCGCACGCTCACTCGCTCAGGAAGAGCAGTTCCTGACGAGACACCACTAAAATAGAACGCTGTTTTGGAACGCACGTCTCCTGCCTGTTTCTTTCACCACATTTAGTGACCCGGACGTGATCGCCAACTAGAACAAATGAAAGGCAGCAAGGAGAGCCTTCGGACCGGCCGCCAGCCACTGTTGCAGCAGCCGCAGTCCGCCTTCCACCGTGCTGGGACCGCAATCCGCGAGTTTGGTTCCTGCAAGCGGAATCACAATTCCACCTCGCAGGGGTCACCACACAAGGTCGGAAGTACCACCACGTCGTCTCGGCTCTTTCAGCAGCTACCGCCGACGAAGTCTACAACGTTCTGGCAAATCCCTCTCCAGCAACACCGTATGACCAACTGAAGAATGCTCTGCTCCAGAGCACCGAGGTTTCGGAACGCTCCCGCGTGCAGCAGCTTCTGTCGGCGGAAGAGCTCGGTGACCGGCGGCCAAGCCAGTTGCTGCGACGCATGACCCAGCACCTTGGAGAGCGCGCTAACAATCTGGACGACGTATTCCACCGCGAGCTGTTCTTGCAAAGGCAACCTTCCAATGTTCAGATGGTCTTGGCAACAGCAACAACGTTGGACCTCACCGGACTTGCCGCGCTGGCCAACGCCGTGATGGAGGTGACCACTCCATCCGTCGCCAATGTTACCGTGGCTCCACAGCAACCAGCAGCCCTGGACTCTGGATCGGCCGCCAACAGCCAGCCTCCCCAGGCCAACATCGAGCAGCTCTGCCAACGTTTGGAGGAGATCGTCGTCGCAGCTACACAAGGCCGGCCGACCTCTAGAGGCGACGAGTGGTCAAGGCCTCGACGAAAGTTACCTTTTCTACGTGTGTGACCGAGCCACCAAGAACCGGTATCTTGTCGACACCGGAGCCGAGATCAGCGCAGTTCCAGCAACGCGTGCCGACCGTTCCTTAACACCGATCTACTTTCTGCGCGCAGTGAACAACAGCGCCATCCCAGGCTACCGAGAACGGTCGATCACCCTTAACCTCGGCCTCTGGTGGGTTTTCCGGTGGGTCTTCCTGGCGGCCGACGTCAGTCAAGGAATTCTCGGCGCGGTCTTTCTCAACCACTGCAAGCTCCTCGTGGATGTTAGAAGCAGGCGACTGATAGACTCCACCACGCGACTTTCCATCCATGGTATTGCAACGGACGACAATGCAGTCTACACCTCTGCCTGCACGATCCCGGAAGAAGCGTTCAAGACCTCGCTGAGTAAGTTTCCGAGCCTTACTCAGTCACCTGATTGGACAAAACCCGTCTCGCACGACGTACAACACCACATCGTGAGAACAGGACCACCTGTTTACTGTCGTCCCCGCCGTCTAGCCCCAGAGAAACTCCGCGATGCTCGCCAAGAGTTTGAGCACATGTCAGACCTTGGCATCATCCGACCCTCGTCTAGCAGCTGGGCGTCTCCATTACACATGGTGTCGAAGAAAAATGGAGACTAGCGGCCATGTGGCGATCATCGTGCCCTAAATAAGAACACTGTACCGGACAGGTACCTTTTACCTAACATCCAGGATTTCACGGTGAACCTACAAGGCGCGAAGATCTTTCGAAGATTGATCTGACGCGGGCCTACCACCAAATTACTGTGGCCGAAGAAGACATCCTGAAAACAGCGATGACAACACCGTTTGGACTTTTTTAATTTCTCCGCATGCCCTTTGGCCTCAGAAATGCGGCTCAGTCATTCCAACGGTTCATCGACGCTGTCACACGAGGGTTACCTTTTGTCTTTGCGTACGTAGACGATTTGCTCATAGCCAGCAAGTCACCGGAAGAGCACACGACCCACTTAGACCTCCTCTTCGAACGACTGCGCAGCCACGGCATTGTTATCAACGCCGCGAAAAGTGTGTTCGGAGTTCCGGAATTGGAATTTCTTGGTCATCGGCTTGACTCCTCGGGCATCCGTCCATTGCCATCAAAGGTACAAGCCATCAAAGATTTCCCGAGGCCGACTTCGACCACCAAACTTCGCCAGCTTCTCGGTTTGGTAAATTTTTACCGACGTTTCATTCCGAACTGCGCCAAACTGCTCGAACATCTTGAGGTCCTCCTAACGAAACAAGAGCGAAAAACCTTATCCCTTCCTTGGAACGAAGGTGCGGATAGCGCTTTCGGCGAGGTAAAGAACTCACTTGCAGAAGCAACAATGCTAGTACATCCTAAGCATGATGCCCCAACATCACTAATGACTGACGCATCTGCCACAGCCGTAGGAGCGGTTCTACAACAAAAAGTCGACAGAGAGTGGCGGCCGATTGGTTTCTTTTTTAAGAAGCTCAAGCTAGCGCAAGCGCGCTACAGCGTTTTCGGACGTGAGCTATTGGCTGCCTACTTGGCTGTACGACACTACCGACATTTCGTCGAGGGACGGCCATTTACCATATGAACTGAACACAAGCCCCTAACTTACGCCATCAGCAATCCGGGTCTCATTACACACCACGTGAGGTTCGCCAGCTAGCCTTCTTGGCCGAATTCACAACGGACATTCAACACGTTAAAGGAGTTGACAACATCCCCGCTGATGTCCTCAGCCGGATCGACGCCGTAAACACCCCAGCCTGTTCTGTTGTAGACTTGGAGTTGCCAGCCCGTCTACAGATCACTGACGAAGAATTGCATGCCCTGCGCAGTTCATCCACGTCACTGCCACCGCGGGATGTAAGCTTTCCAGAAGGCACCACCGTGGTTTGCGACTTGTCAACGGGAACGCCTAGGCCTTTTGTACCACGTGAACTGCGACGGCAACTTTTCGAAGCGATTCATTGCTTGTCGCACCCGGGTGTACGAGCATCCCAGAAGCTCCTGTGCGACCGCTACGTTTGGCACCGGATAAAGTCCGACGTTCATGAATGGGTGCGTTCCTGCATCGCGTGCCAGTGCGCGAAAGTACAGCGCATCCGGTACCACCAAGTCGACAATTCCTAAGCCTGACAGCCGTTTCAACAAGATACATCTGGACCTGGTAGGACCCCTACCGATTTTTCAGGGACAGCGCTACATCCTAACGCGTGTCGACAGATTCACACGATGGCCAGAGGCAACCCCACTGCCCGATATCACCGCCGCCACCGTCGCTGAGGCGTTTATCGTTACGTGGGTATCCCGGTTTGGCTGCCCCTCAGAGATTGTCACCGACAGGGGTCGACAATTCGAGTCGGCACTCTTTGCCGAGCTCGCTCGATTGCTCGGAACCAGCCGCTTGAGAACGACTGCCTACCACCCACAGTCGAACGGGATGGTAGAACGATTTCATCGACATTTGAAATCGGCCCTTGCAGCTCAGGGTGGTCCCTCGGGTTGGGTTCGTCAGCTTCCCCTTGCGCCTTTTGGAATTCGGACTGCTTTGAAGGCGGACATCGGATGCTCCACCGCCGAACTTCTGTACGGCACTGCACTTTGCTTGCCATCAGATTTTTTTGAAATGGAACTGCCTCAACAGCGAAGGCAGTTGGACTATGTAGAAGAACTCAAGCAAATTTTTATCAATTTGGGACCGGTGCCTACACGGCAAGGAACTTCAAAGTCTCCCTACGTGACCCAGGACCTCCAAAACGCCACTCATGTTTTCGTACGACAGTCGCAAAAGAAGCCACTGCGCCCACATTACGTCGGACCTTTTCCAGTCGCCGAAAAGAGAAACGACACTGTCCTGCGTGTCAACAGCAAGAACGACACGGTTGCATTGGAAAGACTAAAGCCGGCACATATTGAGCAAGCGCATATGCAGGAAATAGCGCTACGTGACATCGACCGCACAACAGAGGAAAGCCAACTTCGTTGGCACCCGGATGTTTGGGTGTTTTGATCGTTCGTCCTACCTCCTCTCTAAAAAGGGGGGGGGGGGGGGGGGGCATATCTGTAGGGACTGGACGCACCGACAAGCGAGTCCAGTCTCGGCACTGGAAACAGAGAAAAAGACGCGCCCGCTAGCTATAGACCCTTTCTGTGTACTCTCGTCCCCAGCCACCTAATAGGCGTATGCGGTATGGGCGACGAAAAAATAATCCAACGTTTCAACCTGCAAATAGTAAAAAAATAAAGGGAAGGCAAAAGGAGAAAGTGTGACGGTTACGCTTATATCCTAAATGCCTTCTATTGGCGTGGCAAAGGCAAAACAATGTTTTCGCCCATACTGGAAGTGACGTCAATTCAAGATGGCGGCGCACTTGCAGAAAAGGTCTATACGCTCACTCGCTCAGGCACCTACAAAGAACAGTTCCTGACCCCCCCCCCCCCCCCCCCCCCCCCCCCCGCCACTGAAACAGAACGTTGTTTTGGAACGTCCGTCTCCTGCCCTGTTTGTTTCACCAATATATATATATATATATATAAGGTGGCTCAAGTCACCAGGCTCGATCTAAAATGGACCGTAAAAATCGACGCGTGCACGTAGCAATCTAAACTTTTTGTCAAAGGTGTATTTCACAGGTCGGTTTTTTCTTGTAAAATTACAAAACGTAGTTCTCTTTCTGTAAAAAATAAGGCCAAGAAACTTGCTTGGGTCACCGGCGGGCAGCGACGCAGACGACAGGGGTCCAGTAGTGGGGTGTGTTTGGTGTTCGTTTTGATAGATGGCGCTACCTCCTAATCGCGACGGCTCGCGACCACCGTGGTTTATTAAAATGAATATAATTTTTTTTTTTTTAAATATACCTTCGGTTAAAAAATGAATGCGAATAATAAAAGCAAAACTTAAAAGTAAAAAACGCGTCTGCATAACGGCGGCGCTTTTGCTGCCAACGGATTTCGTCTGCGTGTCGTCTGCTATCTTTGGCTGGTCGGCTGCACCTTCAGACGCCGCTCCCGACGCCATCTACCAATACGAACGGCAAACACAGCTCGCTACTGGAGTTGGTCGTCTGGGTCACCGCCCGCCGTAGACCCTGGCAAGTTTCGTGGCCCTATTTTTTACTAAAAGAGAACTACGCTCTGTAATTTTACAAGAAAAAACCGACCTGTGAAATACACCTTTGACGAAAAGTTTAAACGGCTACGTGTAGGCGTCGATTTTTACGGTCTATTTTAGATCGAGCCTGGTGACTTGAGCCACCCTATATATGGAAGAAAACGCACCTAAGACGGCTGTTGGAGTTTTTAAAACATATTATTGGTAAAGTTGGTCGGCGTTTCGGCCTGAGCCAGACCTTTTTCGTACCTCCTCTTGCGTCTTGAAAAAGGTCTGGCTCAGGCCGAAACGCCGATTAACTTAACCAATAATATATTTTAAAAACTCCAACAACCGTCTCAGGTGCGTTTTCTTCCATATATACTTTTCGTCATCCTGCGCTTCGTTTTCTCTCTCTCTCTCTCTCTCTATATATATATATATATATGGGAGTTCCTAGTGATATTTAAACGGGATGTTATTTATATCACAGCCCGGGTTGTCATACTACATTCACGCGAGTGCAGCATGTAAATACAGCAACACAACAACGCGCAAAGTAACCCGCTGTATGGGCCTCTTGTTAGCGTTTCGTCTTGTTCCCTAAATGGATTTTTCGTCGTCACGCAACATTACGACAATTGTTATAATAATTAATATACCCTTCTACGCCAGTTTGAAGTATGAACACTGACTCGCTATGGTCTGAATACAGGTGCCCTAAGTGAAAGAAATGATTCACTTTTTTGCCAGGGATGATGTATTGGTGTAACACCTGATATTGCGAGAAAATTATAATTAGAAAATACATCAAGGTAAATAGGTTTATTGCAACATCTGTCATTCTTAAGTCAAACAAGAACTTTGCGCTGAAGCCGACGTTTTCCAAGCCGGAGATTGCGAGTCCGGTCGAAAGGCTGCTCATTTACTGGTTGTCCCGAGATCAGAACATAAAAAGGTCAGCCAATATTTGCATGCACTGATTTTGTATTTTATGGGCAATCCTCAAGAGAGAAAAAAAGTTAGAAAACAATAAATATTGAATTTATTTAAAAAATCGAAGCCAAATGACTATAAACGTTAGGTTACTTACAAGTTGGCAAAAATAAAGAGGGCTTCCCTCACCTCGAGTACCGTTGCGGGGTGTGGGGCCCATAGCAGGCTCATCTAGTCGACAGCCTGGAGAGCGTACAGCGGCATGCCACTCGAACCTTCTTCACCGGTCAAAACGAACATTGTCTGCCACATGAGTGTCGGCTGAAGCGCCTCAGATGGCAGCCCTTGTCGAACCGGAGGAGAGTCGCCAGGTTAAACTTGACTTGCCGTCTCCTTGACGACTCTCTCAGAGGGGAAATATACCTTGCGTTTCTCCAAGACTAAGCGAGAGATCAGCCCCAGCCGATCCGCGGTCGAACCCGTCGCCACATGCTGCTCGTCGATCTTGGCAGGAATCGAAGACTTCCTAACGGCCCCACTTGCTTTACGTTCACCCATGCCCCACAAGTCACATAGCCAGGATTTTGTTTCGGGAAGGGGGGGGGGGGGGGGGGGGGGCCCATGACAAAATGCTGTATGAGGGGAAGGGGGGAGAAGAGGCCCCAGCAAAATGGAAGTGCCTGCCCCACGACCGAACTGACTCTATGCGGTTATGTTGTGCGTTTGCTAGGAGTCTGAGACTTCAGCAGCCGTAGTGTTGAACTTGGATACCCTTTGTATTTCGTATTCATTCCTTTTTGTATGTGTGGGTTTGTGTGCGCGTGTGCGAGTGAAGTGAGCAAATGTGAATGTGAGTGCGCGCTTATTTATTTTATATTATTATTATTGTCACGAATCAAGGTGACGAGAAGCCGAACAGTGAACTGAAGGATAAAGGTTTAATTGGCGAACTTATGCCAAACAAAAATAAGTAACGAAAGAGCGTCGAGGCAGCAGAAAAGCGGGCGGCGATTCGGCAGCGTATCAAAGAGCGCTTGCGAGACTGACTCGACAAGGTCGCGGGCAGCTGCTTATCTACCGTGCGTCACAATCTCGAAAGTTCGGCAAAGAAGGCTCGAGCGTCGCGAGCGCCGTCGTCTGTCGGGTCGTGGGGCAGCATGGCGTCGAGCACTGTCGTCACATTTCTGCCGTGCACCAGCTGAAAAGGTGTAATCCCAGGGGTTTCTTGCCGCCGTGTTGTACGCAAACGTGACGTAAGGCAACACCTCATCCCACGTCTTGTGTTCCACGTCCACGTACATCGACATTATATCGGCGATGGTCTTGTTTAGTCGCTCCGTAAGCCCGTTGGTCTGCGGGTGGAATGCCGTGGTCCGGCGGTGGTCGGTGTGGCTCAAGCGGAGTATCTCTTGTGTCAGGTGCGCCATGAACGAGGAACCTCGGTCCGTAATCAGGACTTGGGGAGCGCCGTGTCGGGGGACGATGGACTCCACGAAGAACTTGGCTACTTCCACGGCGGTCCCCGACGGGAGTGCTTTTGTCTCGGCGTACCTGGTGAGGTAAGCAGTTGCCACGATTATCCCACGGTTTCCCTGCGCTGACAGCGGGAAAGGTCCGAGAAGGTCCATTCCAATCTGCTGGAACGGTGCAGTCGGGGGAGCGATCGGTTGCAGGAGACCTGCCGGCTTCGTCGGTCGTTTCTAGCGTCGTTGGCATTCGCGGCACGAAAGGACGTAGAGGTGTACGGTCTTCGGTAGCTTGGGCCAGTAGTATTTTTCTCGTATCCGTGCAAGAGTCGTGCTGTAGCCAAGGTGACCAGATGTTGATTCGTCGTGGCAGGCTTGGAAGACCTCTTCTCGAAGACCAGTAGGAATCACCAGGAGCCACGTCGACTTGCTATCCCCGAAGTTCTCTTTGTAGAGGATACCTCCGGACGGCGAATCTTGGCAGGTCACGTGAGAAGACTCGGGGAATCGTACCCCCTCGTCCCTCCAAGTGGTCGATCAGTCCGCGCAGCTCAGGATCGTCCCGCTTGGACAGGTACGCACATAGCATTAGGGCTCGCGCTGTGGTTTTTGGCTTTGCTCAGACCTGAGGTGGAATGATGTATAGTTATAACTTTTCCTACTATTTACTTCCTTCTTTTTTTTTTAATTTTTTTTGTAATGGTATATAATGTATAGTTTCTGTAAAAAAATTTCTCAGATGGCATATGACAGAGAGGATGTCCTACATGCTGGATTCTTCTTCTTTTATTTTTCATTTCTTGTTTTATTATGTTGATATGTTTTAAAAAGATGAGAAAGAAACTAAGTCGTGAGTCAGCGCTGTGTCTGTGTCCCTTCTTCTACTTGTCCTTGTGTTCGTTTGCGCTGTTTTATTTCTATGTTTACAATGCATCACCGACTAGCCCACCTCTACAGTGTTCTAGAGGGTGTAGTGGCAAGAGCGGCGCCCACTTACAATGGGCCGCGTGACGACGGTCAAAGTAGATGCCGCGAGTGGCGCTGGAGTTCTGTGCCCTAGGAGAATTTGTGGCAGATGGCAGATGTGCGATGAGCGAAGAAGACGACGAAGCTGAGGCGGTACGCTTCGCCCGAATGTAGCACCGTAGCACTCTTCTTTGTGGGGTAGTGGTGGGGAGTCTTCCCCGTTCCGTTGCAGTCTTGGTCATAAATGCAAGGAAACAGACGGACGCACACACTGCTTCGCGCCGGGATGCAAGTCGGGCTACCCGGTCAACAAGGGCAGCCACCAGCGATCGTAAGCCGTCGCTGTTTCGTGCGCCAAAGGAGGAGTCGCGCAGACTGCAATGGGAAAGAAATCTTAATCGAGAAGATAAACGCCTCTCCGAGACATCAGCGGTGTGCGAGAGACATTTTGAACCGCGCCTTATCCTTCGGGACTATGTGCACATCGTCCATGGCGAAGAGGTTCGGATTCTATGCCGCAATATATTATGACTATTTTGTAGTTTTTTTTTTGCGTACTATGTTGCTGAATATCTGTCATGTGCTTGCTGTATATGTCGATGAAGTGTATTACCACTTTTGTGAAGTCATGAAGCAGTGAGTTGAGAATAATATTTTTTTTATATTATGGGTTGTTGAAGTTTGTGTTCATA